>NW_027180315.1:2500-602500 GCF_040956055.1 Brachionichthys hirsutus | reverse complement strand
AGACCAAAATGATCAACAGGGTTTAATATAGTCAATGTGAGCTTTGGACCACAAGCCGAGTTTGAATCAGCAGCTTTTACTATGGTCAGCATGTGTCTGCACCACGACCTGAGGGATAGGTTTCAGGCAGTTGGCACCTGCGCCAAACGAGCTGGGCTCATCGCTTCTCGGCCTTTTGGCTAAGATCAAGTGTAGTATCTGTTCTTATCAGTTTAATATCTGATATGTCCTCTATTAGAGGATATCATATTAAGCAGATTTTTAGAGCTGGGAGCTGAGAAAGGGGCTTGCCTCACTCGCTCTGCGCATTGACCTGGTATTGCAGTGCTGCCAGGGACGGTGCACCCTCCTCCTGCCTTGTGTAAAACCAATGACTGTTGCAAGCTGACTGGAGATCAGTGCGGGTGATATTCTGAGATGAACCAGGACTGAAAGTCTTGTTGTCAGAAATGGGGTCGGTCTGACTTTCAATGAGAGGTAGATCGCTCTTGCTTCACTTCAGATCGTATAAATCTTTCGCCTTTTACTAAAGATTTCCGTGGAGTGGAACAACGAGAGTTGAAGCCAATTTTTTACGCCCCGCTAAAGTGGGGTGTCCTTTCCCTGTGAAAAAAAGTATTTGTTATTTCCGATTAAGTGTAGTGTAGTGTACACGTGGCTGATGTGGGACGCAATCCTTCTTATATGCACTGTAGGCCTTTGATCAACTTGTGCTTTGATGTTAGAATTTTAACATTAAATCTATGGCTGCAGCATGGATCAGTGTTTCTCACTGACGGCAGCGTCTTCTTCAACTGCTCAGGAGGCGATGCACCGCCTTGATGGACAAATAATTTTCCTGCTGTGTCATAAAGCAAACACATCGTGTTTGACTCCAGATGTGGTCAAAAACAAGATCCTTCATGAGCTCACTGCATTTAGAGGGAGGGATGACAGGCTGAAGGCACAGTAGCATAGCATAGGAGCAAAGCATAGTTAGCTCTGGCTAAACCTTCCTTTACACAGGATGAGCTGATAGACTCATCTGGGTCAGTTGTTTCCCTGCCAGTGCTGTCCATGGGCTGAAACATCACGGAAAACCTGAGATTCCAGGAAGCCAGTTTTATCTTTCTAGTTTGGTCCTCAACTGCACAGAAATGAGTCAAATGAGTTAGATCCAGAGGGATCAATTCTTTCATTTTGTCTCCATGACCTCAGCTCAAATTGTTACTCTTAAATTGTATTTTACAAATTCAAATCATTGTTCTGAATAAATCAATTTTTACATCGTAAAGCTCCACTTGATCCGTGGAATACGATTTCAGCTATGAGAGAGCTTTGTGTGTTTCACTGCTGTGGTCGAAACCCGTCAAGAGGTGGAGGAATACGCTAGTCTTCACGATGACGCCTTGCCTCTTCCCCTGGGCACATTTGGAGCGGCAGCACCCCCTCCCCTGGAGGGGTAAAGGGAAAACGTCCAGAGTTTCAAAACATCAAAGCATACAGGCATTACACAATACCAAACCATTGTGAACTCAAAGCATAACATCAAAGCAAAGCAGCATTGCACGGTGGTTCTTACTGTTGTCGGAGGTGCCGAACCCCACCAGTTTCATATGCACATTCGCCGAACCCATCTTTAGTGGGGAAAAAAATAAAATGTGATTTCTTTCAAATTCAAGACATATTTATATGATTTTTTTTAATGGTGCATAAAATGAACCGTGTGTGATCATCATCAAAGTGTGGGTGCCCGGGAGGTGGTGGAGAGCCGGGTTGTGTCGGTCGGGCCTCGCCGGACTGGGGCCAGAGTGTGGGTGCCCTGGAGGTGGTGGAGAGACGGGTTGTAGCGGTCTGGCCTCGCCGGACGGGGGCCAGAGTGTGGGTGCCCTGGAGGTGGTGGAGATACGGGTTGTGGCGGTCTGGCCTTGCCGGACGGGGGCCAGAGTGTGGGTGCCTGGGAGGTGGTGGAGAGCCGGGTTGTGTCGGTCGGGCATCCCCGGACTGGGGCCAGAATGTGGGGTAGGGGGGGGCATCTCCCTCTTCAGCCCAGCGTGGGTGAGGTGAGGTCGGGCAGTGTTCTGCCTTGGGTGGGCCTTGGGAGATGGGCAGAGAGGGAGAGAGGGAGAGGAGGGACATCCAGGATCCATCCTGTCAAGACCAAAATGATCAACAGGGTTTAATATAGTCAATGTGAGCTTTGGACCACAAGCCGAGTTTAAATCAGCAGCTTTTACTATGGTCAGCATGTGTCTGCACCACGACCTGAGGGATAGGTTTCAGGCAGTTGGCACCTGCGCCAAACGAGCTGGGCTCATCGCTTCTCGGCCTTTTGGCTGAGATCAAGTGTGGTATCTGCTCTTATCAGTTTAATATCTGATATGTCCTCTATTAGAGGATACCATATTAAGCAGATTTTTAGAACTGGGAGCTGAGAAAGGGGCTTGCCTCACTCGCTCTGCGCATTGACCTGGTATTGCAGTGCTGCCAGGGATGGTGCACCCTCCTCCTGCCTTGTGTAAAACTAATGGCTGTTGCATGCTGACTGGAGATCGGTGCGGGTGATATTCTGAGATGAACCAGGACTGAAAGTCTTGTTGTCAGAAATGGGGTCGGTCTGACTTTCAATGAGAGGTAGATCGCTCTTGCTTCACTTCAGATCGTATAAATCTTTCGCCTTTTACTAAAGATTTCCGTGGAGTGGAACAACGAGAGTTGAAGCCAATTTTTTACGCCCCGCTAAAGTGGGGTGTCCTTTCCCTGTGAAAAAAAGTATTTGTTATTTCCGATTAAGTGTAGTGTAGTGTACACGTGGCTGATGTGGGACGCAATCCTTCTTATATGCACTGTAGGCCTTTGATCAACTTGTGCTTTGATGTTAGAATTTTAACATTAAATCTATGGCTGCAGCATGGATCAGTGTTTTCACTGACGGCAGCGTCTTCTTCAACTGCTCAGGAGGCGATGCACCGCCTTGATGGACAAATAATTTTCCTGCTGTGTCATAAAGCAAACACATCGTGTTTGACTCCAGATGTGGTCAAAAACAAGATCCTTCATGAGCTCACTGCATTTAGAGGGAGGGATGACAGGCTGAAGGCACAGTAGCATAGCATAGGAGCAAAGCATAGTTAGCTCTGGCTAAACCTTCCTTTACACAGGATGAGCTGATAGACTCATCTGGGTCAGTTGTTTCCCTGCCAGTGCTGTCCATGGGCTGAAACATCACGGAAAACCTGAGATTCCAGGAAGCCAGTTTTATCTTTCTAGTTTGGTCCTCAACTGCACAGAAATGAGTCAAATGAGTTAGATCCAGAGGGATCAATTCTTTCATTTTGTCTCCATGACCTCAGCTCAAATTGTTACTCTTAAATTGTATTTTACAAATTCAAATCATTGTTCTGAATAAATCAATTTTTACATCGTAAAGCTCCACTTGATCCGTGGAATACGATTTCAGCTATGAGAGAGCTTTGTGTGTTTCACTGCTGTGGTCGAAACCCGTCAAGAGGTGGAGGAATACGCTAGTCTTCACGATGACGCCTTGCCTCTTCCCCTGGGCACATTTGGAGCGGCAGCACCCCCTCCCCTGGAGGGGAAAAGGGAAAACGTCCAGAGTTTCAAAACATCAAAGCATACAGGCATTACACAATACCAAACCATTGTGAACTCAAAGCATAACATCAAAGCAAAGCAGCATTGCACGGTGGTTCTTACTGTTGTCGGCGGTGCCGAACCCCACCAGTTTCATATGCACATTCGCCGAACCCATCTTTAGTGGGGAAAAAAATAAAATGTGATTTCTTTCAAATTCAAGACATATTTATATGATTTTTTTTAATGGTGCATAAAATGAACCGTGTGTGATCATCATCAAAGTGTGGGTGCCCGGGAGGTGGTGGAGAGCCGGGTTGTGTCGGTCGGGCCTCGCCGGACTGGGGCCAGAGTGTGGGTGCCCTGGAGGTGGTGGAGAGACGGGTTGTAGCGGTCTGGCCTCGCCGGACGGGGGCCAGAGTGTGGGTGCCCTGGAGGTGGTGAAGATACGGGTTGTGGCGGTCCGGCCTTGCCGGACGGGGGCCAGAGTGTGGGTGCCTGGGAGGTGGTGGAGAGCCGGGTTGTGTCGGTCGGGCATCCCCGGACTGGGGCCAGAATGTGGGGTAGGGGGGGGCATCTCCCTCTTCAGCCCAGCATGGGTGAGGTGAGGTCGGGCAGTGTTCTGCCTTGGGTGGGCCTTGGGAGATGGGCAGAGAGGGAGAGAGGGAGAGGAGGGACATCCAGGATCCATCCTGTCAAGACCAAAATGATCAACAGGGTTTAATATAGTCAATGTGAGCTTTGGACCACAAGCCGAGTTTGAATCAGCAGCTTTTACTATGGTCAGCATGTGTCTGCACCACGACCTGAGGGATAGGTTTCAGGCAGTTGGCACCTGCGCCAAACGAGCTGGTCTCATCGCTTCTCGGCCTTTTGGCTAAGATCAAGTGTAGTATCTGTTCTTATCAGTTTAATATCTGATATGTCCTCTATTAGAGGATACCATATTAAGCAGATTTTTAGAACTGGGAGCTGAGAAAGGGGCTTGCCTCACTCGCTCTGCGCATTGACCTGGTATTGCAGTGCTGCCAGGGATGGTGCACCCTCCTCCTGCCTTGTGTAAAACTAATGGCTGTTGCATGCTGACTGGAGATCAGTGCGGGTGATATTCTGAGATGAACCAGGACTGAAAGTCTTGTTGTCAGAAATGGGGTCGGTCTGACTTTCAATGAGAGGTAGATCGCTCTTGCTTCACTTCAGATCGTATAAATCTTTTGCCTTTTACTAAAGATTTCCGTGGAGTGGAACAACGAGAGTTGAAGCCAATTTTTCACGCCCCGCTAAAGTGGGGTGTCCTTTCCCTGTGAAAAAAAGTATTTGTTATTTCCGATTAAGTGTAGTGTAGTGTACACGTGGCTGATGTGGGACGCAATCCTTCTTATATGCACTGTAGGCCTTTGATCAACTTGTGCTTTGATGTTAGAATTTTAACATTAAATCTATGGCTGCAGCATGGATCAGTGTTTCTCACTGACGGCAGCGTCTTCTTCAACTGCTCAGGAGGCGATGCACCGCCTTGATGGACAAATAATTTTCCTGCTGTGTCATAAAGCAAACACATCGTGTTTGACTCCAGATGTGGTCAAAAACAAGATCCTTCATGAGCTCACTGCATTTAGAGGGAGGGATGACAGGCTGAAGGCACAGTAGCATAGCATAGGAGCAAAGCATAGTTAGCTCTGGCTAAACCTTCCTTTACACAGGATGAGCTGATAGACTCATCTGGGTCAGTTGTTTCCCTGCCAGTGCTGTCCATGGGCTGAAACATCACGGAAAACCTGAGATTCCAGGAAGCCAGTTTTATCTTTCTAGTTTGGTCCTCAACTGCACAGAAATGAGTCAAATGAGTTAGATCCAGAGGGATCAATTCTTTCATTTTGTCTCCATGACCTCAGCTCAAATTGTTACTCTTAAATTGTATTTTACAAATTCAAATCATTGTTCTGAATAAATCAATTTTTACATCGTAAAGCTCCACTTGATCCGTGGAATACGTTTTCAGCTATGAGAGAGCTTTGTGTGTTTCACTGCTGTGGTCGAAACCCGTCAAGAGGTGGAGGAATACGCTAGTCTTCACGATGACGCCTTGCCTCTTCCCCTGGGCACATTTGGAGCGGCAGCACCCCCTCCCCTGGAGGGGAAAAGGGAAAACGTCCAGAGTTTCAAAACATCAAAGCATACAGGCATTACACAATACCAAACCATTGTGAACTCAAAGCATAACATCAAAGCAAAGCAGCATTGCACGGTGGTTCTTACTGTTGTCGGAGGTGCCGAACCCCACCAGTTTCATATGCACATTCGCCGAACCCATCTTTAGTGGGGAAAAAAATAAAATGTGATTTCTTTCAAATTCAAGACATATTTATATGATTTTTTTTAATGGTGCATAAAATGAACCGTGTGTGATCATCATCAAAGTGTGGGTGCCCGGGAGGTGGTGGAGAGCCGGGTTGTGTCGGTCGGGCCTCGCCGGACTGGGGCCAGAGTGTGGGTGCCCTGGAGGTGGTGGAGAGACGGGTTGTAGCGGTCTGGCCTCGCCGGACGGGGGCCAGAGTGTGGGTGCCCTGGAGGTGGTGGAGATACGGGTTGTGGCGGTCTGGCCTTGCCGGACGGGGGCCAGAGTGTGGGTGCCTGGGAGGTGGTGGAGAGCCGGGTTGTGTCGGTCGGGCATCCCCGGACTGGGGCCAGAATGTGGGGTAGGGGGGGGGCATCTCCCTCTTCAGCCCAGCGTGGGTGAGGTGAGGTCGGGCAGTGTTCTGCCTTGGGTGGGCCTTGGGAGATGGGCAGAGAGGGAGAGGAGGGACATCCAGGATCCATCCTGTCAAGACCAAAATGATCAACAGGGTTTAATATAGTCAATGTGAGCTTTGGACCACAAGCCGAGTTTGAATCAGCAGCTTTTACTATGGTCAGCATGTGTCTGCACCACGACCTGAGGGATAGGTTTCAGGCAGTTGGCACCTGCGCCAAACGAGCTGGGCTCATCGCTTCTCGGCCTTTTAGCTAAGATCAAGTGTAGTATCTGTTCTTATCAGTTTAATATCTGATATGTCCTCTATTAGAGGATACCATATTAAGCAGATTTTTGGAGCTGGGAGCTGGGAAAGGGGCTTGCCTCACTCGCTCTGTGCATTGACCTGGTATTGCAGTGCTGCCAGGGACGGTGCACCCTCCTCCTGCCTTGTGTAAAACCAATGACTGTTGCATGCTGACTGGAGATCAGTGCGGGTGATATTCTGAGATGAACCAGGACTGAAAGTCTTGTTGTCAGAAATGGGGTCGGTCTGACTTTCAATGAGAGGTAGATCGCTCTTGCTTCACTTCAGATCGTATAAATCTTTCGCCTTTTACTAAAGATTTCCGTGGAGTGGAACAACGAGAGTTGAAGCCAATTTTTTACGCCCCGCTAAAGTGGGGTGTCCTTTCCCTGTGAAAAAAAGTATTTGTTATTTCCGATTAAGTGTAGTGTAGTGTACGCGTGGCTGATGTGGGACGCAATCCTTCTTATATGCACTGTAGGCCTTTGATCAACTTGTGCTTTGATGTTAGAATTTTAACATTAAATCTATGGCTGCAGCATGGATCAGTGTTTCTCACTGACGGCAGCGTCTTCTTCAACTGCTCAGGAGGCGATGCACCGCCTTGATGGACAAATAATTTTCCTGCTGTGTCATAAAGCAAACACATCGTGTTTGACTCCAGATGTGGTCAAAAACAAGATCCTTCATGAGCTCACTGCATTTAGAGGGAGGGATGACAGGCTGAAGGCACAGTAGCATAGCATAGGAGCAAAGCATAGTTAGCTCTGGCTAAACCTTCCTTTACACAGGATGAGCTGATAGACTCATCTGGGTCAGTTGTTTCCCTGCCAGTGCTGTCCATGGGCTGAAACATCACGGAAAACCTGAGATTCCAGGAAGCCAGTTTTATCTTTCTAGTTTGGTCCTCAACTGCACAGAAATGAGTCAAATGAGTTAGATCCAGAGGGATCAATTCTTTCATTTTGTCTCCATGACCTCAGCTCAAATTGTTACTCTTAAATTGTATTTTACAAATTCAAATCATTGTTCTGAATAAATCAATTTTTACATCGTAAAGCTCCACTTGATCCGTGGAATACGATTTCAGCTATGAGAGAGCTTTGTGTGTTTCACTGCTGTGGTCGAAACCCGTCAAGAGGTGGAGGAATACGCTAGTCTTCACGATGACGCCTTGCCTCTTCCCCTGGGCACATTTGGAGCGGCAGCACCCCCTCCCCTGGAGGGGTAAAGGGAAAACGTCCAGAGTTTCAAAACATCAAAGCATACAGGCATTACACAATACCAAACCATTGTGAACTCAAAGCATAACATCAAAGCAAAGCAGCATTGCACGGTGGTTCTTACTGTTGTCGGAGGTGCCGAACCCCACCAGTTTCATATGCACATTCGCCGAACCCATCTTTAGTGGGGAAAAAAATAAAATGTGATTTCTTTCAAATTCAAGACATATTTATATGATTTTTTTTAATGGTGCATAAAATGAACCGTGTGTGATCATCATCAAAGTGTGGGTGCCCGGGAGGTGGTGGAGAGCCGGGTTGTGTCGGTCGGGCCTCGCCGGACTGGGGCCAGAGTGTGGGTGCCCTGGAGGTGGTGGAGAGACGGGTTGTAGCGGTCTGGCCTCGCCGGACGGGGGCCAGAGTGTGGGTGCCCTGGAGGTGGTGGAGATACGGGTTGTGGCGGTCTGGCCTTGCCGGACGGGGGCCAGAGTGTGGGTGCCTGGGAGGTGGTGGAGAGCCGGGTTGTGTCGGTCGGGCATCCCCGGACTGGGGCCAGAATGTGGGGTAGGGGGGGGGCATCTCCCTCTTCAGCCCAGCGTGGGTGAGGTGAGGTCGGGCAGTGTTCTGCCTTGGG
Organism: Brachionichthys hirsutus; assembly: GCF_040956055.1. Lineage (NCBI taxonomy): Eukaryota > Metazoa > Chordata > Actinopteri > Lophiiformes > Brachionichthyidae > Brachionichthys > Brachionichthys hirsutus. The sequence continues at coordinate 594,029 of NW_027180315.1, read as the reverse complement.
TGGGCCTTGGGAGATGGGCAGAGAGGGAGAGAGGGAGAGGAGGGACATCCAGGATCCATCCTGTCAAGACCAAAATGATCAACAGGGTTTAATATAGTCAATGTGAGCTTTGGACCACAAGCCGAGTTTGAATCAGCAGCTTTTACTATGGTCAGCATGTGTCTGCACCACGACCTGAGGGATAGGTTTCAGGCAGTTGGCACCTGCGCCAAACGAGCTGGGCTCATCGCTTCTCGGCCTTTTGGCTAAGATCAAGTGTAGTATCTGTTCTTATCAGTTTAATATCTGATATGTCCTCTATTAGAGGATACCACATTAAGCAGATTTTTAGAACTGGGAGCTGAGAAAGGGGCTTGCCTCACTCGCTCTGCGCATTGACCTGGTATTGCAGTGCTGCCAGGGACGGTGCACCCTCCTCCTGCCTTGTGTAAAACCAATGACTGTTGCATGCTGACTGGAGATCAGTGCGGGTGATATTCTGAGATGAACCAGGACTGAAAGTCTTGTTGTCAGAAATGGGGTCGGTCTGACTTTCAATGAGAGGTAGATCGCTCTTGCTTCACTTCAGATCGTATAAATCTTTCGCCTTTTACTAAAGATTTCCGTGGAGTGGAACAACGAGAGTTGAAGCCAATTTTTTACGCCCCGCTAAAGTGGGGTGTCCTTTCCCTGTGAAAAAAAGTATTTGTTATTTCCGATTAAGTGTAGTGTAGTGTACACGTGGCTGATGTGGGACGCAATCCTTCTTATATGCACTGTAGGCCTTTGATCAACTTGTGCTTTGATGTTAGAATTTTAACATTAAATCTATGGCTGCAGCATGGATCAGTGTTTCTCACTGACGGCAGCGTCTTCTTCAACTGCTCAGGAGGCGATGCACCGCCTTGATGGACAAATAATTTTCCTGCTGTGTCATAAAGCAAACACATCGTGTTTGACTCCAGATGTGGTCAAAAACAAGATCCTTCATGAGCTCACTGCATTTAGAGGGAGGGATGACAGGCTGAAGGCACAGTAGCATAGCATAGGAGCAAAGCATAGTTAGCTCTGGCTAAACCTTCCTTTACACAGGATGAGCTGATAGACTCATCTGGGTCAGTTGTTTCCCTGCCAGTGCTGTCCATGGGCTGAAACATCACGGAAAACCTGAGATTCCAGGAAGCCAGTTTTATCTTTCTAGTTTGGTCCTCAACTGCACAGAAATGAGTCAAATGAGTTAGATCCAGAGGGATCAATTCTTTCATTTTGTCTCCATGACCTCAGCTCAAATTGTTACTCTTAAATTGTATTTTACAAATTCAAATCATTGTTCTGAATAAATCAATTTTTACATCGTAAAGCTCCACTTGATCCGTGGAATACGATTTCAGCTATGAGAGAGCTTTGTGTGTTTCACTGCTGTGGTCGAAACCCGTCAAGAGGTGGAGGAATACGCTAGTCTTCACGATGACGCCTTGCCTCTTTCCCTGGGCACATTTGGAGCGGCAGCACCCCCTCCCCTGGAGGGGAAAAGGGAAAACGTCCAGAGTTTCAAAACATCAAAGCATACAGGCATTACACAATACCAAACCATTGTGAACTCAAAGCATAACATCAAAGCAAAGCAGCATTGCACGGTGGTTCTTACTGTTGTCGGAGGTGCCGAACCCCACCAGTTTCATATGCACATTCGCCGAACCCATCTTTAGTGGGGAAAAAAATAAAATGTGATTTCTTTCAAATTCAAGACATATTTATATGATTTTTTTTAATGGTGCATAAAATGAACCGTGTGTGATCATCATCAAAGTGTGGGTGCCCGGGAGGTGGTGGAGAGCCGGGTTGTGTCGGTCGGGCCTCGCCGGACTGGGGCCAGAGTGTGGGTGCCCTGGAGGTGGTGGAGAGACGGGTTGTAGCGGTCTGGCCTCGCCGGACGGGGGCCAGAGTGTGGGTGCCCTGGAGGTGGTGGAGATACGGGTTGTGGCGGTCTGGCCTTGCCGGACGGGGGCCAGAGTGTGGGTGCCTGGGAGGTGGTGGAGAGCCGGGTTGTGTCGGTCGGGCATCCCCGGACTGGGGCCAGAATGTGGGGTAGGGGGGGGCATCTCCCTCTTCAGCCCAGCGTGGGTGAGGTGAGGTCGGGCAGTGTTCTGCCTTGGGTGGGCCTTGGGAGATGGGCAGAGAGGGAGAGAGGGAGAGGAGGGACATCCAGGATCCATCCTGTCAAGACCAAAATGATCAACAGGGTTTAATATAGTCAATGTGAGCTTTGGACCACAAGCCGAGTTTGAATCAGCAGCTTTTACTATGGTCAGCATGTGTCTGCACCACGACCTGAGGGATAGGTTTCAGGCAGTTGGCACCTGCGCCAAACGAGCTGGGCTCATCGCTTCTCGGCCTTTTGGCTAAGATCAAGTGTAGTATCTGTTCTTATCAGTTTAATATCTGATATGTCCTCTATTAGAGGATACCATATTAAGCAGATTTTTAGAACTGGGAGCTGAGAAAGGGGCTTGCCACACTCGCTCTGCGCATTGACCTGGTATTGCAGTGCTGCCAGGGATGGTGCACCCTCCTCCTGCCTTGTGTAAAACTAATGGCTGTTGCATGCTGACTGGAGATCAGTGCGGGTGATATTCTGAGATGAACCAGGACTGAAAGTCTTGTTGTCAGAAATGGGGTCGGTCTGACTTTCAATGAGAGGTAGATCGCTCTTGCTTCACTTCAGATCGTATAAATCTTTCGCCTTTTACTAAAGATTTCCGTGGAGTGGAACAACGAGAGTTGAAGCCAATTTTTTACGCCCCGCTAAAGTGGGGTGTCCTTTCCCTGTGAAAAAAAGTATTTGTTATTTCCGATTAAGTGTAGTGTAGTGTACACGTGGCTGATGTGGGACGCAATCCTTCTTATATGCACTGTAGGCCTTTGATCAACTTGTGCTTTGATGTTAGAATTTTAACATTAAATCTATGGCTGCAGCATGGATCAGTGTTTCTCACTGACGGCAGCGTCTTCTTCAACTGCTCAGGAGGCGATGCACCGCCTTGATGGACAAATAATTTTCCTGCTGTGTCATAAAGCAAACACATCGTGTTTGACTCCAGATGTGGTCAAAAACAAGATCCTTCATGAGCTCACTGCATTTAGAGGGAGGGATGACAGGCTGAAGGCACAGTAGCATAGCATAGGAGCAAAGCATAGTTAGCTCTGGCTAAACCTTCCTTTACACAGGATGAGCTGATAGACTCATCTGGGTCAGTTGTTTCCCTACCAGTGCTGTCCATGGGCTGAAACATCACGGAAAACCTGAGATTCCAGGAAGCCAGTTTTATCTTTCTAGTTTGGTCCTCAACTGCACAGAAATGAGTCAAATGAGTTAGATCCAGAGGGATCAATTCTTTCATTTTGTCTCCATGACCTCAGCTCAAATTGTTACTCTTAAATTGTATTTTACAAATTCAAATCATTGTTCTGAATAAATCAATTTTTACATCGTAAAGCTCCACTTGATCCGTGGAATACGATTTCAGCTATGAGAGAGCTTTGTGTGTTTCACTGCTGTGGTCGAAACCCGTCAAGAGGTGGAGGAATACGCTAGTCTTCACGATGACGCCTTGCCTCTTCCCCTGGGCACATTTGGAGCGGCAGCACCCCCTCCCCTGGAGGGGAAAAGGGAAAACGTCCAGAGTTTCAAAACATCAAAGCATACAGGCATTACACAATACCAAACCATTGTGAACTCAAAGCATAACATCAAAGCAAAGCAGCATTGCACGGTGGTTCTTACTGTTGTCGGCGGTGCCGAACCCCACCAGTTTCATATGCACATTCGCCGAACCCATCTTTAGTGGGGAAAAAAATAAAATGTGATTTCTTTCAAATTCAAGACATATTTATATGATTTTTTTTAATGGTGCATAAAATGAACCGTGTGTGATCATCATCAAAGTGTGGGTGCCCGGGAGGTGGTGGAGAGCCGGGTTGTGTCGGTCGGGCCTCGCCGGACTGGGGCCAGAGTGTGGGTGCCCTGGAGGTGGTGGAGAGACGGGTTGTAGCGGTCTGGCCTCGCCGGACGGGGGCCAGAGTGTGGGTGCCCTGGAGGTGGTGGAGATACGGGTTGTGGCGGTCTGGCCTTGCCGGACGGGGGCCAGAGTGTGGGTGCCTGGGAGGTGGTGGAGAGCCGGGTTGTGTCGGTCGGGCATCCCCGGACTGGGGCCAGAATGTGGGGTAGGGGGGGGGCATCTCCCTCTTCAGCCCAGCGTGGGTGAGGTGAGGTCGGGCAGTGTTCTGCCTTGGGTGGGCCTTGGGAGATGGGCAGAGAGGGAGAGAGGGAGAGGAGGGACATCCAGGATCCATCCTGTCAAGACCAAAATGATCAACATGGTTTAATATAGTCAATGTGAGCTTTGGACCACAAGCCGAGTTTGAATCAGCAGCTTTTACTATGGTCAGCATGTGTCTGCACCACGACCTGAGGGATAGGTTTCAGGCAGTTGGCACCTGCGCCAAACGAGCTGGGCTCATCGCTTCTCGGCCTTTTGGCTAAGATCAAGTGTAGTATCTGTTCTTATCAGTTTAATATCTGATATGTCCTCTATTAGAGGATACCGTATTAAGCAGATTTTTAGAGCTGGGAGCTGAGAAAGGGGCTTGCCTCACTCGCTCTGCGCATTGACCTGGTATTGCAGTGCTGCCAGGGACGGTGCACCCTCCTCCTGCCTTGTGTAAAACCAATGACTGTTGCATGCTGACTGGAGATCAGTGCGGGTGATATTCTGAGATGAACCAGGACTGAAAGTCTTGTTGTCAGAAATGGGGTCGGTCTGACTTTCAATGAGAGGTAGATCGCTCTTGCTTCACTTCAGATCGTATAAATCTTTCGCCTTTTACTAAAGATTTCCGTGGAGTGGAACAACGAGAGTTGAAGCCAATTTTTTACGCCCCGCTAAAGTGGGGTGTCCTTTCCCTGTGAAAAAAAGTATTTGTTATTTCCGATTAAGTGTAGTGTAGTGTACACGTGGCTGATGTGGGACGCAATCCTTCTTATATGCACTGTAGGCCTTTGATCAACTTGTGCTTTGATGTTAGAGTTTTAACATTAAATCTATGGCTGCAGCATGGATCAGTGTTTCTCACTGACGGCAGCGTCTTCTTCAACTGCTCAGGAGGCGATGCACCGCCTTGATGGACAAATAATTTTCCTGCTGTGTCATAAAGCAAACACATCGTGTTTGACTCCAGATGTGGTCAAAAACAAGATCCTTCATGAGCTCACTGCATTTAGAGGGAGGGATGACAGGCTGAAGGCACAGTAGCATAGCATAGGAGCAAAGCATAGTTAGCTCTGGCTAAACCTTCCTTTACACAGGATGAGCTGATAGACTCATCTGGGTCAGTTGTTTCCCTACCAGTGCTGTCCATGGGCTGAAACATCACGGAAAACCTGAGATTCCAGGAAGCCAGTTTTATCTTTCTAGTTTGGTCCTCAACTGCACAGAAATGAGTCAAATGAGTTAGATCCAGAGGGATCAATTCTTTCATTTTGTCTCCATGACCTCAGCTCAAATTGTTACTCTTAAATTGTATTTTACAAATTCAAATCATTGTTCTGAATAAATCAATTTTTACATCGTAAAGCTCCACTTGATCCGTGGAATACGATTTCAGCTATGAGAGAGCTTTGTGTGTTTCACTGCTGTGGTCGAAACCCGTCAAGAGGTGGAGGAATACGCTAGTCTTCACGATGACGCCTTGCCTCTTCCCCTGGGCACATTTGGAGCGGCAGCACCCCCTCCCCTGGAGGGGAAAAGGGAAAACGTCCAGAGTTTCAAAACATCAAAGCATACAGGCATTACACAATACCAAACCATTGTGAACTCAAAGCATAACATCAAAGCAAAGCAGCATTGCACGGTGGTTCTTACTGTTGTCGGAGGTGCCGAACCCCACCAGTTTCATATGCACATTCGCCGAACCCATCTTTAGTGGGGAAAAAAATAAAATGTGATTTCTTTCAAATTCAAGACATATTTATATGATTTTTTTTAATGGTGCATAAAATGAACCGTGTGTGATCATCATCAAAGTGTGGGTGCCCGGGAGGTGGTGGAGAGCCGGGTTGTGTCGGTCGGGCCTCGCCGGACTGGGGCCAGAGTGTGGGTGCCCTGGAGGTGGTGGAGAGACGGGTTGTGGCGGTCTGGCCTCGCCGGACGGGGGCCAGAGTGTGGGTGCCCTGGAGGTGGTGGAGATACGGGTTGTGGCGGTCTGGCCTTGCCGGACGGGGGCCAGAGTGTGGGTGCCTGGGAGGTGGTGGAGAGCCGGGTTGTGTCGGTCGGGCATCCCCGGACTGGGGCCAGAATGTGGGGTAGGGGGGGGCATCTCCCTCTTCAGCCCAGCGTGGGTGAGGTGAGGTCGGGCAGTGTTCTGCCTTGGGTGGGCCTTGGGAGATGGGCAGAGAGGGAGAGAGGGAGAGGAGGGACATCCAGGATCCATCCTGTCAAGACCAAAATGATCAACAGGGTTTAATATAGTCAATGTGAGCTTTGGACCACAAGCCGAGTTTGAATCAGCAGCTTTTACTATGGTCAGCATGTGTCTGCACCACGACCTGAGGGATAGGTTTCAGGCAGTTGGCACCTGCGCCAAACGAGCTGGGCTCATCGCTTCTCGGCCTTTTGGCTAAGATCAAGTGTAGTATCTGTTCTTATCAGTTTAATATCTGATATGTCCTCTATTAGAGGATACCATATTAAGCAGATTTTTAGAGCTGGGAGCTGAGAAAGGGGCTTGCCTCACTTGCTCTGTGCATTGACCTGGTATTGCAGTGCTGCCAGGGACGGTGCACCCTCCTCCTGCCTTGTGTAAAACCAATGACTGTTGCATGCTGACTGGAGATCAGTGCGGGTGATATTCTGAGATGAACCAGGACTGAAAGTCTTGTTGTCAGAAATGGGGTCGGTCTGACTTTCAATGAGAGGTAGATCGCTCTTGCTTCACTTCAGATCGTATAAATCTTTCGCCTTTTACTAAAGATTTCCGTGGAGTGGAACAACGAGAGTTGAAGCCAATTTTTTACGCCCCGCTAAAGTGGGGTGTCCTTTCCCTGTGAAAAAAAGTATTTGTTATTTCCGATTAAGTGTAGTGTAGTGTACACGTGGCTGATGTGGGACGCAATCCTTCTTATATGCACTGTAGGCCTTTGATCAACTTGTGCTTTGATGTTAGAATTTTAACATTAAATCTATGGCTGCAGCATGGATCAGTGTTTCTCACTGACGGCAGCGTCTTCTTCAACTGCTCAGGAGGCGATGCACCGCCTTGATGGACAAATAATTTTCCTGCTGTGTCATAAAGCAAACACATCGTGTTTGACTCCAGATGTGGTCAAAAACAAGATCCTTCATGAGCTCACTGCATTTAGAGGGAGGGATGACAGGCTGAAGGCACAGTAGCATAGCATAGGAGCAAAGCATAGTTAGCTCTGGCTAAACCTTCCTTTACACAGGATGAGCTGATAGACTCATCTGGGTCAGTTGTTTCCCTACCAGTGCTGTCCATGGGCTGAAACATCACGGAAAACCTGAGATTCCAGGAAGCCAGTTTTATCTTTCTAGTTTGGTCCTCAACTGCACAGAAATGAGTCAAATGAGTTAGATCCAGAGGGATCAATTCTTTCATTTTGTCTCCATGACCTCAGCTCAAATTGTTACTCTTAAATTGTATTTTACAAATTCAAATCATTGTTCTGAATAAATCAATTTTTACATCGTAAAGCTCCACTTGATCCGTGGAATACGATTTCAGCTATGAGAGAGCTTTGTGTGTTTCACTGCTGTGGTCGAAACCCGTCAAGAGGTGGAGGAATACGCTAGTCTTCACGATGACGCCTTGCCTCTTCCCCTGGGCACATTTGGAGCGGCAGCACCCCCTCCCCTGGAGGGGAAAAGGGAAAACGTCCAGAGTTTCAAAACATCAAAGCATACAGGCATTACACAATACCAAACCATTGTGAACTCAAAGCATAACATCAAAGCAAAGCAGCATTGCACGGTGGTTCTTACTGTTGTCGGCGGTGCCGAACCCCACCAGTTTCATATGCACATTCGCCGAACCCATCTTTAGTGGGGAAAAAAATAAAATGTGATTTCTTTCAAATTCAAGACATATTTATATGATTTTTTTTAATGGTGCATAAAATGAACCGTGTGTGATCATCATCAAAGTGTGGGTGCCCGGGAGGTGGTGGAGAGCCGGGTTGTGTCGGTCGGGCCTCGCCGGACTGGGGCCAGAGTGTGGGTGCCCTGGAGGTGGTGGAGAGACGGGTTGTAGCGGTCTGGCCTCGCCGGACGGGGGCCAGAGTGTGGGTGCCCTGGAGGTGGTGGAGATACGGGTTGTGGCGGTCTGGCCTTGCCGGACGGGGGCCAGAGTGTGGGTGCCTGGGAGGTGGTGGAGAGCCGGGTTGTGTCGGTCGGGCATCCCCGGACTGGGGCCAGAATGTGGGGTAGGGGGGGGGCATCTCCCTCTTCAGCCCAGCGTGGGTGAGGTGAGGTCGGGCAGTGTTCTGCCTTGGGTGGGCCTTGGGAGATGGGCAGAGAGGGAGAGAGGGAGAGGAGGGACATCCAGGATCCATCCTGTCAAGACCAAAATGATCAACATGGTTTAATATAGTCAATGTGAGCTTTGGACCACAAGCCGAGTTTGAATCAGCAGCTTTTACTATGGTCAGCATGTGTCTGCACCACGACCTGAGGGATAGGTTTCAGGCAGTTGGCACCTGCGCCAAACGAGCTGGGCTCATCGCTTCTCGGCCTTTTGGCTAAGATCAAGTGTAGTATCTGTTCTTATCAGTTTAATATCTGATATGTCCTCTATTAGAGGATACCGTATTAAGCAGATTTTTAGAGCTGGGAGCTGAGAAAGGGGCTTGCCTCACTCGCTCTGCGCATTGACCTGGTATTGCAGTGCTGCCAGGGACGGTGCACCCTCCTCCTGCCTTGTGTAAAACCAATGACTGTTGCATGCTGACTGGAGATCAGTGCGGGTGATATTCTGAGATGAACCAGGACTGAAAGTCTTGTTGTCAGAAATGGGGTCGGTCTGACTTTCAATGAGAGGTAGATCGCTCTTGCTTCACTTCAGATCGTATAAATCTTTCGCCTTTTACTAAAGATTTCCGTGGAGTGGAACAACGAGAGTTGAAGCCAATTTTTTACGCCCCGCTAAAGTGGGGTGTCCTTTCCCTGTGAAAAAAAGTATTTGTTATTTCCGATTAAGTGTAGTGTAGTGTACACGTGGCTGATGTGGGACGCAATCCTTCTTATATGCACTGTAGGCCTTTGATCAACTTGTGCTTTGATGTTAGAGTTTTAACATTAAATCTATGGCTGCAGCATGGATCAGTGTTTCTCACTGACGGCAGCGTCTTCCTCAACTGCTCAGGAGGCGATGCACCGCCTTGATGGACAAATAATTTTCCTGCTGTGTCATAAAGCAAACACATCGTGTTTGACTCCAGATGTGGTCAAAAACAAGATCCTTCATGAGCTCACTGCATTTAGAGGGAGGGATGACAGGCTGAAGGCACAGTAGCATAGCATAGGAGCAAAGCATAGTTAGCTCTGGCTAAACCTTCCTTTACACAGGATGAGCTGATAGACTCATCTGGGTCAGTTGTTTCCCTACCAGTGCTGTCCATGGGCTGAAACATCACGGAAAACCTGAGATTCCAGGAAGCCAGTTTTATCTTTCTAGTTTGGTCCTCAACTGCACAGAAATGAGTCAAATGAGTTAGATCCAGAGGGATCAATTCTTTCATTTTGTCTCCATGACCTCAGCTCAAATTGTTACTCTTAAATTGTATTTTACAAATTCAAATCATTGTTCTGAATAAATCAATTTTTACATCGTAAAGCTCCACTTGATCCGTGGAATACGATTTCAGCTATGAGAGAGCTTTGTGTGTTTCACTGCTGTGGTCGAAACCCGTCAAGAGGTGGAGGAATACGCTAGTCTTCACGATGACGCCTTGCCTCTTCCCCTGGGCACATTTGGAGCGGCAGCACCCCCTCCCCTGGAGGGGAAAAGGGAAAACGTCCAGAGTTTCAAAACATCAAAGCATACAGGCATTACACAATACCAAACCATTGTGAACTCAAAGCATAACATCAAAGCAAAGCAGCATTGCACGGTGGTTCTTACTGTTGTCGGAGGTGCCGAACCCCACCAGTTTCATATGCACATTCGCCGAACCCATCTTTAGTGGGGAAAAAAATAAAATGTGATTTCTTTCAAATTCAAGACATATTTATATGATTTTTTTTAATGGTGCATAAAATGAACCGTGTGTGATCATCATCAAAGTGTGGGTGCCCGGGAGGTGGTGGAGAGCCGGGTTGTGTCGGTCGGGCCTCGCCGGACTGGGGCCAGAGTGTGGGTGCCCTGGAGGTGGTGGAGAGACGGGTTGTGGCGGTCTGGCCTCGCCGGACGGGGGCCAGAGTGTGGGTGCCCTGGAGGTGGTGGAGATACGGGTTGTGGCGGTCTGGCCTTGCCGGACGGGGGCCAGAGTGTGGGTGCCTGGGAGGTGGTGGAGAGCCGGGTTGTGTCGGTCGGGCATCCCCGGACTGGGGCCAGAATGTGGGGTAGGGGGGGGCATCTCCCTCTTCAGCCCAGCGTGGGTGAGGTGAGGTCGGGCAGTGTTCTGCCTTGGGTGGGCCTTGGGAGATGGGCAGAGAGGGAGAGAGGGAGAGGAGGGACATCCAGGATCCATCCTGTCAAGACCAAAATGATCAACAGGGTTTAATATAGTCAATGTGAGCTTTGGACCACAAGCCGAGTTTGAATCAGCAGCTTTTACTATGGTCAGCATGTGTCTGCACCACGACCTGAGGGATAGGTTTCAGGCAGTTGGCACCTGCGCCAAACGAGCTGGGCTCATCGCTTCTCGGCCTTTTGGCTAAGATCAAGTGTAGTATCTGTTCTTATCAGTTTAATATCTGATATGTCCTCTATTAGAGGATACCATATTAAGCAGATTTTTAGAGCTGGGAGCTGAGAAAGGGGCTTGCCTCACTTGCTCTGTGCATTGACCTGGTATTGCAGTGCTGCCAGGGACGGTGCACCCTCCTCCTGCCTTGTGTAAAACCAATGACTGTTGCATGCTGACTGGAGATCAGTGCGGGTGATATTCTGAGATGAACCAGGACTGAAAGTCTTGTTGTCAGAAATGGGGTCGGTCTGACTTTCAATGAGAGGTAGATCGCTCTTGCTTCACTTCAGATCGTATAAATCTTTCGCCTTTTACTAAAGATTTCCGTGGAGTGGAACAACGAGAGTTGAAGCCAATTTTTTACGCCCCGCTAAAGTGGGGTGTCCTTTCCCTGTGAAAAAAAGTATTTGTTATTTCCGATTAAGTGTAGTGTAGTGTGCACGTGGCTGATGTGGGACGCAATCCTTCTTATATGCACTGTAGGCCTTTGATCAACTTGTGCTTTGATGTTAGAATTTTAACATTAAATCTATGGCTGCAGCATGGATCAGTGTTTCTCACTGACGGCAGCGTCTTCTTCAACTGCTCAGGAGGCGATGCACCGCCTTGATGGACAAATAATTTTCCTGCTGTGTCATAAAGCAAACACATCGTGTTTGACTCCAGATGTGGTCAAAAACAAGATCCTTCATGAGCTCACTGCATTTAGAGGGAGGGATGACAGGCTGAAGGCACAGTAGCATAGCATAGGAGCAAAGCATAGTTAGCTCTGGCTAAACCTTCCTTTACACAGGATGAGCTGATAGACTCATCTGGGTCAGTTGTTTCCCTGCCAGTGCTGTCCATGGGCTGAAACATCACGGAAAACCTGAGATTCCAGGAAGCCAGTTTTATCTTTCTAGTTTGGTCCTCAACTGCACAGAAATGAGTCAAATGAGTTAGATCCAGAGGGATCAATTCTTTCATTTTGTCTCCATGACCTCAGCTCAAATTGTTACTCTTAAATTGTATTTTACAAATTCAAATCATTGTTCTGAATAAATCAATTTTTACATCGTAAAGCTCCACTTGATCCGTGGAATACGATTTCAGCTATGAGAGAGCTTTGTGTGTTTCACTGCTGTGGTCGAAACCCGTCAAGAGGTGGAGGAATACGCTAGTCTTCACGATGACGCCTTGCCTCTTCCCCTGGGCACATTTGGAGCGGCAGCACCCCCTCCCCTGGAGGGGAAAAGGGAAAACGTCCAGAGTTTCAAAACATCAAAGCATACAGGCATTACACAATACCAAACCATTGTGAACTCAAAGCATAACATCAAAGCAAAGCAGCATTGCACGGTGGTTCTTACTGTTGTCGGAGGTGCCGAACCCCACCATTTTCATATGCACATTCGCCGAACCCATCTTTAGTGGGGAAAAAAATAAAATGTGATTTCTTTCAAATTCAAGACATATTTATATGATTTTTTTTAATGGTGCATAAAATGAACCGTGTGTGATCATCATCAAAGTGTGGGTGCCCGGGAGGTGGTGGAGAGCCGGGTTGTGTCGGTCGGGCCTCGCCGGACTGGGGCCAGAGTGTGGGTGCCCTGGAGGTGGTGGAGAGACGGGTTGTAGCGGTCTGGCCTCGCCGGACGGGGGCCAGAGTGTGGGTGCCCTGGAGGTGGTGGAGATACGGGTTGTGGCGGTCTGGCCTTGCCGGACGGGGGCCAGAGTGTGGGTGCCTGGGAGGTGGTGGAGAGCCGGGTTGTGTCGGTCGGGCATCCCCGGACTGGGGCCAGAATGTGGGGTAGGGGGGGGGCATCTCCCTCTTCAGCCCAGCGTGGGTGAGGTGAGGTCGGGCAGTGTTCTGCCTTGGGTGGGCCTTGGGAGATGGGCAGAGAGGGAGAGAGGGAGAGGAGGGACATCCAGGATCCATCCTGTCAAGACCAAAATGATCAACAGGGTTTAATATAGTCAATGTGAGCTTTGGACCACAAGCCGAGTTTGAATCAGCAGCTTTTACTATGGTCAGCATGTGTCTGCACCACGACCTGAGGGATAGGTTTCAGGCAGTTGGCACCTGCGCCAAACGAGCTGGGCTCATCGCTTCTCGGCCTTTTGGCTAAGATCAAGTGTAGTATCTGTTCTTATCAGTTTAATATCTGATATGTCCTCTATTAGAGGATACCGTATTAAGCGGATTTTTAGAGCTGGGAGCTGAGAAAGGGGCTTGCCTCACTCGCTCTGCGCATTGACCTGGTATTGCAGTGCTGCCAGGGACGGTGCACCCTCCTCCTGCCTTGTGTAAAACCAATGACTGTTGCATGCTGACTGGAGATCAGTGCGGGTGATATTCTGAGATGAACCAGGACTGAAAGTCTTGTTGTCAGAAATGGGGTCGGTCTGACTTTCAATGAGAGGTAGATCGCTCTTGCTTCACTTCAGATCGTATAAATCTTTCGCCTTTTACTAAAGATTTCCGTGGAGTGGAACAACGAGAGTTGAAGCCAATTTTTTACGCCCCGCTAAAGTGGGGTGTCCTTTCCCTGTGAAAAAAAGTATTTGTTATTTCTGATTAAGTGTAGTGTAGTGTACACGTGGCTGATGTGGGACGCAATCCTTCTTATATGCACTGTAGGCCTTTGATCAACTTGTGCTTTGATGTTAGAATTTTAACATTAAATCTATGGCTGCAGCATGGATCAGTGTTTCTCACTGACGGCAGCGTCTTCTTCAACTGCTCAGGAGGCGATGCACCGCCTTGATGGACAAATAATTTTCCTGCTGTGTCATAAAGCAAACACATCGTGTTTGACTCCAGATGTGGTCAAAAACAAGATCCTTCATGAGCTCACTGCATTTAGAGGGAGGGATGACAGGCTGAAGGCACAGTAGCATAGCATAGGAGCAAAGCATAGTTAGCTCTGGCTAAACCTTCCTTTACACAGGATGAGCTGATAGACTCATCTGGGTCAGTTGTTTCCCTGCCAGTGCTGTCCATGGGCTGAAACATCACGGAAAACCTGAGATTCCAGGAAGCCAGTTTTATCTTTCTAGTTTGGTCCTCAACTGCACAGAAATGAGTCAAATGAGTTAGATCCAGAGGGATCAATTCTTTCATTTTGTCTCCATGACCTCAGCTCAAATTGTTACTCTTAAATTGTATTTTACAAATTCAAATCATTGTTCTGAATAAATCAATTTTTACATCGTAAAGCTCCACTTGATCCGTGGAATACGATTTCAGCTATGAGAGAGCTTTGTGTGTTTCACTGCTGTGGTCGAAACCCGTCAAGAGGTGGAGGAATACGCTAGTCTTCACGATGACGCCTTGCCTCTTCCCCTGGGCACATTTGGAGCGGCAGCACCCCCTCCCCTGGAGGGGAAAAGGGAAAACGTCCAGAGTTTCAAAACATCAAAGCATACAGGCATTACACAATACCAAACCATTGTGAACTCAAAGCATAACATCAAAGCAAAGCAGCATTGCACGGTGGTTCTTACTGTTGTCGGAGGTGCCGAACCCCACCAGTTTCATATGCACATTCGCCGAACCCATCTTTAGTGGGGAAAAAAATAAAATGTGATTTCTTTCAAATTCAAGACATATTTATATGATTTTTTTTAATGGTGCATAAAATGAACCGTGTGTGATCATCATCAAAGTGTGGGTGCCCGGGAGGTGGTGGAGAGCCGGGTTGTGTCGGTCGGGCCTCGCCGGACTGGGGCCAGAGTGTGGGTGCCCTGGAGGTGGTGGAGAGACGGGTTGTAGCGGTCTGGCCTCGCCGGACGGGGGCCAGAGTGTGGGTGCCCTGGAGGTGGTGGAGATACGGGTTGTGGCGGTCTGGCCTTGCCGGACGGGGGCCAGAGTGTGGGTGCCTGGGAGGTGGTGGAGAGCCGGGTTGTGTCGGTCGGGCATCCCCGGACTGGGGCCAGAATGTGGGGTAGGGGGGGGGCATCTCCCTCTTCAGCCCAGCGTGGGTGAGGTGAGGTCGGGCAGTGTTCTGCCTTGGGTGGGCCTTGGGAGATGGGCAGAGAGGGAGAGAGGGAGAGGAGGGACATCCAGGATCCATCCTGTCAAGACCAAAATGATCAACAGGGTTTAATATAGTCAATGTGAGCTTTGGACCACAAGCCGAGTTTGAATCAGCAGCTTTTACTATGGTCAGCATGTGTCTGCACCACGACCTGAGGGATAGGTATCAGGCAGTTGGCACCTGCGCCAAACGAGCTGGGCTCATCGCTTCTCGGCCTTTTGGCTAAGATCAAGTGTAGTATCTGTTCTTATCAGTTTAATATCTGATATGTCCTCTATTAGAGGATACCATATTAAGCAGATTTTTAGAGCTGGGAGCTGGGAAAGGGGCTTGCCTCACTCGCTCTGTGCATTGACCTGGTATTGCAGTGCTGCCAGGGACGGTGCACCCTCCTCCTGCCTTGTGTAAAACCAATGACTGTTGCATGCTGACTGGAGATCAGTGCGGGTGATATTCTGAGATGAACCAGGACTGAAAGTCTTGTTGTCAGAAATGGGGTCGGTCTGACTTTCAATGAGAGGTAGATCGCTCTTGCTTCACTTCAGATCGTATAAATCTTTCGCCTTTTACTAAAGATTTCCGTGGAGTGGAACAACGAGAGTTGAAGCCAATTTTTTACGCCCCGCTAAAGTGGGGTGTCCTTTCCCTGTGAAAAAAAGTATTTGTTATTTCCGATTAAGTGTAGTGTAGTGTACACGTGGCTGATGTGGGACGCAATCCTTCTTATATGCACTGTAGGCCTTTGATCAACTTGTGCTTTGATGTTAGAATTTTAACATTAAATCTATGGCTGCAGCATGGATCAGTGTTTCTCACTGACGGCAGCGTCTTCTTCAACTGCTCAGGAGGCGATGCACCGCCTTGATGGACAAATAATTTTCCTGCTGTGTCATAAAGCAAACACATCGTGTTTGACTCCAGATGTGGTCAAAAACAAGATCCTTCATGAGCTCACTGCATTTAGAGGGAGGGATGACAGGCTGAAGGCACAGTAGCATAGCATAGGAGCAAAGCATAGTTAGCTCTGGCTAAACCTTCCTTTACACAGGATGAGCTGATAGACTCATCTGGGTCAGTTGTTTCCCTGCCAGTGCTGTCCATGGGCTGAAACATCACGGAAAACCTGAGATTCCAGGAAGCCAGTTTTATCTTTCTAGTTTGGTCCTCAACTGCACAGAAATGAGTCAAATGAGTTAGATCCAGAGGGATCAATTCTTTCATTTTGTCTCCATGACCTCAGCTCAAATTGTTACTCTTAAATTGTATTTTACAAATTCAAATCATTGTTCTGAATAAATCAATTTTTACATCGTAAAGCTCCACTTGATCCGTGGAATACGATTTCAGCTATGAGAGAGCTTTGTGTGTTTCACTGCTGTGGTCGAAACCCGTCAAGAGGTGGAGGAATACGCTAGTCTTCACGATGACGCCTTGCCTCTTCCCCTGGGCACATTTGGAGCGGCAGCACCCCCTCCCCTGGAGGGGAAAAGGGAAAACGTCCAGAGTTTCAAAACATCAAAGCATACAGGCATTACACAATACCAAACCATTGTGAACTCAAAGCATAACATCAAAGCAAAGCAGCATTGCACGGTGGTTCTTACTGTTGTCGGAGGTGCCGAACCCCACCAGTTTCATATGCACATTCGCCGAACCCATCTTTAGTGGGGAAAAAAATAAAATGTGATTTCTTTCAAATTCAAGACATATTTATATGATTTTTTTTAATGGTGCATAAAATGAACCGTGTGTGATCATCATCAAAGTGTGGGTGCCCGGGAGGTGGTGGAGAGCCGGGTTGTGTCGGTCGGGCCTCGCCGGACTGGGGCCAGAGTGTGGGTGCCCTGGAGGTGGTGGAGAGACGGGTTGTGGCGGTCTGGCCTCGCCGGACGGGGGCCAGAGTGTGGGTGCCCTGGAGGTGGTGGAGATACGGGTTGTGGCGGTCTGGCCTTGCCGGACGGGGGCCAGAGTGTGGGTGCCTGGGAGGTGGTGGAGAGCCGGGTTGTGTCGGTCGGGCATCCCCGGACTGGGGCCAGAATGTGGGGTAGGGGGGGGCATCTCCCTCTTCAGCCCAGCGTGGGTGAGGTGAGGTCGGGCAGTGTTCTGCCTTGGGTGGGCCTTGGGAGATGGGCAGAGAGGGAGAGAGGGAGAGGAGGGACATCCAGGATCCATCCTGTCAAGACCAAAATGATCAACAGGGTTTAATATAGTCAATGTGAGCTTTGGACCACAAGCCGAGTTTGAATCAGCAGCTTTTACTATGGTCAGCATGTGTCTGCACCACGACCTGAGGGATAGGTTTCAGGCAGTTGGCACCTGCGCCAAACGAGCTGGGCTCATCGCTTCTCGGCCTTTTGGCTAAGATCAAGTGTAGTATCTGTTCTTATCAGTTTAATATCTGATATGTCCTCTATTAGAGGATACCATATTACCGTAATTGCTGAACTATTATGCGCACCTGTGAAAAAGCCGCACCCACTGAATTAAAAAATATATATATTTTGTACTAAAATAAGCCGCACATATTCGTAAGCCGCAAGTGCATTGAGACAAATGATATTTAACGGAACACGGCTCGTAACGATATCCGCAGCAGGTCTCCAAGGTGAACAGCCTCTGGCATGTTAGATCAAGGGAAGTCGGCAAATCAGATCCGTAACTTCGGGATAAGGATTGGCTCTAAGGGCTGGGTCGGTCGGGCTGGGGTGCGAAGCGGGGCTGGGCTCGAGCCGCGGCTGGGGGAGCAGTCGCCCCGTCGCCCTCCCCTCTCCGCCCGTCGGAGGCTGCGCGGCGCGCGCGCCCGCCTGGCGGGGTGTCCCCGTCCCCCTTGCCCCCGTGCCCCTCATCCTCCGTCCGCGCGAGCGCGGTGCGGCGCCTTCGCCGGCGTCCGTCCGCGCGAGCGTGGTGCGGCAGGGGTGGGGACGCCCGGGAGGTCGAGGGGGTGGGTTCCTTCCCCGCTACGCGGCGCGTCCGACGCCGCGTAGCGGATGGCGGACAGGCGGCGGGGACCGGGTACGGCGGTCCAGCGGCGGCGACTCTGGACGCACGCCGGGCCCTTCTCGCAGATCTCCCCAGCTACGCGCAAGCGGGGCTTTCCCTCCGGGCGGGCGGGCGTTAATTTTGTAACGAAAATAAATAGTCTTTAACGAAACACGGCTCGCAAAGAAAGTGGGAAAATATACGTAAATTTGCCGCGTCGTTGCATAAACCGCAAGGTTCAAAATATTGGAAAAAAGTAGCGGCTTGTACACCGAGAATTACGGTAAGCAGATTTTTAGAGCTGGGAGCTGAGAAAGGGGCTTGCCTCACTCGCTCTGCGCATTGACCTGGTATTGCAGTGCTGCCAGGGACGGTGCACCCTCCTCCTGCCTTGTGTAAAACCAATGACTGTTGCATGCTGACTGGAGATCAGTGCGGGTGATATTCTGAGATGAACCAGGACTGAAAGTCTTGTTGTCAGAAATGGGGTCGGTCTGACTTTCAATGAGAGGTAGATCGCTCTTGCTTCACTTCAGATCGTATAAATCTTTCGCCTTTTACTAAAGATTTCCGTGGAGTGGAACAACGAGAGTTGAAGCCAATTTTTTACGCCCCGCTAAAGTGGGGTGTCCTTTCCCTGTGAAAAAAAGTATTTGTTATTTCCGATTAAGTGTAGTGTAGTGTGCACGTGGCTGATGTGGGACGCAATCCTTCTTATATGCACTGTAGGCCTTTGATCAACTTGTGCTTTGATGTTAGAATTTTAACATTAAATCTATGGCTGCAGCATGGATCAGTGTTTCTCACTGACGGCAGCGTCTTCTTCAACTGCTCAGGAGGCGATGCACCGCCTTGATGGACAAATAATTTTCCTGCTGTGTCATAAAGCAAACACATCGTGTTTGACTCCAGATGTGGTCAAAAACAAGATCCTTCATGAGCTCACTGCATTTAGAGGGAGGGATGACAGGCTGAAGGCACAGTAGCATAGCATAGGAGCAAAGCATAGTTAGCTCTGGCTAAACCTTCCTTTACACAGGATGAGCTGATAGACTCATCTGGGTCAGTTGTTTCCCTGCCAGTGCTGTCCATGGGCTGAAACATCACGGAAAACCTGAGATTCCAGGAAGCCAGTTTTATCTTTCTAGTTTGGTCCTCAACTGCACAGAAATGAGTCAAATGAGTTAGATCCAGAGGGATCAATTCTTTCATTTTGTCTCCATGACCTCAGCTCAAATTGTTACTCTTAAATTGTATTTTACAAATTCAAATCATTGTTCTGAATAAATCAATTTTTACATCGTAAAGCTCCACTTGATCCGTGGAATACGATTTCAGCTATGAGAGAGCTTTGTGTGTTTCACTGCTGTGGTCGAAACCCGTCAAGAGGTGGAGGAATACGCTAGTCTTCACGATGACGCCTTGCCTCTTCCCCTGGGCACATTTGGAGCGGCAGCACCCCCTCCCCTGGAGGGGAAAAGGGAAAACGTCCAGAGTTTCAAAACATCAAAGCATACAGGCATTACACAATACCAAACCATTGTGAACTCAAAGCATAACATCAAAGCAAAGCAGCATTGCACGGTGGTTCTTACTGTTGTCGGCGGTGCCGAACCCCACCAGTTTCATATGCACATTCGCCGAACCCATCTTTAGTGGGGAAAAAAATAAAATGTGATTTCTTTCAAATTCAAGACATATTTATATGATTTTTTTTAATGGTGCATAAAATGAACCGTGTGTGATCATCATCAAAGTGTGGGTGCCCGGGAGGTGGTGGAGAGCCGGGTTGTGTCGGTCGGGCCTCGCCGGACTGGGGCCAGAGTGTGGGTGCCCTGGAGGTGGTGGAGAGACGGGTTGTAGCGGTCTGGCCTCGCCGGACGGGGGCCAGAGTGTGGGTGCCCTGGAGGTGGTGAAGATACGGGTTGTGGCGGTCCGGCCTTGCCGGACGGGGGCCAGAGTGTGGGTGCCTGGGAGGTGGTGGAGAGCCGGGTTGTGTCGGTCGGGCATCCCCGGACTGGGGCCAGAATGTGGGGTAGGGGGGGGCATCTCCCTCTTCAGCCCAGCATGGGTGAGGTGAGGTCGGGCAGTGTTCTGCCTTGGGTGGGCCTTGGGAGATGGGCAGAGAGGGAGAGAGGGAGAGGAGGGACATCCAGGATCCATCCTGTCAAGACCAAAATGATCAACAGGGTTTAATATAGTCAATGTGAGCTTTGGACCACAAGCCGAGTTTGAATCAGCAGCTTTTACTATGGTCAGCATGTGTCTGCACCACGACCTGAGGGATAGGTTTCAGGCAGTTGGCACCTGCGCCAAACGAGCTGGTCTCATCGCTTCTCGGCCTTTTGGCTAAGATCAAGTGTAGTATCTGTTCTTATCAGTTTAATATCTGATATGTCCTCTATTAGAGGATACCATATTAAGCAGATTTTTAGAACTGGGAGCTGAGAAAGGGGCTTGCCTCACTCGCTCTGCGCATTGACCTGGTATTGCAGTGCTGCCAGGGATGGTGCACCCTCCTCCTGCCTTGTGTAAAACTAATGGCTGTTGCATGCTGACTGGAGATCAGTGCGGGTGATACTCTGAGATGAACCAGGACTGAAAGTCTTGTTGTCAGAAATGGGGTCGGTCTGACTTTCAATGAGAGGTAGATCGCTCTTGCTTCACTTCAGATCGTATAAATCTTTTGCCTTTTACTAAAGATTTCCGTGGAGTGGAACAACGAGAGTTGAAGCCAATTTTTCACGCCCCGCTAAAGTGGGGTGTCCTTTCCCTGTGAAAAAAAGTATTTGTTATTTCCGATTAAGTGTAGTGTAGTGTACACGTGGCTGATGTGGGACGCAATCCTTCTTATATGCACTGTAGGCCTTTGATCAACTTGTGCTTTGATGTTAGAATTTTAACATTAAATCTATGGCTGCAGCATGGATCAGTGTTTCTCACTGACGGCAGCGTCTTCTTCAACTGCTCAGGAGGCGATGCACCGCCTTGATGGACAAATAATTTTCCTGCTGTGTCATAAAGCAAACACATCGTGTTTGACTCCAGATGTGGTCAAAAACAAGATCCTTCATGAGCTCACTGCATTTAGAGGGAGGGATGACAGGCTGAAGGCACAGTAGCATAGCATAGGAGCAAAGCATAGTTAGCTCTGGCTAAACCTTCCTTTACACAGGATGAGCTGATAGACTCATCTGGGTCAGTTGTTTCCCTGCCAGTGCTGTCCATGGGCTGAAACATCACGGAAAACCTGAGATTCCAGGAAGCCAGTTTTATCTTTCTAGTTTGGTCCTCAACTGCACAGAAATGAGTCAAATGAGTTAGATCCAGAGGGATCAATTCTTTCATTTTGTCTCCACGACCTCAGCTCAAATTGTTACTCTTAAATTGTATTTTACAAATTCAAATCATTGTTCTGAATAAATCAATTTTTACATCGTAAAGCTCCACTTGATCCGTGGAATACGTTTTCAGCTATGAGAGAGCTTTGTGTGTTTCACTGCTGTGGTCGAAACCCGTCAAGAGGTGGAGGAATACGCTAGTCTTCACGATGACGCCTTGCCTCTTCCCCTGGGCACATTTGGAGCGGCAGCACCCCCTCCCCTGGAGGGGAAAAGGGAAAACGTCCAGAGTTTCAAAACATCAAAGCATACAGGCATTACACAATACCAAACCATTGTGAACTCAAAGCATAACATCAAAGCAAAGCAGCATTGCACGGTGGTTCTTACTGTTGTCGGAGGTGCCGAACCCCACCAGTTTCATATGCACATTCGCCGAACCCATCTTTAGTGGGGAAAAAAATAAAATGTGATTTCTTTCAAATTCAAGACATATTTATATGATTTTTTTTAATGGTGCATAAAATGAACCGTGTGTGATCATCATCAAAGTGTGGGTGCCCGGGAGGTGGTGGAGAGCCGGGTTGTGTCGGTCGGGCCTCGCCGGACTGGGGCCAGAGTGTGGGTGCCCTGGAGGTGGTGGAGAGACGGGTTGTAGCGGTCTGGCCTCGCCGGACGGGGGCCAGAGTGTGGGTGCCCTGGAGGTGGTGGAGATACGGGTTGTGGCGGTCTGGCCTTGCCGGACGGGGGCCAGAGTGTGGGTGCCTGGGAGGTGGTGGAGAGCCGGGTTGTGTCGGTCGGGCATCCCCGGACTGGGGCCAGAATGTGGGGTAGGGGGGGGGCATCTCCCTCTTCAGCCCAGCGTGGGTGAGGTGAGGTCGGGCAGTGTTCTGCCTTGGGTGGGCCTTGGGAGATGGGCAGAGAGGGAGAGGAGGGACATCCAGGATCCATCCTGTCAAGACCAAAATGATCAACAGGGTTTAATATAGTCAATGTGAGCTTTGGACCACAAGCCGAGTTTGAATCAGCAGCTTTTACTATGGTCAGCATGTGTCTGCACCACGACCTGAGGGATAGGTTTCAGGCAGTTGGCACCTGCGCCAAACGAGCTGGGCTCATCGCTTCTCGGCCTTTTAGCTAAGATCAAGTGTAGTATCTGTTCTTATCAGTTTAATATCTGATATGTCCTCTATTAGAGGATACCATATTAAGCAGATTTTTGGAGCTGGGAGCTGGGAAAGGGGCTTGCCTCACTCGCTCTGTGCATTGACCTGGTATTGCAGTGCTGCCAGGGACGGTGCACCCTCCTCCTGCCTTGTGTAAAACCAATGACTGTTGCATGCTGACTGGAGATCAGTGCGGGTGATATTCTGAGATGAACCAGGACTGAAAGTCTTGTTGTCAGAAATGGGGTCGGTCTGACTTTCAATGAGAGGTAGATCGCTCTTGCTTCACTTCAGATCGTATAAATCTTTCGCCTTTTACTAAAGATTTCCGTGGAGTGGAACAACGAGAGTTGAAGCCAATTTTTTACGCCCCGCTAAAGTGGGGTGTCCTTTCCCTGTGAAAAAAAGTATTTGTTATTTCCGATTAAGTGTAGTGTAGTGTACGCGTGGCTGATGTGGGACGCAATCCTTCTTATATGCACTGTAGGCCTTTGATCAACTTGTGCTTTGATGTTAGAATTTTAACATTAAATCTATGGCTGCAGCATGGATCAGTGTTTCTCACTGACGGCAGCGTCTTCTTCAACTGCTCAGGAGGCGATGCACCGCCTTGATGGACAAATAATTTTCCTGCTGTGTCATAAAGCAAACACATCGTGTTTGACTCCAGATGTGGTCAAAAACAAGATCCTTCATGAGCTCACTGCATTTAGAGGGAGGGATGACAGGCTGAAGGCACAGTAGCATAGCATAGGAGCAAAGCATAGTTAGCTCTGGCTAAACCTTCCTTTACACAGGATGAGCTGATAGACTCATCTGGGTCAGTTGTTTCCCTGCCAGTGCTGTCCATGGGCTGAAACATCACGGAAAACCTGAGATTCCAGGAAGCCAGTTTTATCTTTCTAGTTTGGTCCTCAACTGCACAGAAATGAGTCAAATGAGTTAGATCCAGAGGGATCAATTCTTTCATTTTGTCTCCATGACCTCAGCTCAAATTGTTACTCTTAAATTGTATTTTACAAATTCAAATCATTGTTCTGAATAAATCAATTTTTACATCGTAAAGCTCCACTTGATCCGTGGAATACGATTTCAGCTATGAGAGAGCTTTGTGTGTTTCACTGCTGTGGTCGAAACCCGTCAAGAGGTGGAGGAATACGCTAGTCTTCACGATGACGCCTTGCCTCTTCCCCTGGGCACATTTGGAGCGGCAGCACCCCCTCCCCTGGAGGGGTAAAGGGAAAACGTCCAGAGTTTCAAAACATCAAAGCATACAGGCATTACACAATACCAAACCATTGTGAACTCAAAGCATAACATCAAAGCAAAGCAGCATTGCACGGTGGTTCTTACTGTTGTCGGAGGTGCCGAACCCCACCAGTTTCATATGCACATTCGCCGAACCCATCTTTAGTGGGGAAAAAAATAAAATGTGATTTCTTTCAAATTCAAGACATATTTATATGATTTTTTTTAATGGTGCATAAAATGAACCGTGTGTGATCATCATCAAAGTGTGGGTGCCCGGGAGGTGGTGGAGAGCCGGGTTGTGTCGGTCGGGCCTCGCCGGACTGGGGCCAGAGTGTGGGTGCCCTGGAGGTGGTGGAGAGACGGGTTGTAGCGGTCTGGCCTCGCCGGACGGGGGCCAGAGTGTGGGTGCCCTGGAGGTGGTGGAGATACGGGTTGTGGCGGTCTGGCCTTGCCGGACGGGGGCCAGAGTGTGGGTGCCTGGGAGGTGGTGGAGAGCCGGGTTGTGTCGGTCGGGCATCCCCGGACTGGGGCCAGAATGTGGGGTAGGGGGGGGGCATCTCCCTCTTCAGCCCAGCGTGGGTGAGGTGAGGTCGGGCAGTGTTCTGCCTTGGGTGGGCCTTGGGAGATGGGCAGAGAGGGAGAGAGGGAGAGGAGGGACATCCAGGATCCATCCTGTCAAGACCAAAATGATCAACAGGGTTTAATATAGTCAATGTGAGCTTTGGACCACAAGCCGAGTTTGAATCAGCAGCTTTTACTATGGTCAGCATGTGTCTGCACCACGACCTGAGGGATAGGTTTCAGGCAGTTGGCACCTGCGCCAAACGAGCTGGGCTCATCGCTTCTCGGCCTTTTGGCTAAGATC
This sequence comes from Brachionichthys hirsutus, assembly GCF_040956055.1. Taxonomy (NCBI): domain Eukaryota; kingdom Metazoa; phylum Chordata; class Actinopteri; order Lophiiformes; family Brachionichthyidae; genus Brachionichthys; species Brachionichthys hirsutus. The sequence goes on along the minus strand of NW_027180315.1, from coordinate 569,448 downwards.
AAGTGTAGTATCTGTTCTTATCAGTTTAATATCTGATATGTCCTCTATTAGAGGATACCATATTAAGCAGATTTTTAGAACTGGGAGCTGAGAAAGGGGCTTGCCTCACTCGCTCTGCGCATTGACCTGGTATTGCAGTGCTGCCAGGGACGGTGCACCCTCCTCCTGCCTTGTGTAAAACCAATGACTGTTGCATGCTGACTGGAGATCAGTGCGGGTGATATTCTGAGATGAACCAGGACTGAAAGTCTTGTTGTCAGAAATGGGGTCGGTCTGACTTTCAATGAGAGGTAGATCGCTCTTGCTTCACTTCAGATCGTATAAATCTTTCGCCTTTTACTAAAGATTTCCGTGGAGTGGAACAACGAGAGTTGAAGCCAATTTTTTACGCCCCGCTAAAGTGGGGTGTCCTTTCCCTGTGAAAAAAAGTATTTGTTATTTCCGATTAAGTGTAGTGTAGTGTACACGTGGCTGATGTGGGACGCAATCCTTCTTATATGCACTGTAGGCCTTTGATCAACTTGTGCTTTGATGTTAGAATTTTAACATTAAATCTATGGCTGCAGCATGGATCAGTGTTTCTCACTGACGGCAGCGTCTTCTTCAACTGCTCAGGAGGCGATGCACCGCCTTGATGGACAAATAATTTTCCTGCTGTGTCATAAAGCAAACACATCGTGTTTGACTCCAGATGTGGTCAAAAACAAGATCCTTCATGAGCTCACTGCATTTAGAGGGAGGGATGACAGGCTGAAGGCACAGTAGCATAGCATAGGAGCAAAGCATAGTTAGCTCTGGCTAAACCTTCCTTTACACAGGATGAGCTGATAGACTCATCTGGGTCAGTTGTTTCCCTGCCAGTGCTGTCCATGGGCTGAAACATCACGGAAAACCTGAGATTCCAGGAAGCCAGTTTTATCTTTCTAGTTTGGTCCTCAACTGCACAGAAATGAGTCAAATGAGTTAGATCCAGAGGGATCAATTCTTTCATTTTGTCTCCATGACCTCAGCTCAAATTGTTACTCTTAAATTGTATTTTACAAATTCAAATCATTGTTCTGAATAAATCAATTTTTACATCGTAAAGCTCCACTTGATCCGTGGAATACGATTTCAGCTATGAGAGAGCTTTGTGTGTTTCACTGCTGTGGTCGAAACCCGTCAAGAGGTGGAGGAATACGCTAGTCTTCACGATGACGCCTTGCCTCTTTCCCTGGGCACATTTGGAGCGGCAGCACCCCCTCCCCTGGAGGGGAAAAGGGAAAACGTCCAGAGTTTCAAAACATCAAAGCATACAGGCATTACACAATACCAAACCATTGTGAACTCAAAGCATAACATCAAAGCAAAGCAGCATTGCACGGTGGTTCTTACTGTTGTCGGAGGTGCCGAACCCCACCAGTTTCATATGCACATTCGCCGAACCCATCTTTAGTGGGGAAAAAAATAAAATGTGATTTCTTTCAAATTCAAGACATATTTATATGATTTTTTTTAATGGTGCATAAAATGAACCGTGTGTGATCATCATCAAAGTGTGGGTGCCCGGGAGGTGGTGGAGAGCCGGGTTGTGTCGGTCGGGCCTCGCCGGACTGGGGCCAGAGTGTGGGTGCCCTGGAGGTGGTGGAGAGACGGGTTGTAGCGGTCTGGCCTCGCCGGACGGGGGCCAGAGTGTGGGTGCCCTGGAGGTGGTGGAGATACGGGTTGTGGCGGTCTGGCCTTGCCGGACGGGGGCCAGAGTGTGGGTGCCTGGGAGGTGGTGGAGAGCCGGGTTGTGTCGGTCGGGCATCCCCGGACTGGGGCCAGAATGTGGGGTAGGGGGGGGCATCTCCCTCTTCAGCCCAGCGTGGGTGAGGTGAGGTCGGGCAGTGTTCTGCCTTGGGTGGGCCTTGGGAGATGGGCAGAGAGGGAGAGAGGGAGAGGAGGGACATCCAGGATCCATCCTGTCAAGACCAAAATGATCAACAGGGTTTAATATAGTCAATGTGAGCTTTGGACCACAAGCCGAGTTTGAATCAGCAGCTTTTACTATGGTCAGCATGTGTCTGCACCACGACCTGAGGGATAGGTTTCAGGCAGTTGGCACCTGCGCCAAACGAGCTGGGCTCATCGCTTCTCGGCCTTTTGGCTAAGATCAAGTGTAGTATCTGTTCTTATCAGTTTAATATCTGATATGTCCTCTATTAGAGGATACCATATTAAGCAGATTTTTAGAACTGGGAGCTGAGAAAGGGGCTTGCCACACTCGCTCTGCGCATTGACCTGGTATTGCAGTGCTGCCAGGGATGGTGCACCCTCCTCCTGCCTTGTGTAAAACTAATGGCTGTTGCATGCTGACTGGAGATCAGTGCGGGTGATATTCTGAGATGAACCAGGACTGAAAGTCTTGTTGTCAGAAATGGGGTCGGTCTGACTTTCAATGAGAGGTAGATCGCTCTTGCTTCACTTCAGATCGTATAAATCTTTCGCCTTTTACTAAAGATTTCCGTGGAGTGGAACAACGAGAGTTGAAGCCAATTTTTTACGCCCCGCTAAAGTGGGGTGTCCTTTCCCTGTGAAAAAAAGTATTTGTTATTTCCGATTAAGTGTAGTGTAGTGTACACGTGGCTGATGTGGGACGCAATCCTTCTTATATGCACTGTAGGCCTTTGATCAACTTGTGCTTTGATGTTAGAATTTTAACATTAAATCTATGGCTGCAGCATGGATCAGTGTTTCTCACTGACGGCAGCGTCTTCTTCAACTGCTCAGGAGGCGATGCACCGCCTTGATGGACAAATAATTTTCCTGCTGTGTCATAAAGCAAACACATCGTGTTTGACTCCAGATGTGGTCAAAAACAAGATCCTTCATGAGCTCACTGCATTTAGAGGGAGGGATGACAGGCTGAAGGCACAGTAGCATAGCATAGGAGCAAAGCATAGTTAGCTCTGGCTAAACCTTCCTTTACACAGGATGAGCTGATAGACTCATCTGGGTCAGTTGTTTCCCTACCAGTGCTGTCCATGGGCTGAAACATCACGGAAAACCTGAGATTCCAGGAAGCCAGTTTTATCTTTCTAGTTTGGTCCTCAACTGCACAGAAATGAGTCAAATGAGTTAGATCCAGAGGGATCAATTCTTTCATTTTGTCTCCATGACCTCAGCTCAAATTGTTACTCTTAAATTGTATTTTACAAATTCAAATCATTGTTCTGAATAAATCAATTTTTACATCGTAAAGCTCCACTTGATCCGTGGAATACGATTTCAGCTATGAGAGAGCTTTGTGTGTTTCACTGCTGTGGTCGAAACCCGTCAAGAGGTGGAGGAATACGCTAGTCTTCACGATGACGCCTTGCCTCTTCCCCTGGGCACATTTGGAGCGGCAGCACCCCCTCCCCTGGAGGGGAAAAGGGAAAACGTCCAGAGTTTCAAAACATCAAAGCATACAGGCATTACACAATACCAAACCATTGTGAACTCAAAGCATAACATCAAAGCAAAGCAGCATTGCACGGTGGTTCTTACTGTTGTCGGCGGTGCCGAACCCCACCAGTTTCATATGCACATTCGCCGAACCCATCTTTAGTGGGGAAAAAAATAAAATGTGATTTCTTTCAAATTCAAGACATATTTATATGATTTTTTTTAATGGTGCATAAAATGAACCGTGTGTGATCATCATCAAAGTGTGGGTGCCCGGGAGGTGGTGGAGAGCCGGGTTGTGTCGGTCGGGCCTCGCCGGACTGGGGCCAGAGTGTGGGTGCCCTGGAGGTGGTGGAGAGACGGGTTGTAGCGGTCTGGCCTCGCCGGACGGGGGCCAGAGTGTGGGTGCCCTGGAGGTGGTGGAGATACGGGTTGTGGCGGTCTGGCCTTGCCGGACGGGGGCCAGAGTGTGGGTGCCTGGGAGGTGGTGGAGAGCCGGGTTGTGTCGGTCGGGCATCCCCGGACTGGGGCCAGAATGTGGGGTAGGGGGGGGGCATCTCCCTCTTCAGCCCAGCGTGGGTGAGGTGAGGTCGGGCAGTGTTCTGCCTTGGGTGGGCCTTGGGAGATGGGCAGAGAGGGAGAGAGGGAGAGGAGGGACATCCAGGATCCATCCTGTCAAGACCAAAATGATCAACATGGTTTAATATAGTCAATGTGAGCTTTGGACCACAAGCCGAGTTTGAATCAGCAGCTTTTACTATGGTCAGCATGTGTCTGCACCACGACCTGAGGGATAGGTTTCAGGCAGTTGGCACCTGCGCCAAACGAGCTGGGCTCATCGCTTCTCGGCCTTTTGGCTAAGATCAAGTGTAGTATCTGTTCTTATCAGTTTAATATCTGATATGTCCTCTATTAGAGGATACCGTATTAAGCAGATTTTTAGAGCTGGGAGCTGAGAAAGGGGCTTGCCTCACTCGCTCTGCGCATTGACCTGGTATTGCAGTGCTGCCAGGGACGGTGCACCCTCCTCCTGCCTTGTGTAAAACCAATGACTGTTGCATGCTGACTGGAGATCAGTGCGGGTGATATTCTGAGATGAACCAGGACTGAAAGTCTTGTTGTCAGAAATGGGGTCGGTCTGACTTTCAATGAGAGGTAGATCGCTCTTGCTTCACTTCAGATCGTATAAATCTTTCGCCTTTTACTAAAGATTTCCGTGGAGTGGAACAACGAGAGTTGAAGCCAATTTTTTACGCCCCGCTAAAGTGGGGTGTCCTTTCCCTGTGAAAAAAAGTATTTGTTATTTCCGATTAAGTGTAGTGTAGTGTACACGTGGCTGATGTGGGACGCAATCCTTCTTATATGCACTGTAGGCCTTTGATCAACTTGTGCTTTGATGTTAGAGTTTTAACATTAAATCTATGGCTGCAGCATGGATCAGTGTTTCTCACTGACGGCAGCGTCTTCTTCAACTGCTCAGGAGGCGATGCACCGCCTTGATGGACAAATAATTTTCCTGCTGTGTCATAAAGCAAACACATCGTGTTTGACTCCAGATGTGGTCAAAAACAAGATCCTTCATGAGCTCACTGCATTTAGAGGGAGGGATGACAGGCTGAAGGCACAGTAGCATAGCATAGGAGCAAAGCATAGTTAGCTCTGGCTAAACCTTCCTTTACACAGGATGAGCTGATAGACTCATCTGGGTCAGTTGTTTCCCTACCAGTGCTGTCCATGGGCTGAAACATCACGGAAAACCTGAGATTCCAGGAAGCCAGTTTTATCTTTCTAGTTTGGTCCTCAACTGCACAGAAATGAGTCAAATGAGTTAGATCCAGAGGGATCAATTCTTTCATTTTGTCTCCATGACCTCAGCTCAAATTGTTACTCTTAAATTGTATTTTACAAATTCAAATCATTGTTCTGAATAAATCAATTTTTACATCGTAAAGCTCCACTTGATCCGTGGAATACGATTTCAGCTATGAGAGAGCTTTGTGTGTTTCACTGCTGTGGTCGAAACCCGTCAAGAGGTGGAGGAATACGCTAGTCTTCACGATGACGCCTTGCCTCTTCCCCTGGGCACATTTGGAGCGGCAGCACCCCCTCCCCTGGAGGGGAAAAGGGAAAACGTCCAGAGTTTCAAAACATCAAAGCATACAGGCATTACACAATACCAAACCATTGTGAACTCAAAGCATAACATCAAAGCAAAGCAGCATTGCACGGTGGTTCTTACTGTTGTCGGAGGTGCCGAACCCCACCAGTTTCATATGCACATTCGCCGAACCCATCTTTAGTGGGGAAAAAAATAAAATGTGATTTCTTTCAAATTCAAGACATATTTATATGATTTTTTTTAATGGTGCATAAAATGAACCGTGTGTGATCATCATCAAAGTGTGGGTGCCCGGGAGGTGGTGGAGAGCCGGGTTGTGTCGGTCGGGCCTCGCCGGACTGGGGCCAGAGTGTGGGTGCCCTGGAGGTGGTGGAGAGACGGGTTGTGGCGGTCTGGCCTCGCCGGACGGGGGCCAGAGTGTGGGTGCCCTGGAGGTGGTGGAGATACGGGTTGTGGCGGTCTGGCCTTGCCGGACGGGGGCCAGAGTGTGGGTGCCTGGGAGGTGGTGGAGAGCCGGGTTGTGTCGGTCGGGCATCCCCGGACTGGGGCCAGAATGTGGGGTAGGGGGGGGCATCTCCCTCTTCAGCCCAGCGTGGGTGAGGTGAGGTCGGGCAGTGTTCTGCCTTGGGTGGGCCTTGGGAGATGGGCAGAGAGGGAGAGAGGGAGAGGAGGGACATCCAGGATCCATCCTGTCAAGACCAAAATGATCAACAGGGTTTAATATAGTCAATGTGAGCTTTGGACCACAAGCCGAGTTTGAATCAGCAGCTTTTACTATGGTCAGCATGTGTCTGCACCACGACCTGAGGGATAGGTTTCAGGCAGTTGGCACCTGCGCCAAACGAGCTGGGCTCATCGCTTCTCGGCCTTTTGGCTAAGATCAAGTGTAGTATCTGTTCTTATCAGTTTAATATCTGATATGTCCTCTATTAGAGGATACCATATTAAGCAGATTTTTAGAGCTGGGAGCTGAGAAAGGGGCTTGCCTCACTTGCTCTGTGCATTGACCTGGTATTGCAGTGCTGCCAGGGACGGTGCACCCTCCTCCTGCCTTGTGTAAAACCAATGACTGTTGCATGCTGACTGGAGATCAGTGCGGGTGATATTCTGAGATGAACCAGGACTGAAAGTCTTGTTGTCAGAAATGGGGTCGGTCTGACTTTCAATGAGAGGTAGATCGCTCTTGCTTCACTTCAGATCGTATAAATCTTTCGCCTTTTACTAAAGATTTCCGTGGAGTGGAACAACGAGAGTTGAAGCCAATTTTTTACGCCCCGCTAAAGTGGGGTGTCCTTTCCCTGTGAAAAAAAGTATTTGTTATTTCCGATTAAGTGTAGTGTAGTGTGCACGTGGCTGATGTGGGACGCAATCCTTCTTATATGCACTGTAGGCCTTTGATCAACTTGTGCTTTGATGTTAGAATTTTAACATTAAATCTATGGCTGCAGCATGGATCAGTGTTTCTCACTGACGGCAGCGTCTTCTTCAACTGCTCAGGAGGCGATGCACCGCCTTGATGGACAAATAATTTTCCTGCTGTGTCATAAAGCAAACACATCGTGTTTGACTCCAGATGTGGTCAAAAACAAGATCCTTCATGAGCTCACTGCATTTAGAGGGAGGGATGACAGGCTGAAGGCACAGTAGCATAGCATAGGAGCAAAGCATAGTTAGCTCTGGCTAAACCTTCCTTTACACAGGATGAGCTGATAGACTCATCTGGGTCAGTTGTTTCCCTGCCAGTGCTGTCCATGGGCTGAAACATCACGGAAAACCTGAGATTCCAGGAAGCCAGTTTTATCTTTCTAGTTTGGTCCTCAACTGCACAGAAATGAGTCAAATGAGTTAGATCCAGAGGGATCAATTCTTTCATTTTGTCTCCATGACCTCAGCTCAAATTGTTACTCTTAAATTGTATTTTACAAATTCAAATCATTGTTCTGAATAAATCAATTTTTACATCGTAAAGCTCCACTTGATCCGTGGAATACGATTTCAGCTATGAGAGAGCTTTGTGTGTTTCACTGCTGTGGTCGAAACCCGTCAAGAGGTGGAGGAATACGCTAGTCTTCACGATGACGCCTTGCCTCTTCCCCTGGGCACATTTGGAGCGGCAGCACCCCCTCCCCTGGAGGGGAAAAGGGAAAACGTCCAGAGTTTCAAAACATCAAAGCATACAGGCATTACACAATACCAAACCATTGTGAACTCAAAGCATAACATCAAAGCAAAGCAGCATTGCACGGTGGTTCTTACTGTTGTCGGAGGTGCCGAACCCCACCATTTTCATATGCACATTCGCCGAACCCATCTTTAGTGGGGAAAAAAATAAAATGTGATTTCTTTCAAATTCAAGACATATTTATATGATTTTTTTTAATGGTGCATAAAATGAACCGTGTGTGATCATCATCAAAGTGTGGGTGCCCGGGAGGTGGTGGAGAGCCGGGTTGTGTCGGTCGGGCCTCGCCGGACTGGGGCCAGAGTGTGGGTGCCCTGGAGGTGGTGGAGAGACGGGTTGTAGCGGTCTGGCCTCGCCGGACGGGGGCCAGAGTGTGGGTGCCCTGGAGGTGGTGGAGATACGGGTTGTGGCGGTCTGGCCTTGCCGGACGGGGGCCAGAGTGTGGGTGCCTGGGAGGTGGTGGAGAGCCGGGTTGTGTCGGTCGGGCATCCCCGGACTGGGGCCAGAATGTGGGGTAGGGGGGGGGCATCTCCCTCTTCAGCCCAGCGTGGGTGAGGTGAGGTCGGGCAGTGTTCTGCCTTGGGTGGGCCTTGGGAGATGGGCAGAGAGGGAGAGAGGGAGAGGAGGGACATCCAGGATCCATCCTGTCAAGACCAAAATGATCAACAGGGTTTAATATAGTCAATGTGAGCTTTGGACCACAAGCCGAGTTTGAATCAGCAGCTTTTACTATGGTCAGCATGTGTCTGCACCACGACCTGAGGGATAGGTTTCAGGCAGTTGGCACCTGCGCCAAACGAGCTGGGCTCATCGCTTCTCGGCCTTTTGGCTAAGATCAAGTGTAGTATCTGTTCTTATCAGTTTAATATCTGATATGTCCTCTATTAGAGGATACCGTATTAAGCGGATTTTTAGAGCTGGGAGCTGAGAAAGGGGCTTGCCTCACTCGCTCTGCGCATTGACCTGGTATTGCAGTGCTGCCAGGGACGGTGCACCCTCCTCCTGCCTTGTGTAAAACCAATGACTGTTGCATGCTGACTGGAGATCAGTGCGGGTGATATTCTGAGATGAACCAGGACTGAAAGTCTTGTTGTCAGAAATGGGGTCGGTCTGACTTTCAATGAGAGGTAGATCGCTCTTGCTTCACTTCAGATCGTATAAATCTTTCGCCTTTTACTAAAGATTTCCGTGGAGTGGAACAACGAGAGTTGAAGCCAATTTTTTACGCCCCGCTAAAGTGGGGTGTCCTTTCCCTGTGAAAAAAAGTATTTGTTATTTCTGATTAAGTGTAGTGTAGTGTACACGTGGCTGATGTGGGACGCAATCCTTCTTATATGCACTGTAGGCCTTTGATCAACTTGTGCTTTGATGTTAGAATTTTAACATTAAATCTATGGCTGCAGCATGGATCAGTGTTTCTCACTGACGGCAGCGTCTTCTTCAACTGCTCAGGAGGCGATGCACCGCCTTGATGGACAAATAATTTTCCTGCTGTGTCATAAAGCAAACACATCGTGTTTGACTCCAGATGTGGTCAAAAACAAGATCCTTCATGAGCTCACTGCATTTAGAGGGAGGGATGACAGGCTGAAGGCACAGTAGCATAGCATAGGAGCAAAGCATAGTTAGCTCTGGCTAAACCTTCCTTTACACAGGATGAGCTGATAGACTCATCTGGGTCAGTTGTTTCCCTGCCAGTGCTGTCCATGGGCTGAAACATCACGGAAAACCTGAGATTCCAGGAAGCCAGTTTTATCTTTCTAGTTTGGTCCTCAACTGCACAGAAATGAGTCAAATGAGTTAGATCCAGAGGGATCAATTCTTTCATTTTGTCTCCATGACCTCAGCTCAAATTGTTACTCTTAAATTGTATTTTACAAATTCAAATCATTGTTCTGAATAAATCAATTTTTACATCGTAAAGCTCCACTTGATCCGTGGAATACGATTTCAGCTATGAGAGAGCTTTGTGTGTTTCACTGCTGTGGTCGAAACCCGTCAAGAGGTGGAGGAATACGCTAGTCTTCACGATGACGCCTTGCCTCTTCCCCTGGGCACATTTGGAGCGGCAGCACCCCCTCCCCTGGAGGGGAAAAGGGAAAACGTCCAGAGTTTCAAAACATCAAAGCATACAGGCATTACACAATACCAAACCATTGTGAACTCAAAGCATAACATCAAAGCAAAGCAGCATTGCACGGTGGTTCTTACTGTTGTCGGAGGTGCCGAACCCCACCAGTTTCATATGCACATTCGCCGAACCCATCTTTAGTGGGGAAAAAAATAAAATGTGATTTCTTTCAAATTCAAGACATATTTATATGATTTTTTTTAATGGTGCATAAAATGAACCGTGTGTGATCATCATCAAAGTGTGGGTGCCCGGGAGGTGGTGGAGAGCCGGGTTGTGTCGGTCGGGCCTCGCCGGACTGGGGCCAGAGTGTGGGTGCCCTGGAGGTGGTGGAGAGACGGGTTGTAGCGGTCTGGCCTCGCCGGACTGGGGCCAGAGTGTGGGTGCCCTGGAGGTGGTGGAGAGACGGGTTGTGGCGGTCTGGCCTTGCCGGATGGGGGCCAGAGTGTGGGTGCCTGGGAGGTGGTGGAGAGCCGGGTTGTGTCGGTCGGGCATCCCCGGACTGGGGCCAGAATGTGGGGTAGGGGGGGGCATCTCCCTCTTCAGCCCAGCGTGGGTGAGGTGAGGTCGGGCAGTGTTCTGCGACGGGTGGGTGGGCCTTGGGAGATGGGCAGAGAGGGAGAGAGGGAGAGGAGGGACATCCAGGATCCACCCTGTCAAGACCAAAATGATCAACAGGGTATAATATAGTCAATGTGAGCTTCGGACCACAAGCCGAGTTTGAATCAGCAGCTTTTCCTATGGTCAGCATGTGTCTGCACCACGACCTGAGGGATAGGCTTCAGGCAGTTGGCACCTGCGCCAAACGAACCGGGCTCATCGCTTCTCGGCCTTTTGGCTAAGACAGTGATCACTCCTTGGCAGTAAGGTCTTTCCAAATTATTGGAAAAATCCCTTAGCTTGAGAGGAGGATATTGTTCCGTTTCTGTGTTAATTTGTTGTATTTTGCACATTACTTGCTTGTTTGCACTTTTTCCACTTGCACTTTAGGTCTACCTCAAGGTAAGTTTTAACATTTTTTATATTTTAAATTGTATTTTACCTGTTTTTAGCTAATTTATTGTTCTTGGTGGTGCCTCTCGCCATGTCGGCTGCACGTGCCGGCATGCGGAGGCACCACAGTGTGCGTTTTAAATTCAGGGAGGAGGGTGGGAGGCTCCTGGGGATGTCGAGGCTAGACTTCTCCAGGAAGCTAATCCAGCAGGCCCTAGGTTTTCAGCCAGATGACCTCCATTGTATTTTGACCCTCCCTTTTAACAAAGGTTTTGACGTAAGTTTTATGTCCGATTTATTACTGAAACAGTTTTGGATGAAGTATGAAAATGTGAAGACCCAGTTCTCTGTGTTCGAAATTGAGAAACTGACTGACAATAGCCTTAAAACGGTTATTGTCAGGATGTTCAATGAAATGGTGAACGCAGGAGACATTTTGGTTTGGCTGGGTAGATACTGCACGGTCAAAGGACAGGCTACCAAAGTGAGGGATGTGGATGGCATTTGGAACTGTGCCTGGAGGGTCCCCATTCAACAATGGGAGGACCCTCAGGGCTTCCAGGGCCTGAAGCATCTCCCGTCCATGATAGTCCTGGGAAACGACCGGGGCTACATCCACTATCAAGGACAGCCCAAGCTGTGCCACAAGTGTGGTGAGCATGGGCACCTTGCTGAGGCGTGTCCGCACATCATTTGTGGTAAATGTAGAGAGATTGGGCATACATTTGAGGAATGTACCAATGGCAGAAAGTGTAATCTCTGTGGAGTCACTACCCATCTCTTCAGGGATTGCCCAAACTCATTTGCGAACAAATTGAAGGCCAGACCGACAATGACCGACACACCTGCGGAAAATGGCGGCAAAGTGCTGATTGAAGGGGCGGGGCTGGGAAATTCAAACTTCCCGCCAAAACTGGTGATTGGAGGAGAGCCCGGTGAGGCGGGAAAAGGGGAGGGGCCTGAACTCAACCCAGCAGAGGGAGCTGAGGAGCCTGCCGTGGCGAGCCAGGCAGCTGGGGAGCCTGCTGGGGAGAGTCAGGCAGATGGTGGAGCTGGACCTAGCTCTTCCGGTGAGGACTCCACTGGAAGTCTTATCACAGTGAGTGAAGAGGGGTCCGGTGAAACCTGCCTCCCCAATGCCCAGCCCTGTTATAAGAGGACTGCATCGGAACTGTCGAGCTCTGAGGCTGAGGAAGCCTTGGAGAAGAGGGGAAGGGCTGAGCCAGGCTCTCACAGTTCCTCTGTGGAGCAGGACGAAGCCCCCCCCTCCGGTTCACCAGGTCAGTGTTCCTTCCTAACAATTGCACTGCAATCAACTCCATTGGAACGGCGAGCAGATATTGCTTTCCGGAGGACAGGATCTCGAAGTTCACCTCCCGACTGTGAGGATATTATGACATGAGATCCTGTTACAATATTGGCGGACACGTACGACTAGGTTTAGTGTTTTAATTATTTATTGTCTTTTAAAATGTTGTACCTGTTTTTAATAACCATATTCATGACCCTCACCTTCACGACAATTAATGTCAGGAGTGTGAAGTCGAGGGTGAGGGCACAGAGTATTTTATCTTTCCTTTACAATTTTAAGTCAGATGTGTTTTTAATTCAAGAATGCAACCTTCCGTTTTTAAAGAGGTACACGCAGTGGGAGGAGATGTGGCCACTCCCGTCTATATGGAGCGGATCAGACGAAAACAAGAATGACGGAGTGGCCATTTTAGTAAAAAATCCTCAGATTGTGGTGAAGGGCAGCACTGTGGTGAGACACGGTCGGGCACTTTTAGCACATTTGACTTTTATGGAACAGGATTTTAACCTCTTAAATGTTTATGGTTTTAATGACAAAAACGACAGGTACGACTTTTTAGAAGACCTGCAGTCCCACATGCTAGGTAGGGCGCCATTAGTTGTAGGGGGTGATTTTAATTGTATCTTGAGTAGGCAGGATAGGAAGAGAGCAGGGACAGATTTTAAAATAGACAAGACGTCGGTTTTACTTCAGGGAATTTGCAAGGATTTTAAGCTGACTGACTGCTTTAGATCCATGCATCCCAGAGAGGAGGGCTTCACCTGGACCAGTGGTGACGGCACCAGAGCCTCTCGCATAGATTACATTTTTACCCGGGGTTGCCCACCCACCGATGCTAGATTAATCCCTGTTTTCTTCTCAGATCACTCGATGCTGACCTGCACCCTCTCACTCTCTTCAGGTGTGACTGTAGGGACGGGTCTGTGGAAGCTCAACTGCTCCCTTCTAGAAGATAGGGAGTTAGTTAGTCAGTACAGGGAGCAGTACACAATGTGGCAGACCCTCCAAGACTTCTACGATACACGAGCACTATGGTGGGAAATGGTTAAAAAAAGGACCCAGACTTTCTTTAGGCAGGCAGGTAAGAGAAAGAAAGATAGGGAAAACAGACGCATGATGGGACTGCAGAAAAGACTGCAGCGTTATTTTAGATTAACTTTACAAGGTTTGGATTTTAGTGAGGAGGTAAAATATATTAAGCGTGAAATGTCAATTTTAGCAGATAACCACAGTAAAGGTGTCATTTTAAGAAGCAGGGAGAAGCAGCTAGAGGAAGGGGAAAAGTGCACGCGATACTTCTTTAAAAAGATTTTAAATAAAAGAGGGGCAATTTTAAAACTAAAGGACCCTAACGGATGCACTTTTAATACTTCCAAAGAAATACGAGAGCATATAGAAAGCTTTTATTCTGAATTGTATAGAGAAAAACCTGTTTTTATTGACACCTTGAATGAAGTTTTAGATTCCACTGAACAGGTTTTAAGTGACAGTGTGCTTTTATCCCAAGATTTTAACATGCTTGAGTTAAATAAATCCGTACAAGCTTTTACGAAAGGGAAGTCCCCAGGACAAGACGGACTTCCCTTGGAATTTTATTTGACATTTTGGGATCTTTTAGCACCTGACTTACTGACTGTTTTTATGGAATTCGAACGACTAGATCGGCTACCTGACAGTTTTAGGACAGGGATAGTGACCCTCCTATTTAAAAACAAAGACAAGACTGACATTAGAAACTGGAGACCAATCACGCTTTTAAACTTTGACTGTAAACTTTTTAGCAAACTTTTAGCAGTTCGGATGTCCCTTGTTTTAGAAGACTTGATTCACCCGGATCAAGCCTGTGCCGTCCCGGGGAGGAAGATCACCGACAGCCTCGTACTGATCCGAGACACCATCTGTTTTGCGAGAGACAGGAATATTCGGTTAGTTGTTTTAAACCTAGATTTTGAGAAAGCCTTCGATCGGGTCTCGCACCAGTACCTGTTCCAGGTACTGCAAAAAATGGGGTTTCCAGGGAGGTTTATAGCTTGGGTGGGATTGCTGTACAAAGACATCACCAGCAAATTCATGGTTAACGGGGATCCTACAAAAGCAGTGGAGATTAACTGCGGTGTCCGTCAGGGTTGTCCGTTATCCGCTCTCCTCTATGTAATCTGCATCGAACCGCTGGCACAGGTCTTGAGAAGGGACCCACAAATCCACGGGGTGGTAGTACCAGGGTCCGGGGGACTGAGTAGCAAATGCGTTTTATACATGGATGACATCAACGTTTTATGCACTGACCTTTTATCTGTCAACCGGACCCTGGACTTGACTGACTGGTTTGGGCGGGCTTCTGGTTCCAAACTGAACAGAAGCAAGACGCTAGCCCAATTTTATGGCCCTTGGACACCGACTGAACGTACAGGACTGCCCCTGACTGTGACTCAGACTGACCAAAAGATTCTGGGGATTAAATTTGACAGGGATGGGGGAGGGCATACAAATTGGCCAGACGTGGTAGGGAAAGTTAGGCAGAGACTGGGGTATTGGGGACTAAGGGAACTGACTATGGAAGGGAAGGTTTTAATCATTAAAGCCGTGATTTTACCTTTGCTTTTATTGGTCAGTTCTGTTTTTACCCCTCCGAGGAGAGTGATTTTAGACCTGGAACGAGCCATTTTTTATTTTTTATGGGGATCCAAGTGGGAAAGGTTGAGGAGAGGTGTGGTAAAAAGGCCAAAGGAGAAAGGAGGCAAGGGGGTTCCAGACCTGACCTTGTTTTTAACGTCCTTGTACACCACAGCGCACATTGGAGCAGCCACAGCCCCATCCAGAAACCCAAAAACTGCGGCCATGGCACGCTTCTGGATGGGGTCCTACCTCAGACACTTAAAGATTTTACCCACTGATCTTAAAGTTCCTGTGTCTTTTAACCTACCACCAGCTTACACTGCGATTAAAAATTTCTTAAAGAATTTTAATCTGGAACATGAGGAGTTGTCGGTTTTAACCAGGCATCGCTCTCTTTTATGTGTTGTGCAGGAGCGCGAGCCGGTGAGTCCAGTGCGGGGGCTTGCACTCGGCGAACCCCAAACAGTTTGGCGCAACGTGAACCATCCTGCTCTTTCAAACAAGCTCCGGGATCTGTCCTGGATGGTGGCCCACGAGATCCTCCCGGTCAGGTCCGTAATGCACTCCCGGGGAATGGCGAGACTGTCGACCTGCCCCCGACCGGGTTGTGGCGCCCCAGAGTCGGTGAGGCATCTGCTCTGGGAGTGCGGCGCTGCTGTGGACCTGTGGGAAATGGCCAGCTCCTTGAATTTCCCGTACTTGCCAGCAAGGGAGGTCCTCACTGCACAACTGGTCCTCTACGGAGTGAACCAAAAACAAGTGCCTGCAAAAGAACACGCAAAGCAGTGGCTCGCCATCACCGCCATCAAAGACGCCATCTGGACCTCCAGAAACTTGCTGGTAAGGAAGCACATGCAGATCCCCCCCGTGGCTGCGTTCCGGATGGCGGCAGCAACCGTCAAAGCAGCTGAAGCTGCAGGCGGAAGGCTGCGGACGCAGCCACAAAGAAGAATTGCCTCTGTGCCCATTCGGACGAAGGAGCTGGACCCACGAAAATAAGGACACAGCAGCGGCGGCCTGGCTCTCCGGGTGAGGCAGGCGGGAAGGAGCACGAGGGCGGGGGATCTCCTCTGGGCACCGGGGCAGGACCCCGACAGACCGGCTGTTTGGAGGAGCAGGATGAGTTCCCCTTGGTAGGGACTCACTGCGCTCCGGCACAAACTGAAAGATCAGCAGAGCCTTTTAAACAATGCACTCCTCTTTTAAAGACTGTTTTAAGGATATTTGACACAGTTTTAACTTGTATAAGATCATCTTTTCACAAACACTTTTATCTGTATAACCTCTTTTAAGGCAGAATTTTAATGTCTTAGATGTGTTTTTACAGAATTGTGTACACATACTATATGAAAAGAATTATATGAATGTATATATGAGTATTAAGTGTCAATAAAACTTTTCGAAAGAAAAAATCTGTTCTTATCAGTTTAATATCTGATATGTCCTCTATTAGAGGATACCATATTAAGCAGATTTTTAGAACTGGGAGCTGAGAAAGGGGCTTGCCTCACTCGCTCTGCGCATTGACCTGGTATTGCAGTGCTGCCAGGGACGGTGCACCCTCCTCCTGCCTTGTGTAAAACCAGTGACTGTTGCATGCTGACTGGAGATCAGTGTGGGTGATATTCTGAGATGAACCAGGACTGAAAGTCTTGTTGTCAGAAATGGGGTCGGTCTGACTTTCAATGAGAGGTAGATCGCTCTTGCTTCACTTCAGATCGTATAAATCTTTCGCCTTTTACTAAAGATTTCCGTGGAGTGGAACAACGAGAGTTGAAGCCAATTTTTTATGCCCCGCTAAAGTGGGGTGTCCTTTCCCTGTGAAAAAAAGTATTTGTTATTTCGGATTAAGTGTAGTGTAGTGTACACGTGGCTGATGTGGGACGCAATCCTTCTTATATGCACTGTAGGCCTTTGATCAACTTGTGCTTTGATGTTAGAATTTTAACATTAAATCTATGGCTGCTGCATGGATCAGTGTTTCTCACTGACGGCAGCGTCTTCTTCAACTGCTCAGGAGGCGATGCACCGCCTTGATGGACAAATAATTTTCCTGCTGTGTCATAAAGCAAACACATCGTGTTTGACTCCAGATGTGGTCAAAAACAAGATCCTTCATGAGCTCACTGCATTTAGAGGGAGGGATGACAGGCTGAAGGCACAGTAGCATAGCATAGGAGCAAAGCATAGTTAGCTCTGGCTAAACCTTCCTTTACACAGGATGAGCTGATAGACTCATCTGGGTCAGTTGTTTCCCTGCCAGTGCTGTCCATGGGCTGAAACATCACGGAAAACCTGAGATTCCAGGAAGCCAGTTTTATCTTTCTAGTTTGGTCCTCAACTGCACAGAAATGAGTCAAATGAGTTAGATCCAGAGGGATCAATTCTTTCATTTTGTCTCCATGACCTCAGCTCAAATTGTTACTCTTAAATTGTATTTTACAAATTCAAATCATTGTTCTGAATAAATCAATTTTTACATCGTAAACCTCCACTTGATCCGTGGAATACGATTTCAGCTATGAGAGAGCTTTGTGTGTTTCACTGCTGTGGTCGAAACCCGTCAAGAGGTGGAGGAATACGCTAGTCTTCACGATGACGCCTTGCCTCTTCCCCTGGGCACATTTGGAGCGGCAGCACCCCCTCCCCTGGAGGGGAAAAGGGAAAACGTCCAGAGTTTCAAAACATCAAAGCATACAGGCATTACACAATACCAAACCATTGTGAACTCAAAGCATAACATCAAAGCAAAGCAGCATTGCACGGTGGTTCTTACTGTTGTCGGAGCTGCCGAACCCCACCAGTTTCATATGCACATTCGCCGAACCCATCTTTAGTGGGGAAAAAAATAAAATGTGATTTCTTTCAAATTCAAGACATATTTATATGATTTTTTTTAATGGTGCATAAAATGAACCGTGTGTGATCATCATCAAAGTGTGGGTGCCCGGGAGGTGGTGGAGAGCCGGGTTGTGTCGGTCGGGCCTCGCCGGACTGGGGCCAGAGTGTGGGTGCCCTGGAGGTGGTGGAGAGACGGGTTGTAGCGGTCTGGCCTCGCCGGACGGGGGCCAGAGTGTGGGTGCCCTGGAGGTGGTGGAGATACGGGTTGTGGCGGTCTGGCCTCGCCGGACGGGGGCCAGAGTGTGGGTGCCCTGGAGGTGGTGGAGATACGGGTTGTGGCGGTCTGGCCTTGCCGGACTGGGGCCAGAATGTGGGGTAGGGGGGGCATCTCCCTCTTCAGCCCAGCGTGGGTGAGGTGAGGTCGGGCAGTGTTCTGCCTTGGGTGGGCCTTGGGAGATGGGCAGAGAGGGAGAGAGGGAGAGGAGGGACATCCAGGATCCATCCTGTCAAGACCAAAATGATCAACAGGGTTTAATATAGTCAATGTGAGCTTTGGACCACAAGCCGAGTTTGAATCAGCAGCTTTTACTATGGTCAGCATGTGTCTGCACCACGACCTGAGGGATAGGTTTCAGGCAGTTGGCACCTGCGCCAAACGAGCTGGGCTCATCGCTTCTCGGCCTTTTGGCTAAGATCAAGTGTAGTATCTGTTCTTATCAGTTTAATATCTGATATGTCCTCTATTAGAGGATACCATATTAAGCAGATTTTTAGAGCTGGGAGCTGAGAAAGGGGCTTGCCTCACTCGCTCTGCGCATTGACCTGGTATTGCAGTGCTGCCAGGGACGGTGCACCCTCCTCCTGCCTTGTGTAAAACCAATGACTGTTGCATGCTGACTGGAGATCAGTGCGGGTGATATTCTGAGATGAACCAGGACTGAAAGTCTTGTTGTCAGAAATGGGGTCGGTCTGACTTTCAATGAGAGGTAGATCGCTCTTGCTTCACTTCAGATCGTATAAATCTTTCGCCTTTTACTAAAGATTTCCGTGGAGTGGAACAACGAGAGTTGAAGCCAATTTTTTACGCCCCGCTAAAGTGGGGTGTCCTTTCCCTGTGAAAAAAAGTATTTGTTATTTCTGATTAAGTGTAGTGTAGTGTACACGTGGCTGATGTGGGACGCAATCCTTCTTATATGCACTGTAGGCCTTTGATCAACTTGTGCTTTGATGTTAGAATTTTAACATTAAATCTATGGCTGCAGCATGGATCAGTGTTTCTCACTGACGGCAGCGTCTTCTTCAACTGCTCAGGAGGCGATGCACCGCCTTGATGGACAAATAATTTTCCTGCTGTGTCATAAAGCAAACACATCGTGTTTGACTCCAGATGTGGTCAAAAACAAGATCCTTCATGAGCTCACTGCATTTAGAGGGAGGGATGACAGGCTGAAGGCACAGTAGCATAGCATAGGAGCAAAGCATAGTTAGCTCTGGCTAAACCTTCCTTTACACAGGATGAGCTGATAGACTCATCTGGGTCAGTTGTTTCCCTGCCAGTGCTGTCCATGGGCTGAAACATCACGGAAAACCTGAGATTCCAGGAAGCCAGTTTTATCTTTCTAGTTTGGTCCTCAACTGCACAGAAATGAGTCAAATGAGTTAGATCCAGAGGGATCAATTCTTTCATTTTGTCTCCATGACCTCAGCTCAAATTGTTACTCTTAAATTGTATTTTACAAATTCAAATCATTGTTCTGAATAAATCAATTTTTACATCGTAAAGCTCCACTTGATCCGTGGAATACGATTTCAGCTATGAGAGAGCTTTGTGTGTTTCACTGCTGTGGTCGAAACCCGTCAAGAGGTGGAGGAATACGCTAGTCTTCACGATGACGCCTTGCCTCTTCCCCTGGGCACATTTGGAGCGGCAGCACCCCCTCCCCTGGAGGGGAAAAGGGAAAACGTCCAGAGTTTCAAAACATCAAAGCATACAGGCATTACACAATACCAAACCATTGTGAACTCAAAGCATAACATCAAAGCAAAGCAGCATTGCACGGTGGTTCTTACTGTTGTCGGAGGTGCCGAACCCCACCAGTTTCATATGCACATTCGCCGAACCCATCTTTAGTGGGGAAAAAAATAAAATGTGATTTCTTTCAAATTCAAGACATATTTATATGATTTTTTTTAATGGTGCATAAAATGAACCGTGTGTGATCATCATCAAAGTGTGGGTGCCCGGGAGGTGGTGGAGAGCCGGGTTGTGTCGGTCGGGCCTCGCCGGACTGGGGCCAGAGTGTGGGTGCCCTGGAGGTGGTGGAGAGACGGGTTGTAGCGGTCTGGCCTCGCCGGACGGGGGCCAGAGTGTGGGTGCCCTGGAGGTGGTGGAGATACGGGTTGTGGCGGTCTGGCCTTGCCGGACGGGGGCCAGAGTGTGGGTGCCTGGGAGGTGGTGGAGAGCCGGGTTGTGTCGGTCGGGCATCCCCGGACTGGGGCCAGAATGTGGGGTAGGGGGGGGGCATCTCCCTCTTCAGCCCAGCGTGGGTGAGGTGAGGTCGGGCAGTGTTCTGCCTTGGGTGGGCCTTGGGAGATGGGCAGAGAGGGAGAGAGGGAGAGGAGGGACATCCAGGATCCATCCTGTCAAGACCAAAATGATCAACAGGGTTTAATATAGTCAATGTGAGCTTTGGACCACAAGCCGAGTTTGAATCAGCAGCTTTTACTATGGTCAGCATGTGTCTGCACCACGACCTGAGGGATAGGTTTCAGGCAGTTGGCACCTGCGCCAAACGAGCTGGGCTCATCGCTTCTCGGCCTTTTGGCTAAGATCAAGTGTAGTATCTGTTCTTATCAGTTTAATATCTGATATGTCCTCTATTAGAGGATACCATATTAAGCAGATTTTTAGAGCTGGGAGCTGAGAAAGGGGCTTGCCTCACTCGCTCTGCGCATTGACCTGGTATTGCAGTGCTGCCAGGGACGGTGCACCCTCCTCCTGCCTTGTGTAAAACCAATGACTGTTGCATGCTGACTGGAGATCAGTGCGGGTGATATTCTGAGATGAACCAGGACTGAAAGTCTTGTTGTCAGAAATGGGGTCGGTCTGACTTTCAATGAGAGGTAGATCGCTCTTGCTTCACTTCAGATCGTATAAATCTTTCGCCTTTTACTAAAGATTTCCGTGGAGTGGAACAACGAGAGTTGAAGCCAATTTTTTACGCCCCGCTAAAGTGGGGTGTCCTTTCCCTGTGAAAAAAAGTATTTGTTATTTCCGATTAAGTGTAGTGTAGTGTACACGTGGCTGATGTGGGACGCAATCCTTCTTATATGCACTGTAGGCCTTTGATCAACTTGTGCTTTGATGTTAGAATTTTAACATTAAATCTATGGCTGCAGCATGGATCAGTGTTTCTCACTGACGGCAGCGTCTTCTTCAACTGCTCAGGAGGCGATGCACCGCCTTGATGGACAAATAATTTTCCTGCTGTGTCATAAAGCAAACACATCATGTTTGACTCCAGATGTGGTCAAAAACAAGATCCTTCATGAGCTCACTGCATTTAGAGGGAGGGATGACAGGCTGAAGGCACAGTAGCATAGCATAGGAGCAAAGCATAGTTAGCTCTGGCTAAACCTTCCTTTACACAGGATGAGCTGATAGACTCATCTGGGTCAGTTGTTTCCCTGCCAGTGCTGTCCATGGGCTGAAACATCACGGAAAACCTGAGATTCCAGGAAGCCAGTTTTATCTTTCTAGTTTGGTCCTCAACTGCACAGAAATGAGTCAAATGAGTTAGATCCAGAGGGATCAATTCTTTCATTTTGTCTCCATGACCTCAGCTCAAATTGTTACTCTTAAATTGTATTTTACAAATTCAAATCATTGTTCTGAATAAATCAATTTTTACATCGTAAAGCTCCACTTGATCCGTGGAATACGATTTCAGCTATGAGAGAGCTTTGTGTGTTTCACTGCTGTGGTCGAAACCCGTCAAGAGGTGGAGGAATACGCTAGTCTTCACGATGACGCCTTGCCTCTTCCCCTGGGCACATTTGGAGCGGCAGCACCCCCTCCCCTGGAGGGGAAAAGGGAAAACGTCCAGAGTTTCAAAACATCAAAGCATACAGGCATTACACAATACCAAACCATTGTGAACTCAAAGCATAACATCAAAGCAAAGCAGCATTGCACGGTGGTTCTTACTGTTGTCGGAGGTGCCGAACCCCACCAGTTTTATATGCACATTCGCCGAACCCATCTTTAGTGGGGAAAAAAATAAAATGTGATTTCTTTCAAATTCAAGACATATTTATATGATTTTTTTTAATGGTGCATAAAATGAACCGTGTGTGATCATCATCAAAGTGTGGGTGCCCGGGAGGTGGTGGAGAGCCGGGTTGTGTCGGTCGGGCCTCGCCGGCCTGGGGCCAGAGTGTGGGTGCCCTGGAGGTGGTGGAGAGACGGGTTGTAGCGGTCTGGCCTCGCCGGACGGGGGCCAGAGTGTGGGTGCCCTGGAGGTGGTGGAGATACGGGTTGTGGCGGTCTGGCCTTGCCGGACGGGGGCCAGAGTGTGGGTGCCTGGGAGGTGGTGGAGAGCCGGGTTGTGTCGGTCGGGCATCCCCGGACTGGGGCCAGAATGTGGGGAAGGGGGGGGCATCTCCCTCTTCAGCCCAGCGTGGGTGAGGTGAGGTCGGGCAGTGTTCTGCCTTGGGTGGGCCTTGGGAGATGGGCAGAGAGGGAGAGAGGGAGAGGAGGGACATCCAGGATCCATCCTGTCAAGACCAAAATGATCAACAGGGTTTAATATAGTCAATGTGAGCTTTGGACCACAAGCCGAGTTTGAATCAGCAGCTTTTACTATGGTCAGCATGTGTCTGCACCACGACCTGAGGGATAGGTTTCAGGCAGTTGGCACCTGCGCCAAACGAGCTGGGCTCATCGCTTCTCGGCCTTTTGGCTAAGATCAAGTGTAGTATCTGTTCTTATCAGTTTAATATCTGATATGTCCTCTATTAGAGGATACCATATTAAGCAGATTTTTAGAACTGGGAGCTGAGAAAGGGGCTTGCCTCACTCGCTCTGCGCATTGACCTGGTATTGCAGTGCTGCCAGGGATGGTGCACCCTCCTCCTGCCTTGTGTAAAACTAATGACTGTTGCATGCTGACTGGAGATCAGTGCGGGTGATATTCTGAGATGAACCAGGACTGAAAGTCTTGTTGTCAGAAATGGGGTCGGTCTGACTTTCAATGAGAGGTAGATCGCTCTTGCTTCACTTCAGATCGTATAAATCTTTCGCCTTTTACTAAAGATTTCCGTGGAGTGGAACAACGAGAGTTGAAGCCAATTTTTTACGCCCCGCTAAAGTGGGGTGTCCTTTCCCTGTGAAAAAAAGTATTTGTTATTTCCGATTAAGTGTAGTGTAGTGTACACGTGGCTGATGTGGGACGCAATCCTTCTTATATGCACTGTAGGCCTTTGATCAACTTGTGCTTTGATGTTAGAATTTTAACATTAAATCTATGGCTGCAGCATGGATCAGTGTTTCTCACTGACGGCAGCGTCTTCTTCAACTGCTCAGGAGGCGATGCACCGCCTTGATGGACAAATAATTTTCCTGCTGTGTCATAAAGCAAACACATCGTGTTTGACTCCAGATGTGGTCAAAAACAAGATCCTTCATGAGCTCACTGCATTTAGAGGGAGGGATGACAGGCTGAAGGCACAGTAGCATAGCATAGGAGCAAAGCATAGTTAGCTCTGGCTAAACCTTCCTTTACACAGGATGAGCTGATAGACTCATCTGGGTCAGTTGTTTCCCTGCCAGTGCTGTCCATGGGCTGAAACATCACGGAAAACCTGAGATTCCAGGAAGCCAGTTTTATCTTTCTAGTTTGGTCCTCAACTGCACAGAAATGAGTCAAATGAGTTAGATCCAGAGGGATCAATTCTTTCATTTTGTCTCCATGACCTCAGCTCAAATTGTTACTCTTAAATTGTATTTTACAAATTCAAATCATTGTTCTGAATAAATCAATTTTTACATCGTAAAGCTCCACTTGATCCGTGGAATACGATTTCAGCTATGAGAGAGCTTTGTGTGTTTCACTGCTGTGGTCGAAACCCGTCAAGAGGTGGAGGAATACGCTAGTCTTCACGATGACGCCTTGCCTCTTCCCCTGGGCACATTTGGAGCGGCAGCACCCCCTCCCCTGGAGGGGAAAAGGGAAAACGCCCAGAGTTTCAAAACATCAAAGCATACAGGCATTACACAATACCAAACCATTGTGAACTCAAAGCATAACATCAAAGCAAAGCAGCATTGCACGGTGGTTCTTACTGTTGTCGGAGGTGCCGAACCCCACCAGTTTCATATGCACATTCGCCGAACCCATCTTTAGTGGGGAAAAAAATAAAATGTGATTTCTTTCAAATTTAAGACATATTTATATGATTTTTTTTAATGGTGCATAAAATGAACCGTGTGTGATCATCATCAAAGTGTGGGTGCCCGGGAGGTGGTGGAGAGCCGGGTTGTGTCGGTCGGGCCTCGCCGGACTGGGGCCAGAGTGTGGGTGCCCTGGAGGTGGTGGAGAGACGGGTTGTAGCGGTCTGGCCTCGCCGGACGGGGGCCAGAGTGTGGGTGCCCTGGAGGTGGTGGAGATACGGGTTGTGGCGGTCTGGCCTTGCCGGACGGGGGCCAGAGTGTGGGTGCCTGGGAGGTGGTGGAGAGCCGGGTTGTGTCGGTCGGGCATCCCCGGACTGGGGCCAGAATGTGGGGTAGGGGGGGGGCATCTCCCTCTTCAGCCCAGCGTGGGTGAGGTGAGGTCGGGCAGTGTTCTGCCTTGGGTGGGCCTTGGGAGATGGGCAGAGAGGGAGAGAGGGAGAGGAGGGACATCCAGGATCCATCCTGTCAAGACCAAAATGATCAACAGGGTTTAATATAGTCAATGTGAGCTTTGGACCACAAGCCGAGTTTGAATCAGCAGCTTTTACTATGGTCAGCATGTGTCTGCACCACGACCTGAGGGATAGGTTTCAGGCAGTTGGCACCTGCGCCAAACGAGCTGGGCTCATCGCTTCTCGGCCTTTTGGCTAAGATCAAGTGTAGTATCTGTTCTTATCAGTTTAATATCTGATATGTCCTCTATTAGAGGATACCATATTAAGCAGATTTTTAGAGCTGGGAGCTGAGAAAGGGGCTTGCCTCACTCGCTCTGCGCATTGACCTGGTATTGCAGTGCTGCCAGGGACGGTGCACCCTCCTCCTGCCTTGTGTAAAACCAATGACTGTTGCATGCTGACTGGAGATCAGTGCGGGTGATATTCTGAGATGAACCAGGACTGAAAGTCTTGTTGTCAGAAATGGGGTCGGTCTGACTTTCAATGAGAGGTAGATCGCTCTTGCTTCACTTCAGATCGTATAAATCTTTCGCCTTTTACTAAAGATTTCCGTGGAGTGGAACAACGAGAGTTGAAGCCAATTTTTTACGCCCCGCTAAAGTGGGGTGTCCTTTCCCTGTGAAAAAAAGTTATTTCCGATTAAGTGTAGTGTAGTGTACACGTGGCTGATGTGGGACGCAATCCTTCTTATATGCACTGTAGGCCTTTGATCAACTTGTGCTTTGATGTTAGAATTTTAACATTAAATCTATGGCTGCAGCATGGATCAGTGTTTCTCACTGACGGCAGCGTCTTCTTCAACTGCTCAGGAGGCGATGCACCGCCTTGATGGACAAATAATTTTCCTGCTGTGTCATAAAGCAAACACATCGTGTTTGACTCCAGATGTGGTCAAAAACAAGATCCTTCATGAGCTCACTGCATTTAGAGGGAGGGATGACAGGCTGAAGGCACAGTAGCATAGCATAGGAGCAAAGCATAGTTAGCTCTGGCTAAACCTTCCTTTACACAGGATGAGCTGATAGACTCATCTGGGTCAGTTGTTTCCCTGCCAGTGCTGTCCATGGGCTGAAACATCACGGAAAACCTGAGATTCCAGGAAGCCAGTTTTATCTTTCTAGTTTGGTCCTCAACTGCACAGAAATGAGTCAAATGAGTTAGATCCAGAGGGATCAATTCTTTCATTTTGTCTCCATGACCTCAGCTCAAATTGTTACTCTTAAATTGTATTTTACAAATTCAAATCATTGTTCTGAATAAATCAATTTTTACATCGTAAAGCTCCACTTGATCCGTGGAATACGATTTCAGCTATGAGAGAGCTTTGTGTGTTTCACTGCTGTGGTCGAAACCCGTCAAGAGGTGGAGGAATACGCTAGTCTTCACGATGACGCCTTGCCTCTTCCCCTGGGCACATTTGGAGCGGCAGCACCCCCTCCCCTGGAGGGGAAAAGGGAAAACGTCCAGAGTTTCAAAACATCAAAGCATACAGGCATTACACAATACCAAACCATTGTGAACTCAAAGCATAACATCAAAGCAAAGCAGCATTGCACGGTGGTTCTTACTGTTGTCGGAGGTGCCGAACCCCACCAGTTTCATATGCACATTCGCCGAACCCATCTTTAGTGGGGAAAAAAATAAAATGTGATTTCTTTCAAATTCAAGACATATTTATATGATTTTTTTTAATGGTGCATAAAATGAACCGTGTGTGATCATCATCAAAGTGTGGGTGCCCGGGAGGTGGTGGAGAGCCGGGTTGTGTCGGTCGGGCCTCGCCGGACTGGGGCCAGAGTGTGGGTGCCCTGGAGGTGGTGGAGAGACGGGTTGTAGCGGTCTGGCCTCGCCGGACGGGGGCCAGAGTGTGGGTGCCCTGGAGGTGGTGGAGATACGGGTTGTGGCGGTCTGGCCTTGCCGGACGGGGGCCAGAGTGTGGGTGCCTGGGAGGTGGTGGAGAGCCGGGTTGTGTCGGTCGGGCATCCCCGGACTGGGGCCAGAATGTGGGGTAGGGGGGGGGCATCTCCCTCTTCAGCCCAGCGTGGGTGAGGTGAGGTCGGGCAGTGTTCTGCCTTGGGTGGGCCTTGGGAGATGGGCAGAGAGGGAGAGAGGGAGAGGAGGGACATCCAGGATCCATCCTGTCAAGACCAAAATGATCAACAGGGTTTAATATAGTCAATGTGAGCTTTGGACCACAAGCCGAGTTTGAATCAGCAGCTTTTACTATGGTCAGCATGTGTCTGCACCACGACCTGAGGGATAGGTTTCAGGCAGTTGGCACCTGCGCCAAACAAGCTGGGCTCATCGCTTCTCGGCCTTTTGGCTAAGATCAAGTGTAGTATCTGTTCTTATCAGTTTAATATCTGATATGTCCTCTATTAGAGGATACCATATTAAGCAGATTTTTAGAGCTGGGAGCTGAGAAAGGGGCTTGCCTCACTCGCTCTGCGCATTGACCTGGTATTGCAGTGCTGCCAGGGACGGTGCACCCTCCTCCTGCCTTGTGTAAAACCAATGACTGTTGCATGCTGACTGGAGATCAGTGCGGGTGATATTCTGAGATGAACCAGGACTGAAAGTCTTGTTGTCAGAAATGGGGTCGGTCTGACTTTCAATGAGAGGTAGATCGCTCTTGCTTCACTTCAGATCGTATAAATCTTTCGCCTTTTGCTAAAGATTTCCGTGGAGTGGAACAACGAGAGTTGAAGCCAATTTTTTACGCCCCGCTAAAGTGGGGTGTCCTTTCCCTGTGAAAAAAAGTATTTGTTATTTCCGATTAAGTGTAGTGTAGTGTACACGTGGCTGATGTGGGACGCAATCCTTCTTATATGCACTGTAGGCCTTTGATCAACTTGTGCTTTGATGTTAGAATTTTAACATTAAATCTATGGCTGCAGCATGGATCAGTGTTTCTCACTGACGGCAGCGTCTTCTTCAACTGCTCAGGAGGCGATGCACCGCCTTGATGGACAAATAATTTTCCTGCTGTGTCATAAAGCAAACACATCGTGTTTGACTCCAGATGTGGTCAAAAACAAGATCCTTCATGAGCTCACTGCATTTAGAGGGAGGGATGACAGGCTGAAGGCACAGTAGCATAGCATAGGAGCAAAGCATAGTTAGCTCTGGCTAAACCTTCCTTTACACAGGATGAGCTGATAGACTCATCTGGGTCAGTTGTTTCCCTGCCAGTGCTGTCCATGGGCTGAAACATCACGGAAAACCTGAGATTCCAGGAAGCCAGTTTTATCTTTCTAGTTTGGTCCTCAACTGCACAGAAATGAGTCAAATGAGTTAGATCCAGAGGGATCAATTCTTTCATTTTGTCTCCATGACCTCAGCTCAAATTGTTACTCTTAAATTGTATTTTACAAATTCAAATCATTGTTCTGAATAAATCAATTTTTACATCGTAAAGCTCCACTTGATCCGTGGAATACGATTTCAGCTATGAGAGAGCTTTGTGTGTTTCACTGCTGTGGTCGAAACCCGTCAAGAGGTGGAGGAATACGCTAGTCTTCACGATGACGCCTTGCCTCTTCCCCTGGGCACATTTGGAGCGGCAGCACCCCCTCCCCTGGAGGGGAAAAGGGAAAACGTCCAGAGTTTCAAAACATCAAAGCATACAGGCATTACACAATACCAAACCATTGTGAACTCAAAGCATAACATCAAAGCAAAGCAGCATTGCACGGTGGTTCTTACTGTTGTCGGAGGTGCCGAACCCCACCAGTTTCATATGCACATTCGCCGAACCCATCTTTAGTGGGGAAAAAAATAAAATGTGATTTCTTTCAAATTCAAGACATATTTATATGATTTTTTTTAATGGTGCATAAAATGAACCGTGTGTGATCATCATCAAAGTGTGGGTGCCCGGGAGGTGGTGGAGAGCCGGGTTGTGTCGGTCGGGCCTCGCCGGACTGGGGCCAGAGTGTGGGTGCCCTGGAGGTGGTGGAGAGACGGGTTGTAGCGGTCTGGCCTCGCCGGACTGGGGCCAGAGTGTGGGTGCCCTGGAGGTGGTGGAGAGACGGCTTGTGGCGGTCTGGCCTCGCCGGACTGGGGCCAGAGTGTGGGTGACTTGGAGGTGGTGGAGAGACGGGTTGTGGCGGTCTGGCCTTGCCGGATGGGGGCCAGAGTGTGGGTGCCTGGGAGGTGGTGGAGAGCCGGGTTGTGTCGGTCGGGCATCCCCGGACTGGGGCCAGAATGTGGGGTAGGGGGGGGCATCTCCCTCTTCAGCCCAGCGTGGGTGAGGTGAGGTCGGGCAGTGTTCTGCGACGGGTGGGTGGGCCTTGGGAGATGGGCAGAGAGGGAGAGAGGGAGAGGAGGGACATCCAGGATCCACCCTGTCAAGACCAAAATGATCAACAGGGTATAATATAGTCAATGTGAGCTTCGGACCACAAGCCGAGTTTGAATCAGCAGCTTTTCCTATGGTCAGCATGTGTCTGCACCACGACCTGAGGGATAGGCTTCAGGCAGTTGGCACCTGCGCCAAACGAACCGGGCTCATCGCTTCTCGGCCTTTTGGCTAAGACAGTGATCACTCCTTGGCAGTAAGGTCTTTCCAAATTATTGGAAAAATCCCTTAGCTTGAGAGGAGGATATTGTTCCGTTTCTGTGTTAATTTGTTGTATTTTGCACATTACTTGCTTGTTTGCACTTTTTCCACTTGCACTTTAGGTCTACCTCAAGGTAAGTTTTAACATTTTTTATATTTTAA
This sequence comes from Brachionichthys hirsutus, assembly GCF_040956055.1. Classification (NCBI taxonomy): domain Eukaryota; kingdom Metazoa; phylum Chordata; class Actinopteri; order Lophiiformes; family Brachionichthyidae; genus Brachionichthys; species Brachionichthys hirsutus. The sequence continues at coordinate 540,217 of NW_027180315.1, read as the reverse complement.
ATTGTATTTTACCTGTTTTTAGCTAATTTATTGTTCTTGGTGGTGCCTCTCGCCATGTCGGCTGCACGTGCCGGCATGCGGAGGCACCACAGTGTGCGTTTTAAATTCAGGGAGGAGGGTGGGAGGCTCCTGGGGATGTCGAGGCTAGACTTCTCCAGGAAGCTAATCCAGCAGGCCCTAGGTTTTCAGCCAGATGACCTCCATTGTATTTTGACCCTCCCTTTTAACAAAGGTTTTGACGTAAGTTTTATGTCCGATTTATTACTGAAACAGTTTTGGATGAAGTATGAAAATGTGAAGACCCAGTTCTCTGTGTTCGAAATTGAGAAACTGACTGACAATAGCCTTAAAACGGTTATTGTCAGGATGTTCAATGAAATGGTGAACGCAGGAGACATTTTGGTATGGCTGGGTAGATACTGCACGGTCAAAGGACAGGCTACCAAAGTGAGGGATGTGGATGGCATTTGGAACTGTGCCTGGAGGGTCCCCATTCAACAATGGGAGGACCCTCAGGGCTTCCAGGGCCTGAAGCATCTCCCGTCCATGATAGTCCTGGGAAACGACCGGGGCTACATCCACTATCAAGGACAGCCCAAGCTGTGCCACAAGTGTGGTGAGCATGGGCACCTTGCTGAGGCGTGTCCGCACATCATTTGTGGTAAATGTAGAGAGATTGGGCATACATTTGAGGAATGTACCAATGGCAGAAAGTGTAATCTCTGTGGAGTCACTACCCATCTCTTCAGGGATTGCCCAAACTCATTTGCGAACAAATTGAAGGCCAGACCGACAATGACCGACACACCTGCGGAAAATGGCGGCAAAGTGCTGATTGAAGGGGCGGGGCTGGGAAATTCAAACTTCCCGCCAAAACTGGTGATTGGAGGAGAGCCCGGTGAGGCGGGAAAAGGGGAGGGGCCTGAACTCAACCCAGCAGAGGGAGCTGAGGAGCCTGCCGTGGCGAGCCAGGCAGCTGGGGAGCCTGCTGGGGAGAGTCAGGCAGATGGTGGAGCTGGACCTAGCTCTTCCGGTGAGGACTCCACGGGAAGTCTTATCACAGTGAGTGAAGAGGGGTCCGGTGAAATCTGCCTCCCCAATGCCCAGCCCTGTTATAAGAGGACTGCATCGGAACTGTCGAGCTCTGAGGCTGAGGAAGCCTTGGAGAAGAGGGGAAAGGCTGAGCCAGGCTCTCACAGTTCCCCTGTGGAGCAGGACGAAGCCCCCCCCCCCCTCCGGTTCACCAGGTCAGTGTTCCTTCCTAACAATTGCACTGCAATCAACTCCATTGGAACGGCGAGCAGATATTGCTTTCCGGAGGACAGGATCTCGAAGTTCACCTCCCGACTGTGAGGATATTATGACATGAGATCCTGTTACAATATTGGCGGACACGTACGACTAGGTTTAGTGTTTTAATTATTTATTGTCTTTTAAAATGTTGTACCTGTTTTTAATAACCATATTCATGACCCTCACCTTCACGACAATTAATGTCAGGAGTGTGAAGTCGAGGGTGAGGGCACAGAGTATTTTATCCTTCCTTTACAATTTTAAGTCAGATGTGTTTTTAATTCAAGAATGCAACCTTCCGTTTTTAAAGAGGTACACGCAGTGGGAGGAGATGTGGCCACTCCCGTCTATATGGAGCGGATCAGATGAAAACAAGAATGACGGAGTGGCCATTTTAGTAAAAAATCCTCAGATTGTGGTGAAGGGCAGCACTGTGGTGAGACACGGTCGGGCACTTTTAGCACATTTGACTTTTATGGAACAGGATTTTAACCTCTTAAATGTTTATGGTTTTAATGACAAAAACGACAGGTACGACTTTTTAGAAGACCTGCAGTCCCACATGCTAGGTAGGGCGCCATTAGTTGTAGGGGGTGATTTTAATTGTATCTTGAGTAGGCAGGATAGGAAGAGAGCAGGGACAGATTTTAAAATAGACAAGACGTCGGTTTTACTTCAGGGAATTTGCAAGGATTTTAAGCTGACTGACTGCTTTAGATCCATGCATCCCAGAGAGGAGGGCTTCACCTGGACCAGTGGTGACGGCACCAGAGCCTCTCGCATAGATTACATTTTTACCCGGGGTTGCCCACCCACCGATGCTAGATTAATCCCTGTTTTCTTCTCAGATCACTCGATGCTGACCTGCACCCTCTCACTCTCTTCAGGTGTGACTGTAGGGATGGGTCTGTGGAAGCTCAACTGCTCCCTTCTAGAAGATAGGGAGTTAGTTAGTCAGTACAGGGAGCAGTACACAATGTGGCAGACCCTCCAAGACTTCTACGATACACGAGCACTATGGTGGGAAATGGTTAAAAAAAGGACCCAGACTTTCTTTAGGCAGGCAGGTAAGAGAAAGAAAGATAGGGAAAACAGACGCATGATGGGACTGCAGAAAAGACTGCAGCGTTATTTTAGATTAACTTTACAAGGTTTGGATTTTAGTGAGGAGGTAAAATATATTAAGCGTGAAATGTCAATTTTAGCAGATAACCACAGTAAAGGTGTCATTTTAAGAAGCAGGGAGAAGCAGCTAGAGGAAGGGGAAAAGTGCACGCGATACTTTTTTAGAAAGATTTTAAATAAAAGAGGGGCAATTTTAAAACTAAAGGACCCGAACGGATGCACTTTTAATACTTCCAAAGAAATACGAGAGCATATAGAAAGCTTTTATTCTGAATTGTATAGAGAAAAACCTGTTTTTATTGACACCTTGAATGAAGTTTTAGATTCCACTGAACAGGTTTTAAGTGACAGTGTGCTTTTATCCCAAGATTTTAACATGCTAGAGTTAAATAAATCCATACAAGCTTTTACGAAAGGGAAGTCACCAGGACAAGACGGACTTCCCTTGGAATTTTATTTGACATTTTGGGATCTTTTAGCACCTGACTTACTGACTGTTTTTATGGAATTCGAAAGACTAGATCGGCTACCTGACAGTTTTAGGATAGGGATAGTGACCCTCCTATTTAAAAACAAAGACAAGACTGACATTAGAAACTGGAGACCAATCACGCTTTTAAACTTCGACTGTAAACTTTTTAGCAAACTTTTAGCAGTTCGGATGTCCCTTGTTTTAGAAGACTTGATTCACCCGGATCAAGCCTGTGCCGTCCCGGGGAGGAAGATCACCGACAGCCTCGTACTGATCCGAGACACCGTCTGTTTTGCGAGAGACAGGAACATTCGGTTAGTTGTTTTAAACCTAGATTTTGAGAAAGCCTTTGATCGGGTCTCGCACCAGTACCTGTTCCAGGTACTGAAAAAAATGGGGTTTCCAGGGAGGTTTATAGTTTGGGTGGGATTGCTGTACAGAGACATCACCAGCAAATTCATGGTTAACGGGGATCTTACAAAAGCAGTGGAGATTAACTGCGGTGTCCGTCAGGGTTGTCCGTTATCCGCTCTCCTCTATGTAATCTGCATCGAACCGCTGGCACAGGTCTTGAGAAGGGACCCACGAATCCACGGGGTGGTAGTACCAGGGTCCGGGGGACTGAGTAGCAAATGCGTTTTATACATGGATGACATCGTTTTATGCACTGACCTTTTATCTGTCAACCGGACCCTGGACTTGACTGACTGGTTTGGGCGGGCTTCTGGTTCCAAACTGAACAGAAGCAAGACGCTAGCCCAATTTTATGGCCCTTGGACACCAACTGAACGTACAGGACTGCCCCTGACTGTGACTCAGACTGACCAAAAGATTCTGGGGATTAAATTTGACAGGGATGGGGGAGGGCATACAAATTGGCCAGACGTGGTAGGGAAAGTTAGGCAGAGACTGGGGTATTGGGGACTAAGGGAACTGACTATGGAAGGGAAGGTTTTAATCATTAAAGCCGTGATTTTACCTTTGCATTTATTGGTCAGTTCTGTTTTTACCCCTCCGAGGAGAGTGATTTTAGACTTGGAACGAGCCATTTTTTATTTTTTATGGGGATCCAAGTGGGAAAGGTTGAGGAGAAGTGTGGTAAAAAGGCCAAAGGAGAAAGGAGGCAAGGGGGTTCCATACCTGACCTTGTTCTTAACATCCTTGTACACCACAGCGCACATTGGAGCAGCCACAGCCCCATCCAGAAACCCAAAAACTGTGGCCATGGCACGCTTCTGGATGGGGTCCTACCTCAGACACTCAAATATTTTACCCACTGATCTTAAAGTTCCTGTGTCTTCTAACCTGCCACCAGCCTACACTTTGATTAAGTTTTTTTTAAAGAATTTTAATCTGGAACATGAGGAGTTGTCGGTTTTAACCAGCCATCGCTCTCTTTTATGTGTTGTGCAGGAGCGCGAGCCGGTGAGTCCAGTGCGGGGGCTTGCACTCGGCGAACCCCAAACAGTTTGGCGCAACTTGAACCATCCTGCTCTTTCAAACAAGCTCCGGGATCTGTCCTGGATGGTGGCCCACGAGATCCTCCCGGTCGGGTCCGTAATGCACTCCCGGGGAATGGCAAGACTGTCGATCTGCCCCCAACTGGGTTGTGGCGCCCCGGAGTCGGTGAGGCATCTGCTCTTGGAGTGCGGCGCTGCTGTGGACCTGTGGGAAATGGCCAGCTCCTTGAATTTCCCGTACTTGCCAGCAAGGGAGGTCCTCACTGCACAACTGGTCCTCGACGGAGTGAACCAAAAACAAGTGCCTGCAAAAGAACATGCAAAGCAGTGGCTCGCCATCACCGCCATCAAAGACGCCATCTGGACCTCCAGAAACTTGCTGGTAAGGAAGCACATGCAGATCCCCCCCGTGGCCGCGTTCCGGATGGCGGCAGCAGCCATCAAAGCAGCTGAAGCTGCAGGCGGAAGGCTGCAGACGCAGCCACAAAGAAGAATCGCCTCTGTGCCCATTCGGACGAAGGAGCTGGACCCACGAAAATAAGGACACAGCAGCGGCGGCCTGGCTCTCCGGGTGAGGCAGGCGGGAAGGAGCACGAGGGCGGGGGATCTCCTCTGGGCACCGGGGCAGGACTCCGACAGATCGGCTGTTTGGAGGAGACATATGAAGACACGGAAGCAGTGAACGGCCCTTTGTTCAGACTTGGGACACTCACAAGGTACAGGATCAAACCTCAGCGCTGATATCTGAACTAACTGACTACTGATCTTTTTATTATATAAATGTCTTAATCTGAACCCACATCCCTCATTGAATACGCACCCACAAAGGAGAACAAAGAACCGGAAGAGGGTTTGGTGAACCCTTACACCAGGCTCTTCTGAATTTACCTAAGATGTCAAAATAACACACACACACAACTCGACTTTATTAACTGACAGAAGTGCGTGCGTGTGTTATTGCTGACACCTTATTTCACGGGCCGAGGCAGAAAAGAACCCAAACCAGCAGACAGATCCCAAGGAGCAGGCTAAGAGCCAGGAATCAGGCAGGGCATCACTGACAATCTGACAGAGAGCAGAGGACTGAGCTGGGTATAAATAGTGTCCGGACTGATGAGATGCAGGTGGTGGCAGGAGCACAGGTGACTGGAATTAGCTGATTGTCAGGAGCACAGGAGAGGGGAAGACAGTGACAGATAGTGGGCGACTGACACCGGCCTGCCTCAAGGTGTGACAGAACCCCCCCTCTAGGAACAGCACCTGATGTTCCCCCAGGCTGGCTGGGGTGGTCCCGACAGAAGTCCTGGATGAGGGACGGGTCCAGGATGTCCCACGCCGGGACCCACGAGCGTTCCTCCGGACCGTACCCCTCCCAGTCGACCAGGTACTGGAAACCCCTCCCACGACGCCGGGACCAAAGTTTCTACAATGTACGGTTCACGCGATATTTAGATTACAAATGTTTTGAACACTTCTGGTGTTATTCCAGAAACGTCCACAAGAGAGCGCACGGGCCGCCTCAGTGAGCGTTTGAAGTTTACATTCAGCATAAATATGCACACAAGCAAATGTCTCAATAACTTGTAACTGCATACTTATAGATGACATATGTGGCTGGAACTGAGGTGACAGACAAGTGGGTGTGACTGTGGGAGTCACGTTCTGTGTCCTTGTGTCAGTATCTGCCAGGGGAAGCTTGTTCTCACAGTTTCAACTTTGGGGCCCCCAATCACAGAGGTTTCTGGAACCTGTTCTTCCAATTAGAGTGTCCAAAGCAGGCCCGGTCACCTAAATACAGCAGCTAGGAATTATAATACACTAACATCGCTCGTTTTACACAAAACACTGCTTTGATGACAGAACTCAGACACAGCTCTCGTTATATAAATACACAAGAAACAATTAGAGACCAGTGTAATCACGTTTAAATAAACAAGCCGTCCATAACGGGACCATTTAGGGTCACTGGTACATGCAGATGATTATGTATGTAGGGATTCCTGTATTAGATGGGATTCCATAACATGATTACACGCCGACATCACAACAGTATTACTATTACTGATAACACTTGAACGTCTCATCAGGTGCGTTTACATGGACACGTTTAACCCGGTTAAAATCCTGATCGGAATAAAAATGCTTCACGGACACACCTTAACCGGAATAGTCCAACCCAATCCAGCCTGATCCGGTCACAATTCTATCCCGATGGAGAGGGGTGGTTTATACCGATTTGTGACCCGGTCAGGGCGCATGAAAACACTTATTCCGATGTTTCGGTACAAGTCGTCCTTACTGCGCATGTCTGTGACGTCAGCTACACGTGCTGCTGCTATCGCTGGAAGCTAGTTGAAGCAGAGCGAGCGAAAAGCACGGCGGGCGGAAGACAGAACTGGTCAATATCTGAGACAAACATGTTGCCGGAGACATTAAAGGAGGAAACTAAAAGCGCAAACGGGGACAACGAGCGAAATAACGCTGACGTTTCAGGCAGGAAAGCGCGGAGCAATGATTTGTTTACAGCGGAAGTCGCTACGCTACGCTTCTTCTTCTGCCATTTCCGGTGCTTTTGGTCAAACTGCGCATGTCAGAATATTCTGTTCCGATCAAAAGTGTGATGCATGAACACGCAAATCCTAATCGGATCGGATTTTTAGGGTCCATGAACACGGCGCATCGGATCACAATTTTACTCTGAACTCTGATCGGAATAAAGAAATGTTGTCCATGTAAACGCACCTATTGGTGACGACACATAATAATGCTGAATAACAGGGGATGAGATTGGCTGGGCCGGGCCCCCACCCGCTGAGGGGGTGGGCTCGTGGACAGAGAACGGCCCTTTGTTCAGACTTGGGACACACACAAGGAACAGGATCGAACCTCAGCGCTGATAATCTAAACCAATTTGTACTGATCTGTTTGTTTGTATAAACTTTTTAATCTTGACACATGTCCTCCTCATTGACTACGCGCCCACGAAGGAGAACAAAGAACCGGAAGAGGGTTTGGTAAAACCCTACAGAAACCGGTGTTTGCCCGCCCGGTGACTTCTGTGGGCGCAGTCCGCTCGCTGGGAGACCTTGCTGCTGCACAAACAAAGGTGAGCAGAACCTATTTGATTAATTCTGCCAGATAGTAGCTTGGCCTTGCATGAGCGTACGAGTTAAATATGGATTTGAAGTAACGCCCGTTTAATAAAGTACCGTAATTGCTGAACTATTATGCGCACCTGTGAAAAAGCCACACCCACTGAATTAAAAAATATATATATTTTGTACTAAAATAAGCCGCCCATATTCGTAAGCCGTAAGTGCATTGAGACAAATTATATTTTACGGAACACGGCTCGTAACGATATCCGCAGCAGGTCTCCAAGGTGAACAGCGTCTGGCATGTTAGAATAAGGGAAGTCGGCAAATCAGATCCGTAACTTCGGGATAAGGATTGGCTCTAAGGGCTGGGTCGGTCGGGCTGGGGTGCGAAGCGGGGCTGGGCTCGGGCCGCGGCTGGGGGAGCAGTCGCCCCGTCGCCCTCCCCTCTCCGCCCGTCGGAGGCTGTGCGGCGCGCGCGCCCGCCTGGCGGGGTGTCCCCGTCCCCCTTGCCCCCGTGCCCCTCATCCTCCGTCCGCGGGAGCGTGGTGCAGCAGGGGTGGGGACGCCCGGGAGGTCGAGGGGGTGGGTTCCTTCCCCGCTACGCGGCGCGTTCGACGCCGCGTAGCGGATGGCGGACAGGCGGCGGGGACCGGGTATGGCGGTCCGGCGGCGGCGACTCTGGACGAGCGCCGGGCCCTTCTCACGGATCTCCCCAGCTACGCGCAAGCGAGGCTTTCCCTCCGGGCGGGCGTTAATTTTGTAACGAAAATAAATAGGCTTTAACGAAACACGGCTCGTATCGAAAGTGGGAAAATATACGTAAATTTGCCGCGTCGTTGCATAAACCGCAAGGTTCAAAATATTGGAAAGAAGTAACGGCTTGTACACCGGAAATTACGGTAACGTTAAAGTCTGTGAAAAGCACACGGACGAAGCAGATCAGTGCAGTTGGAAAATGTGAAGTTGCTTAAACAGATCGTTCCATATATTTGTGTATTTCTCAGAACATCTGTGTATAATCCTCTTTAATGCTCAAACCCCCCTTGTGTCGTTTTTCTTCTGCCATGTGACTAACTGCTGAGTTAGTGACAGTCGGAGATCTGTTATATGCTGACTAGACTGAAGAAGGGAACGCTTCGTATTGTTTCGAAGAGCTATCTGCCCAAGGTTGGAGTCTTCAGGTCTGGGTGATTTGCGCACGTACACATTCTTATCTGCAGCCTGAGTGGAGACAAAATGGAGACATTTTCCATTGTGTATTCCTGATTCTTCAGTAGCCTATGTTTGTCAAATCATTCTTCGCCTGGTGCTTATCAATAACACACCAATCAGTAGAAGTTAGGACAGAGCCACTCTGTTCTTCTTGACCTTACTCACGATATTCATGTGTATGCGTAACGCTTATAAACTGTGTGCTGACCGGGAGGCGGGGGAGTGCGTTGGTGAAGCCGAACAAAGCTAACTACTTGCGTCTCTCCATCCCTCCCGGCTGACAGCTGTCTTAATAAATCTAATAATCTACAGTTTTGCCTCGTTTCCTCTCTTCGGTGCAAGGCCTCTCTGGGTTTATCCATTTTAGACCCAACAAAAGGATAAGAATAAATGTGATGAGAACAAATGTGATAAAACGAGATAAGTGTGCACTATAAAACAAAAGGACCCCGCTATTGATGTAAAGAGTTTATAAAGGGTTAAGGCATTTGAACGGGTTGCCGTCGATGGACACGGGATGACGGCGGATGTGACGCGGTCGGACCGGATGTGATCGTGCGAGACCTCCCGTGTGATTTTTGGATAAGATACATGACGGCTTTCTGCTACTAATATAATATTAGACACCACCATCGCATAATTCGCCCTTTTCGATTACTTTTATTCATTGACGGATTGAATTATTGCTCAGCGTGGAGAACCTCGAGGTATTTATCGACCAGTATTACTCCAGCTGCTGCGCCATGGAGGAATCCGCGTCGGGCGATAATCCCTCCAAGAAAAGAAAGGCCGACTCGGCTACTGATACGGAAGATCTCGGCAACGAAGATACTCCGACTAACATTCTGGACTCCATTAATAAAAAACTGGACGTCCTCGGCGTGCTCCACGCCGACGTTAAAGATCTTAAGGCTAGTTTGGAGCTCGCTTATCGTATGATGGCTGAGCTTCAGCGTGAGAACATCGAGCTACGCTCCTCCGTTGCGACTGTGTCAGTCGAAATGGAGAAGATTAAAACAGAAAATAAGACGCTCAGAGAGACAGTCCTGGACATTCAGTCGCGCAGTATGCGAGACAATTTAATATTCTCAGGCATCTCCGAGAGCGCCGCGGACAATCCAGAGTCCTTAATTAAAAACTTTATGACGACGTCACTGAAAATTCCCCCGGAGACGGTAAGTACAATCTCCTTTCACCGTGTCCACCGCCTCGGAGCCCGTAGAGGCGATAGGCCCCGTCCTATTATCGCCAAATTTGAACACTTTAAACATAAAATGCTGCTTAAGAGCAAAGGACGGGAGCTTAAAGGAACCTCTTTCGGGATGAATGACCAGTTCCTGAGAGAGATCAACGAGCGGCGAAAGGTACTGTATCCGATCATGAAGCAGAATAGGCAGAAGGGCAAACAAGCTACGCTGGTTGTGGATAAACTATATATCCACAACCAGCTGTACCGAGACCCTGCCACCCCCCCCCCCCCCCCCCCCCCGGCTGTTCTGAGTCAGAAACACCCGTAATTATCCCATTCAGCCAAGAATTAGAGGCATTTTCATGTGGATGAGGATTATAATTTAACATAATGCATCGTCAATATGTATATGTGTAGGTGTAGTTATGTTTTGGTGTATATGTAGATGTTTATGTATGTATATATGTGTATGTCCGTATATGTCCGTATATATCTATATGCGCATCTCCACAGACCCCACCCACCCGGGCCACAGACTGTTTGTACCGCTCCCATCAGGGAAGCGGTTCAGGACAATAAGAAGCAGCACAGCGAGGCTCAGAAACAGCTTCTTCCCCCGAGCTGTGAAAGCAGTCGTTCCCTTGTAGGGATCTGGGACACTTTATGCCGGCCCTGTTGCTACTGTTCCTATTTTGCACTTTATGCCGGCCCTGTTGCTGCTGTTGCCATTTTGCACTACTGCCTGTGATTCTCACTCTCTCTGTGTGTATATATATTCTCTCTGTGTGTATATATATTGTTTCTTAAGAGAGAGAATTTAGTTTGTTATGATTTGTGCCTTAAGCCGTGGGCCTTCTCACGATTTTATTATGCTCGCATAATGACAATAAAGTATCTTGAATCTTGAATCTTGAATGTGAAATGGAGAAACGAATGATCCAAATCTCACTGGGCTATTAGGAATGAATGTATTCCTCTTGTCCCAACTCTCCCCTCAGATCCTCTCCCCCCCTCACTTCTCACCCCTCCCCTCTTCCCACACACACACCCTCTATGTCTATCACTTGTTTGTTATACTTGTTTATGTATCAGTGTTCTTGATTCTGCTGTGCACACATTTAAGACTCTTTATATCCCTCTCAGCTATCCAACCATCCAACACCTCGACTTTAACTCATCACATGCAGAGAATAGTAAGCAGCTCACAGAGATACACACATTTAGACCTGACTGCTCACCATCGGTATGTCTAAGTTCATTTTGCTATCTGGAATGTGTGTGGTGCTCGCTCTCAGGCAAAAAGAATCAACAGGAACATTTGTCTCCTACAAGAAACCCATTTACAAAAATCAGAAGAGAAATTACTCACAGACACAAACTTCAGTCAAGTTTATTCTGCCTGCTATAACAGCAGACAAAGAGGAGTCTCTGTATTAATACACAAGAGACTACTCTTCACGTTAAACAACACTGTAACGGATCCAGAGGGCCGATACATTATTATTCAGTAAATTATACTCAATAGTGAATCTGTACGCTCCTCATAGTGATGATCCGGCCTTCTTCCACACATTGTTCTCTCAGCTACTCGAGCTAACAGCAGACTCAACTATCATAATCGGCGGAGACTTCAACACAGTTCTACATCCATCAGTAGATTGCTCCAGTACTGCAGTACACAATCAGCCAAAGTACTACTGGAATATATGGATGATTTTGGCCTTGGCGACGGGTGGAGATGAAAGAATCCAATGAAGAGGGAATACACGTTCTTTTCTTCTGTGCACCGTTCATTCTCAAGAATTGATTATTTTCTCACAAATAATTCTGTGATTGAGAATATTTCTACTAAAATTAATCCAATAATTATCAGCGATCATGCTCCGGTTACGCTCAGCTTACAAATCGCAGCGACCTTTGAACCCCCGTCAACGTGGCGCTTTAACACCTCTTTGCTTAAAGATGCAGAATTTGATAGGGTCATAAGAAGAGAGTGGGCAGACTATCTGGAAACAAATGACTCTCCAAACTCATCTCCGTCTTTACTCTGGGAAGCAGGGAAAGCTGTAATCAGAGGTAAAATTATATCATATGCCTCTTACAAAAAAAAACAGGAACAGAAAATGGAAAAGGAAATAGAGGAGAAAATTAAACTATTAACCGATGCGTACGCAGCAAACTCAAGCAATCAAATGTGGATTGAACTACAAAACACAAAACTAAAACTAGATGATATACTATCAAAGAAAACAGAGTTCATATTACAACAACTGAGATACAACAACTTTGAATATAATAACAAATGAGGCAAGTTTCTGGCGAATCAACTCCAACGTAACAGAGAAAGATCTCTCATAACAGCAATGAAAGGGTTAAATGGTGAGTGTACGCAATCACCAGAAGAAATCAATCAGATATTTTACACGTTCTACCACAACTTGTATTCAGCAGCTTATAAACCCAACCCGGAGGATATTGAGGCATTTCTCAGTAATCTGAATATGCCTCAACTATCAACAGAGTATAAGAACATTCTGGAAGCTCCGCTGTCTATAAATGAACTCCATAGCGCCCCCTAGATAGTATGCCTAACGGCAAAGCACCAGGCCCGTACGGCTTCCCGGCTGAATTTATGAAGCATTTCTGGACCATGTTAGCGCCGTTATTTTTCAGATCAGTAACAGAAATTAAAAACAATGGTCATATACGACCATTCGTTATTTCTAAGAAACATACGCACCCCACACTCGCAGCCCTCGCCATCGCCAAGAAAACAATCCTTGTTAACTGGAAAAATAAACAGTTTTTAAACATCAACCATTGTTTGAACCTCCTCATAGAACACATATCAATGGAGAAAATATCTGCTTCCAAAAAAATAAATAAAAAATATTTGAAATATTTTACAGAAAGTTGGTCTCCTTTTATTAAATCATTAAATATAAATATTGCAACCTGATTCTGCCTGCTAGCGAAAGCCACCACAACGATGTAAATGGTGATGCTGCTTACATTTTTTTGCATGACTCATCTTGTTTCTGTTTTCATTTAGGAAACCGGTTTCTGTCTCCAGGACCGAGTGGACCTCAGAAGTACATCACCTCCCAGCCATTCTAACTTTCTATGTTTCAGCTCCAGTCTCCAGTTCAATGTTCTCCACACAAGGATGGTTGATCTCCAGGGCTGTTGCATGCTGGGCTAACTCTTCAGGGGCTGTCCCCGTGGCTTGATATGTGCGGTCTCTGCTGGGTGGCGCATGCTTCTCGGGCGGCTGCCGGTGTTCCACTAGGTTGCCATGCCGGGGTGCTGGCCCATGCGTTTGGGATGACACTGAGCTGGCGCAGTCTGTCACTCCTCTGCTGGTAGTAGCGGCCCGGGTCCGGCTGGTGACCTGGCGTGGCCATGGCCCCCTCACCTCCCCTCCCTCCTCCCTGACCTCTCTCCTCCACCCTCCCCATCCCCCGCTCGCCCTCTTCTCCTTGGTCTCGTCTCCTGTCCTGCCTCCCCCTCGCCCCTCTCCCTTCTCCTTCGCCTCTCCTTCTCTGCCCTCGTGGTCTCCCCCTTTCCCCTCTCTCCCCGCCTCTCCTCTTCCGGCATCCTGCCTCCTGCCAGCGCCTCGCGACTCCCTCCTTCCTGGGGGCTGGATTATGGGGGATGGGTGGGATGCGTTGGGGGCGGCGCTCGATCCGGGCCCTGTGCATGGTTGGGCCCTCTTACACCTGTGAGTGGGTGAGGCTGGGGACAATGGTCGGGCTCCCTCCTCCCCCCGCCTGGTTGGCTGGGGCCTCATGTGCTGCGCCTCTTAACTCACCACCTTAGCACAACACATTTGTAAATATACACATAGGGTACATGCACCTGGGGGGCCTGGTGCTGGGGGCGTTCACCGAGCGTCCCTCTGCAACCCCCCCCCCCATTTTAATGCACCACATGGGGACACGTGGGTGCTAGGTTGGGAGATAAGGGGGAGGGCGCAGGGCAGGAGTGCGTTGATGGAGGGTGGGGGGGGGGCTGGGGGGTGTGGGATGGGTGGAGGGTGCTGGGAGGGGGCGGATGGTTGTGGGGGGCGTGTTGTTGGGTGCTGGTGGGGCGCCAGGCCGGCCCACTGTGCCCCGTGCTGCTGCGCTGGCCTAGGTTTCGTCGGCTGTGTTGGTGTAGGTTGCCCCCGGGCCCTGGGTTGGTTCTTCTGCGTGTGACTCTGGTGGGACCATGGTGGTCGTTCTCGGGTTGCTGTGGCTGCTTGGGGTGATCTGGGGGCTTATGTTGCCATTGTTGGGTCCGGGATGGCTGCCCCATTCTTAGGTGGAGGTTTCACACATGCCAGATCCACCACTCTGGCACCTATTAAAACTCGTTTAGAGAGTCAACCCCGCACACAGATCTCTGAGTCAGTGGAGGTTGCTGGGTCAGTGTTTGTGGGTCTCACTATGCTCTCTCTCTTTTTCCTCAGATCTGAGAACTTGGTGATCCATACTTTCCTCTAGAGACGGATGTGAACCTGGTGTATTGGGACAACTCTTGGTGATGGTTGGATGAAGGGGTAGAATTAAGGAGCACAAATAAATCCATTGCACTTTCTTCTCAGAAAACAAACAAAAACAAACAAACAAAAAAGCACTGTGTCCATGGGCCAATACCATACCGGGGCACAGCGGGCCTGCCTGGTGCCCCACCAGCACCCAACACCACGCCCCCCACAACCATCCGCCCCCCTCCCAGCACCCTCCACCCATCCCACACCCCCCCGACCCTCCACCAATGCACCCCATCCCCGCCCCCACCACCCAACCCACCGCCGAGCTCGGGCAACCCCCCAACCCAGCGAACCAGCGTCTGGGGAACGGGAGTAGACAGTGCAGGGGCTTCAGCTCTATCCGACCCTATACAGCCATTTGGGAGTATTATTCCCTGGGATGGAGAGGAGGGAGCAGGAGGCCGGACCACCATCCCACCCCAAGCCCAGCCCGCTAAAGCCCCACAGGCCGCGCCAAGGCCAAAAATAAATAAATTGTGAACCCCCCATACCCTGTCTATATGGCTCCCCATATCCCACACTGGGGAACTTTCCCAACCTTAGTCCAACTGTTTTCAAAACGGTGTCCGGTCAAGGCAGTTTACGTGGCCGGTGGCACCACCCGCTTGACCCCCAGATTACTTTTTTTGGGGGGGGGGGACGCAGGGCCCGGACGCGGGGGCGGCCCCCCCCACAACGCGCCCCCCCCGGATGGGGGCCCCCTCAAAATATATGGGATTAATGGTCATTTCCAGCTCTCAGCCACCAGGGGGAGCAAGTGAGGGGGTCACCACTGCCCAAATGGTCCATAGTTTGTCAACTTACCTCCTACGTGCCAAATCAATGGCTTTTGATGGAGGGGTCATTTGGGGGGGGGGGGGGGCAATGTGTCATAAAGGTACATATTTTGCCAACTTACCTAATATGTGCCAAATCAATGGGGCTTGGTGGACGGGTCACTTGGGGGGGTCGCTTTGGGGAGGGGGGGTCACACGGGGGGGGGTCCGAAGGTGTCATTAAGGTACATATTTTGGCAACTTACCTAATATATGCCAAATTAATGGGGGTTGGTGGGGGGGTCACTTGGGGCGGGGGGGTCCAAGGTGTCATTTAGGTACATCTTTTGGCAACTTACCGAATATGTGTCAAATAAAAGGGTCTTGCTGGGGGGTCTTTGCCAATGAGTACCAGGACAAACTTTATATGAATCAGCATCAGCAAATCGAGCCGAATCCAATGGTACCAGTCCCGTGGCGTTATATAAAGCGTTATATAACCGTAACGGGACAGTCTAGGCTCCTTATTAAAGCCCCCCTTTGACCCCCGGGGGCAAACAAGTTGGCGGTTAACATCTCCTAATTGAGACGGATGCAACAGTACCTGTCTTCTCACGGTACAACGCCGGACGGCTGCGTGGTGTGTGAAAAACTTTAACGGAAGGTATTCATTCGCTATTAAAGGTGACATTTGACCCCACGGGCAAACGAGGCGTCAGTTAACATCTTCTCATTGAGACGGACGCAATGGTATCTGTCTTCTCACGGTATGACGCCGCACGGCTGCGTGGCGTGTAAAAAACCTTAACGGAAGGTTTTCATTTGCTATTAAAGGTGACCTTTGACCCCGCGGGCAAACGAATCTCCTCATTGAGACGGACGCAGCGGTACCAGGCACTAAGGGCTACAACCTTCCTGTCAGCCGTGAGAAGTGCTTGAACATGGTCTTCATGCACCCAGAGCTGAGAGCTCCTCTCTCTGGGTGCAGCGGTCAGCATGTTCACCCCTCTGGGGGGCTGACCTTTAGTGATTTTGACTTGGCTTTGGGTCGCCAAATCCCACCCAAAACGGCCCACCACGCGCAAACCGCAAGGCCGAGAGAGGTCAAACCAGTGCACAACCACTCCACCTTCAGCAGAGAATAACATATAAAAAATTCAGCCCAATCGCTCCAGAGGAAAGAATGATCATAACCCTGGGATCCACCAAAAAATGCTAGCTGAGTCTGGAATGACCTGAGACCATCCACAGGTGGCCGGTTGACCCGGGCACCAAAACTTTTCAAACATGTCCCCCCAATTCTCATGCAGGGTACCCCAGGAACGCGTCCTGTCGATTTCAGCTGTCTGAGTGTCACGGGCCCAACCCCACAGGGGTCTGAGATGCGGGCCCGACCCCACAGGGGTCATGTGTGAGGAAGCCTGGCGCGGGCCCGTCCAGTACGGCAAGGGCCCTTTACAGAGGGCCAGCTCCACCAAACTCTGGAATCTGGTTCATAGGCGGCAGACGAGGGCTCCCTGAAAGTTTGAACCCGGTCGGAGCTACGGGGGCCGAGTTTAGCGGGTGCTGTGGGATAAAAAACTTCAAAGAGCAATGCCCCGCCACGGGCAAACGAAAAGGCCGGGAGGGGTCAAACCACCTCAGACCCGGTCTTCTTCAGGGGCAGAATAACAAATTCAAATTTCAGCCCAATCGCTCTGAGGAAACAGAGGTGAGGCAGTGGGTCCACTGTGGGTTCACCTCTGGCCTCAGACTGTCCGGAAGTGTCGTTTTGACCCGCCATGCTCAAAGTTCACATGAAATGCATGACACGTGTGCTGGGAGTGATTGTGTGGACTGTCAGGTATCCGTTGACACCAGGCACGATCTTCTGGGTGCCCGGGAAGTGACCTCACGGGCCCCTAAATGACCCCCCCTCGCGCTGTAAATCTACCCGCCGGGCAGTGCACCTTTCTGGGCATAGCTTTGAGCAGTGTGCCCCTGTCCGTTTTGGAGGGAAGGTTCCGCGTTGCGAGGGCTAAACGGGACAAAGAGCACATCCAAACGCATCGGCGGACCGAGACGAATCCAATGGTGGTGGTCCCGTGTCGCTACGGCCTTGTGACGTGCAAAAAACCGGAACGGAAGGTCTAAAAACAACAAATATAATTTTAATAATATTATTAAATAGGCCTAATAAAGTAGTTATAATAAGTTAACATTAGAAGAAAGACAAATACATAAATTGATTTGGCTCGTATCTGGTGAGTGGACATGATATTGACCCTCTGGACACCATTGATTTGGCTTGTATCCGGTGAGTGGACATGATATTAACCCTCTGGACACCCATTGATTTGGCTTGTATCCGATGAGTGGACATGATATTGACCCTCTGGACACCATTGATTTGGCTCGTATCTGGTGAGTGGACATGATATTAACCCTCTGGACACCCATTGATTTGGCTCGTGTCCGGTGGGTGGACATGATATTGACCCTCTGGACACCCATTGATTTGGCTCGTATCTGGTGAGTGGACAAAGTATGGACCTTTTGTTCTTATCCAGTGAGTTGACAATGTATGGACCTTTTGTTCTTATCCAGTGAGTGGACAAAAGAATGGGTGTCCAAAGGGTCAATAACTTGCCCACTTACCACATGTGTCCAAAATGAAATGGTGTCCAAAGGGTCGATAACTTGCCAACTTACCACGTGTCCAAAATGAAATGGTGTCCAAAGGGTTGATAACTTGCCCACTTACCATATGTGTCCCAAATAAATGGGTGCCCAAAGGGGCGCCAAATGAATGGGTGTCCAAAGGGTCAATAACTTGCCCACTTACCACATGTGTCCCAAATAAATGGTTGCCCAAAGGGGCACCAAATGAATGGGTGTCCAAAGGGTCGATAACTTGCCCACTTACCACATGTCTCCCAAATCAATGGGTGTCCAAAGGGTCACCAAATGAATGGGTGTCCAAAGGGTCGATACCTTGTCCACTTACCACATGTGTCACAAATCAATGGGTGTCCAAAGGGTCACCAAATGAATGGGTGTCCAAAGGGTCGATACCTTGTCCACTTACCACATGTGTCACAAATCAATGGGTGTCCAAAGGGTACATAACTTGCCCACTTACCACATGTGTCCCAAATTAATGGGGGACCAAATGAATGGGTGTCCAAAGGGTTGATAACTTGCCCACTTACCACATGTCTCACAAATCAATGGGTGTCCAAAGGGTCACCAAATGAATGGGTGTCCAAAGGGTACATAACTTGCCCACTTACCACATGTCACAAATTGATCAGTGTCCAAAGGGTCGATAACTTGCCCACTTACCACATGTCTCCCAACTCACTGGGTGTCCAAAGGGTCGATAACTTGCCCACTTACCCCATATGTCCCAAATTAATGGGGAACCAAATGAATGGGTGTCCAAAGGGTCGATAACTTGCCCACTTACCCCCAAGTGACCCCCCCACCAAGACCCATCGATTTGGGTATATGAGGTAAGTGGGCAAGATATTGACCTTTTGGACCGCCCCCCAAGTGACCCCCCCCCACCAAGACCCATTGATTTGGGTATATGAGGTAAGTGGGCAAGATATTGACCTTTTGGACCGCCCCCCCAAGAGACCCCCTCACCAAGACCCATTTATTTGGGTATATGAGGTAAGTGGACAAGATATTTACCTTTTGGACCAAGGGAACCCCCCCGAGTGACCCCCCCCCCCCCACCAAGACCCATTGATTTGGCATATATGAGGTAAGTGGACAGATTACTTTACCTTTGGACAGCTTGGGACCCCCCCGCAAACATTCTTCCCATATGAGGTAAGTGGCCAGAAGAAGGACCATTTGCCCCCCCCCCTAAGAAAAGAGAGGAAAAAGAGGTTTTGGTGCCACCTAGTGTATTTTAGCGCAACAGGGGTGTCACTTATGTGCAGAATACATTGTCACCTGACATCCAAAAGTCTGACGGAGGCTCAGGCAGCCCTTCGCCTCAATACAGTTTTAATTGCCAACCTACGGCCATTCAAAATTTGTCCAAAACCCCCCTGGTGAGCTTACAAACACCGTGAATTGTGTCTGCTCCTGCTCTGTCTCACGATCACTTCCCTATCCATCTCCTTGACTCGTCTCCGACCTGCCATTCTCTCTCTCTCTCTCTCAACCCAGCCGGCCAGACAGATGGCCGTCCACCATGAGCCTAGGTTCTGTCCAAGGTTTCTGCCCGTTAAAGGGAAGTTTTTCCTTGCCTCCGTTGCTCTTGTGGGTCAAGTTGGGTTCTGTGTTTCCCTGCAGGTCTTTCCCTGCTAATCCAGTAAAGTGCCTTGAGATGACTTTATGTTGTGATCTGGCGCTATATAAATAAAACTGAATTGAATTGAATTGAAACATGTGGGAAACATTTTAGACAGAGTGAAGATCTGACAGTCCACATGAGAACCCACACAGAAAAGAAGCTTCACAGGTGTGAAACATGTGGCGAAAATTTCAGACATAGTAGTCAATTCACAGTCCACATGAGAACCCACAAAGAAGAGAAGCTTCACAGGTGTGAAACATGTGGGAAACATTTTAGACAGAGTGAAGCTCTGACAGTCCACATGAGAACCCACACAGAAGAGAAGCCTTACAGTTGTAAAACATGTGGGAAACTTTTCAGACAGAGTGGATATCTTACAGTCCACATGTGAACCCACACAGATGAGAAGCCTTACAGTTGTAAAACATGTGGGAAACATTTTAGACAGAGTGAAGATCTGACAGTCCACATAAGAACCCACACAGATGAGAAGCCTTACAATTGTGAAACATGTGGGAAACCTTTTAGAAAGAGTGGAGATCTGACAGTCCATGTGAGAACCCACAAAGAGAAGCCTTACAGCTGTAAACATGTGGGAAACATTTTAGACAGAGTGAAGATCTGACAGTCCACATGAGAACCCACACAGAAGAGAAGCTTCACAGGTGTGAAACATGTGGGAACCGTTTTCGACAGAGTGGAGATCTGACAGTCCACATAAGAACCCACAAAGAAGAGAAGCCTTACAGTTGTAAAACATGTGGGAAACACTTTAGAGAGAGTGGTTAATTGACTCGCCACATGAGAACCCACAAAGAAGAGAAGCCTTACAGTTGTAAAACATGTGGGAAACATTTTAGACAGAGTGGAGATCTGACAGTCCACATGAGATCCCACACAGAAGAGGCTTTACAGGTGTGAAACATGTGGGAAACTTTTTAGACAGAGTGGAGATCTGACAGTCCACATGAGAACCCACAAAGAAGAGAAGCCTTACAGTTGTAAAAAATGTGGGAAACATTTTAGAAAGAGTGGAGATCTGACAGTCCACGTGCGAACCCACAAAGAAGAGAAGCCTTACAGTTGTAAACATGTGGGAAACATTTTAGAGAGAGTGGTTAATTGACTCGCCACATGAGAACCCACAAAGAAGAGAAGCCTCACAGGTGTGAAACATGTGGGAAACCTTTTCGACAGAGTGGAAATCTGACAGTCAACATGAGAACCCACACAGATGAGAAGCCTTACAGTTGTAAAACATGTGGGAAACACTTTAGAAAGAGTGGAGATCTGACAGTCCACGTGAGAACCGACAAAGAAGAGAAGCCTTACAGTTGTGAAACACGTGGGAAACTTTTTAGAAAGAGTGGAGATCTGACAGTGCACATGAGAACCCACAAAGAAGAGAAGCCTCACAGGTGTGAAACACGTGGGAAACCTTTTAGACAGATTGGAGATCTGACAGTCAACATGAGAACCCACACAGATGAGAAGCCTTACAGTTGTAAAACATGTGGGAAACTTTTCAGAGTGGATATCTGACAGTCCACATGAGAACCCACACAGAAGAGGCTTCACAGGTGTGAAACATGTGGGAAACTTTTTAGACAGAGTGGAGATCTGACAGTCCACGTGCGAACCCACAAAGAAGAGAAGCCTTACAGTTGTAAACATGTGGGAAACATTATAGAGAGAGTGGTTAATTGACTTGCCACATGAGAACCCACAAAGAAGAGAAGCCTTACAGTTGTAAATCATGTGGGGAACATTTTAAACAGAGTGGAGATCTGACAGTCAACATGAGAACCCACACAGATGAGAAGCCTTACAGTTGTAAAACATGTGGGAAACACTTTAGAAAGAGTGGAGATCTGACAGTCCACATGAGAACCTACACAGATGAGAAGCCTTACAGTTGAACAATATGTGGGAAACTTTTCAGACAGAGTGGAGATCTGACAGTCCACATGAGAACCCACACAGAAGAGGCTTCACAGATGTGAAACATGTGGGAAACTTTTTAAACAGAGTGGAGATCTGACAGTCCACATGAGAACCCACAAAGAAGAGAAGCCTTACAGTTGTAAACATGTGGGAAACATTTTAGAGAGAGTGGTTAATTGACTCGCCATGAGAACCCACAAAGAAGAGAAGCCTCACAGGTGTGAAACATGTGGGAAATGTTTTCAACAGAGTGGAGATCTGACAGTCCACGTGAGAACTGACAAAGAAGAGAAGCCTTACAGTTGTGAAACACGTGGGAAACTTTTTAGAAAGAGTGGAGATCTGACAGTCAACATGAGAACCCACACAGATGAGAAGCCTTACAGTTGTAAAACATGTGGGAAACTTTTCAGACATAGTGGATATCTTACAGTCCACATGTGAACCCACAAAGAAGAGAAGCCTTACAGTTGTAAACATGTGGGAAACTTTTCAGACAGAGTGGAGATCTGACAGTCCACATGAGAACCCACACAGAAGAGGCTTCACAGGTGTGAAACATGTGGGAAACATTTTAGAAAGAGTGGAGATCTGACAGTCCACGTGCAAACCCATAAAGAAGAGAAGCCTTACAGTTGTAAACATGTGCGAAACATTTTAGAGAGAGTGGTTAATTGACTCGCCACATGAGAACCCACAAAGAAGAGAAGACTCACAGGTGTGAAACATGTGGGAAACCTTTTTGACAGAGTGGAGATCTGACAGTCCACATGAGAACCCACAAAGAAGAGAAGCCTCACAGGTGTGAAACATGTAGGAAACGTTTTCGACAGAGTGGAGATTTGACAGTCCACATGAGAACCCACAAAGAAGAGAAGCCTCACAGGTGTGAAACATGTGGGAAACGTTTTTGACAGAGTGGAGATCTGACAGTCCACATGAGAACCCACAAAGAAGAGAAGCCTTACAGTTGTGAAATACGTGGGAAACTTTTTAGAAAGAGTGGAGATCTGACAGTGCACATGAGAACCCACAAAGAAGAGAAGCCTCACAGGTGTGAAAACCGTGGGAAACTTTTTAAACAGATTGGAGATCTGACAGTCAACATGAGAACCCACACAGATGAGAAGACTCACAGGTGTGAAACATGTGGGAAACCTTTTCGACAGAGTGGAGATCTGACAGTCCACATGAGAACCCACAAAGAAGAGAAGCCTTACAGTTGTAAACATGTGGGAAACATTTTAGAGAGAGTGGTTAATTGACTCGCCACATGAGAACCCACAAAGAAGAGAAGCCTCACAGGTGTGAAACATGTGGGAAACATTTTAGAGAGAGTGGTTAATTGACTCGCCACATGAGAACCCACAAAGAAGAGAAGCCTCACAGGTGTGAAACATGTGGGAAACCTTTTTGACAGAGTGGAGATCTGACAGTCCACATGAGAACCCACAAAGAAGAGAAGCCTTACAATTGTAAACATGTGGGAAACTTTTCAGACAGAGTGGATATCTTACAGTCAACATGAGAACCCACACAGATGAGAAGCCTCACATGTGTGAAACATGTGGGAAACGTTTTCGACAGAGTGGAGATCTGACAGTCCACATGAGAACCCACAAAGAAGAGAAGCCTTACAGTTGTAAAACATGTGGGAAACACTTTAGAAAGAGTGGAGATCTGACAGTGCACATGAGAACCCCTCACAGGTGTGAAACACGTGGGAAACTTTTTTAACAGATTGGAGATCTGACAGTCAACATGAGAACCCACACAGATGAGAAGACTCACAGGTGTGAAACATGTGGAAAACCTTTTCGACAGAGTGGAGATCTGACAGTCCACAGAGAACCCACAAAGAAGAGAAGCCTTACAGTTGTAAACATGTGGGAAACATTTTAGAGAGAGTGGTTAATTGACTCGCCACATGACAACCCACAAAGAAGAGAAGACTCACAGGTGTGAAACATGTGGGAAACCTTTTTGACAGAGTGGAGATCCGACAGTCCACATGAGAACCCACAAAGAAGAGAAGCCTTACAGTTATAAACATGTGGGAAACTTTTCAGACAGAGTGGATATCTTACAGTCAACATGAGAACCCACACAGATGAGAAGCCTTACAAGTGTGAAACATGTGGGAAACCTTATAGAAAGAGTGGAGATCTGACAGTCCATGTGAGAACCCACAAAGAGAAGCCTTACAGCTGTAAACATGTGGGAAACATTTTAGACAGAGTGAAGATCTGACAGTCCACATGAGACCCCACACAGAAGAGAAGCTTCACAGGTGTGAAACATGTGGGAACCGTTTTCGACAGAGTGGAGATCTGACAGTCCACATAAGAACCCACAAAGAAGAGAAGCCTTACAGTTGTAAAACATGTGGGAAACACTTTAGAGAGAGTGGTTAATTGACTCGCCACATGAGAACCCACAAAGAAGAGAAGCCTTACAGTTGTAAAACATGTGGGAAACATTTTAGACAGAGTGGAGATCTGACAGTCCACATGAGAACCCACACAGATGAGAAGCCTTACAGTTGTAAAACATGTGGGAAACACTTTAGAAAGAGTGGAGATCTGACAGTCCACGTGAGAACCGACAAAGAAGAGAAGCCTTACAGTTGTGAAACACGTGGGAAACTTTTTAGAAAGAGTGGAGATCTGACAATGCACATGAGAACCCACAAAGAAGAGAAGCCTAACAGGTGTAAAACATGTGGGAAACCTTTTAGACAGATTGGAGATCTGACAGTCAACATGAGAACCCACACAGATGAGAAGCCTTACAGTTGTAAAACATGTGGGAAACTTTTCAGACAGAGTGGATATCTTACAGTCCACATGTGAACCCACACAGATGAGAAGCCTTACAGTTGTAAAGCATTTGGGAAACATTTTAGACAGAGTGAAGATCTGACAGTCCACATGAGAACCTACACAGATGAGAAGCCTTACAGTTGAACAATATGTGGGAAACTTTTCAGACAGAGTGGAGATCTGACAGTCCACATGAGAACCCACACAGAAGAGGCTTCACAGATGTGAAACATGTGGGAAACTTTTTAAACAGAGTGGAGATCTGACAGTCCACATGAGAACCCACAAAGAAGAGAAGCCTTACAGTTGTAAAGAAATGTGGGAAACATTTTAGAAAGAGTGCAGATCCGACAGTCCACGTGCGAACCCACAAAGGAGAGAAGCCTTACAGTTGTAAACATGTGGGAAACATTTTATAGAGAGTGGTTAATTGACTCGCCATGAGAACCCACAAAGAAGAGAAGCCTCACAGGTGTGAAACATGTGGGAAATGTTTTCAACAGAGTGGAGATCTGACAGTCCACATGAGAACCCACAAAGACGAGAAGCCTTACAGTTGTAAAACATGTGAGAAACACTTTAGAAAGAGTAGAGATCTGACAGTCCACGTGAGAACTGACAAAGAAGAGAAGCCTTAAAGTTGTGAAACACGTGGGAAACTTTTTAGAAAGAGTGGAGATCTGACAGTCAACATGAGAACCCACACAGATGAGAAGCCTTACAGTTGTAAAACATGTGGGAAACTTTTCAGACATAGTGGATACCTTACAGTCCACATGTGAACCCACACAGATGAGAAGCCTTACAGTTGTAAAACATGTGGGAAACATTTTAGACAGAGTGAAGATCTGACAGTCCACATGAGAACCCACACAGATGAGAAGCCTTACAGTTGTTAAACTAGTGGGAAACGTTTCAGACAGATTGGATATCTGACAGTCCACATGTGAACCCACACAGATGATAAGCCTTACAGTTGGAAAACATGTGGGAAACATTTTAGACAGATTGGATATCTGACAGTCCACATGAGAACCCACACAGAAGAGAAGCTTCACAGGCGTGAAACATGTGGGAAACATTTTAGATAGAGTGAAGATCTGACAGTCCACGTGCGAACCCACAAAGAAGAGAAGCCTTACAGTTGTAAACATGTGGGAAACATTTTAGAGAGAGTGGTTAATTGACTTGCCACATGAGAACCCACAAAGAAGAGAAGCCTCACAGGTGTGAAACATGTGGGAAACCTTTTCGACAGAGTGATCTGACAGGCCACATGAGAACCCACAAAGAAGAGAAGCCTTACAGTTGTAAATCATGTGGGGAACATTTTAAACAGAGTGGAGATCTGACAGTCAACATGAGAACCCACACAGATGAGAAGCCTTACAGTTGTAAAACATGTGGGAAACACTTTAGAAAGAGTGGAGATCTGACAGTCCACGTGAGAACCGACAAAGAAGAGAAGCCTTACAGTTGTGAAACACGTGGGAAACTTTTTAGAAAGAGTGGAGATCTGACAATGCACATGAGAACCCACAAAGAAGAGAAGCCTAACAGGTGTAAAACATGTGGGAAACCTTTTAGACAGATTGGAGATCTGACAGTCAACATGAGAACCCACACAGATGAGAAGCCTTACAGTTGTAAAACATGTGGGAAACTTTTCAGACAGAGTGGATATCTTACAGTCCACATGTGAACCCACACAGATGAGAAGCCTTACAGTTGTAAAGCATTTGGGAAACATTTTAGACAGAGTGAAGATCTGACAGTCCACATGAGAACCTACACAGATGAGAAGCCTTACAGTTGAACAATATGTGGGAAACTTTTTAAACAGAGTGGAGATCTGACAGTCCACATGAGAACCCACAAAGAAGAGAAGCCTTACAGTTGTAAAGAAATGTGGGAAACATTTTAGAAAGAGTGCAGATCCGACCGTCCACGTGCGAACCCACAAAGAAGAGAAGCCTTACAGTTGTAAACATGTGGGAAACATTTTATAGAGAGTGGTTAATTGACTCGCCATGAGAACCCACAAAGAAGAGAAGCCTCACAGGTGTGAAACATGTGGGAAATGTTTTCAACAGAGTGGAGATCTGACAGTCCACATGAGAACCCACAAAGACGAGAAGCCTTACAGTTGTAAAACATGTGAGAAACACTTTAGAAAGAGTAGAGATCTGACAGTCCACGTGAGAACTGACAAAGAAGAGAAGCCTTAAAGTTGTGAAACACGTGGGAAACTTTTTAGAAAGAGTGGAGATCTGACAGTCAACATGAGAACCCACACAGATGAGAAGCCTTACAGTTGTAAAACATGTGGGAAACTTTTCAGACATAGTGGATACCTTACAGTCCACATGTGAACCCACACAGATGAGAAGCCTTACAGTTGTAAAACATGTGGGAAACATTTTAGACAGAGTGAAGATCTGACAGTCCACATGAGAACCCACACAGATGAGAAGCCTTACAGTTGTTAAACTAGTGGGAAACGTTTCAGACAGATTGGATATCTGACAGTCCACATGTGAACCCACACAGATGATAAGCCTTACAGTTGGAAAACATGTGGGAAACATTTTAGACAGATTGGATATCTGACAGTCCACATGAGAACCCACACAGAAGAGAAGCTTCACAGGCGTGAAACATGTGGGAAACATTTTAGATAGAGTGAAGATCTGACAGTCCACATGAGAACCCACACAGAAGAGAAGCCTTACAGTTGTAAAACATGTGGGAAACTTTTCAGAGTGGATATCTTACAGTCCACATGTGAACCCACAAAGACGAGAAGCCTTACAGTTGTAAAACATATGTGAAACATTTTAGACAGATTGGATATCTGACAGTCCACATGAGAACCCACACAGAAGAGAAGCTTCACAGGCGTGAAACATGTGGGAAACATTTTATAGAGAGTGGTTAATTGACTCGCCATGAGAACCCACAAAGAAGAGAAGCCTCACAGGTGTGAAACATGTGGGAAATGTTTTCAACAGAGTGGAGATCTGACAGTCCACATGAGAACCCACAAAGACGAGAAGCCTTACAGTTGTAAAACATGTGAGAAACACTTTAGAAAGAGTAGAGATCTGACAGTCCACGTGAGAACTGACAAAGAAGAGAAGCCTTAAAGTTGTGAAACACGTGGGAAACTTTTTAGAAAGAGTGGAGATCTGACAGTCAACATGAGAACCCACACAGATGAGAAGCCTTACAGTTGTAAAACACGTGGGAAACTTTTCAGACATAGTGGATACCTTACAGTCCACATGTGAACCCACACAGATGAGAAGCCTTACAGTTGTAAAACATGTGGGAAACATTTTAGACAGAGTGAAGATCTGACAGTCCACATGAGAACCCACACAGATGAGAAGCCTTACAGTTGTTAAACTAGTGGGAAACGTTTCAGACAGATTGGATATCTGACAGTCCACATGTGAACCCACACAGATGATAAGCCTTACAGTTGGAAAACATGTGGGAAACATTTTAGACAGATTGGATATCTGACAGTCCACATGAGAACCCACACAGAAGAGAAGCTTCACAGGCGTGAAACATGTGGGAAACATTTTAGATAGAGTGAAGATCTGACAGTCCACATGAGAACCCACACAGAAGAGAAGCCTTACAGTTGTAAAACATATGTGAAACATTTTAGACAGATTGGATATCTGACAGTCCACATGAGAACCCACACAGAAGAGAAGCTTCACAGGCGTGAAACATGTGGGAAACATTTTATAGAGAGTGGTTAATTGACTCGCCATGAGAACCCACAAAGAAGAGAAGCCTCACAGGTGTGAAACATGTGGGAAATGTTTTCAACAGAGTGGAGATCTGACAGTCCACATGAGAACCCACAAAGACGAGAAGCCTTACAGTTGTAAAACATGTGAGAAACACTTTAGAAAGAGTAGAGATCTGACAGTCCACGTGAGAACTGACAAAGAAGAGAAGCCTTAAAGTTGTGAAACACGTGGGAAACTTTTTAGAAAGAGTGGAGATCTGACAGTCAACATGAGAACCCACACAGATGAGAAGCCTTACAGTTGTAAAACATGTGGGAAACTTTTCAGACATAGTGGATACCTTACAGTCCACATGTGAACCCACACAGATGAGAAGCCTTACAGTTGTAAAACATGTGGGAAACATTTTAGACAGAGTGAAGATCTGACAGTCCACATGAGAACCCACACAGATGAGAAGCCTTACAGTTGTTAAACTAGTGGGAAACGTTTCAGACAGATTGGATATCTGACAGTCCACATGTGAACCCACACAGATGATAAGCCTTACAGTTGGAAAACATGTGGGAAACATTTTAGACAGATTGGATATCTGACAGTCCACATGAGAACCCACACAGAAGAGAAGCTTCACAGGCGTGAAACATGTGGGAAACATTTTAGATAGAGTGAAGATCTGACAGTCCACATGAGAACCCACACAGAAGAGAAGCCTTACAGTTGTAAAACATGTGGGAAACTTTTCAGAGTGGATATCTTACAGTCCACATGTGAACCCACAAAGACGAGAAGCCTTACAGTTGTAAAACATATGTGAAACATTTTAGACAGATTGGATATCTGACAGTCCACATGAGAACCCACACAGAAGAGAAGCTTCACAGGCGTGAAACATGTGGGAAACATTTTATAGAGAGTGGTTAATTGACTCGCCATGAGAACCCACAAAGAAGAGAAGCCTCACAGGTGTGAAACATGTGGGAAATGTTTTCAACAGAGTGGAGATCTGACAGTCCACATGAGAACCCACAAAGACGAGAAGCCTTACAGTTGTAAAACATGTGAGAAACACTTTAGAAAGAGTAGAGATCTGACAGTCCACATGAGAACTGACAAAGAAGAGAAGCCTTAAAGTTGTGAAACACGTGGGAAACCTTTTAGAAAGAGTGGAGATCTGACAGTCAACATGAGAACCCACACAGATGAGAAGCCTTACAGTTGTAAAACATGTGGGAAACTTTTCAGACATAGTGGATACCTTACAGTCCACATGTGAACCCACACAGATGAGAAGCCTTACAGTTGTAAAACATGTGGGAAACATTTTAGACAGAGTGAAGATCTGACAGTCCACATGAGAACCCACACAGATGAGAAGCCTTACAGTTGTTAAACTAGTGGGAAACGTTTCAGACAGATTGGATATCTGACAGTCCACATGTGAACCCACACAGATGATAAGCCTTACAGTTGGAAAACATGTGGGAAACATTTTAGACAGATTGGATATCTGACAGTCCACATGAGAACCCACACAGAAGAGAAGCTTCACAGGCGTGAAACATGTGGGAAACATTTTAGATAGAGTGAAGATCTGACAGTCCACATGAGAACCTACACAGATGAGAAGCCTTACAGTTGAACAATATGTGGGAAACTTTTCAGACAGAGTGGAGATCTGACAGTCCACATGAGAACCCACACAGAAGAGAAGCCTTACAGTTGTAAACATGTGGGAAACATTTTATAGAGAGTGGTTAATTGACTCGCCATGAGAACCCACAAAGAAGAGAAGCCTCACAGGTGTGAAACATGTGGGAAACATTTTAGATAGAGTGGAGATCTGACAGTCCACATGAGAACCCACAAAGAAGAGAAGCCTTACAGTTGTAAAGAAATGTGGGAAACATTTTAGAAAGAGTGCAGATCCGACAGTCCACGTGCGAACCCACAAAGAAGAGAAGCCTTACAGTTGTAAACATGTGGGAAACATTTTATAGAGAGTGGTTAATTGACTCGCCATGAGAACCCACAAAGAAGAGAAGCCTCACAGGTGTGAAACATGTGGGAAATGTTTTCAACAGAGTGGAGATCTGACAGTCCACATGAGAACCCACAAAGACGAGAAGCCTTACAGTTGTAAAACATGTGAGAAACACTTTAGAAAGAGTAGAGATCTGACAGTCCACGTGAGAACTGACAAAGAAGAGAAGCCTTAAAGTTGTGAAACACGTGGGAAACTTTTTAGAAAGAGTGGAGATCTGACAGTCAACATGAGAACCCACACAGATGAGAAGCCTTACAGTTGTAAAACATGTGGGAAACTTTTCAGACATAGTGGATACCTTACAGTCCACATGTGAACCCACACAGATGAGAAGCCTTACAGTTGTAAAACATGTGGGAAACATTTTAGACAGAGTGAAGATCTGACAGTCCACATGAGAACCCACACAGATGAGAAGCCTTACAGTTGTTAAACTAGTGGGAAACGTTTCAGACAGATTGGATATCTGACAGTCCACATGTGAACCCACACAGATGATAAGCCTTACAGTTGGAAAACATGTGGGAAACACTTTAGAGAGAGTGGTTAATTGACTCGCCACATGAGAACCCACAAAGAAGAGAAGCCTTACAGTTGTAAAACATGTGGGAAACATTTTAGACAGAGTGGAGATCTGACAGTCCACATGAGATCCCACACAGACGAGGCTTTACAGGTGTGAAACATGTGTTAAACTTTTTAGACAGAGTGGAGATCTGACAGTCCACATGAGAACCCACAAAGAAGAGAAGCCTTACAGTTGTAAAAAAAAATGTGGGAAACATTTTAGAAAGAGTGGAGATCTGACAGTCCACGTGCGAACCCACAAAGAAGAGAAGCCTTACAGTTGTAAACATGTGGGAAACATTTTAGAGAGAGTGGTTAATTGACTCGCCACATGAGAACCCACAAAGAAGAGAAGCCTCACAGGTGTGAAACATGTGGGAAACCTTTTCGACAGAGTGGAGATCTGACAGGCCACATGAGAACCCACAAAGAAGAGAAGCCTTACAGTTGTAAATCATGTGGGGAACATTTTAAACAGAGTGGAGATCTGACAGTCAACATGAGAACCCACACAGATGAGAAGCCTTACAGTTGTAAAACATGTGGGAAACACTTTAGAAAGAGTGGAGATCTGACAGTCCACGTGAGAACCGACAAAGAAGAGAAGCCTTACAGTTGTGAAACACGTGGGAAACTTTTTAGAAAGAGTGGAGATCTGACAATGCACATGAGAACCCACAAAGAAGAGAAGCCTAACAGTTGTAAAAAAAAATGTGGGAAACATTTTAGAAAGAGTGGAGATCTGACAGTCCACGTGCGAACCCACAAAGAAGAGAAGCCTTACAGTTGTAAACATGTGGGAAACATTTTAGAGAGAGTGGTTAATTGACTCGCCACATGAGAACCCACAAAGAAGAGAAGCCTCACAGGTGTGAAACATGTGGGAAACCTTTTAGACAGATTGGAGATCTGACAGTCAACATGAGAACCCACACAGATGAGAAGCCTTACAGTTGTAAAACATGTGGGAAACTTTTCAGACAGAGTGGATATCTTACAGTCCACATGTGAACCCACACAGATGAGAAGCCTTACAGTTGTAAAGCATTTGGGAAACATTTTAGACAGAGTGAAGATCTGACAGTCCACATGAGAACCTACACAGATGAGAAGCCTTACAGTTGAACAATATGTGGGAAACTTTTCAGACAGAGTGGAGATCTGACAGTCCACATGAGAACCCACACAGATGAGAAGCCTTACAGTTGTTAAACTAGTGGGAAACGTTTCAGACAGATTGGATATCTGACAGTCCACATGTGAACCCACACAGATGATAAGCCTTACAGTTGGAAAACATGTGGGAAACATTTTAGACAGATTGGATATCTGACAGTCCACATGAGAACCCACACAGAAGAGAAGCTTCACAGGCGTGAAACATGTGGGAAACATTTTAGATAGAGTGAAGATCTGACAGTCCACATGAGAACCTACACAGATGAGAAGCCTTACAGTTGAACAATATGTGGGAAACTTTTCAGACAGAGTGGAGATCTGACAGTCCACATGAGAACCCACACAGAAGAGAAGCCTTACAGTTGTAAACATGTGGGAAACATTTTATAGAGAGTGGTTAATTGACTCGCCATGAGAACCCACAAAGAAGAGAAGCCTCACAGGTGTGAAACATGTGGGAAACATTTTAGATAGAGTGGAGATCTGACAGTCCACATGAGAACCCACAAAGAAGAGAAGCCTTACAGTTGTAAAGAAATGTGGGAAACATTTTAGAAAGAGTGCAGATCCGACAGTCCACGTGCGAACCCACAAAGAAGAGAAGCCTTACAGTTGTAAACATGTGGGAAACATTTTATAGAGAGTGGTTAATTGACTCGCCATGAGAACCCACAAAGAAGAGAAGCCTCACAGGTGTGAAACATGTGGGAAATGTTTTCAACAGAGTGGAGATCTGACAGTCCACATGAGAACCCACAAAGACGAGAAGCCTTACAGTTGTAAAACATGTGAGAAACACTTTAGAAAGAGTAGAGATCTGACAGTCCACGTGAGAACTGACAAAGAAGAGAAGCCTTAAAGTTGTGAAACACGTGGGAAACTTTTTAGAAAGAGTGGAGATCTGACAGTCAACATGAGAACCCACACAGATGAGAAGCCTTACAGTTGTAAAACATGTGGGAAACTTTTCAGACATAGTGGATACCTTACAGTCCACATGTGAACCCACACAGATGAGAAGCCTTACAGTTGTAAAACATGTGGGAAACATTTTAGACAGAGTGAAGATCTGACAGTCCACATGAGAACCCACACAGATGAGAAGCCTTACAGTTGTTAAACTAGTGGGAAACGTTTCAGACAGATTGGATATCTGACAGTCCACATGTGAACCCACACAGATGATAAGCCTTACAGTTGGAAAACATGTGGGAAACACTTTAGAGAGAGTGGTTAATTGACTCGCCACATGAGAACCCACAAAGAAGAGAAGCCTTACAGTTGTAAAACATGTGGGAAACATTTTAGACAGAGTGGAGATCTGACAGTCCACATGAGATCCCACACAGACGAGGCTTTACAGGTGTGAAACATGTGTTAAACTTTTTAGACAGAGTGGAGATCTGACAGTCCACATGAGAACCCACAAAGAAGAGAAGCCTTACAGTTGTAAAAAAAATGTGGGAAACATTTTAGAAAGAGTGGAGATCTGACAGTCCACGTGCGAACCCACAAAGAAGAGAAGCCTTACAGTTGTAAACATGTGGGAAACATTTTAGAGAGAGTGGTTAATTGACTCGCCACATGAGAACCCACAAAGAAGAGAAGCCTCACAGGTGTGAAACATGTGGGAAACCTTTTCGACAGAGTGGAGATCTGACAGGCCACATGAGAACCCACAAAGAAGAGAAGCCTTACAGTTGTAAATCATGTGGGGAACATTTTAAACAGAGTGGAGATCTGACAGTCAACATGAGAACCCACACAGATGAGAAGCCTTACAGTTGTAAAACATGTGGGAAACACTTTAGAAAGAGTGGAGATCTGACAGTCCACGTGAGAACCGACAAAGAAGAGAAGCCTTACAGTTGTGAAACACATGGGAAACTTTTTAGAAAGAGTGGAGATCTGACAATGCACATGAGAACCCACAAAGAAGAGAAGCCTAACAGTTGTAAAAAAAAATGTGGGAAACATTTTAGAAAGAGTGGAGATCTGACAGTCCACGTGCGAACCCACAAAGAAGAGAAGCCTTACAGTTGTAAACATGTGGGAAACATTTTAGAGAGAGTGGTTAATTGACTCGCCACATGAGAACCCACAAAGAAGAGAAGCCTCACAGGTGTGAAACATGTGGGAAACCTTTTAGACAGATTGGAGATCTGACAGTCAACATGAGAACCCACACAGATGAGAAGCCTTACAGTTGTAAAACATGTGGGAAACTTTTCAGACAGAGTGGATATCTTACAGTCCACATGTGAACCCACACAGATGAGAAGCCTTACAGTTGTAAAGCATTTGGGAAACATTTTAGACAGAGTGAAGATCTGACAGTCCACATGAGAACCTACACAGATGAGAAGCCTTACAGTTGAACAATATGTGGGAAACTTTTCAGACAGAGTGGAGATCTGACAGTCCACATGAGAACCCACAAAGAAGAGAAGCCTTACAGTTGTAAAGAAATGTGGGAAACATTTTAGAAAGAGTGCAGATCCGACAGTCCACGTGCGAACCCACAAAGAAGAGAAGCCTTACAGTTGTAAACATGTGGGAAACATTTTATAGAGAGTGGTTAATTGACTCGCCATGAGAACCCACAAAGAAGAGAAGCCTCACAGGTGTGAAACATGTGGGAAATGTTTTCAACAGAGTGGAGATCTGACAGTCCACATGAGAACCCACAAAGACGAGAAGCCTTACAGTTGTAAAACATGTGAGAAACACTTTAGAAAGAGTAGAGATCTGACAGTCCACGTGAGAACTGACAAAGAAGAGAAGCCTTAAAGTTGTGAAACACGTGGGAAACTTTTTAGAAAGAGTGGAGATCTGACAGTCAACATGAGAACCCACACAGATGAGAAGCCTTACAGTTGTAAAACATGTGGGAAACTTTTCAGACATAGTGGATACCTTACAGTCCACATGTGAACCCACACAGATGAGAAGCCTTACAGTTGTAAAACATGTGGGAAACATTTTAGACAGAGTGAAGATCTGACAGTCCACATGAGAACCCACACAGATGAGAAGCCTTACAGTTGTTAAACTAGTGGGAAACGTTTCAGACAGATTGGATATCTGACAGTCCACATGTGAACCCACACAGATGATAAGCCTTACAGTTGGAAAACATGTGGGAAACATTTTAGACAGATTGGATATCTGACAGTCCACATGAGAACCCACACAGAAGAGAAGCTTCACAGGCGTGAAACATGTGGGAAACATTTTAGATAGAGTGAAGATCTGACAGTCCACATGAGAACCCACACAGAAGAGAAGCCTTACAGTTGTAAAACATGTGGGAAACTTTTCAGAGTGGATATCTTACAGTCCACATGTGAACCCACAAAGACGAGAAGCCTTACAGTTGTAAAACATATGTGAAACATTTTAGACAGATTGGATATCTGACAGTCCACATGAGAACCCACACAGAAGAGAAGCTTCACAGGCGTGAAACATGTGGGAAACATTTTATAGAGAGTGGTTAATTGACTCGCCATGAGAACCCACAAAGAAGAGAAGCCTCACAGGTGTGAAACATGTGGGAAATGTTTTCAACAGAGTGGAGATCTGACAGTCCACATGAGAACCCACAAAGACGAGAAGCCTTACAGTTGTAAAACATGTGAGAAACACTTTAGAAAGAGTAGAGATCTGACAGTCCACGTGAGAACTGACAAAGAAGAGAAGCCTTAAAGTTGTGAAACACGTGGGAAACTTTTTAGAAAGAGTGGAGATCTGACAGTCAACATGAGAACCCAACAGATGAGAAGCCTCACAGTTGTAAAACATGTGGGAAACTTTTCAGACATAGTGGATACCTTACAGTCCACATGTGAACCCACACAGATGAGAAGCCTTACAGTTGTAAAACATGTGGGAAACATTTTAGACAGAGTGAAGATCTGACAGTCCACATGAGAACCCACACAGATGAGAAGCCTTACAGTTGTTAAACTAGTGGGAAACGTTTCAGACAGATTGGATATCTGACAGTCCACATGTGAACCCACACAGATGATAAGCCTTACAGTTGGAAAACATGTGGGAAACATTTTAGACAGATTGGATATCTGACAGTCCACATGAGAACCCACACAGAAGAGAAGCTTCACAGGCGTGAAACATGTGGGAAACATTTTAGATAGAGTGAAGATCTGACAGTCCACATGAGAACCCACACAGAAGAGAAGCCTTACAGTTGTAAAACATATGTGAAACATTTTAGACAGATTGGATATCTGACAGTCCACATGAGAACCCACACAGAAGAGAAGCTTCACAGGCGTGAAACATGTGGGAAACATTTTATAGAGAGTGGTTAATTGACTCGCCATGAGAACCCACAAAGAAGAGAAGCCTCACAGGTGTGAAACATGTGGGAAATGTTTTCAACAGAGTGGAGATCTGACAGTCCACATGAGAACCCACAAAGACGAGAAGCCTTACAGTTGTAAAACATGTGAGAAACACTTTAGAAAGAGTAGAGATCTGACAGTCCACGTGAGAACTGACAAAGAAGAGAAGCCTTAAAGTTGTGAAACACGTGGGAAACTTTTTAGAAAGAGTGGAGATCTGACAGTCAACATGAGAACCCACACAGATGAGAAGCCTTACAGTTGTAAAACATGTGGGAAACTTTTCAGACATAGTGGATACCTTACAGTCCACATGTGAACCCACACAGATGAGAAGCCTTACAGTTGTAAAACATGTGGGAAACATTTTAGACAGAGTGAAGATCTGACAGTCCACATGAGAACCCACACAGATGAGAAGCCTTACAGTTGTTAAACTAGTGGGAAACGTTTCAGACAGATTGGATATCTGACAGTCCACATGTGAACCCACACAGATGATAAGCCTTACAGTTGGAAAACATGTGGGAAACATTTTAGACAGATTGGATATCTGACAGTCCACATGAGAACCCACACAGAAGAGAAGCTTCACAGGCGTGAAACATGTGGGAAACATTTTAGATAGAGTGAAGATCTGACAGTCCACATGAGAACCCACACAGAAGAGAAGCCTTACAGTTGTAAAACATGTGGGAAACTTTTCAGAGTGGATATCTTACAGTCCACATGTGAACCCACAAAGACGAGAAGCCTTACAGTTGTAAAACATATGTGAAACATTTTAGACAGATTGGATATCTGACAGTCCACATGAGAACCCACACAGAAGAGAAGCTTCACAGGCGTGAAACATGTGGGAAACATTTTATAGAGAGTGGTTAATTGACTCGCCATGAGAACCCACAAAGAAGAGAAGCCTCACAGGTGTGAAACATGTGGGAAATGTTTTCAACAGAGTGGAGATCTGACAGTCCACATGAGAACCCACAAAGACGAGAAGCCTTACAGTTGTAAAACATGTGAGAAACACTTTAGAAAGAGTAGAGATCTGACAGTCCACGTGAGAACTGACAAAGAAGAGAAGCCTTAAAGTTGTGAAACACGTGGGAAACTTTTTAGAAAGAGTGGAGATCTGACAGTCAACATGAGAACCCAACAGATGAGAAGCCTCACAGTTGTAAAACATGTGGGAAACTTTTCAGACATAGTGGATACCTTACAGTCCACATGTGAACCCACACAGATGAGAAGCCTTACAGTTGTAAAACATGTGGGAAACATTTTAGACAGAGTGAAGATCTGACAGTCCACATGAGAACCCACACAGATGAGAAGCCTTACAGTTGTTAAACTAGTGGGAAACGTTTCAGACAGATTGGATATCTGACAGTCCACATGTGAACCCACACAGAAGAGAAGCTTCACAGGCGTGAAACATGTGGGAAACATTTTAGATAGAGTGAAGATCTGACAGTCCACATGAGAACCCACACAGAAGAGAAGCCTTACAGTTGTAAAACATATGTGAAACATTTTAGACAGATTGGATATCTGACAGTCCACATGAGAACCCACACAGAAGAGAAGCTTCACAGGCGTGAAACATGTGGGAAACATTTTATAGAGAGTGGTTAATTGACTCGCCATGAGAACCCACAAAGAAGAGAAGCCTCACAGGTGTGAAACATGTGGGAAATGTTTTCAACAGAGTGGAGATCTGACAGTCCACATGAGAACCCACAAAGACGAGAAGCCTTACAGTTGTAAAACATGTGAGAAACACTTTAGAAAGAGTAGAGATCTGACAGTCCACGTGAGAACTGACAAAGAAGAGAAGCCTTAAAGTTGTGAAACACGTGGGAAACTTTTTAGAAAGAGTGGAGATCTGACAGTCAACATGAGAACCTACACAGATGAGAAGCCTTACAGTTGAACAATATGTGGGAAACTTTTCAGACAGAGTGGAGATCTGACAGTCCACATGAGAACCCACACAGAAGAGGCTTCACAGATGTGAAACATGTGGGAAACTTTTTAAACAGAGTGGAGATCTGACAGTCCACATGAGAACCCACAAAGAAGAGAAGCCTTACAGTTGTAAAGAAATGTGGGAAACATTTTAGAAAGAGTGCAGATCCGACAGTCCACGTGCGAACCCACAAAGAAGAGAAGCCTTACAGTTGTAAACATGTGGGAAACATTTTATAGAGAGTGGTTAATTGACTCGCCATGAGAACCCACAAAGAAGAGAAGCCTCACAGGTGTGAAACATGTGGGAAATGTTTTCAACAGAGTGGAGATCTGACAGTCCACATGAGAACCCACAAAGACGAGAAGCCTTACAGTTGTAAAACATGTGAGAAACACTTTAGAAAGAGTAGAGATCTGACAGTCCACGTGAGAACTGACAAAGAAGAGAAGCCTTAAAGTTGTGAAACACGTGGGAAACTTTTTAGAAAGAGTGGAGATCTGACAGTCAACATGAGAACCCAACAGATGAGAAGCCTCACAGTTGTAAAACATGTGGGAAACTTTTCAGACATAGTGGATACCTTACAGTCCACATGTGAACCCACACAGATGAGAAGCCTTACAGTTGTAAAACATGTGGGAAACATTTTAGACAGAGTGAAGATCTGACAGTCCACATGAGAACCCACACAGATGAGAAGCCTTACAGTTGTTAAACTAGTGGGAAACGTTTCAGACAGATTGGATATCTGACAGTCCACATGTGAACCCACACAGATGATAAGCCTTACAGTTGGAAAACATGTGGGAAACATTTTAGACAGATTGGATATCTGACAGTCCACATGAGAACCCACACAGAAGAGAAGCTTCACAGGCGTGAAACATGTGGGAAACATTTTAGATAGAGTGAAGATCTGACAGTCCACATGAGAACCTACACAGATGAGAAGCCTTACAGTTGAACAATATGTGGGAAACTTTTCAGACAGAGTGGAGATCTGACAGTCCACATGAGAACCCACACAGAAGAGAAGCCTTACAGTTGTAAACATGTGGGAAACATTTTATAGAGAGTGGTTAATTGACTCGCCATGAGAACCCACAAAGAAGAGAAGCCTCACAGGTGTGAAACATGTGGGAAACATTTTAGATAGAGTGGAGATCTGACAGTCCACATGAGAACCCACAAAGAAGAGAAGCCTTACAGTTGTAAAGAAATGTGGGAAACATTTTAGAAAGAGTGCAGATCCGACAGTCCACGTGCGAACCCACAAAGAAGAGAAGCCTTACAGTTGTAAACATGTGGGAAACATTTTATAGAGAGTGGTTAATTGACTCGCCATGAGAACCCACAAAGAAGAGAAGCCTCACAGGTGTGAAACATGTGGGAAATGTTTTCAACAGAGTGGAGATCTGACAGTCCACATGAGAACCCACAAAGACGAGAAGCCTTACAGTTGTAAAACATGTGAGAAACACTTTAGAAAGAGTAGAGATCTGACAGTCCACGTGAGAACTGACAAAGAAGAGAAGCCTTAAAGTTGTGAAACACGTGGGAAACTTTTTAGAAAGAGTGGAGATCTGACAGTCAACATGAGAACCCACACAGATGAGAAGCCTTACAGTTGTAAAACATGTGGGAAACTTTTCAGACATAGTGGATACCTTACAGTCCACATGTGAACCCACACAGATGAGAAGCCTTACAGTTGTAAAACATGTGGGAAACATTTTAGACAGAGTGAAGATCTGACAGTCCACATGAGAACCCACACAGATGAGAAGCCTTACAGTTGTTAAACTAGTGGGAAACGTTTCAGACAGATTGGATATCTGACAGTCCACATGTGAACCCACACAGATGATAAGCCTTACAGTTGGAAAACATGTGGGAAACACTTTAGAGAGAGTGGTTAATTGACTCGCCACATGAGAACCCACAAAGAAGAGAAGCCTTACAGTTGTAAAACATGTGGGAAACATTTTAGACAGAGTGGAGATCTGACAGTCCACATGAGATCCCACACAGACGAGGCTTTACAGGTGTGAAACATGTGTTAAACTTTTTAGACAGAGTGGAGATCTGACAGTCCACATGAGAACCCACAAAGAAGAGAAGCCTTACAGTTGTAAAAAAAAATGTGGGAAACATTTTAGAAAGAGTGGAGATCTGACAGTCCACGTGCGAACCCACAAAGAAGAGAAGCCTTACAGTTGTAAACATGTGGGAAACATTTTAGAGAGAGTGGTTAATTGACTCGCCACATGAGAACCCACAAAGAAGAGAAGCCTCACAGGTGTGAAACATGTGGGAAACCTTTTCGACAGAGTGGAGATCTGACAGGCCACATGAGAACCCACAAAGAAGAGAAGCCTTACAGTTGTAAATCATGTGGGGAACATTTTAAACAGAGTGGAGATCTGACAGTCAACATGAGAACCCACACAGATGAGAAGCCTTACAGTTGTAAAACATGTGGGAAACACTTTAGAAAGAGTGGAGATCTGACAGTCCACGTGAGAACCGACAAAGAAGAGAAGCCTTACAGTTGTGAAACACGTGGGAAACTTTTTAGAAAGAGTGGAGATCTGACAATGCACATGAGAACCCACAAAGAAGAGAAGCCTAACAGTTGTAAAAAAAAATGTGGGAAACATTTTAGAAAGAGTGGAGATCTGACAGTCCACGTGCGAACCCACAAAGAAGAGAAGCCTTACAGTTGTAAACATGTGGGAAACATTTTAGAGAGAGTGGTTAATTGACTCGCCACATGAGAACCCACAAAGAAGAGAAGCCTCACAGGTGTGAAACATGTGGGAAACCTTTTAGACAGATTGGAGATCTGACAGTCAACATGAGAACCCACAAAGACGAGAAGCCTTACAGTTGTAAAACATGTGAGAAACACTTTAGAAAGAGTAGAGATCTGACAGTCCACGTGAGAACTGACAAAGAAGAGAAGCCTTAAAGTTGTGAAACACGTGGGAAACTTTTTAGAAAGAGTGGAGATCTGACAGTCAACATGAGAACCCAACAGATGAGAAGCCTCACAGTTGTAAAACATGTGGGAAACTTTTCAGACATAGTGGATACCTTACAGTCCACATGTGAACCCACACAGATGAGAAGCCTTACAGTTGTAAAACATGTGGGAAACATTTTAGACAGAGTGAAGATCTGACAGTCCACATGAGAACCCACACAGATGAGAAGCCTTACAGTTGTTAAACTAGTGGGAAACGTTTCAGACAGATTGGATATCTGACAGTCCACATGTGAACCCACACAGATGATAAGCCTTACAGTTGGAAAACATGTGGGAAACATTTTAGACAGATTGGATATCTGACAGTCCACATGAGAACCCACACAGAAGAGAAGCTTCACAGGCGTGAAACATGTGGGAAACATTTTAGATAGAGTGAAGATCTGACAGTCCACATGAGAACCCACACAGAAGAGAAGCCTTACAGTTGTAAAACATATGTGAAACATTTTAGACAGATTGGATATCTGACAGTCCACATGAGAACCCACACAGAAGAGAAGCTTCACAGGCGTGAAACATGTGGGAAACATTTTATAGAGAGTGGTTAATTGACTCGCCATGAGAACCCACAAAGAAGAGAAGCCTCACAGGTGTGAAACATGTGGGAAATGTTTTCAACAGAGTGGAGATCTGACAGTCCACATGAGAACCCACAAAGACGAGAAGCCTTACAGTTGTAAAACATGTGAGAAACACTTTAGAAAGAGTAGAGATCTGACAGTCCACGTGAGAACTGACAAAGAAGAGAAGCCTTAAAGTTGTGAAACACGTGGGAAACTTTTTAGAAAGAGTGGAGATCTGACAGTCAACATGAGAACCCACACAGATGAGAAGCCTTACAGTTGTAAAACATGTGGGAAACTTTTCAGACATAGTGGATACCTTACAGTCCACATGTGAACCCACACAGATGAGAAGCCTTACAGTTGTAAAACATGTGGGAAACATTTTAGACAGAGTGAAGATCTGACAGTCCACATGAGAACCCACACAGATGAGAAGCCTTACAGTTGTTAAACTAGTGGGAAACGTTTCAGACAGATTGGATATCTGACAGTCCACATGTGAACCCACACAGATGATAAGCCTTACAGTTGGAAAACATGTGGGAAACATTTTAGACAGATTGGATATCTGACAGTCCACATGAGAACCCACACAGAAGAGAAGCTTCACAGGCGTGAAACATGTGGGAAACATTTTAGATAGAGTGAAGATCTGACAGTCCACATGAGAACCCACACAGAAGAGAAGCCTTACAGTTGTAAAACATGTGGGAAACTTTTCAGAGTGGATATCTTACAGTCCACATGTGAACCCACAAAGACGAGAAGCCTTACAGTTGTAAAACATATGTGAAACATTTTAGACAGATTGGATATCTGACAGTCCACATGAGAACCCACACAGAAGAGAAGCTTCACAGGCGTGAAACATGTGGGAAACATTTTATAGAGAGTGGTTAATTGACTCGCCATGAGAACCCACAAAGAAGAGAAGCCTCACAGGTGTGAAACATGTGGGAAATGTTTTCAACAGAGTGGAGATCTGACAGTCCACATGAGAACCCACAAAGACGAGAAGCCTTACAGTTGTAAAACATGTGAGAAACACTTTAGAAAGAGTAGAGATCTGACAGTCCACGTGAGAACTGACAAAGAAGAGAAGCCTTAAAGTTGTGAAACACGTGGGAAACTTTTTAGAAAGAGTGGAGATCTGACAGTCAACATGAGAACCCAACAGATGAGAAGCCTCACAGTTGTAAAACATGTGGGAAACTTTTCAGACATAGTGGATACCTTACAGTCCACATGTGAACCCACACAGATGAGAAGCCTTACAGTTGTAAAACATGTGGGAAACATTTTAGACAGAGTGAAGATCTGACAGTCCACATGAGAACCCACACAGATGAGAAGCCTTACAGTTGTTAAACTAGTGGGAAACGTTTCAGACAGATTGGATATCTGACAGTCCACATGTGAACCCACACAGAAGAGAAGCTTCACAGGCGTGAAACATGTGGGAAACATTTTAGATAGAGTGAAGATCTGACAGTCCACATGAGAACCCACACAGAAGAGAAGCCTTACAGTTGTAAAACATATGTGAAACATTTTAGACAGATTGGATATCTGACAGTCCACATGAGAACCCACACAGAAGAGAAGCTTCACAGGCGTGAAACATGTGGGAAACATTTTATAGAGAGTGGTTAATTGACTCGCCATGAGAACCCACAAAGAAGAGAAGCCTCACAGGTGTGAAACATGTGGGAAATGTTTTCAACAGAGTGGAGATCTGACAGTCCACATGAGAACCCACAAAGACGAGAAGCCTTACAGTTGTAAAACATGTGAGAAACACTTTAGAAAGAGTAGAGATCTGACAGTCCACGTGAGAACTGACAAAGAAGAGAAGCCTTAAAGTTGTGAAACACGTGGGAAACTTTTTAGAAAGAGTGGAGATCTGACA
The DNA here is from genome assembly GCF_040956055.1 of Brachionichthys hirsutus. Lineage (NCBI taxonomy): Eukaryota > Metazoa > Chordata > Actinopteri > Lophiiformes > Brachionichthyidae > Brachionichthys > Brachionichthys hirsutus. The sequence goes on along the minus strand of NW_027180315.1, from coordinate 496,584 downwards.
GTCAACATGAGAACCTACACAGATGAGAAGCCTTACAGTTGAACAATATGTGGGAAACTTTTCAGACAGAGTGGAGATCTGACAGTCCACATGAGAACCCACACAGAAGAGGCTTCACAGATGTGAAACATGTGGGAAACTTTTTAAACAGAGTGGAGATCTGACAGTCCACATGAGAACCCACAAAGAAGAGAAGCCTTACAGTTGTAAAGAAATGTGGGAAACATTTTAGAAAGAGTGCAGATCCGACAGTCCACGTGCGAACCCACAAAGAAGAGAAGCCTTACAGTTGTAAACATGTGGGAAACATTTTATAGAGAGTGGTTAATTGACTCGCCATGAGAACCCACAAAGAAGAGAAGCCTCACAGGTGTGAAACATGTGGGAAATGTTTTCAACAGAGTGGAGATCTGACAGTCCACATGAGAACCCACAAAGACGAGAAGCCTTACAGTTGTAAAACATGTGAGAAACACTTTAGAAAGAGTAGAGATCTGACAGTCCACGTGAGAACTGACAAAGAAGAGAAGCCTTAAAGTTGTGAAACACGTGGGAAACTTTTTAGAAAGAGTGGAGATCTGACAGTCAACATGAGAACCCAACAGATGAGAAGCCTCACAGTTGTAAAACATGTGGGAAACTTTTCAGACATAGTGGATACCTTACAGTCCACATGTGAACCCACACAGATGAGAAGCCTTACAGTTGTAAAACATGTGGGAAACATTTTAGACAGAGTGAAGATCTGACAGTCCACATGAGAACCCACACAGATGAGAAGCCTTACAGTTGTTAAACTAGTGGGAAACGTTTCAGACAGATTGGATATCTGACAGTCCACATGTGAACCCACACAGATGATAAGCCTTACAGTTGGAAAACATGTGGGAAACATTTTAGACAGATTGGATATCTGACAGTCCACATGAGAACCCACACAGAAGAGAAGCTTCACAGGCGTGAAACATGTGGGAAACATTTTAGATAGAGTGAAGATCTGACAGTCCACATGAGAACCTACACAGATGAGAAGCCTTACAGTTGAACAATATGTGGGAAACTTTTCAGACAGAGTGGAGATCTGACAGTCCACATGAGAACCCACACAGAAGAGAAGCCTTACAGTTGTAAACATGTGGGAAACATTTTATAGAGAGTGGTTAATTGACTCGCCATGAGAACCCACAAAGAAGAGAAGCCTCACAGGTGTGAAACATGTGGGAAACATTTTAGATAGAGTGGAGATCTGACAGTCCACATGAGAACCCACAAAGAAGAGAAGCCTTACAGTTGTAAAGAAATGTGGGAAACATTTTAGAAAGAGTGCAGATCCGACAGTCCACGTGCGAACCCACAAAGAAGAGAAGCCTTACAGTTGTAAACATGTGGGAAACATTTTATAGAGAGTGGTTAATTGACTCGCCATGAGAACCCACAAAGAAGAGAAGCCTCACAGGTGTGAAACATGTGGGAAATGTTTTCAACAGAGTGGAGATCTGACAGTCCACATGAGAACCCACAAAGACGAGAAGCCTTACAGTTGTAAAACATGTGAGAAACACTTTAGAAAGAGTAGAGATCTGACAGTCCACGTGAGAACTGACAAAGAAGAGAAGCCTTAAAGTTGTGAAACACGTGGGAAACTTTTTAGAAAGAGTGGAGATCTGACAGTCAACATGAGAACCCACACAGATGAGAAGCCTTACAGTTGTAAAACATGTGGGAAACTTTTCAGACATAGTGGATACCTTACAGTCCACATGTGAACCCACACAGATGAGAAGCCTTACAGTTGTAAAACATGTGGGAAACATTTTAGACAGAGTGAAGATCTGACAGTCCACATGAGAACCCACACAGATGAGAAGCCTTACAGTTGTTAAACTAGTGGGAAACGTTTCAGACAGATTGGATATCTGACAGTCCACATGTGAACCCACACAGATGATAAGCCTTACAGTTGGAAAACATGTGGGAAACACTTTAGAGAGAGTGGTTAATTGACTCGCCACATGAGAACCCACAAAGAAGAGAAGCCTTACAGTTGTAAAACATGTGGGAAACATTTTAGACAGAGTGGAGATCTGACAGTCCACATGAGATCCCACACAGACGAGGCTTTACAGGTGTGAAACATGTGTTAAACTTTTTAGACAGAGTGGAGATCTGACAGTCCACATGAGAACCCACAAAGAAGAGAAGCCTTACAGTTGTAAAAAAAAATGTGGGAAACATTTTAGAAAGAGTGGAGATCTGACAGTCCACGTGCGAACCCACAAAGAAGAGAAGCCTTACAGTTGTAAACATGTGGGAAACATTTTAGAGAGAGTGGTTAATTGACTCGCCACATGAGAACCCACAAAGAAGAGAAGCCTCACAGGTGTGAAACATGTGGGAAACCTTTTCGACAGAGTGGAGATCTGACAGGCCACATGAGAACCCACAAAGAAGAGAAGCCTTACAGTTGTAAATCATGTGGGGAACATTTTAAACAGAGTGGAGATCTGACAGTCAACATGAGAACCCACACAGATGAGAAGCCTTACAGTTGTAAAACATGTGGGAAACACTTTAGAAAGAGTGGAGATCTGACAGTCCACGTGAGAACCGACAAAGAAGAGAAGCCTTACAGTTGTGAAACACGTGGGAAACTTTTTAGAAAGAGTGGAGATCTGACAATGCACATGAGAACCCACAAAGAAGAGAAGCCTAACAGTTGTAAAAAAAAATGTGGGAAACATTTTAGAAAGAGTGGAGATCTGACAGTCCACGTGCGAACCCACAAAGAAGAGAAGCCTTACAGTTGTAAACATGTGGGAAACATTTTAGAGAGAGTGGTTAATTGACTCGCCACATGAGAACCCACAAAGAAGAGAAGCCTCACAGGTGTGAAACATGTGGGAAACCTTTTAGACAGATTGGAGATCTGACAGTCAACATGAGAACCCACACAGATGAGAAGCCTTACAGTTGTAAAACATGTGGGAAACTTTTCAGACAGAGTGGATATCTTACAGTCCACATGTGAACCCACACAGATGAGAAGCCTTACAGTTGTAAAGCATTTGGGAAACATTTTAGACAGAGTGAAGATCTGACAGTCCACATGAGAACCTACACAGATGAGAAGCCTTACAGTTGAACAATATGTGGGAAACTTTTCAGACAGAGTGGAGATCTGACAGTCCACATGAGAACCCACACAGATGAGAAGCCTTACAGTTGTTAAACTAGTGGGAAACGTTTCAGACAGATTGGATATCTGACAGTCCACATGTGAACCCACACAGATGATAAGCCTTACAGTTGGAAAACATGTGGGAAACATTTTAGACAGATTGGATATCTGACAGTCCACATGAGAACCCACACAGAAGAGAAGCTTCACAGGCGTGAAACATGTGGGAAACATTTTAGATAGAGTGAAGATCTGACAGTCCACATGAGAACCTACACAGATGAGAAGCCTTACAGTTGAACAATATGTGGGAAACTTTTCAGACAGAGTGGAGATCTGACAGTCCACATGAGAACCCACACAGAAGAGAAGCCTTACAGTTGTAAACATGTGGGAAACATTTTATAGAGAGTGGTTAATTGACTCGCCATGAGAACCCACAAAGAAGAGAAGCCTCACAGGTGTGAAACATGTGGGAAACATTTTAGATAGAGTGGAGATCTGACAGTCCACATGAGAACCCACAAAGAAGAGAAGCCTTACAGTTGTAAAGAAATGTGGGAAACATTTTAGAAAGAGTGCAGATCCGACAGTCCACGTGCGAACCCACAAAGAAGAGAAGCCTTACAGTTGTAAACATGTGGGAAACATTTTATAGAGAGTGGTTAATTGACTCGCCATGAGAACCCACAAAGAAGAGAAGCCTCACAGGTGTGAAACATGTGGGAAATGTTTTCAACAGAGTGGAGATCTGACAGTCCACATGAGAACCCACAAAGACGAGAAGCCTTACAGTTGTAAAACATGTGAGAAACACTTTAGAAAGAGTAGAGATCTGACAGTCCACGTGAGAACTGACAAAGAAGAGAAGCCTTAAAGTTGTGAAACACGTGGGAAACTTTTTAGAAAGAGTGGAGATCTGACAGTCAACATGAGAACCCACACAGATGAGAAGCCTTACAGTTGTAAAACATGTGGGAAACTTTTCAGACATAGTGGATACCTTACAGTCCACATGTGAACCCACACAGATGAGAAGCCTTACAGTTGTAAAACATGTGGGAAACATTTTAGACAGAGTGAAGATCTGACAGTCCACATGAGAACCCACACAGATGAGAAGCCTTACAGTTGTTAAACTAGTGGGAAACGTTTCAGACAGATTGGATATCTGACAGTCCACATGTGAACCCACACAGATGATAAGCCTTACAGTTGGAAAACATGTGGGAAACACTTTAGAGAGAGTGGTTAATTGACTCGCCACATGAGAACCCACAAAGAAGAGAAGCCTTACAGTTGTAAAACATGTGGGAAACATTTTAGACAGAGTGGAGATCTGACAGTCCACATGAGATCCCACACAGACGAGGCTTTACAGGTGTGAAACATGTGTTAAACTTTTTAGACAGAGTGGAGATCTGACAGTCCACATGAGAACCCACAAAGAAGAGAAGCCTTACAGTTGTAAAAAAAATGTGGGAAACATTTTAGAAAGAGTGGAGATCTGACAGTCCACGTGCGAACCCACAAAGAAGAGAAGCCTTACAGTTGTAAACATGTGGGAAACATTTTAGAGAGAGTGGTTAATTGACTCGCCACATGAGAACCCACAAAGAAGAGAAGCCTCACAGGTGTGAAACATGTGGGAAACCTTTTCGACAGAGTGGAGATCTGACAGGCCACATGAGAACCCACAAAGAAGAGAAGCCTTACAGTTGTAAATCATGTGGGGAACATTTTAAACAGAGTGGAGATCTGACAGTCAACATGAGAACCCACACAGATGAGAAGCCTTACAGTTGTAAAACATGTGGGAAACACTTTAGAAAGAGTGGAGATCTGACAGTCCACGTGAGAACCGACAAAGAAGAGAAGCCTTACAGTTGTGAAACACATGGGAAACTTTTTAGAAAGAGTGGAGATCTGACAATGCACATGAGAACCCACAAAGAAGAGAAGCCTAACAGTTGTAAAAAAAAATGTGGGAAACATTTTAGAAAGAGTGGAGATCTGACAGTCCACGTGCGAACCCACAAAGAAGAGAAGCCTTACAGTTGTAAACATGTGGGAAACATTTTAGAGAGAGTGGTTAATTGACTCGCCACATGAGAACCCACAAAGAAGAGAAGCCTCACAGGTGTGAAACATGTGGGAAACCTTTTAGACAGATTGGAGATCTGACAGTCAACATGAGAACCCACACAGATGAGAAGCCTTACAGTTGTAAAACGTGGGAAACTTTTCAGACAGAGTGGATATCTTACAGTCCACATGTGAACCCACACAGATGAGAAGCCTTACAGTTGTAAAGCATTTGGGAAACATTTTAGACAGAGTGAAGATCTGACAGTCCACATGAGAACCTACACAGATGAGAAGCCTTACAGTTGAACAATATGTGGGAAACTTTTCAGACAGAGTGGAGATCTGACAGTCCACATGAGAACCCACAAAGAAGAGAAGCCTTACAGTTGTAAAGAAATGTGGGAAACATTTTAGAAAGAGTGCAGATCCGACAGTCCACGTGCGAACCCACAAAGAAGAGAAGCCTTACAGTTGTAAACATGTGGGAAACATTTTATAGAGAGTGGTTAATTGACTCGCCATGAGAACCCACAAAGAAGAGAAGCCTCACAGGTGTGAAACATGTGGGAAATGTTTTCAACAGAGTGGAGATCTGACAGTCCACATGAGAACCCACAAAGACGAGAAGCCTTACAGTTGTAAAACATGTGAGAAACACTTTAGAAAGAGTAGAGATCTGACAGTCCACGTGAGAACTGACAAAGAAGAGAAGCCTTAAAGTTGTGAAACACGTGGGAAACTTTTTAGAAAGAGTGGAGATCTGACAGTCAACATGAGAACCCACACAGATGAGAAGCCTTACAGTTGTAAAACATGTGGGAAACTTTTCAGACATAGTGGATACCTTACAGTCCACATGTGAACCCACACAGATGAGAAGCCTTACAGTTGTAAAACATGTGGGAAACATTTTAGACAGAGTGAAGATCTGACAGTCCACATGAGAACCCACACAGATGAGAAGCCTTACAGTTGTTAAACTAGTGGGAAACGTTTCAGACAGATTGGATATCTGACAGTCCACATGTGAACCCACACAGATGATAAGCCTTACAGTTGGAAAACATGTGGGAAACATTTTAGACAGATTGGATATCTGACAGTCCACATGAGAACCCACACAGAAGAGAAGCTTCACAGGCGTGAAACATGTGGGAAACATTTTAGATAGAGTGAAGATCTGACAGTCCACATGAGAACCCACACAGAAGAGAAGCCTTACAGTTGTAAAACATGTGGGAAACTTTTCAGAGTGGATATCTTACAGTCCACATGTGAACCCACAAAGACGAGAAGCCTTACAGTTGTAAAACATATGTGAAACATTTTAGACAGATTGGATATCTGACAGTCCACATGAGAACCCACACAGAAGAGAAGCTTCACAGGCGTGAAACATGTGGGAAACATTTTATAGAGAGTGGTTAATTGACTCGCCATGAGAACCCACAAAGAAGAGAAGCCTCACAGGTGTGAAACATGTGGGAAATGTTTTCAACAGAGTGGAGATCTGACAGTCCACATGAGAACCCACAAAGACGAGAAGCCTTACAGTTGTAAAACATGTGAGAAACACTTTAGAAAGAGTAGAGATCTGACAGTCCACGTGAGAACTGACAAAGAAGAGAAGCCTTAAAGTTGTGAAACACGTGGGAAACTTTTTAGAAAGAGTGGAGATCTGACAGTCAACATGAGAACCCAACAGATGAGAAGCCTCACAGTTGTAAAACATGTGGGAAACTTTTCAGACATAGTGGATACCTTACAGTCCACATGTGAACCCACACAGATGAGAAGCCTTACAGTTGTAAAACATGTGGGAAACATTTTAGACAGAGTGAAGATCTGACAGTCCACATGAGAACCCACACAGATGAGAAGCCTTACAGTTGTTAAACTAGTGGGAAACGTTTCAGACAGATTGGATATCTGACAGTCCACATGTGAACCCACACAGATGATAAGCCTTACAGTTGGAAAACATGTGGGAAACATTTTAGACAGATTGGATATCTGACAGTCCACATGAGAACCCACACAGAAGAGAAGCTTCACAGGCGTGAAACATGTGGGAAACATTTTAGATAGAGTGAAGATCTGACAGTCCACATGAGAACCCACACAGAAGAGAAGCCTTACAGTTGTAAAACATATGTGAAACATTTTAGACAGATTGGATATCTGACAGTCCACATGAGAACCCACACAGAAGAGAAGCTTCACAGGCGTGAAACATGTGGGAAACATTTTATAGAGAGTGGTTAATTGACTCGCCATGAGAACCCACAAAGAAGAGAAGCCTCACAGGTGTGAAACATGTGGGAAATGTTTTCAACAGAGTGGAGATCTGACAGTCCACATGAGAACCCACAAAGACGAGAAGCCTTACAGTTGTAAAACATGTGAGAAACACTTTAGAAAGAGTAGAGATCTGACAGTCCACGTGAGAACTGACAAAGAAGAGAAGCCTTAAAGTTGTGAAACACGTGGGAAACTTTTTAGAAAGAGTGGAGATCTGACAGTCAACATGAGAACCCACACAGATGAGAAGCCTTACAGTTGTAAAACATGTGGGAAACTTTTCAGACATAGTGGATACCTTACAGTCCACATGTGAACCCACACAGATGAGAAGCCTTACAGTTGTAAAACATGTGGGAAACATTTTAGACAGAGTGAAGATCTGACAGTCCACATGAGAACCCACACAGATGAGAAGCCTTACAGTTGTTAAACTAGTGGGAAACGTTTCAGACAGATTGGATATCTGACAGTCCACATGTGAACCCACACAGATGATAAGCCTTACAGTTGGAAAACATGTGGGAAACATTTTAGACAGATTGGATATCTGACAGTCCACATGAGAACCCACACAGAAGAGAAGCTTCACAGGCGTGAAACATGTGGGAAACATTTTAGATAGAGTGAAGATCTGACAGTCCACATGAGAACCCACACAGAAGAGAAGCCTTACAGTTGTAAAACATGTGGGAAACTTTTCAGAGTGGATATCTTACAGTCCACATGTGAACCCACAAAGACGAGAAGCCTTACAGTTGTAAAACATATGTGAAACATTTTAGACAGATTGGATATCTGACAGTCCACATGAGAACCCACACAGAAGAGAAGCTTCACAGGCGTGAAACATGTGGGAAACATTTTATAGAGAGTGGTTAATTGACTCGCCATGAGAACCCACAAAGAAGAGAAGCCTCACAGGTGTGAAACATGTGGGAAATGTTTTCAACAGAGTGGAGATCTGACAGTCCACATGAGAACCCACAAAGACGAGAAGCCTTACAGTTGTAAAACATGTGAGAAACACTTTAGAAAGAGTAGAGATCTGACAGTCCACGTGAGAACTGACAAAGAAGAGAAGCCTTAAAGTTGTGAAACACGTGGGAAACTTTTTAGAAAGAGTGGAGATCTGACAGTCAACATGAGAACCCAACAGATGAGAAGCCTCACAGTTGTAAAACATGTGGGAAACTTTTCAGACATAGTGGATACCTTACAGTCCACATGTGAACCCACACAGATGAGAAGCCTTACAGTTGTAAAACATGTGGGAAACATTTTAGACAGAGTGAAGATCTGACAGTCCACATGAGAACCCACACAGATGAGAAGCCTTACAGTTGTTAAACTAGTGGGAAACGTTTCAGACAGATTGGATATCTGACAGTCCACATGTGAACCCACACAGATGATAAGCCTTACAGTTGGAAAACATGTGGGAAACATTTTAGACAGATTGGATATCTGACAGTCCACATGAGAACCCACACAGAAGAGAAGCTTCACAGGCGTGAAACATGTGGGAAACATTTTAGATAGAGTGAAGATCTGACAGTCCACATGAGAACCCACACAGAAGAGAAGCCTTACAGTTGTAAAACATATGTGAAACATTTTAGACAGATTGGATATCTGACAGTCCACATGAGAACCCACACAGAAGAGAAGCTTCACAGGCGTGAAACATGTGGGAAACATTTTATAGAGAGTGGTTAATTGACTCGCCATGAGAACCCACAAAGAAGAGAAGCCTCACAGGTGTGAAACATGTGGGAAATGTTTTCAACAGAGTGGAGATCTGACAGTCCACATGAGAACCCACAAAGACGAGAAGCCTTACAGTTGTAAAACATGTGAGAAACACTTTAGAAAGAGTAGAGATCTGACAGTCCACGTGAGAACTGACAAAGAAGAGAAGCCTTAAAGTTGTGAAACACGTGGGAAACTTTTTAGAAAGAGTGGAGATCTGACAGTCAACATGAGAACCTACACAGATGAGAAGCCTTACAGTTGAACAATATGTGGGAAACTTTTCAGACAGAGTGGAGATCTGACAGTCCACATGAGAACCCACACAGAAGAGGCTTCACAGATGTGAAACATGTGGGAAACTTTTTAAACAGAGTGGAGATCTGACAGTCCACATGAGAACCCACAAAGAAGAGAAGCCTTACAGTTGTAAAGAAATGTGGGAAACATTTTAGAAAGAGTGCAGATCCGACAGTCCACGTGCGAACCCACAAAGAAGAGAAGCCTTACAGTTGTAAACATGTGGGAAACATTTTATAGAGAGTGGTTAATTGACTCGCCATGAGAACCCACAAAGAAGAGAAGCCTCACAGGTGTGAAACATGTGGGAAATGTTTTCAACAGAGTGGAGATCTGACAGTCCACATGAGAACCCACAAAGACGAGAAGCCTTACAGTTGTAAAACATGTGAGAAACACTTTAGAAAGAGTAGAGATCTGACAGTCCACGTGAGAACTGACAAAGAAGAGAAGCCTTAAAGTTGTGAAACACGTGGGAAACTTTTTAGAAAGAGTGGAGATCTGACAGTCAACATGAGAACCCAACAGATGAGAAGCCTCACAGTTGTAAAACATGTGGGAAACTTTTCAGACATAGTGGATACCTTACAGTCCACATGTGAACCCACACAGATGAGAAGCCTTACAGTTGTAAAACATGTGGGAAACATTTTAGACAGAGTGAAGATCTGACAGTCCACATGAGAACCCACACAGATGAGAAGCCTTACAGTTGTTAAACTAGTGGGAAACGTTTCAGACAGATTGGATATCTGACAGTCCACATGTGAACCCACACAGATGATAAGCCTTACAGTTGGAAAACATGTGGGAAACATTTTAGACAGATTGGATATCTGACAGTCCACATGAGAACCCACACAGAAGAGAAGCTTCACAGGCGTGAAACATGTGGGAAACATTTTAGATAGAGTGAAGATCTGACAGTCCACATGAGAACCCACACAGAAGAGAAGCCTTACAGTTGTAAAACATGTGGGAAACATTTCAGAGTGGATATCTTACAGTCCACATGTGAACCCACAAAGACGAGAAGCCTTACAGTTGTAAAACATATGTGAAACATTTTAGACAGATTGGATATCTGACAGTCCACATGAGAACCCACACAGAAGAGAAGCTTCACAGGCGTGAAACATGTGGGAAACATTTTATAGAGAGTGGTTAATTGACTCGCCATGAGAACCCACAAAGAAGAGAAGCCTCACAGGTGTGAAACATGTGGGAAATGTTTTCAACAGAGTGGAGATCTGACAGTCCACATGAGAACCCACAAAGACGAGAAGCCTTACAGTTGTAAAACATGTGAGAAACACTTTAGAAAGAGTAGAGATCTGACAGTCCACGTGAGAACTGACAAAGAAGAGAAGCCTTAAAGTTGTGAAACACGTGGGAAACTTTTTAGAAAGAGTGGAGATCTGACAGTCAACATGAGAACCCACACAGATGAGAAGCCTTACAGTTGTAAAACATGTGGGAAACTTTTCAGACATAGTGGATACCTTACAGTCCACATGTGAACCCACACAGATGAGAAGCCTTACAGTTGTAAAACATGTGGGAAACATTTTAGACAGAGTGAAGATCTGACAGTCCACATGAGAACCCACACAGATGAGAAGCCTTACAGTTGTTAAACTAGTGGGAAACGTTTCAGACAGATTGGATATCTGACAGTCCACATGTGAACCCACACAGATGATAAGCCTTACAGTTGGAAAACATGTGGGAAACATTTTAGACAGATTGGATATCTGACAGTCCACATGAGAACCCACACAGAAGAGAAGCTTCACAGGCGTGAAACATGTGGGAAACATTTTAGATAGAGTGAAGATCTGACAGTCCACATGAGAACCCACACAGAAGAGAAGCCTTACAGTTGTAAAACATGTGGGAAACTTTTCAGAGTGGATATCTTACAGTCCACATGTGAACCCACAAAGACGAGAAGCCTTACAGTTGTAAAACATATGTGAAACATTTTAGACAGATTGGATATCTGACAGTCCACATGAGAACCCACACAGAAGAGAAGCTTCACAGGCGTGAAACATGTGGGAAACATTTTATAGAGAGTGGTTAATTGACTCGCCATGAGAACCCACAAAGAAGAGAAGCCTCACAGGTGTGAAACATGTGGGAAATGTTTTCAACAGAGTGGAGATCTGACAGTCCACATGAGAACCCACAAAGACGAGAAGCCTTACAGTTGTAAAACATGTGAGAAACACTTTAGAAAGAGTAGAGATCTGACAGTCCACGTGAGAACTGACAAAGAAGAGAAGCCTTAAAGTTGTGAAACACGTGGGAAACTTTTTAGAAAGAGTGGAGATCTGACAGTCAACATGAGAACCCAACAGATGAGAAGCCTCACAGTTGTAAAACATGTGGGAAACTTTTCAGACATAGTGGATACCTTACAGTCCACATGTGAACCCACACAGATGAGAAGCCTTACAGTTGTAAAACATGTGGGAAACATTTTAGACAGAGTGAAGATCTGACAGTCCACATGAGAACCCACACAGATGAGAAGCCTTACAGTTGTTAAACTAGTGGGAAACGTTTCAGACAGATTGGATATCTGACAGTCCACATGTGAACCCACACAGATGATAAGCCTTACAGTTGGAAAACATGTGGGAAACATTTTAGACAGATTGGATATCTGACAGTCCACATGAGAACCCACACAGAAGAGAAGCTTCACAGGCGTGAAACATGTGGGAAACATTTTAGATAGAGTGAAGATCTGACAGTCCACATGAGAACCCACACAGAAGAGAAGCCTTACAGTTGTAAAACATATGTGAAACATTTTAGACAGATTGGATATCTGACAGTCCACATGAGAACCCACACAGAAGAGAAGCTTCACAGGCGTGAAACATGTGGGAAACATTTTATAGAGAGTGGTTAATTGACTCGCCATGAGAACCCACAAAGAAGAGAAGCCTCACAGGTGTGAAACATGTGGGAAATGTTTTCAACAGAGTGGAGATCTGACAGTCCACATGAGAACCCACAAAGACGAGAAGCCTTACAGTTGTAAAACATGTGAGAAACACTTTAGAAAGAGTAGAGATCTGACAGTCCACGTGAGAACTGACAAAGAAGAGAAGCCTTAAAGTTGTGAAACACGTGGGAAACTTTTTAGAAAGAGTGGAGATCTGACAGTCAACATGAGAACCTACACAGATGAGAAGCCTTACAGTTGAACAATATGTGGGAAACTTTTCAGACAGAGTGGAGATCTGACAGTCCACATGAGAACCCACACAGAAGAGGCTTCACAGATGTGAAACATGTGGGAAACTTTTTAAACAGAGTGGAGATCTGACAGTCCACATGAGAACCCACAAAGAAGAGAAGCCTTAAAGTTGTAAAGAAATGTGGGAAACATTTTAGAAAGAGTGCAGATCCGACAGTCCACGTGCGAACCCACAAAGAAGAGAAGCCTTACAGTTGTAAACATGTGGGAAACATTTTATAGAGAGTGGTTAATTGACTCGCCATGAGAACCCACAAAGAAGAGAAGCCTCACAGGTGTGAAACATGTGGGAAATGTTTTCAACAGAGTGGAGATCTGACAGTCCACATGAGAACCCACAAAGACGAGAAGCCTTACAGTTGTAAAACATGTGAGAAACACTTTAGAAAGAGTAGAGATCTGACAGTCCACGTGAGAACTGACAAAGAAGAGAAGCCTTAAAGTTGTGAAACACGTGGGAAACTTTTTAGAAAGAGTGGAGATCTGACAGTCAACATGAGAACCCACACAGATGAGAAGCCTTACAGTTGTAAAACATGTGGGAAACTTTTCAGACATAGTGGATACCTTACAGTCCACATGTGAACCCACACAGATGAGAAGCCTTACAGTTGTAAAACATGTGGGAAACATTTTAGACAGAGTGAAGATCTGACAGTCCACATGAGAACCCACACAGATGAGAAGCCTTACAGTTGTTAAACTAGTGGGAAACGTTTCAGACAGATTGGATATCTGACAGTCCACATGTGAACCCACACAGATGATAAGCCTTACAGTTGGAAAACATGTGGGAAACATTTTAGACAGATTGGATATCTGACAGTCCACATGAGAACCCACACAGAAGAGAAGCTTCACAGGCGTGAAACATGTGGGAAACATTTTAGATAGAGTGAAGATCTGACAGTCCACATGAGAACCCACACAGAAGAGAAGCCTTACAGTTGTAAAACATGTGGGAAACTTTTCAGAGTGGATATCTTACAGTCCACATGTGAACCCACAAAGACGAGAAGCCTTACAGTTGTAAAACATATGTGAAACATTTTAGACAGATTGGATATCTGACAGTCCACATGAGAACCCACACAGAAGAGAAGCTTCACAGGCGTGAAACATGTGGGAAACATTTTATAGAGAGTGGTTAATTGACTCGCCATGAGAACCCACAAAGAAGAGAAGCCTCACAGGTGTGAAACATGTGGGAAATGTTTTCAACAGAGTGGAGATCTGACAGTCCACATGAGAACCCACAAAGACGAGAAGCCTTACAGTTGTAAAACATGTGAGAAACACTTTAGAAAGAGTAGAGATCTGACAGTCCACGTGAGAACTGACAAAGAAGAGAAGCCTTAAAGTTGTGAAACACGTGGGAAACTTTTTAGAAAGAGTGGAGATCTGACAGTCAACATGAGAACCCAACAGATGAGAAGCCTCACAGTTGTAAAACATGTGGGAAACTTTTCAGACATAGTGGATACCTTACAGTCCACATGTGAACCCACACAGATGAGAAGCCTTACAGTTGTAAAACATGTGGGAAACATTTTAGACAGAGTGAAGATCTGACAGTCCACATGAGAACCCACACAGATGAGAAGCCTTACAGTTGTTAAACTAGTGGGAAACGTTTCAGACAGATTGGATATCTGACAGTCCACATGTGAACCCACACAGATGATAAGCCTTACAGTTGGAAAACATGTGGGAAACATTTTAGACAGATTGGATATCTGACAGTCCACATGAGAACCCACACAGAAGAGAAGCTTCACAGGCGTGAAACATGTGGGAAACATTTTAGATAGAGTGAAGATCTGACAGTCCACATGAGAACCCACACAGAAGAGAAGCCTTACAGTTGTAAAACATGTGGGAAACTTTTCAGAGTGGATATCTTACAGTCCACATGTGAACCCACAAAGACGAGAAGCCTTACAGTTGTAAAACATATGTGAAACATTTTAGACAGATTGGATATCTGACAGTCCACATGAGAACCCACACAGAAGAGAAGCTTCACAGGCGTGAAACATGTGGGAAACATTTTATAGAGAGTGGTTAATTGACTCGCCATGAGAACCCACAAAGAAGAGAAGCCTCACAGGTGTGAAACATGTGGGAAATGTTTTCAACAGAGTGGAGATCTGACAGTCCACATGAGAACCCACAAAGACGAGAAGCCTTACAGTTGTAAAACATGTGAGAAACACTTTAGAAAGAGTAGAGATCTGACAGTCCACGTGAGAACTGACAAAGAAGAGAAGCCTTAAAGTTGTGAAACACGTGGGAAACTTTTTAGAAAGAGTGGAGATCTGACAGTCAACATGAGAACCCAACAGATGAGAAGCCTCACAGTTGTAAAACATGTGGGAAACTTTTCAGACATAGTGGATACCTTACAGTCCACATGTGAACCCACACAGATGAGAAGCCTTACAGTTGTAAAACATGTGGGAAACATTTTAGACAGAGTGAAGATCTGACAGTCCACATGAGAACCCACACAGATGAGAAGCCTTACAGTTGTTAAACTAGTGGGAAACGTTTCAGACAGATTGGATATCTGACAGTCCACATGTGAACCCACACAGATGATAAGCCTTACAGTTGGAAAACATGTGGGAAACATTTTAGACAGATTGGATATCTGACAGTCCACATGAGAACCCACACAGAAGAGAAGCTTCACAGGCGTGAAACATGTGGGAAACATTTTAGATAGAGTGAAGATCTGACAGTCCACATGAGAACCCACACAGAAGAGAAGCCTTACAGTTGTAAAACATATGTGAAACATTTTAGACAGATTGGATATCTGACAGTCCACATGAGAACCCACACAGAAGAGAAGCTTCACAGGCGTGAAACATGTGGGAAACATTTTATAGAGAGTGGTTAATTGACTCGCCATGAGAACCCACAAAGAAGAGAAGCCTCACAGGTGTGAAACATGTGGGAAATGTTTTCAACAGAGTGGAGATCTGACAGTCCACATGAGAACCCACAAAGACGAGAAGCCTTACAGTTGTAAAACATGTGAGAAACACTTTAGAAAGAGTAGAGATCTGACAGTCCACGTGAGAACTGACAAAGAAGAGAAGCCTTAAAGTTGTGAAACACGTGGGAAACTTTTTAGAAAGAGTGGAGATCTGACAGTCAACATGAGAACCTACACAGATGAGAAGCCTTACAGTTGAACAATATGTGGGAAACTTTTCAGACAGAGTGGAGATCTGACAGTCCACATGAGAACCCACACAGAAGAGGCTTCACAGATGTGAAACATGTGGGAAACTTTTTAAACAGAGTGGAGATCTGACAGTCCACATGAGAACCCACAAAGAAGAGAAGCCTTAAAGTTGTAAAGAAATGTGGGAAACATTTTAGAAAGAGTGCAGATCCGACAGTCCACGTGCGAACCCACAAAGAAGAGAAGCCTTACAGTTGTAAACATGTGGGAAACATTTTATAGAGAGTGGTTAATTGACTCGCCATGAGAACCCACAAAGAAGAGAAGCCTCACAGGTGTGAAACATGTGGGAAATGTTTTCAACAGAGTGGAGATCTGACAGTCCACATGAGAACCCACAAAGACAAGAAGCCTTACAGTTGTAAAACATGTGAGAAACACTTTAGAAAGAGTAGAGATCTGACAGTCCACGTGAGAACTGACAAAGAAGAGAAGCCTTAAAGTTGTGAAACACGTGGGAAACTTTTTAGAAAGAGTGGAGATCTGACAGTCAACATGAGAACCCACACAGATGAGAAGCCTTACAGTTGTAAAACATGTGGGAAACTTTTCAGACATAGTGGATACCTTACAGTCCACATGTGAACCCACACAGATGAGAAGCCTTACAGTTGTAAAACATGTGGGAAACATTTTAGACAGAGTGAAGATCTGACAGTCCACATGAGAACCCACACAGATGAGAAGCCTTACAGTTGTTAAACTAGTGGGAAACGTTTCAGACAGATTGGATATCTGACAGTCCACATGTGAACCCACACAGATGATAAGCCTTACAGTTGGAAAACATGTGGGAAACATTTTAGACAGATTGGATATCTGACAGTCCACATGAGAACCCACACAGAAGAGAAGCTTCACAGGCGTGAAACATGTGGGAAACATTTTAGATAGAGTGAAGATCTGACAGTCCACATGAGAACCCACACAGAAGAGAAGCCTTACAGTTGTAAAACATGTGGGAAACTTTTCAGAGTGGATATCTTACAGTCCACATGTGAACCCACAAAGACGAGAAGCCTTACAGTTGTAAAACATATGTGAAACATTTTAGACAGATTGGATATCTGACAGTCCACATGAGAACCCACACAGAAGAGAAGCTTCACAGGCGTGAAACATGTGGGAAACATTTTATAGAGAGTGGTTAATTGACTCGCCATGAGAACCCACAAAGAAGAGAAGCCTCACAGGTGTGAAACATGTGGGAAATGTTTTCAACAGAGTGGAGATCTGACAGTCCACATGAGAACCCACAAAGACGAGAAGCCTTACAGTTGTAAAACATGTGAGAAACACTTTAGAAAGAGTAGAGATCTGACAGTCCACGTGAGAACTGACAAAGAAGAGAAGCCTTAAAGTTGTGAAACACGTGGGAAACTTTTTAGAAAGAGTGGAGATCTGACAGTCAACTTGAGAACCCAACAGATGAGAAGCCTCACAGTTGTAAAACATGTGGGAAACTTTTCAGACATAGTGGATACCTTACAGTCCACATGTGAACCCACACAGATGAGAAGCCTTACAGTTGTAAAACATGTGGGAAACATTTTAGACAGAGTGAAGATCTGACAGTCCACATGAGAACCCACACAGATGAGAAGCCTTACAGTTGTTAAACTAGTGGGAAACGTTTCAGACAGATTGGATATCTGACAGTCCACATGTGAACCCACACAGATGATAAGCCTTACAGTTGGAAAACATGTGGGAAACATTTTAGACAGATTGGATATCTGACAGTCCACATGAGAACCCACACAGAAGAGAAGCTTCACAGGCGTGAAACATGTGGGAAACATTTTAGATAGAGTGAAGATCTGACAGTCCACATGAGAACCCACACAGAAGAGAAGCCTTACAGTTGTAAAACATGTGGGAAACTTTTCAGAGTGGATATCTTACAGTCCACATGTGAACCCACAAAGACGAGAAGCCTTACAGTTGTAAAACATATGTGAAACATTTTAGACAGATTGGATATCTGACAGTCCACATGAGAACCCACACAGAAGAGAAGCTTCACAGGCGTGAAACATGTGGGAAACATTTTATAGAGAGTGGTTAATTGACTCGCCATGAGAACCCACAAAGAAGAGAAGCCTCACAGGTGTGAAACATGTGGGAAATGTTTTCAACAGAGTGGAGATCTGACAGTCCACATGAGAACCCACAAAGACGAGAAGCCTTACAGTTGTAAAACATGTGAGAAACACTTTAGAAAGAGTAGAGATCTGACAGTCCACGTGAGAACTGACAAAGAAGAGAAGCCTTAAAGTTGTGAAACACGTGGGAAACTTTTTAGAAAGAGTGGAGATCTGACAGTCAACATGAGAACCTACACAGATGAGAAGCCTTACAGTTGAACAATATGTGGGAAACTTTTCAGACAGAGTGGAGATCTGACAGTCCACATGAGAACCCACACAGAAGAGGCTTCACAGATGTGAAACATGTGGGAAACTTTTTAAACAGAGTGGAGATCTGACAGTCCACATGAGAACCCACAAAGAAGAGAAGCCTTAAAGTTGTAAAGAAATGTGGGAAACATTTTAGAAAGAGTGCAGATCCGACAGTCCACGTGCGAACCCACAAAGAAGAGAAGCCTTACAGTTGTAAACATGTGGGAAACATTTTATAGAGAGTGGTTAATTGACTCGCCATGAGAACCCACAAAGAAGAGAAGCCTCACAGGTGTGAAACATGTGGGAAATGTTTTCAACAGAGTGGAGATCTGACAGTCCACATGAGAACCCACAAAGACAAGAAGCCTTACAGTTGTAAAACATGTGAGAAACACTTTAGAAAGAGTAGAGATCTGACAGTCCACGTGAGAACTGACAAAGAAGAGAAGCCTTAAAGTTGTGAAACACGTGGGAAACTTTTTAGAAAGAGTGGAGATCTGACAGTCAACATGAGAACCCACACAGATGAGAAGCCTTACAGTTGTAAAACATGTGGGAAACTTTTCAGACATAGTGGATACCTTACAGTCCACATGTGAACCCACACAGATGAGAAGCCTTACAGTTGTAAAACATGTGGGAAACATTTTAGACAGAGTGAAGATCTGACAGTCCACATGAGAACCCACACAGATGAGAAGCCTTACAGTTGTTAAACTAGTGGGAAACGTTTCAGACAGATTGGATATCTGACAGTCCACATGTGAACCCACACAGATGATAAGCCTTACAGTTGGAAAACATGTGGGAAACATTTTAGACAGATTGGATATCTGACAGTCCACATGAGAACCCACACAGAAGAGAAGCTTCACAGGCGTGAAACATGTGGGAAACATTTTAGATAGAGTGAAGATCTGACAGTCCACATGAGAACCCACACAGAAGAGAAGCCTTACAGTTGTAAAACATGTGGGAAACTTTTCAGAGTGGATATCTTACAGTCCACATGTGAACCCACAAAGACGAGAAGCCTTACAGTTGTAAAACATATGTGAAACATTTTAGACAGATTGGATATCTGACAGTCCACATGAGAACCCACACAGAAGAGAAGCTTCACAGGCGTGAAACATGTGGGAAACATTTTATAGAGAGTGGTTAATTGACTCGCCATGAGAACCCACAAAGAAGAGAAGCCTCACAGGTGTGAAACATGTGGGAAATGTTTTCAACAGAGTGGAGATCTGACAGTCCACATGAGAACCCACAAAGACGAGAAGCCTTACAGTTGTAAAACATGTGAGAAACACTTTAGAAAGAGTAGAGATCTGACAGTCCACGTGAGAACTGACAAAGAAGAGAAGCCTTAAAGTTGTGAAACACGTGGGAAACTTTTTAGAAAGAGTGGAGATCTGACAGTCAACTTGAGAACCCAACAGATGAGAAGCCTCACAGTTGTAAAACATGTGGGAAACTTTTCAGACATAGTGGATACCTTACAGTCCACATGTGAACCCACACAGATGAGAAGCCTTACAGTTGTAAAACATGTGGGAAACATTTTAGACAGAGTGAAGATCTGACAGTCCACATGAGAACCCACACAGATGAGAAGCCTTACAGTTGTTAAACTAGTGGGAAACGTTTCAGACAGATTGGATATCTGACAGTCCACATGTGAACCCACACAGATGATAAGCCTTACAGTTGGAAAACATGTGGGAAACATTTTAGACAGATTGGATATCTGACAGTCCACATGAGAACCCACACAGAAGAGAAGCTTCACAGGCGTGAAACATGTGGGAAACATTTTAGATAGAGTGAAGATCTGACAGTCCACATGAGAACCCACACAGAAGAGAAGCCTTACAGTTGTAAAACATGTGGGAAACTTTTCAGAGTGGATATCTTACAGTCCACATGTGAACCCACAAAGACGAGAAGCCTTACAGTTGTAAAACATATGTGAAACATTTTAGACAGATTGGATATCTGACAGTCCACATGAGAACCCACACAGAAGAGAAGCTTCACAGGCGTGAAACATGTGGGAAACATTTTATAGAGAGTGGTTAATTGACTCGCCATGAGAACCCACAAAGAAGAGAAGCCTCACAGGTGTGAAACATGTGGGAAATGTTTTCAACAGAGTGGAGATCTGACAGTCCACATGAGAACCCACAAAGACGAGAAGCCTTACAGTTGTAAAACATGTGAGAAACACTTTAGAAAGAGTAGAGATCTGACAGTCCACGTGAGAACTGACAAAGAAGAGAAGCCTTAAAGTTGTGAAACACGTGGGAAACTTTTTAGAAAGAGTGGAGATCTGACAGTCAACATGAGAACCCACACAGATGAGAAGCCTTACAGTTGTAAAACATGTGGGAAACTTTTCAGACATAGTGGATACCTTACAGTCCACATGTGAACCCACACAGATGAGAAGCCTTACAGTTGTAAAACATGTGGGAAACATTTTAGACAGAGTGAAGATCTGACAGTCCACATGAGAACCCACACAGATGAGAAGCCTTACAGTTGTTAAACTAGTGGGAAACGTTTCAGACAGATTGGATATCTGACAGTCCACATGTGAACCCACACAGATGATAAGCCTTACAGTTGGAAAACATGTGGGAAACATTTTAGACAGATTGGATATCTGACAGTCCACATGAGAACCCACACAGAAGAGAAGCTTCACAGGCGTGAAACATGTGGGAAACATTTTAGATAGAGTGAAGATCTGACAGTCCACATGAGAACCCACACAGAAGAGAAGCCTTACAGTTGTAAAACATGTGGGAAACTTTTCAGAGTGGATATCTTACAGTCCACATGTGAACCCACAAAGACGAGAAGCCTTACAGTTGTAAAACATATGTGAAACATTTTAGACAGATTGGATATCTGACAGTCCACATGAGAACCCACACAGAAGAGGCTTCACAGGTGTGAAACATGTGGGAAACTTTTTAGACAGAGTGGAGATCTGACAGTCAACATGAGAACCGACAAAGAAGAGAAGCCTTACAGTTGTGAAACACGTGGAAAACTTTTTAGAAAGAGTGGAGATCTGACAGTGCACATGAGAACCCACAAAGAAGAGAAGCCTCACAGGTGTGAAACACATGGGAAACCTTTTAGACAGATTGGAGATCTGACAGTCAACATGAGAACCCACACAGATGAGAAGCCTTACAGTTGTAAAACATGTGGGAAACATTTTAAACAGAGTGGAAATCTGACAGTCAACATGAGAACCCACACAGATGAGAAGCCTTACAGTTGTAAAACATGTGGGAAACTTTTCAGAGTGGATATCTGACAGTCCACATGAGAACCCACACAGAAGAGGCTTCACAGGTGTGAAACATGTGGGAAACTTTTTAAACAGAGTGGAGATCTGACAGTCCACATGAGAACCCACAAAGAGAAGCCTTACAGTTGTAAAGAAATGTGGGAAACATTTTAGAAAGAGTGCAGATCCGACAGTCCACGTGCGAACCCACAAAGAAGAGAAGCCTTACAGTTGTAAACATGTGGGAAACATTTTAGAGAGAGTGGTTAATTGACTCGCCATGAGAACCCACAAAGAAGAGAAGCCTCACAGGTGTGAAACATGTGGGAAATGTTTTCAACAGAGTGGAGATCTGACAGTCCACGTGAGAACTGACAAAGAAGAGAAGCCTTACAGTTGTGAAACACGTGGGAAACTTTTTAGAAAGAGTGGAGATCTGACAGTCAACATGAGAACCCACACAGATGAGAAGCCTTACAGTTGTAAAACACGTGGGAAACTTTTTAAACAGATTGGAGATCTGACAGTCAACATGAGAACCCACACAGATGAGAAGACTCACAGGTGTGAAACATGTGGAAAACCTTTTCGACAGAGTGGAGATCTGACAGTCCACATGAGAACCCACAAAGAAGAGAAGCCTTACAGTTATAAACATGTGGGGAACTTTTCAGACAGAGTGGATATCTTAGTCAACATGAGAACCCACACAGATGAGAAGCCTTACAGTTGTAAAACATGTGGGAAACTTTTCAGACAGAGTGGATATCTTACAGTCCACATGTGAACCCACACAGATGAGAAGCCTTACAGTTGTAAAACATGTGGGAAACATTTTAGAAAGAGTGGAGATCTGACAATGCACATGAGAACCCACAAAGAAGAGAAGCCTAACAGTTGTAAAAAAAAATGTGGGAAACATTTTAGAAAGAGTGGAGATCTGACAGTCCACGTGCGAACCCACAAAGAAGAGAAGCCTTACAGTTGTAAACATGTGGGAAACATTTTAGAGAGAGTGGTTAATTGACTCGCCACATGAGAACCCACAAAGAAGAGAAGCCTCACAGGTGTGAAACATGTGGGAAACCTTTTAGACAGATTGGAGATCTGACAGTCAACATGAGAACCCACACAGATGAGAAGCCTTACAGTTGTAAAACATGTGGGAAACTTTTCAGACAGAGTGGATATCTTACAGTCCACATGTGAACCCACACAGATGAGAAGCCTTACAGTTGTAAAGCATTTGGGAAACATTTTAGACAGAGTGAAGATCTGACAGTCCACATGAGAACCTACACAGATGAGAAGCCTTACAGTTGAACAATATGTGGGAAACTTTTCAGACAGAGTGGAGATCTGACAGTCCACATGAGAACCCACAAAGAAGAGAAGCCTTACAGTTGTAAAGAAATGTGGGAAACATTTTAGAAAGAGTGCAGATCCGACAGTCCACGTGCGAACCCACAAAGAAGAGAAGCCTTACAGTTGTAAACATGTGGGAAACATTTTATAGAGAGTGGTTAATTGACTCGCCATGAGAACCCACAAAGAAGAGAAGCCTCACAGGTGTGAAACATGTGGGAAACCTTTTAGACAGATTGGAGATCTGACAGTCAACATGAGAACCCACACAGATGAGAAGCCTTACAGTTGTAAAACATGTGGGAAACTTTTCAGACAGAGTGGATATCTTACAGTCCACATGTGAACCCACACAGATGAGAAGCCTTACAGTTGTAAAGCATTTGGGAAACATTTTAGACAGAGTGAAGATCTGACAGTCCACATGAGAACCTACACAGATGAGAAGCCTTACAGTTGAACAATATGTGGGAAACTTTTCAGACAGAGTGGAGATCTGACAGTCCACATGAGAACCCACAAAGAAGAGGCTTCACAGGTGTGAAACATGTGGGAAACTTTTTAGACAGAGTGGAGATCTGACAGTCCACGTGCGAACCCACAAAGAAGAGAAGCCTTACAGTTGTAAACATGTGGGAAACATTATAGAGAGAGTGGTTAATTGACTTGCCACATGAGAACCCACAAAGAAGAGAAGCCTTACAGTTGAACAATATGTGGGAAACTTTTCAGACAGAGTGGAGATCTGACAGTCCACATGAGAACCCACACAGAAGAGGCTTCACAGATGTGAAACATGTGGGAAACTTTTTAAACAGAGTGGAGATCTGACAGTCCACATGAGAACCCAAAAAGAGAAGCCTTACAGTTGTAAAGAAATGTGGGAAACATTTTAGAAAGAGTGCAGATCCGACAGTCCACGTGCGAACCCACAAAGAAGAGAAGCCTTACAGTTGTAAACATGTGGGAAACATTTTAGAGAGAGTGGTTAATTGACTCGCCATGAGAACCCACAAAGAAGAGAAGCCTCACAGGTGTGAAACATGTGGGAAATGTTTTCAACAGAGTGGAGATCTGACAGTCCACGTGAGAACTGACAAAGAAGAGAAGCCTTACAGTTGTGAAACACGTGGGAAACTTTTTAGAAAGAGTGGAGATCTGACAGTCAACATGAGAACCCACACAGATGAGAAGCCTTACAGTTGTAAAACACGTGGGAAACTTTTTAAACAGATTGGAGATCTGACAGTCAACATGAGAACCCACACAGATGAGAAGACTCACAGGTGTGAAACATGTGGAAAACCTTTTCGACAGAGTGGAGATCTGACAGTCCACATGAGAACCCACAAAGAAGAGAAGCCTTACAGTTATAAACATGTGGGGAACTTTTCAGACAGAGTGGATATCTTACAGTCAACATGAGAACCCACACAGATGAGAAGCCTTACAGTTGTAAAACATGTGGGAAACTTTTCAGACAGAGTGGATATCTTACAGTCCACATGTGAACCCACACAGATGAGAAGCCTTACAGTTGTAAAACATGTGGGAAACATTTTAGACAGAGTGAAGATCTGACAGTCCACATAAGAACCCACACAGATGAGAAGCCTTACAATTGTGAAACATGTGGGAAACCTTTTAGAAAGAGTGGAGATCTGACAGTCCATGTGAGAACCCACAAAGAGAAGCCTTACAGCTGTAAACATGTGGGAAACATTTTAGACAGAGTGAAGATCTGACAGTCCACATGAGAACCCACACAGAAGAGAAGCTTCACAGGTGTGAAACATGTGGGAACCGTTTTCGACAGAGTGGAGATCTGACAGTCCACATAAGAACCCACAAAGAAGAGAAGCCTTACAGTTGTAAAACATGTGGGAAACACTTTAGAGAGAGTGGTTAATTGACTCGCCACATGAGAACCCACAAAGAAGAGAAGCCTTACAGTTGTAAAACATGTGGGAAACATTTTAGACAGAGTGGAGATCTGACAGTCCACATGAGATCCCACACAGAAGAGGCTTTACAGGTGTGAAACATGTGGGAAACTTTTTAGACAGAGTGGAGATCTGACAGTCCACATGAGAACCCACAAAGAAGAGAAGCCTTACAGTTGTAAAAAATGTGGGAAACATTTTAGAAAGAGTGGAGATCTGACAGTCCACGTGCGAACCCACAAAGAAGAGAAGCCTTACAGTTGTAAACATGTGGGAAACATTTTAGAGAGAGTGGTTAATTGACTCGCCACATGAGAACCCACAAAGAAGAGAAGCCTCACAGGTGTGAAACATGTGGGAAACCTTTTCGACAGAGTGGAAATCTGACAGTCAACATGAGAACCCACACAGATGAGAAGCCTTACAGTTGTAAAACATGTGGGAAACACTTTAGAAAGAGTGGAGATCTGACAGTCCACGTGAGAACCGACAAAGAAGAGAAGCCTTACAGTTGTGAAACACGTGGGAAACCTTTTAGAAAGAGTGGAGATCTGACAGTGCACATGAGAACCCACAAAGAAGAGAAGCCTCACAGGTGTGAAACACGTGGGAAACCTTTTAGACAGATTGGAGATCTGACAGTCAACATGAGAACCCACACAGATGAGAAGCCTTACAGTTGTAAAACATGTGGGAAACTTTTCAGAGTGGATATCTGACAGTCCACATGAGAACCCACACAGAAGAGGCTTCACAGGTGTGAAACATGTGGGAAACTTTTTAGACAGAGTGGAGATCTGACAGTCCACGTGCGAACCCACAAAGAAGAGAAGCCTTACAGTTGTAAACATGTGGGAAACATTATAGAGAGAGTGGTTAATTGACTTGCCACATGAGAACCCACAAAGAAGAGAAGCCTTACAGTTGAACAATATGTGGGAAACTTTTCAGACAGAGTGGAGATCTGACAGTCCACATGAGAACCCACACAGAAGAGGCTTCACAGATGTGAAACATGTGGGAAACTTTTTAAACAGAGTGGAGATCTGACAGTCCACATGAGAACCCACAAAGAAGAGAAGCCTTACAGTTGTAAAGAAATGTGGGAAACATTTTAGAAAGAGTGCAGATCCGACAGTCCACGTGCGAACCCACAAAGAAGAGAAGCCTTACAGTTGTAAACATGTGGGAAACATTTTAGAGAGAGTGGTTAATTGACTCGCCACATGAGAACCCACAAAGAAGAGAAGCCTCACAGGTGTGAAACATGTGGGAAACCTTTTCGACAGAGTGGAAATCTGACAGTCAACATGAGAACCCACACAGATGAGAAGCCTTACAGTTGTAAAACATGTGGGAAACACTTTAGAAAGAGTGGAGATCTGACAGTCCACGTGAGAACCCACAAAGAAGAGAAGCCTCACAGGTGTGAAACACGTGGGAAACCTTTTAGACAGATTGGAGATCTGACAGTCAACATGAGAACCCACACAGATGAGAAGCCTTACAGTTGTAAAACATGTGGGAAACTTTTCAGAGTGGATATCTGACAGTCCACATGAGAACCCACACAGAAGAGGCTTCACAGGTGTGAAACATGTGGGAAACTTTTTAGACAGAGTGGAGATCTGACAGTCCACGTGCGAACCCACAAAGAAGAGAAGCCTTACAGTTGTAAACATGTGGGAAACATTATAGAGAGAGTGGTTAATTGACTTGCCACATGAGAACCCACAAAGAAGAGAAGCCTTACAGTTGAACAATATGTGGGAAACTTTTCAGACAGAGTGGAGATCTGACAGTCCACATGAGAACCCACACAGAAGAGGCTTCACAGATGTGAAACATGTGGGAAACCTTTTAAACAGAGTGGAGATCTGACAGTCCACATGAGAACCCACAAAGAAGAGAAGCCTTACAGTTGTAAAGAAATGTGGGAAACATTTTAGAAAGAGTGCAGATCCGACAGTCCACGTGCGAACCCACAAAGAAGAGAAGCCTTACAGTTGTAAACATGTGGGAAACATTTTAGAGAGAGTGGTTAATTGACTCGCCATGAGAACCCACAAAGAAGAGAAGCCTCACAGGTGTGAAACATGTGGGAAATGTTTTCAACAGAGTGGAGATCTGACAGTCCACGTGAGAACTGACAAAGAAGAGAAGCCTTACAGTTGTGAAACACGTGGGAAACTTTTTAGAAAGAGTGGAGATCTGACAGTCAACATGAGAACCCACACAGATGAGAAGCCTTACAGTTGTAAAACATGTGGGAAACTTTTCAGACATAGTGGATATCTTACAGTCCACATGTGAACCCACAAAGAAGAGAAGCCTTACAGTTGTAAACATGTGGGAAACTTTTCAGACAGAGTGGATATCTTAGTCAATATGAGAACCCGCACAGATGAGAAGCCTTACAGTTGTAAAACATGTGGGAAACTTTTCAGACAGAGTGGAGATCTGACAGTCCACATGAGAACCCACACAGAAGAGGCTTCACAGGTGTGAAACATGTGGGAAACATTTTAGAAAGAGTGGAGATCTGACAGTCCACGTGCAAACCCATAAAGAAGAGAAGCCTTACAGTTGTAAACATGTGGGAAACATTTTAGAGAGAGTGGTTAATTGACTCGCCACATGAGAACCCACAAAGAAGAGAAGCCTCACAGGTGTGAAACATGTGGGAAACGTTTTCGACAGAGTGGAGATCTGACAGTCCACATGAGAACCCACAAAGAAGAGAAGCCTTACAGTTGTAAAACATGTGGGAAACACTTTAGAAAGAGTGGAGATCTGACCGTCCATGTGCGAACCGACAAAGAAAAGAAGCCTTACAGTTGTGAAATACGTGGGAAACTTTTTAGAAAGAGTGGAGATCTGACAGTGCACATGAGAACCCACAAAGAAGAGAAGCCTCACAGGTGTGAAACACGTGGGAAACTTTTTAAACAGATTGGAGATCTGACAGTCAACATGAGAACCCACACAGATGAGAAGACTCACAGGTGTGAAACATGTGGAAAACCTTTTCGACAGAGTGGAGATCTGACAGTCCACATGAGAACCCACAAAGAAGAGAAGCCTTACAGTTGTAAACATGTGGGAAACATTTTAGAGAGAGTGGTTAATTGACTCGCCACATGAGAACCCACAAAGAAGAGAAGACTCACAGGTGTGAAACATGTGGGAAACCTTTTTGACAGAGTGGAGATCCGACAGTCCACATGAGAACCCACAAAGAAGAGAAGGCTTACAGTTATAAACATGTGGGGAACTTTTCCGACAGAGTGGATATCTTACAGTCAACATGAGAACCCACACAGATGAGAAGCCTTACAGTTGTAAAACATGTGGGAAACTTTTCAGACAGAGTGGATATCTTACAGTTCACATGTGAACCCACACAGATGAGAAGCCTTACAGTTGTAAAACATGTGGGAAACATTTTAGACAGAGTGAAGATCTGACAGTCCACATAAGAACCCACACAGATGAGAAGCCTTACAATTGTGAAACATGTGGGAAACCTTTTAGAAAGAGTGGAGATCTGACAGTCCATGTAAGAACCCACAAAGAGAAGCCTTACAGCTGTAAACATGTGGGAAACATTTTAGACAGAGTGAAGATCTGACAGTCCACATGAGAACCCACACAGAAGAGAAGCTTCACAGGTGTGAAACATGTGGGAACCGTTTTCGACAGAGTGGAGATCTGACAGTCCACATAAGAACCCACAAAGAAGAGAAGCCTTACAGTTGTAAAACATGTGGGAAACACTTTAGAGAGAGTGGTTAATTGACTCGCCACATGAGAACCCACAAAGAAGAGAAGCCTTACAGTTGTAAAACATGTGGGAAACATTTTAGACAGAGTGGAGATCTGACAGTCCACATGAGATCCCACACAGAAGAGGCTTTACAGGTGTGAAACATGTGGGAAACTTTTTAGACAGAGTGGAGATCTGACAGTCCACATGAGAACCCACAAAGAAGAGAAGCCTTACAGTTGTAAAAAATGTGGGAAACATTTTAGAAAGAGTGGAGATCTGACAGTCCACGTGCGAACCCACAAAGAAGAGAAGCCTTACAGTTGTAAACATGTGGGAAACATTTTAGAGAGAGTGGTTAATTGACTCGCCACATGAAAACCCACAAAGAAGAGAAGCCTCACAGGTGTGAAACATGTGGGAAACCTTTTCGACAGAGTGGAAATCTGACAGGCCACATGAGAACCCACAAAGAAGAGAAGCCTTACAGTTGTAAATCATGTGGGGAACATTTTAAACAGAGTGGAGATCTGACAGTCAACATGAGAACCCACACAGATGAGAAGCCTTACAGTTGTAAAACATGTGGGAAACACTTTAGAAAGAGTGGAGATCTGACAGTCCACGTGAGAACCGACAAAGAAGAGAAGCCTTACAGTTGTGAAACACGTGGGAAACCTTTTAGAAAGAGTGGAGATCTGACAATGCACATGAGAACCCACAAAGAAGAGAAGCCTAACAGGTGTAAAACATGTGGGAAACCTTTTAGACAGATTGGAGATCTGACAGTCAACATGAGAACCCACACAGATGAGAAGCCTTACAGTTGTAAAACATGTGGGAAACTTTTCAGACAGAGTGGATATCTTACAGTCCACATGTGAACCCACACAAATGAGAAGCCTTACATTTGTAAAGCATTTGGGAAACATTTTAGACAGAGAGAAGATCTGACAGTCCACATGAGAACCTACACAGATGAGAAGCCTTACAGTTGAACAATATGTGGGAAACTTTTCAGACAGAGTGGAGATCTGACAGTCCACATGAGAACCCACACAGAAGAGGCTTCACAGGTGTGAAACATGTGGGAAACTTTTTAGACAGAGTGGAGATCTGACAGTCCACATGAGAACCCACACAGAAGAGAAGCTTCACAGGTGTGAAACATGTGGGAACCGTTTTCGACAGAGTGGAGATCTGACAGTCCACATAAGAACCCACAAAGAAGAGAAGCCTTACAGTTGTAAAACATGTGGGAAACACTTTAGAGAGAGTGGTTAATTGACTCGCCACATGAGAACCCACAAAGAAGAGAAGCCTTACAGTTGTAAAACATGTGGGAAACATTTTAGACAGAGTGGAGATCTGACAGTCCACATGAGATCCCACACAGAAGAGGCTTTACAGGTGTGAAACATGTGGGAAACCTTTTAGACAGATTGGAGATCTGACAGTCAACATGAGAACCCACACAGATGAGAAGCCTTACAGTTGTAAAACATGTGGGAAACTTTTCAGACAGAGTGGATATCTTACAGTCCACATGTGAACCCACACAGATGAGAAGCCTTACATTTGTAAAGCATTTGGGAAACATTTTAGACAGATTGGATATCTGACAGTCCACATGAGAACCCACACAGATGAGAAGCCTTACAGTTGTTAAACTAGTGGGAAACGTTTCAGACAGATTGGATATCTGACAGTCCACATGTGAACCCACACAGATGATAAGCCTTACAGTTGGAAAACATGTGGGAAACATTTTAGACAGATTGGATATCTGACAGTCCACATGAGAACCCACACAGAAGAGAAGCTTCACAGGCGTGAAACATGTGGGAAACATTTTAGATAGAGTGAAGATCTGACAGTCCACATGAGAACCCACACAGAAGAGAAGCCTTACAGTTGTAAAACATGTGGGAAACTTTTCAGAGTGGATATCTTACAGTCCACATGTGAACCCACAAAGACGAGAAGCCTTACAGTTGTAAAACATATGTGAAACATTTTAGACAGATTGGATATCTGACAGTCCACATGAGAACCCACACAGAAGAGGCTTCACAGGTGTGAAACATGTGGGAAACTTTTTAGACAGAGTGGAGATCTGACAGTCAACATGAGAACCGACAAAGAAGAGAAGCCTTACAGTTGTGAAACACGTGGAAAACTTTTTAGAAAGAGTGGAGATCTGACAGTGCACATGAGAACCCACAAAGAGAAGCCTCACAGGTGTGAAACACATGGGAAACCTTTTAGACAGATTGGAGATCTGACAGTCAACATGAGAACCCACACAGATGAGAAGCCTTACAGTTGTAAAACATGTGGGAAACATTTTAAACAGAGTGGAAATCTGACAGTCAACATGAGAACCCACACAGATGAGAAGCCTTACAGTTGTAAAACATGTGGGAAACTTTTCAGAGTGGATATCTGACAGTCCACATGAGAACCCACACAGAAGAGGCTTCACAGGTGTGAAACATGTGGGAAACTTTTTAGACAGAGTGGAGATCTGACAGTCCACGTGCGAACCCACAAAGAAGAGAAGCCTTACAGTTGTAAACATGTGGGAAACATTATAGAGAGAGTGGTTAATTGACTTGCCACATGAGAACCCACAAAGAAGAGAAGCCTTACAGTTGAACAATATGTGGGAAACTTTTCAGACAGAGTGGAGATCTGACAGTCCACATGAGAACCCACACAGAAGAGGCTTCACAGATGTGAAACATGTGGGAAACTTTTTAAACAGAGTGGAGATCTGACAGTCCACATGAGAACCCACAAAGAAGAGAAGCCTTACAGTTGTAAAGAAATGTGGGAAACATTTTAGAAAGAGTGCAGATCCGACAGTCCACGTGCGAACCCACAAAGAAGAGAAGCCTTACAGTTGTAAACATGTGGGAAACATTTTAGAGAGAGTGGTTAATTGACTCGCCATGAGAACCCACAAAGAAGAGAAGCCTCACAGGTGTGAAACATGTGGGAAATGTTTTCAACAGAGTGGAGATCTGACAGTCCACGTGAGAACTGACAAAGAAGAGAAGCCTTACAGTTGTGAAACACGTGGGAAACTTTTTAGAAAGAGTGGAGATCTGACAGTCAACATGAGAACCCACACAGATGAGAAGCCTTACAGTTGTAAAACACGTGGGAAACTTTTTAAACAGATTGGAGATCTGACAGTCAACATGAGAACCCACACAGATGAGAAGACTCACAGGTGTGAAACATGTGGAAAACCTTTTCGACAGAGTGGAGATCTGACAGTCCACATGAGAACCCACAAAGAAGAGAAGCCTTACAGTTATAAACATGTGGGGAACTTTTCAGACAGAGTGGATATCTTACAGTCAACATGAGAACCCACACAGATGAGAAGCCTTACAGTTGTAAAACATGTGGGAAACTTTTCAGACAGAGTGGATATCTTACAGTCCACATGTGAACCCACACAGATGAGAAGCCTTACAGTTGTAAAACATGTGGGAAACATTTTAGACAGAGTGAAGATCTGACAGTCCACATAAGAACCCACACAGATGAGAAGCCTTACAATTGTGAAACATGTGGGAAACCTTTTAGAAAGAGTGGAGATCTGACAGTCCATGTGAGAACCCACAAAGAGAAGCCTTACAGCTGTAAACATGTGGGAAACATTTTAGACAGAGTGAAGATCTGACAGTCCACATGAGAACCCACACAGAAGAGAAGCTTCACAGGTGTGAAACATGTGGGAACCGTTTTCGACAGAGTGGAGATCTGACAGTCCACATAAGAACCCACAAAGAAGAGAAGCCTTACAGTTGTAAAACATGTGGGAAACACTTTAGAGAGAGTGGTTAATTGACTCGCCACATGAGAACCCACAAAGAAGAGAAGCCTTACAGTTGTAAAACATGTGGGAAACATTTTAGACAGAGTGGAGATCTGACAGTCCACATGAGATCCCACACAGAAGAGGCTTTACAGGTGTGAAACATGTGGGAAACTTTTTAGACAGAGTGGAGATCTGACAGTCCACATGAGAACCCACAAAGAAGAGAAGCCTTACAGTTGTAAAAAATGTGGGAAACATTTTAGAAAGAGTGGAGATCTGACAGTCCACGTGCGAACCCACAAAGAAGAGAAGCCTTACAGTTGTAAACATGTGGGAAACATTTTAGAGAGAGTGGTTAATTGACTCGCCACATGAGAACCCACAAAGAAGAGAAGCCTCACAGGTGTGAAACATGTGGGAAACCTTTTCGACAGAGTGGAAATCTGACAGTCAACATGAGAACCCACACAGATGAGAAGCCTTACAGTTGTAAAACATGTGGGAAACACTTTAGAAAGAGTGGAGATCTGACAGTCCACGTGAGAACCGACAAAGAAGAGAAGCCTTACAGTTGTGAAACACGTGGGAAACCTTTTAGAAAGAGTGGAGATCTGACAGTGCACATGAGAACCCACAAAGAAGAGAAGCCTCACAGGTGTGAAACACGTGGGAAACCTTTTAGACAGATTGGAGATCTGACAGTCAACATGAGAACCCACACAGATGAGAAGCCTTACAGTTGTAAAACATGTGGGAAACTTTTCAGAGTGGATATCTGACAGTCCACATGAGAACCCACACAGAAGAGGCTTCACAGGTGTGAAACATGTGGGAAACCTTTTAGACAGAGTGGAGATCTGACAGTCCACGTGCGAACCCACAAAGAAGAGAAGCCTTACAGTTGTAAACATGTGGGAAACATTATAGAGAGAGTGGTTAATTGACTTGCCACATGAGAACCCACAAAGAAGAGAAGCCTTACAGTTGAACAATATGTGGGAAACTTTTCAGACAGAGTGGAGATCTGACAGTCCACATGAGAACCCACACAGAAGAGGCTTCACATATGTGAAACATGTGGGAAACTTTTTAAACAGAGTGGAGATCTGACAGTCCACATGAGAACCCACAAAGAAGAGAAGCCTTACAGTTGTAAAGAAATGTGGGAAACATTTTAGAAAGAGTGCAGATCCGACAGTCCACGTGCGAACCCACAAAGAAGAGAAGCCTTACAGTTGTAAACATGTGGGAAACATTTTAGAGAGAGTGGTTAATTGACTCGCCATGAGAACCCACAAAGAAGAGAAGCCTTACAGTTGTGAAACACGTGGGAAACTTTTTAGAAAGAGTGGAGATCTGACAGTCAACATGAGAACCCACACAGATGAGAAGCCTTACAGTTGTAAAACATGTGGGAAACTTTTCAGACATAGTGGATATCTTACAGTCCACATGTGAACCCACAAAGAAGAGAAGCCTTACAGTTGTAAACATGTGGGAAACTTTTCAGACAGAGTGGATATCTTAGTCAATATGAGAACCCGCACAGATGAGAAGCCTTACAGTTGTAAAACATGTGGGAAACTTTTCAGACAGAGTGGAGATCTGACAGTCCACATGAGAACCCACACAGAAGAGGCTTCACAGGTGTGAAACATGTGGGAAACATTTTAGAAAGAGTGGAGATCTGACAGTCCACGTGCAAACCCATAAAGAAGAGAAGCCTTACAGTTGTAAACATGTGGGAAACATTTTAGAGAGAGTGGTTAATTGACTCGCCACATGAGAACCCACAAAGAAGAGAAGCCTCACAGGTGTGAAACATGTGGGAAACGTTTTCGACAGAGTGGAGATCTGACAGTCCACATGAGAACCCACAAAGAAGAGAAGCCTTACAGTTGTAAAACATGTGGGAAACACTTTAGAAAGAGTGGAGATCTGACCGTCCATGTGCGAACCGACAAAGAAAAGAAGCCTTACAGTTGTGAAATACGTGGGAAACTTTTTAGAAAGAGTGGAGATCTGACAGTGCACATGAGAACCCACAAAGAAGAGAAGCCTCACAGGTGTGAAACATGTGGGAAACTTTTTAAATAGATTGGAGATCTGACAGTCAACATGAGAACCCACACAGATGAGAAGACTCACAGGTGTGAAACATGTGGAAAACCTTTTCGACAGAGTGGAGATCTGACAGTCCACATGAGAACCCACAAAGAAGAGAAGCCTTACAGTTGTAAACATGTGGGAAACATTTTAGAGAGAGTGGTTAATTGACTCGCCACATGAGAACCCACAAAGAAGAGAAGACTCACAGGTGTGAAACATGTGGGAAACCTTTTTGACAGAGTGGAGATCCGACAGTCCACATGAGAACCCACAAAGAAGAGAAGGCTTACAGTTATAAACATGTGGGGAACTTTTCAGACAGAGTGGATATCTTACAGTCAACATGAGAACCCACACAGATGAGAAGCCTTACAGTTGTAAAACATGTGGGAAACTTTTCAGACAGAGTGGATATCTTACAGTCCACATGTGAACCCACACAGATGAGAAGCCTTACAGTTGTAAAACATGTGGGAAACATTTTAGACAGAGTGAAGATCTGACAGTCCACATAAGAACCCACACAGATGAGAAGCCTTACAATTGTGAAACATGTGGGAAACCTTTTAGAAAGAGTGGAGATCTGACAGTCCATGTAAGAACCCACAAAGAGAAGCCTTACAGCTGTAAACATGTGGGAAACATTTTAGACAGAGTGAAGATCTGACAGTCCCCATGAGAACCCACACAGAAGAGAAGCTTCACAGGTGTGAAACATGTGGGAACCGTTTTTGACAGAGTGGAGATCTGACAGTCCACATAAGAACCCACAAAGAAGAGAAGCCTTACAGTTGTAAAACATGTGGGAAACACTTTAGAAAGAGTGGAGATCTGACCGTCCATGTGCGAACCGACAAAGAAGAGAAGCCTTACAGTTGTGAAATACGTGGGAAACTTTTTAGAAAGAGTGGAGATCTGACAGTGCACATGAGAACCCACAAAGAAGAGAAGCCTCACAGGTGTGAAACACGTGGGAAACTTTTTAAACAGATTGGAGATCTGACAGTCAACATGAGAACCCACACAGATGAGAAGACTCACAGGTGTGAAACATGTGGAAAACCTTTTCGACAGAGTGGAGATCTGACAGTCCACATGAGAACCCACAAAGAAGAGAAGCCTTACAGTTATAAACATGTGGGGAACTTTTCAGACAGAGTGGATATCTTACAGTCAACATGAGAACCCACACAGATGAGAAGCCTTACAGTTGTAAAACATGTGGGAAACTTTTCAGACAGAGTGGATATCTTACAGTCCACATGTGAACCCACACAGATGAGAAGCCTTACAGTTGTAAAACATGTGGGAAACATTTTAGACAGAGTGAAGATCTGACAGTCCACATAAGAACCCACACAGATGAGAAGCCTTACAATTGTGAAACATGTGGGAAACCTTTTAGAAAGAGTGGAGATCTGACAGTCCATGTGAGAACCCACAAAGAGAAGCCTTACAGCTGTAAACATGTGGGAAACATTTTAGACAGAGTGAAGATCTGACAGTCCACATGAGAACCCACACAGAAGAGAAGCTTCACAGGTGTGAAACATGTGGGAACCGTTTTCGACAGAGTGGAGATCTGACAGTCCACATAAGAACCCACAAAGAAGAGAAGCCTTACAGTTGTAAAACATGTGGGAAACACTTTAGAGAGAGTGGTTAATTGACTCGCCACATGAGAACCCACAAAGAAGAGAAGCCTTACAGTTGTAAAACATGTGGGAAACATTTTAGACAGAGTGGAGATCTGACAGTCCACATGAGATCCCACACAGAAGAGGCTTTACAGGTGTGAAACATGTGGGAAACTTTTTAGACAGAGTGGAGATCTGACAGTCCACATGAGAACCCACAAAGAAGAGAAGCCTTACAGTTGTAAAAAATGTGGGAAACATTTTAGAAAGAGTGGAGATCTGACAGTCCACGTGCGAACCCACAAAGAAGAGAAGCCTTACAGTTGTAAACATGTGGGAAACATTTTAGAGAGAGTGGTTAATTGACTCGCCACATGAGAACCCACAAAGAAGAGAAGCCTCACAGGTGTGAAACATGTGGGAAACCTTTTCGACAGAGTGGAAATCTGACAGTCAACATGAGAACCCACACAGATGAGAAGCCTTACAGTTGTAAAACATGTGGGAAACACTTTAGAAAGAGTGGAGATCTGACAGTCCACGTGAGAACCCACAAAGAAGAGAAGCCTCACAGGTGTGAAACACGTGGGAAACCTTTTAGACAGATTGGAGATCTGACAGTCAACATGAGAACCCACACAGATGAGAAGCCTTACAGTTGTAAAACATGTGGGAAACTTTTCAGAGTGGATATCTGACAGTCCACATGAGAACCCACACAGAAGAGGCTTCACAGGTGTGAAACATGTGGGAAACTTTTTAGACAGAGTGGAGATCTGACAGTCCACGTGCGAACCCACAAAGAAGAGAAGCCTTACAGTTGTAAACATGTGGGAAACATTATAGAGAGAGTGGTTAATTGACTTGCCACATGAGAACCCACAAAGAAGAGAAGCCTTACAGTTGAACAATATGTGGGAAACTTTTCAGACAGAGTGGAGATCTGACAGTCCACATGAGAACCCACACAGAAGAGGCTTCACAGATGTGAAACATGTGGGAAACTTTTTAAACAGAGTGGAGATCTGACAGTCCACATGAGAACCCACAAAGAAGAGAAGCCTTACAGTTGTAAAGAAATGTGGGAAACATTTTAGAAAGAGTGCAGATCCGACAGTCCACGTGCGAACCCACAAAGAAGAGAAGCCTTACAGTTGTAAACATGTGGGAAACATTTTAGAGAGAGTGGTTAATTGACTCGCCATGAGAACCCACAAAGAAGAGAAGCCTCACAGGTGTGAAACATGTGGGAAATGTTTTCAACAGAGTGGAGATCTGACAGTCCACGTGAGAACTGACAAAGAAGAGAAGCCTTACAGTTGTGAAACACGTGGGAAACTTTTTAGAAAGAGTGGAGATCTGACAGTCAACATGAGAACCCACACAGATGAGAAGCCTTACAGTTGTAAAACATGTGGGAAACTTTTCAGACATAGTGGATATCTTACAGTCCACATGTGAACCCACAAAGAAGAGAAGCCTTACAGTTGTAAACATGTGGGAAACTTTTCAGACAGAGTGGATATCTTAGTCAATATGAGAACCCGCACAGATGAGAAGCCTTACAGTTGTAAAACATGTGGGAAACTTTTCAGACAGAGTGGAGATCTGACAGTCCACATGAGAACCCACACAGAAGAGGCTTCACAGGTGTGAAACATGTGGGAAACATTTTAGAAAGAGTGGAGATCTGACAGTCCACGTGCAAACCCATAAAGAAGAGAAGCCTTACAGTTGTAAACATGTGGGAAACATTTTAGAGAGAGTGGTTAATTGACTCGCCACATGAGAACCCACAAAGAAGAGAAGCCTCACAGGTGTGAAACATGTGGGAAACGTTTTCGACAGAGTGGAGATCTGACAGTCCACATGAGAACCCACAAAGAAGAGAAGCCTTACAGTTGTAAAACATGTGGGAAACACTTTAGAAAGAGTGGAGATCTGACCATCCATGTGCGAACCGACAAAGAAAAGAAGCCTTACAGTTGTGAAATACGTGGGAAACTTTTTAGAAAGAGTGGAGATCTGACAGTGCACATGAGAACCCACAAAGAAGAGAAGCCTCACAGGTGTGAAACACGTGGGAAACTTTTTAAACAGATTGGAGATCTGACAGTCAACATGAGAACCCACACAGATGAGAAGACTCACAGGTGTGAAACATGTGGAAAACCTTTTCGACAGAGTGGAGATCTGACAGTCCACATGAGAACCCACAAAGAAGAGAAGCCTTACAGTTGTAAACATGTGGGAAACATTTTAGAGAGAGTGGTTAATTGACTCGCCACATGAGAACCCACAAAGAAGAGAAGACTCACAGGTGTGAAACATGTGGGAAACCTTTTTGACAGAGTGGAGATCCGACAGTCCACATGAGAACCCACAAAGAAGAGAAGGCTTACAGTTATAAACATGTGGGGAACTTTTCAGACAGAGTGGATATCTTACAGTCAACATGAGAACCCACACAGATGAGAAGCCTTACAGTTGTAAAACATGTGGGAAACTTTTCAGACAGAGTGGATATCTTACAGTTCACATGTGAACCCACACAGATGAGAAGCCTTACAGTTGTAAAACATGTGGGAAACATTTTAGACAGAGTGAAGATCTGACAGTCCACATAAGAACCCACACAGATGAGAAGCCTTACAATTGTGAAACATGTGGGAAACCTTTTAGAAAGAGTGGAGATCTGACAGTCCATGTAAGAACCCACAAAGAAGAGAAGCCTTACAGTTGTAAAACATGTGGGAAACACTTTAGAGAGAGTGGTTAATTGACTCGCCACATGAGAACCCACAAAGAAGAGAAGCCTTACAGTTGTAAAACATGTGGGAAACATTTTAGACAGAGTGGAGATCTGACAGTCCACATGAGATCCCACACAGAAGAGGCTTTACAGGTGTGAAACATGTGGGAAACTTTTTAGACAGAGTGGAGATCTGACAGTCCACATGAGAACCCACAAAGAAGAGAAGCCTTACAGTTGTAAAAAATGTGGGAAACATTTTAGAAAGAGTGGAGATCTGACAGTCCACGTGCGAACCCACAAAGAAGAGAAGCCTTACAGTTGTAAACATGTGGGAAACATTTTAGAGAGAGTGGTTAATTGACTCGCCACATGAAAACCCACAAAGAAGAGAAGCCTCACAGGTGTGAAACATGTGGGAAACCTTTTCGACAGAGTGGAAATCTGACAGGCCACATGAGAACCCACAAAGAAGAGAAGCCTTACAGTTGTAAATCATGTGGGGAACATTTTAAACAGAGTGGAGATCTGACAGTCAACATGAGAACCCACACAGATGAGAAGCCTTACAGTTGTAAAACATGTGGGAAACACTTTAGAAAGAGTGGAGATCTGACAGTCCACGTGAGAACCGACAAAGAAGAGAAGCCTTACAGTTGTGAAACACGTGGGAAACCTTTTAGAAAGAGTGGAGATCTGACAATGCACATGAGAACCCACAAAGAAGAGAAGCCTAACAGGTGTAAAACATGTGGGAAACCTTTTAGACAGATTGGAGATCTGACAGTCAACATGAGAACCCACACAGATGAGAAGCCTTACAGTTGTAAAACATGTGGGAAACTTTTCAGACAGAGTGGATATCTTACAGTCCACATGTGAACCCACACAAATGAGAAGCCTTACATTTGTAAAGCATTTGGGAAACATTTTAGACAGAGAGAAGATCTGACAGTCCACATGAGAACCTACACAGATGAGAAGCCTTACAGTTGAACAATATGTGGGAAACTTTTCAGACAGAGTGGAGATCTGACAGTCCACATGAGAACCCACAAAGAAGAGAAGCCTCACAGGTGTGAAACACATGGGAAACCTTTTAGAAAGAGTGGAGATCTGACAGTCCACATGAGATCCCACACAGAAGAGGCTTTACAGGTGTGAAACATGTGGGAAACCTTTTAGACAGATTGGAGATCTGACAGTCAACATGAGAACCCACACAGATGAGAAGCCTTACAGTTGTAAAACATGTGGGAAACTTTTCAGACAGAGTGGATATCTTACAGTCCACATGTGAACCCACACAGATGAGAAGCCTTACATTTGTAAAGCATTTGGGAAACATTTTAGACAGATTGGATATCTGACAGTCCACATGAGAACCCACACAGAAGAGAAGCTTCACAGGCGTGAAACATGTGGGAAACATTTTAGATAGAGTGAAGATCTGACAGTCCACATGAGAACCCACACAGAAGAGAAGCCTTACAGTTGTAAAACATGTGGGAAACTTTTCAGAGTGGATATCTTACAGTCCACATGTGAACCCACAAAGACGAGAAGCCTTACAGTTGTAAAACATATGTGAAACATTTTAGACAGATTGGATATCTGACAGTCCACATGAGAACCCACACAGAAGAGAAGCTTCACAGGCGTGAAACATGTGGGAAACATTTTATAGAGAGTGGTTAATTGACTCGCCATGAGAACCCACAAAGAAGAGAAGCCTCACAGGTGTGAAACATGTGGGAAATGTTTTCAACAGAGTGGAGATCTGACAGTCCACATGAGAACCCACAAAGATGAGAAGCCTTACAGTTGTAAAACATGTGAGAAACACTTTAGAAAGAGTAGAGATCTGACAGTCCACGTGAGAACTGACAAAGAAGAGAAGCCTTAAAGTTGTGAAACACGTGGGAAACTTTTTAGAAAGAGTGGAGATCTGACAGTCAACATGAGAACCCACACAGATGAGAAGCCTTACAGTTGTAAAACATGTGGGAAACTTTTCAGACATAGTGGATACCTTACAGTCCACATGTGAACCCACACAGATGAGAAGCCTTACAGTTGTAAAACATGTGGGAAACATTTTAGACAGAGTGAAGATCTGACAGTCCACATGAGAACCCACACAGATGAGAAGCCTTACAGTTGTTAAACTAGTGGGAAACGTTTCAGACAGATTGGATATCTGACAGTCCACATGTGAACCCACACAGATGATAAGCCTTACAGTTGGAAAACATGTGGGAAACATTTTAGACAGATTGGATATCTGACAGTCCACATGAGAACCCACACAGAAGAGAAGCTTCACAGGCGTGAAACATGTGGGAAACATTTTAGATAGAGTGAAGATCTGACAGTCCACATGAGAACCCACACAGAAGAGAAGCCTTACAGTTGTAAAACATGTGGGAAACTTTTCAGAGTGGATATCTTACAGTCCACATGTGAACCCACAAAGACGAGAAGCCTTACAGTTGTAAAACATATGTGAAACATTTTAGACAGATTGGATATCTGACAGTCCACATGAGAACCCACACAGAAGAGAAGCTTCACAGGCGTGAAACATGTGGGAAACATTTTAGACAGAGTGAAGATCTGACAGTCCACATGAGAACCCACACAGAAGAGGCTTCACAGGTGTGAAACATGTGGGAAACTTTTTAGACAGAGTGGAGATCTGACAGTCAACATGAGAACCGACAAAGAAGAGAAGCCTTACAGTTGTGAAACACGTGGAAAACTTTTTAGAAAGAGTGGAGATCTGACAGTGCACATGAGAACCCACAAAGAAGAGAAGCCTCACAGGTGTGAAACACATGGGAAACCTTTTAGACAGATTGGAGATCTGACAGTCAACATGAGAACCCACACAGATGAGAAGCCTTACAGTTGTAAAACATGTGGGAAACATTTTAAACAGAGTGGAAATCTGACAGTCAACATGAGAACCCACACAGATGAGAAGCCTTATAGTTGTAAAACATGTGGGTAACTTTTCAGACAGAGGGGATATCTGACAGTCCACATGAGAACCCACACAGATCAGAAGCCTCACAGGTGTGAAACATGTGGGAAACATTTTAGACGGATTGGAGATCTGACAGTCAACATGAGAACCCACACAGATGAGAAGCCTCACAGGTGTGAAACACGTGGGAAACCTTTTAGACAGATTGGAGATCTGACAGTCAACATGAGAACCCACACAGATGAGAAGCCTTACAGTTGTAAAACATGTGGGAAACTTTTCAGAGTGGATATCTGACAGTCCACATGAGAACCCACACAGAAGAGGCTTCACAGGTGTGAAACATGTGGGAAACTTTTTAGACAGAGTGGAGATCTGACAGTCCACGTGCGAACCCACAAAGAAGAGAAGCCTTACAGTTGTAAACATGTGGGAAACATTATAGAGAGAGTGG
Organism: Brachionichthys hirsutus; assembly: GCF_040956055.1. Taxonomy (NCBI): domain Eukaryota; kingdom Metazoa; phylum Chordata; class Actinopteri; order Lophiiformes; family Brachionichthyidae; genus Brachionichthys; species Brachionichthys hirsutus. The sequence goes on along the minus strand of NW_027180315.1, from coordinate 453,873 downwards.
TTAATTGACTTGCCACATGAGAACCCACAAAGAAGAGAAGCCTTACAGTTGAACAATATGTGGGAAACTTTTCAGACAGAGTGGAGATCTGACAGTCCACATGAGAACCCACACAGAAGAGGCTTCACAGATGTGAAACATGTGGGAAACTTTTTAAACAGAGTGGAGATCTGACAGTCCACATGAGAACCCACAAAGAAGAGAAGCCTTACAGTTGTAAAGAAATGTGGGAAACATTTTAGAAAGAGTGCAGATCCGACAGTCCACGTGCGAACCCACAAAGAAGAGAAGCCTTACAGTTGTAAACATGTGGGAAACATTTTAGAGAGAGTGGTTAATTGACTCGCCATGAGAACCCACAAAGAAGAGAAGCCTCACAGGTGTGAAACATGTGGGAAATGTTTTCAACAGAGTGGAGATCTGACAGTCCACGTGAGAACTGACAAAGAAGAGAAGCCTTACAGTTGTGAAACACGTGGGAAACTTTTTAGAAAGAGTGGAGATCTGACAGTCAACATGAGAACCCACACAGATGAGAAGCCTTACAGTTGTAAAACATGTGGGAAACTTTTCAGACATAGTGGATATCTTACAGTCCACATGTGAACCCACAAAGAAGAGAAGCCTTACAGTTGTAAACATGTGGGAAACTTTTCAGACAGAGTGGATATCTTAGTCAATATGAGAACCCGCAGATGAGAAGCCTTACAGTTGTAAAACATGTGGGAAACTTTTCAGACAGAGTGGAGATCTGACAGTCCACATGAGAACCCACACAGAAGAGGCTTCACAGGTGTGAAACATGTGGGAAACGTTTTCGACAGAGTGGAGATCTGACAGTCCACATGAGAACCCACAAAGAAGAGAAGCCTTACAGTTGTAAAACATGTGGGAAACACTTTAGAAAGAGTGGAGATCTGACCGTCCATGTGCGAACCGACAAAGAAGAGAAGCCTTACAGGTGTGAAACACGTGGGAAACATTTTAGACAGAGTGAAGATCTGACAGTCCACATGAGAACCCACACAGAAGAGAAGCTTCACAGGTGTGAAACATGTGGGAACCGTTTTCGACAGAGTGGAGATCTGACAGTCCACATAAGAACCCACAAAGAAGAGAAGCCTTACAGTTGTAAAACATGTGGGAAACACTTTAGAGAGAGTGGTTAATTGACTCGCCACATGAGAACCCACAAAGAAGAGAAGCCTCACAGGTGTGAAACATGTGGGAAACATTTTAGACAGAGTGGAGATCTGACAGTCCACATGAGATCCCACACAGAAGAGGCTTTACAGGTGTGAAACATGTGGGAAAATTTTTAGACAGAGTGGAGATCTGACAGTCCACATGAGAACCCACAAAGAAGAGAAGCCTTACAGTTGTAAAAAATGTGGGAAACATTTTAGAAAGAGTGGAGATCTGACAGTCCACGTGCGAACCCACAAAGAAGAGAAGCCTTACAGTTGTAAACATGTGGGAAACATTTTAGAGAGAGTGGTTAATTGACTCGCCACATGAGAACCCACAAAGAAGAGAAGCCTCACAGGTGTGAAACATGTGGGAAACCTTTTCGACAGAGTGGAAATCTGACAGTCAACATGAGAACCCACACAGATGAGAAGCCTTACAGTTGTAAAACATGTGGGAAACACTTTAGAAAGAGTGGAGATCTGACAGTCCACGTGAGAACCGACAAAGAAGAGAAGCCTTACAGTTGTGAAACACGTGGGAAACTTTTTAGAAAGAGTGGAGATCTGACAGTGCACATGAGAACCCACAAAGAAGAGAAGCCTCACAGGTGTGAAACACGTGGGAAACCTTTTAGACAGATTGGAGATCTGACAGTCAACATGAGAACCCACACAGATGAGAAGCCTTACAGTTGTAAAACATGTGGGAAACTTTTCAGAGTGGATATCTGACAGTCCACATGAGAACCCACACAGAAGAGGCTTCACAGGTGTGAAACATGTGGGAAACTTTTTAGACAGAGTGGAGATCTGACAGTCCACGTGCGAACCCACAAAGAAGAGAAGCCTTACAGTTGTAAACATGTGGGAAACATTATAGAGAGAGTGGTTAATTGACTTGCCACATGAGAACCCACAAAGAAGAGAAGCCTTACAGTTGAACAATATGTGGGAAACTTTTCAGACAGAGTGGAGATCTGACAGTCCACATGAGAACCCACACAGAAGAGGCTTCACAGATGTGAAACATGTGGGAAACTTTTTAAACAGAGTGGAGATCTGACAGTCCACATGAGAACCCACAAAGAAGAGAAGCCTTACAGTTGTAAAGAAATGTGGGAAACATTTTAGAAAGAGTGCAGATCCGACAGTCCACGTGCGAACCCACAAAGAAGAGAAGCCTTACAGTTGTAAACATGTGGGAAACATTTTAGAGAGAGTGGTTAATTGACTCGCCATGAGAACCCACAAAGAAGAGAAGCCTCACAGGTGTGAAACATGTGGGAAATGTTTTCAACAGAGTGGAGATCTGACAGTCCACGTGAGAACTGACAAAGAAGAGAAGCCTTACAGTTGTGAAACACGTGGGAAACTTTTTAGAAAGAGTGGAGATCTGACAGTCAACATGAGAACCCACACAGATGAGAAGCCTTACAGTTGTAAAACATGTGGGAAACTTTTCAGACATAGTGGATATCTTACAGTCCACATGTGAACCCACAAAGAAGAGAAGCCTTACAGTTGTAAACATGTGGGAAACTTTTCAGACAGAGTGGATATCTTAGTCAATATGAGAACCCGCACAGATGAGAAGCCTTACAGTTGTAAAACATGTGGGAAACTTTTCAGACAGAGTGGAGATCTGACAGTCCACATGAGAACCCACACAGAAGAGGCTTCACAGGTGTGAAACATGTGGGAAACATTTTAGAAAGAGTGGAGATCTGACAGTCCACGTGCAAACCCATAAAGAAGAGAAGCCTTACAGTTGTAAACATGTGGGAAACATTTTAGAGAGAGTGGTTAATTGACTCGCCACATGAGAACCCACAAAGAAGAGAAGCCTCACAGGTGTGAAACATGTGGGAAACGTTTTCGACAGAGTGGAGATATGACAGTCCACATGAGAACCCACAAAGAAGAGAAGCCTTACAGTTGTAAACATGTGGGAAACATTTTAGAGAGAGTGGTTAATTGACTCGCCACATGAGAACCCACAAAGAAGAGAAGCCTCACAGGTGTGAAACATGTGGGAAACGTTTTCGACAGAGTGGAGATCTGACAGTCCACATGAGAACCCACAAAGAAGAGAAGCCTTACAGTTGTAAAACATGTGGGAAACACTTTAGAAAGAGTGGAGATCTGACCGTCCATGTGCGAACCAACAAAGAAGAGAAGCCTTACAGTTGTGAAATACGTGGGAAACTTTTTAGAAAGAGTGGAGATCTGACAGTGCACATGAGAACCCACAAAGAAGAGAAGCCTCACAGGTGTGAAACACGTGGGAAACTTTTTAAACAGATTGGAGATCTGACAGTCAACATGAGAACCCACACAGATGAGAAGACTCACAGGTGTGAAACATGTGGAAAACCTTTTCGACAGAGTGGAGATCTGACAGTCCACATGAGAACCCACAAAGAAGAGAAGCCTTACAGTTGTAAACATGTGGGAAACATTTTAGAGAGAGTGGTTAATTGACTCGCCACATGAGAACCCACAAAGAAGAGAAGACTCACAGGTGTGAAACATGTGGGAAACCTTTTTGACAGAGTGGAGATCCGACAGTCCACATGAGAACCCACAAAGAAGAGAAGCCTTACAGTTATAAACATGTGGGGAACTTTTCAGACAGAGTGGATATCTTACAGTCAACATGAGAACCCACAGAGATGAGAAGCCTTACAGTTGTAAAACATGTGGGAAACTTTTCAGACAGAGTGGATATCTTACAGTCCACATGTGAACCCACACAGATGAGAAGCCTTACAGTTGTAAAACATGTGGGAAACATTTTAGACAGAGTGAAGATCTGACAGTCCACATAAGAACCCACACAGATGAGAAGCCTTACAATTGTGAAACATGTGGGAAACCTTTTAGAAAGAGTGGAGATCTGACAGTCCACATAAGAACCCACAAAGAAGAGAAGCCTTACAGTTGTAAAACATGTGGGAAACACTTTAGAGAGAGTGGTTAATTGACTCGCCACATGAGAACCCACAAAGAAGAGAAGCCTTACAGTTGTAAAACATGTGGGAAACATTTTAGACAGAGTGGAGATCTGACAGTCCACATGAGATCCCACACAGAAGAGGCTTTACAGGTGTGAAACATGTGGGAAACTTTTTAGACAGAGTGGAGATCTGACAGTCCACATGAGAACCCACAAAGAAGAGAAGCCTTACAGTTGTAAAAAATGTGGGAAACATTTTAGAAAGAGTGGAGATCTGACAGTCCACGTGCGAACCCACAAAGAAGAGAAGCCTTACAGTTGTAAACATGTGGGAAACATTTTAGAGAGAGTGGTTAATTGACTCGCCACATGAGAACCCACAAAGAAGAGAAGCCTCACAGGTGTGAAACATGTGGGAAACCTTTTCGACAGAGTGGAAATCTGACAGGCCACATGAGAACCCACAAAGAAGAGAAGCCTTACAGTTGTAAATCATGTGGGGAACATTTTAAACAGAGTGGAGATCTGACAGTCAACATGAGAACCCACACAGATGAGAAGCCTTACAGTTGTAAAACATGTGGGAAACACTTTAGAAAGAGTGGAGATCTGACAGTCCACGTGAGAACCGACAAAGAAGAGAAGCCTTACAGTTGTGAAACACGTGGGAAACCTTTTAGAAAGAGTGGAGATCTGACAATGCACATGAGAACCCACAAAGAAGAGAAGCCTAACAGGTGTAAAACATGTGGGAAACCTTTTAGACAGATTGGAGATCTGACAGTCAACATGAGAACCCACACAGATGAGAAGCCTTACAGTTGTAAAACATGTGGGAAACTTTTCAGACAGAGTGGATATCTTACAGTCCACATGTGAACCCACACAGATGAGAAGCCTTACATTTGTAAAGCATTTGGGAAACATTTTAGACAGAGTGAAGATCTGACAGTCCACATGAGAACCTACACAGATGAGAAGCCTTACAGTTGAACAATATGTGGGAAACTTTTCAGACAGAGTGGAGATCTGACAGTCCACATGAGAACCCACACAGAAGAGGCTTCACAGGTGTGAAACATGTGGGAAACTTTTTAGACAGAGTGGAGATCTGACAGTCCACGTGCGAACCCACAAAGAAGAGAAGCCTTACAGTTGTAAACATGTGGGAAACATTTTAGACAGAGTGAAGATCTGACAGTCCACATGAGAACCCACACAGAAGAGAAGCTTCACAGGTGTGAAACATGTGGGAACCGTTTTCGACAGAGTGGAGATCTGACAGTCCACATAAGAACCCACAAAGAAGAGAAGCCTTACAGTTGTAAAACATGTGGGAAACACTTTAGAGAGAGTGGTTAATTGACTCGCCACATGAGAACCCACAAAGAAGAGAAGCCTTACAGTTGTAAAACATGTGGGAAACATTTTAGACAGAGTGGAGATCTGACAGTCCACATGAGATCCCACACAGAAGAGGCTTTACAGGTGTGAAACATGTGGGAAACCTTTTAGACAGATTGGAGATCTGACAGTCAACATGAGAACCCACACAGATGAGAAGCCTTACAGTTGTAAAACATGTGGGAAACTTTTCAGACAGAGTGGATATCTTACAGTCCACATGTGAACCCACACAGATGAGAAGCCTTACATTTGTAAAGCATTTGGGAAACATTTTAGATAGAGTGAAGATCTGACAGTCCACATGAGAACCTACACAGATGAGAAGCCTTACAGTTGAACAATATGTGGGAAACTTTTCAGACAGAGTGGAGATCTGACAGTCCACATGAGAACCCACACAGAAGAGGCTTCACAGGTGTGAAACATGTGGGAAACTTTTTAGACAGAGTGGAGATCTGACAGTCCACGTGCGAACCCACAAAGAAGAGAAGCCTTACAGTTGTAAACATGTGGGAAACATTATAGAGAGAGTGGTTAATTGACTCGCCACATGAGAACCCACAAAGAAGAGAAGCCTTACAGTTGTAAATCATGTGGGGAACATTTTAAACAGAGTGGAGATCTGATAGTCAACATGAGAACCCACACAGATGAGAAGCCTTACAGTTGTAAAACATGTGGGAAACACTTTAGAAAGAGTGGAGATCTGACAGTCCACGTGAGAACCGACAAAGAAGAGAAGCCTTACAGTTGTGAAACACGTGGGAAACTTTTTAGAAAGAGTGGAGATCTGACAGTGCACATGAGAACCCACAAAGAAGAGAAGCCTCACAGGTGTGAAACACGTGGGAAACCTTTTAGACAGATTGGAGATCTGACAGTCAACATGAGAACCCACACAGATGAGAAGCCTTACAGTTGTAAAACATGTGGGAAACTTTTCAGAGTGGCTATCTGACAGTCCACATGAGAACCCACACAGAAGAGCCTTCACAAGTGTGAAACATGTGGGAAACTTTTTAGACAGAGTGGAGATCTGACAGTCCACATGAGAACCCACAAAGAAGAGAAGCCTTACAGTTGTAAATCATGTGGGGAACATTTTAAACAGAGTGGAGATCTGACAGTCAACATGAGAACCCACACAGATGAGAAGCCTTACAGTTGTAAAACATGTGGGAAACACTTTAGAAAGAGTGGAAATCTGACAGTCCACATGAGAACCTACACAGATGAGAAGCCTTACAGTTGAACAATATGTGGGAAACTTTTCAGACAGAGTGGAGATCTGACAGTCCACATGAGAACCCACACAGAAGAGGCTTCACAGATGTGAAACATGTGGGAAACTTTTTAAACAGAGTGGAGATCTGACAGTCCACATGAGAACCCACAAAGAAGAGAAGCCTTACAGTTGTAAACATGTGGGAAACATTTTAGAGAGAGTGGTTAATTGACTCGCCATGAGAACCCACAAAGAAGAGAAGCCTCACAGGTGTGAAACATGTGGGAAATGTTTTCAACAGAGTGGAGATCTGACAGTCCACGTGAGAACTGACAAAGAAGAGAAGCCTTACAGTTGTGAAACACGTGGGAAACTTTTTAGAAAGAGTGGAGATCTGACAGTCAACATGAGAACCCACACAGATGAGAAGCCTTACAGTTGTAAAACATGTGGGAAACTTTTCAGACATAGTGGATATCTTACAGTCCACATGTGAACCCACAAAGAAGAGAAGCCTTACAGTTGTAAACATGTGGGAAACTTTTCAGACAGAGTGGATATCTTAGTCAATATGAGAACCCACACAGATGAGAAGCCTTACTGTTGTAAAACATGTGGGAAACTTTTCAGACAGAGTGGAGATCTGACAGTCCACATGAGAACCCACACAGAAGAGGCTTCACAGGTGTGAAACATGTGGGAAACATTTTAGAAAGAGTGGAGATCTGACAGTCCACGTGCAAACCCATATAGAAGAGAAGCCTTACAGTTGTAAACATGTGGGAAACATTTTAGAGAGAGTGGTTAATTGACTCGCCACATGAGAACCCACAAAGAAGAGAAGACTCACAGGTGTGAAACATGTGGGAAACCTTTTTGACAGAGTGGAGATCTGACAGTCCACATGAGAACCCACAAAGAAGAGAAGCCTCACAGGTGTGAAACATGTGGGAAACGTTTTCGACAGAGTGGAGATCTGACAGTCCACATGAGAACCCACAAAGAAGAGAAGCCTCACAGGTGTGAAACATGTGGGAAACGTTTTCGACAGAGTGGAGATCTGACAGTCCACATGAGAACCCACAAAGAAGAGAAGCCTTACAGTTGTGAAATACGTGGGAAACTTTTTAGAAAGAGTGGAGATCTGACAGTGCACATGAGAACCCACAAAGAAGAGAAGCCTCACAGGTGTGAAAACCGTGGGAAACTTTTTAAACAGATTGGAGATCTGACAGTCAACATGAGAACCCACACAGATGAGAAGACTCACAGGTGTGAAACATGTGGGAAACCTTTTCGACAGAGTGGAGATCTGACAGTCCACATGAGAACCCACAAAGAAGAGAAGCCTTACAGTTGTAAACATGTGGGAAACATTTTAGAGAGAGTGGTTAATTGACTCGCCACATGAGAACCCACAAAGAAGAGAAGCCTCACAGGTGTGAAACATGTGGGAAACATTTTAGAGAGAGTGGTTAATTGACTCGCCACATGAGAACCCACAAAGAAGAGAAGCCTCACAGGTGTGAAACATGTGGGAAACCTTTTTGACAGAGTGGAGATCTGACAGTCCACATGAGAACCCACAAAGAAGAGAAGCCTTACAATTGTAAACATGTGGGAAACTTTTCAGACAGAGTGGATATCTTACAGTCAACATGAGAACCCACACAGATGAGAAGCCTCACATGTGTGAAACATGTGGGAAACGTTTTCGACAGAGTGGAGATCTGACAGTCCACATGAGAACCCACAAAGAAGAGAAGCCTTACAGTTGTAAAACATGTGGGAAACACTTTAGAAAGAGTGGAGATCTGACAGTGCACGTGAGAACCGACAAAGAAGAGAAGCCTTACAGTTGTGAAACACGTGGGAAACTTTTTAGAAAGAGTGGAGATCTGACAGTGCACATGAGAACCCACAAAGAAGAGAAGCCTCACAGGTGTGAAACACGTGGGAAACCTTTTAGACAGATTGGAGATCTGACAGTCAACATGAGAACCCACACAGATGAGAAGCCTTACAGTTGTAAAACATGTGGGAAACTTTTCAGAGTGGATATCTGACAGTCCACATGAGAACCCACACAGAAGAGGCTTCACAAGTGTGAAACATGTGGGAAACTTTTTAGACAGAGTGGAGATCTGACAGTCCACATGCGAACCCACAAAGAAGAGAAGCCTTACAGTTGTAAACATGTGGGAAACATTATAGAGAGAGTGGTTAATTGACTTGCCACATGAGAACCCACAAAGAAGAGAAGCCTTACAGTTGTAAATCATGTGGGGAACATTTTAAACAGAGTGGAGATCTGACAGTCAACATGAGAACCCACACAGATGAGAAGCCTTACAGTTGTAAAACATGTGGGAAACACTTTAGAAAGAGTGGAGATCTGACAGTCCACATGCGAACCTACACAGATGAGAAGCCTTACAGTTGTAAACATGTGGGAAACATTTTAGAGAGAGTGGTTAATTGACTCGCCATGAGAACCCACAAAGAAGAGAAGCCTCACAGGTGTGAAACATGTGGGAAATGTTTTCAACAGAGTGGAGATCTGACAGTCCACGTGAGAACTGACAAAGAAGAGAAGCCTTACAGTTGTGAAACATGTGGGAAACGTTTTCGACAGAGTGGAGATCTGACAGTCCACATGAGAACCCACAAAGAAGAGAAGCCTTACAGTTGTGAAATACGTGGGAAACTTTTTAGAAAGAGTGGAGATCTGACAGTGCACATGAGAACCCACAAAGAAGAGAAGCCTCACAGGTGTGAAAACCGTGGGAAACTTTTTAAACAGATTGGAGATCTGACAGTCAACATGAGAACCCACACAGATGAGAAGACTCACAGGTGTGAAACATGTGGGAAACCTTTTCGACAGAGTGGAGATCTGACAGTCCACATGAGAACCCACAAAGAAGAGAAGCCTTACAGTTGTAAACATGTGGGAAACATTTTAGAGAGAGTGGTTAATTGACTCGCCACATGAGAACCCACAAAGAAGAGAAGCCTCACAGGTGTGAAACATGTGGGAAACGTTTTCGACAGAGTGGAGATCTGACAGTCCACATGAGAACCCACAAAGAAGAGAAGCCTTACAGTTGTAAAACATGTGGGAAACACTTTAGAAAGAGTGGAGATCTGACCGTCCATGTGCGAACCAACAAAGAAGAGAAGCCTTACAGTTGTGAAATACGTGGGAAACTTTTTAGAAAGAGTGGAGATCTGACAGTGCACATGAGAACCCACAAAGAAGAGAAGCCTCACAGGTGTGAAACACGTGGGAAACTTTTTAAACAGATTGGAGATCTGACAGTCAACATGAGAACCCACACAGATGAGAAGACTCACAGGTGTGAAACATGTGGAAAACCTTTTCGACAGAGTGGAGATCTGACAGTCCACATGAGAACCCACAAAGAAGAGAAGCCTTACAGTTGTAAACATGTGGGAAACATTTTAGAGAGAGTGGTTAATTGACTCGCCACATGAGAACCCACAAAGAAGAGAAGACTCACAGGTGTGAAACATGTGGGAAACCTTTTTGACAGAGTGGAGATCCGACAGTCCACATGAGAACCCACAAAGAAGAGAAGCCTTACAGTTATAAACATGTGGGGAACTTTTCAGACAGAGTGGATATCTTACAGTCAACATGAGAACCCACAGAGATGAGAAGCCTTACAGTTGTAAAACATGTGGGAAACTTTTCAGACAGAGTGGATATCTTACAGTCCACATGTGAACCCACACAGATGAGAAGCCTTACAGTTGTAAAACATGTGGGAAACATTTTAGACAGAGTGAAGATCTGACAGTCCACATAAGAACCCACACAGATGAGAAGCCTTACAATTGTGAAACATGTGGGAAACCTTTTAGAAAGAGTGGAGATCTGACAGTCCATGTGAGAACCCACAAAGAGAAGCCTTAAAGCTGTAAACATGTGGGAAACATTTTAGACAGAGTGAAGATCTGACAGTCCACATGAGAACCCACACAGAAGAGAAGCTTCACAGGTGTGAAACATGTGGGAACCGTTTTCGACAGAGTGGAGATCTGACAGTCCACATAAGAACCCACAAAGAAGAGAAGCCTTACAGTTGTAAAACATGTGGGAAACACTTTAGAGAGAGTGGTTAATTGACTCGCCACATGAGAACCCACAAAGAAGAGAAGCCTTACAGTTGTAAAACATGTGGGAAACATTTTAGACAGAGTGGAGATCTGACAGTCCACATGAGATCCCACACAGAAGAGGCTTTACAGGTGTGAAACATGTGGGAAACGTTTTAGACAGAGTGGAGATCTGACAGTCCACATGAGAACCCACAAAGAAGAGGAGCCTTACAGTTGTAAAAAATGTGGGAAACATTTTAGAAAGAGTGGAGATCTGACAGTCCACGTGCGAACCCACAAAGAAGAGAAGCCTTACAGTTGTAAACATGTGGGAAACATTTTAGAGAGAGTGGTTAATTGACTCGCCACATGAGAACCCACAAAGAAGAGAAGCCTCACAGGTGTGAAACATGTGGGAAACCTTTTCGACAGAGTGGAAATCTGACAGGCCACATGAGAACCCACAAAGAAGAGAAGCCTTACAGTTGTAAATCATGTGGGGAACATTTTAAACAGAGTGGAGATCTGACAGTCAACATGAGAACCCACACAGATGAGAAGCCTTACAGTTGTAAAACATGTGGGAAACACTTTAGAAAGAGTGGAGATCTGACAGTCCACGTGAGAACCGACAAAGAAGAGAAGCCTTACAGTTGTGAAACACGTGGGAAACCTTTTAGAAAGAGTGGAGATCTGACAATGCACATGAGAACCCACAAAGAAGAGAAGCCTAACAGGTGTAAAACATGTGGGAAACCTTTTAGACAGATTGGAGATCTGACAGTCAACATGAGAACCCACACAGATGAGAAGCCTTACAGTTGTAAAACATGTGGGAAACTTTTCAGACAGAGTGGATATCTTACAGTCCACATGTGAACCCACACAGATGAGAAGCCTTACATTTGTAAAGCATTTGGGAAACATTTTAGACAGAGTGAAGATCTGACAGTCCACATGAGAACCTACACAGATGAGAAGCCTTACAGTTGAACAATATGTGGGAAACTTTTCAGACAGAGTGGAGATCTGACAGTCCACATGAGAACCCACACAGAAGAGGCTTCACAGGTGTGAAACATGTGGGAAACTTTTTAGACAGAGTGGAGATCTGACAGTCCACATGAGAACCCACACAGAAGAGAAGCTTCACAGGTGTGAAACATGTGGGAACCATTTTCGACAGAGTGGAGATCTGACAGTCCACATAAGAACCCACAAAGAAGAGAAGCCTTACAGTTGTAAAACATGTGGGAAACACTTTAGAGAGAGTGGTTAATTGACTCGCCACATGAGAACCCACAAAGAAGAGAAGCCTTACAGTTGTAAAACATGTGGGAAACATTTTAGACAGAGTGGAGATCTGACAGTCCACATGAGATCCCACACAGAAGAGGCTTTACAGGTGTGAAACATGTGGGAAACCTTTTAGACAGATTGGAGATCTGACAGTCAACATGAGAACCCACACAGATGAGAAGCCTTACAGTTGTAAAACATGTGGGAAACTTTTCAGACAGAGTGGATATCTTACAGTCCACATGTGAACCCACACAGATGAGAAGCCTTACATTTGTAAAGCATTTGGGAAACATTTTAGACAGAGTGAAGATCTGACAGTCCACATGAGAACCTACACAGATGAGAAGCCTTACAGTTGAACAATATGTGGGAAACTTTTCAGACAGAGTGGAGATCTGACAGTCCACATGAGAACCCACACAGAAGAGGCTTCACAGGTGTGAAACATGTGGGAAACTTTTTAGACAGAGTGGAGATCTGACAGTCCACGTGCGAACCCACAAAGAAGAGAAGCCTTACAGTTGTAAACATGTGGGAAACATTATAGAGAGAGTGGTTAATTGACTCGCCACATGAGAACCCACAAAGAAGAGAAGCCTTACAGTTGTAAATCATGTGGGGAACATTTTAAACAGAGTGGAGATCTGATAGTCAACATGAGAACCCACACAGATGAGAAGCCTTACAGTTGTAAAACATGTGGGAAACACTTTAGAAAGAGTGGAGATCTGACAGTCCACGTGAGAACCGACAAAGAAGAGAAGCCTTACAGTTGTGAAACACGTGGGAAACTTTTTAGAAAGAGTGGAGATCTGACAGTGCACATGAGAACCCACAAAGAAGAGAAGCCTCACAGGTGTGAAACACGTGGGAAACCTTTTAGACAGATTGGAGATCTGACAGTCAACATGAGAACCCACACAGATGAGAAGCCTTACAGTTGTAAAACATGTGGGAAACTTTTCAGAGTGGATATCTGACAGTCCACATGAGAACCCACACAGAAGAGCCTTCACAAGTGTGAAACATGTGGGAAACTTTTTAGACAGAGTGGAGATCTGACAGTCCACATGCGAACCCACAAAGAAGAGAAGCCTTACAGTTGTAAACATGTGGGAAACATTATAGAGAGAGTGGTTAATTGACTTGCCACATGAGAACCCACAAAGAAGAGAAGCCTTACAGTTGTAAATCATGTGGGGAACATTTTAAACAGAGTGGAGATCTGACAGTCAACATGAGAACCCACACAGATGAGAAGCCTTACAGTTGTAAAACATGTGGGAAACACTTTAGAAAGAGTGGAGATCTGACAGTCCACATGAGAACCTACACAGATGAGAAGCCTTACAGTTGAACAATATGTGGGAAACTTTTCAGACAGAGTGGAGATCTGACAGTCCACATGAGAACCCACACAGAAGAGGCTTCACAGATGTGAAACATGTGGGAAACTTTTTAAACAGAGTGGAGATCTGACAGTCCACATGAGAACCCACAAAGAAGAGAAGCCTTACAGTTGTAAACATGTGGGAAACATTTTAGAGAGAGTGGTTAATTGACTCGCCATGAGAACCCACAAAGAAGAGAAGCCTCACAGGTGTGAAACATGTGGGAAATGTTTTCAACAGAGTGGAGATCTGACAGTCCACGTGAGAACTGACAAAGAAGAGAAGCCTTACAGTTGTGAAACACGTGGGAAACTTTTTAGAAAGAGTGGAGATCTGACAGTCAACATGAGAACCCACACAGATGAGAAGCCTTACAGTTGTAAAACATGTGGGAAACTTTTCAGACATAGTGGATATCTTACAGTCCACATGTGAACCCACAAAGAAGAGAAGCCTTACAGTTGTAAACATGTGGGAAACTTTTCAGACAGAGTGGATATCTTAGTCAATATGAGAACCCACACAGATGAGAAGCCTTACTGTTGTAAAACATGTGGGAAACTTTTCAGACAGAGTGGAGATCTGACAGTCCACATGAGAACCCACACAGAAGAGGCTTCACAGGTGTGAAACATGTGGGAAACATTTTAGAAAGAGTGGAGATCTGACAGTCCACATGAGAACCCACAAAGAAGAGAAGCCTTACAGTTGTGAAATACGTGGGAAACTTTTTAGAAAGAGTGGAGATCTGACAGTGCACATGAGAACCCACAAAGAAGAGAAGCCTCACAGGTGTGAAAACCGTGGGAAACTTTTTAAACAGATTGGAGATCTGACAGTCAACATGAGAACCCACACAGATGAGAAGACTCACAGGTGTGAAACATGTGGGAAACCTTTTCGACAGAGTGGAGATCTGACAGTCCACATGAGAACCCACAAAGAAGAGAAGCCTTACAGTTGTAAACATGTGGGAAACATTTTAGAGAGAGTGGTTAATTGACTCGCCACATGAGAACCCACAAAGAAGAGAAGCCTCACAGGTGTGAAACATGTGGGAAACGTTTTCGACAGAGTGGAGATCTGACAGTCCACATGAGATCCCACACAGAAGAGGCTTTACAGGTGTGAAACATGTGGGAAACCTTTTAGACAGATTGGAGATCTGACAGTCAACATGAGAACCCACACAGATGAGAAGCCTTACAGTTGTAAAACATGTGGGAAACTTTTCAGACAGAGTGGATATCTTACAGTCCACATGTGAACCCACACAGATGAGAAGCCTTACATTTGTAAAGCATTTGGGAAACATTTTAGACAGAGTGAAGATCTGACAGTCCACATGAGAACCTACACAGATGAGAAGCCTTACAGTTGAACAATATGTGGGAAACTTTTCAGACAGAGTGGAGATCTGACAGTCCACATGAGAACCCACACAGAAGAGGCTTCACAGGTGTGAAACATGTGGGAAACTTTTTAGACAGAGTGGAGATCTGACAGTCCACGTGCGAACCCACAAAGAAGAGAAGCCTTACAGTTGTAAACATGTGGGAAACATTATAGAGAGAGTGGTTAATTGACTCGCCACATGAGAACCCACAAAGAAGAGAAGCCTTACAGTTGTAAATCATGTGGGGAACATTTTAAACAGAGTGGAGATCTGATAGTCAACATGAGAACCCACACAGATGAGAAGCCTTACAGTTGTAAAACATGTGGGAAACACTTTAGAAAGAGTGGAGATCTGACAGTCCACGTGAGAACCGACAAAGAAGAGAAGCCTTACAGTTGTGAAACACGTGGGAAACTTTTTAGAAAGAGTGGAGATCTGACAGTGCACATGAGAACCCACAAAGAAGAGAAGCCTCACAGGTGTGAAACACGTGGGAAACCTTTTAGACAGATTGGAGATCTGACAGTCAACATGAGAACCCACACAGATGAGAAGCCTTACAGTTGTAAAACATGTGGGAAACTTTTCAGAGTGGATATCTGACAGTCCACATGAGAACCCACACAGAAGAGCCTTCACAAGTGTGAAACATGTGGGAAACTTTTTAGACAGAGTGGAGATCTGACAGTCCACATGCGAACCCACAAAGAAGAGAAGCCTTACAGTTGTAAACATGTGGGAAACATTATAGAGAGAGTGGTTAATTGACTTGCCACATGAGAACCCACAAAGAAGAGAAGCCTTACAGTTGTAAATCATGTGGGGAACATTTTAAACAGAGTGGAGATCTGACAGTCAACATGAGAACCCACACAGATGAGAAGCCTTACAGTTGTAAAACATGTGGGAAACACTTTAGAAAGAGTGGAGATCTGACAGTCCACATGAGAACCTACACAGATGAGAAGCCTTACAGTTGAACAATATGTGGGAAACTTTTCAGACAGAGTGGAGATCTGACAGTCCACATGAGAACCCACACAGAAGAGGCTTCACAGATGTGAAACATGTGGGAAACTTTTTAAACAGAGTGGAGATCTGACAGTCCACATGAGAACCCACAAAGAAGAGAAGCCTTACAGTTGTAAACATGTGGGAAACATTTTAGAGAGAGTGGTTAATTGACTCGCCATGAGAACCCACAAAGAAGAGAAGCCTCACAGGTGTGAAACATGTGGGAAATGTTTTCAACAGAGTGGAGATCTGACAGTCCACGTGAGAACTGACAAAGAAGAGAAGCCTTACAGTTGTGAAACACGTGGGAAACTTTTTAGAAAGAGTGGAGATCTGACAGTCAACATGAGAACCCACACAGATGAGAAGCCTTACAGTTGTAAAACATGTGGGAAACTTTTCAGACATAGTGGATATCTTACAGTCCACATGTGAACCCACAAAGAAGAGAAGCCTTACAGTTGTAAACATGTGGGAAACTTTTCAGACAGAGTGGATATCTTAGTCAATATGAGAACCCACACAGATGAGAAGCCTTACTGTTGTAAAACATGTGGGAAACTTTTCAGACAGAGTGGAGATCTGACAGTCCACATGAGAACCCACACAGAAGAGGCTTCACAGGTGTGAAACATGTGGGAAACATTTTAGAAAGAGTGGAGATCTGACAGTCCACATGAGAACCCACAAAGAAGAGAAGCCTTACAGTTGTGAAATACGTGGGAAACTTTTTAGAAAGAGTGGAGATCTGACAGTGCACATGAGAACCCACAAAGAAGAGAAGCCTCACAGGTGTGAAAACCGTGGGAAACTTTTTAAACAGATTGGAGATCTGACAGTCAACATGAGAACCCACACAGATGAGAAGACTCACAGGTGTGAAACATGTGGGAAACCTTTTCGACAGAGTGGAGATCTGACAGTCCACATGAGAACCCACAAAGAAGAGAAGCCTTACAGTTGTAAACATGTGGGAAACATTTTAGAGAGAGTGGTTAATTGACTCGCCACATGAGAACCCACAAAGAAGAGAAGCCTCACAGGTGTGAAACATGTGGGAAACGTTTTCGACAGAGTGGAGATCTGACAGTCCACATGAGAACCCACAAAGAAGAGAAGCCTTACAGTTGTAAAACATGTGGGAAACACTTTAGAAAGAGTGGAGATCTGACCGTCCATGTGCGAACCAACAAAGAAGAGAAGCCTTACAGTTGTGAAATACGTGGGAAACCTTTTAGAAAGAGTGGAGATCTGACAGTGCACATGAGAACCCACAAAGAAGAGAAGCCTCACAGGTGTGAAACACGTGGGAAACTTTTTAAACAGATTGGAGATCTGACAGTCAACATGAGAACCCACACAGATGAGAAGACTCACAGGTGTGAAACATGTGGAAAACCTTTTCGACAGAGTGGAGATCTGACAGTCCACATGAGAACCCACAAAGAAGAGAAGCCTTACAGTTGTAAACATGTGGGAAACATTTTAGAGAGAGTGGTTAATTGACTCGCCACATGAGAACCCACAAAGAAGAGAAGACTCACAGGTGTGAAACATGTGGGAAACCTTTTTGACAGAGTGGAGATCCGACAGTCCACATGAGAACCCACAAAGAAGAGAAGCCTTACAGTTATAAACATGTGGGGAACTTTTCAGACAGAGTGGATATCTTACAGTCAACATGAGAACCCACAGAGATGAGAAGCCTTACAGTTGTAAAACATGTGGGAAACTTTTCAGACAGAGTGGATATCTTACAGTCCACATGTGAACCCACACAGATGAGAAGCCTTACAGTTGTAAAACATGTGGGAAACATTTTAGACAGAGTGAAGATCTGACAGTCCACATAAGAACCCACACAGATGAGAAGCCTTACAATTGTGAAACATGTGGGAAACCTTTTAGAAAGAGTGGAGATCTGACAGTCCATGTGAGAACCCACAAAGAGAAGCCTTAAAGCTGTAAACATGTGGGAAACATTTTAGACAGAGTGAAGATCTGACAGTCCACATGAGAACCCACACAGAAGAGAAGCTTCACAGGTGTGAAACATGTGGGAACCGTTTTCGACAGAGTGGAGATCTGACAGTCCACATAAGAACCCACAAAGAAGAGAAGCCTTACAGTTGTAAAACATGTGGGAAACACTTTAGAGAGAGTGGTTAATTGACTCGCCACATGAGAACCCACAAAGAAGAGAAGCCTTACAGTTGTAAAACATGTGGGAAACATTTTAGACAGAGTGGAGATCTGACAGTCCACATGAGATCCCACACAGAAGAGGCTTTACAGGTGTGAAACATGTGGGAAACGTTTTAGACAGAGTGGAGATCTGACAGTCCACATGAGAACCCACAAAGAAGAGGAGCCTTACAGTTGTAAAAAATGTGGGAAACATTTTAGAAAGAGTGGAGATCTGACAGTCCACGTGCGAACCCACAAAGAAGAGAAGCCTTACAGTTGTAAACATGTGGGAAACATTTTAGAGAGAGTGGTTAATTGACTCGCCACATGAGAACCCACAAAGAAGAGAAGCCTCACAGGTGTGAAACATGTGGGAAACCTTTTCGACAGAGTGGAAATCTGACAGGCCACATGAGAACCCACAAAGAAGAGAAGCCTTACAGTTGTAAATCATGTGGGGAACATTTTAAACAGAGTGGAGATCTGACAGTCAACATGAGAACCCACACAGATGAGAAGCCTTACAGTTGTAAAACATGTGGGAAACACTTTAGAAAGAGTGGAGATCTGACAGTCCACGTGAGAACCGACAAAGAAGAGAAGCCTTACAGTTGTGAAACACGTGGGAAACCTTTTAGAAAGAGTGGAGATCTGACAATGCACATGAGAACCCACAAAGAAGAGAAGCCTAACAGGTGTAAAACATGTGGGAAACCTTTTAGACAGATTGGAGATCTGACAGTCAACATGAGAACCCACACAGATGAGAAGCCTTACAGTTGTAAAACATGTGGGAAACTTTTCAGACAGAGTGGATATCTTACAGTCCACATGTGAACCCACACAGATGAGAAGCCTTACATTTGTAAAGCATTTGGGAAACATTTTAGACAGAGTGAAGATCTGACAGTCCACATGAGAACCTACACAGATGAGAAGCCTTACAGTTGAACAATATGTGGGAAACTTTTCAGACAGAGTGGAGATCTGACAGTCCACATGAGAACCCACACAGAAGAGGCTTCACAGGTGTGAAACATGTGGGAAACTTTTTAGACAGAGTGGAGATCTGACAGTCCACATGAGAACCCACACAGAAGAGAAGCTTCACAGGTGTGAAACATGTGGGAACCATTTTCGACAGAGTGGAGATCTGACAGTCCACATAAGAACCCACAAAGAAGAGAAGCCTTACAGTTGTAAAACATGTGGGAAACACTTTAGAG
This sequence comes from Brachionichthys hirsutus, assembly GCF_040956055.1. NCBI lineage: Eukaryota > Metazoa > Chordata > Actinopteri > Lophiiformes > Brachionichthyidae > Brachionichthys > Brachionichthys hirsutus. The sequence goes on along the minus strand of NW_027180315.1, from coordinate 434,451 downwards.
AGAGTGGTTAATTGACTCGCCACATGAGAACCCACAAAGAAGAGAAGCCTTACAGTTGTAAAACATGTGGGAAACATTTTAGACAGAGTGGAGATCTGACAGTCCACATGAGATCCCACACAGAAGAGGCTTTACAGGTGTGAAACATGTGGGAAACCTTTTAGACAGATTGGAGATCTGACAGTCAACATGAGAACCCACACAGATGAGAAGCCTTACAGTTGTAAAACATGTGGGAAACTTTTCAGACAGAGTGGATATCTTACAGTCCACATGTGAACCCACACAGATGAGAAGCCTTACATTTGTAAAGCATTTGGGAAACATTTTAGACAGAGTGAAGATCTGACAGTCCACATGAGAACCTACACAGATGAGAAGCCTTACAGTTGAACAATATGTGGGAAACTTTTCAGACAGAGTGGAGATCTGACAGTCCACATGAGAACCCACACAGAAGAGGCTTCACAGGTGTGAAACATGTGGGAAACTTTTTAGACAGAGTGGAGATCTGACAGTCCACGTGCGAACCCACAAAGAAGAGAAGCCTTACAGTTGTAAACATGTGGGAAACATTATAGAGAGAGTGGTTAATTGACTCGCCACATGAGAACCCACAAAGAAGAGAAGCCTTACAGTTGTAAATCATGTGGGGAACATTTTAAACAGAGTGGAGATCTGATAGTCAACATGAGAACCCACACAGATGAGAAGCCTTACAGTTGTAAAACATGTGGGAAACACTTTAGAAAGAGTGGAGATCTGACAGTCCACGTGAGAACCGACAAAGAAGAGAAGCCTTACAGTTGTGAAACACGTGGGAAACTTTTTAGAAAGAGTGGAGATCTGACAGTGCACATGAGAACCCACAAAGAAGAGAAGCCTCACAGGTGTGAAACACGTGGGAAACCTTTTAGACAGATTGGAGATCTGACAGTCAACATGAGAACCCACACAGATGAGAAGCCTTACAGTTGTAAAACATGTGGGAAACTTTTCAGAGTGGATATCTGACAGTCCACATGAGAACCCACACAGAAGAGCCTTCACAAGTGTGAAACATGTGGGAAACTTTTTAGACAGAGTGGAGATCTGACAGTCCACATGCGAACCCACAAAGAAGAGAAGCCTTACAGTTGTAAACATGTGGGAAACATTATAGAGAGAGTGGTTAATTGACTTGCCACATGAGAACCCACAAAGAAGAGAAGCCTTACAGTTGTAAATCATGTGGGGAACATTTTAAACAGAGTGGAGATCTGACAGTCAACATGAGAACCCACACAGATGAGAAGCCTTACAGTTGTAAAACATGTGGGAAACACTTTAGAAAGAGTGGAGATCTGACAGTCCACATGAGAACCTACACAGATGAGAAGCCTTACAGTTGAACAATATGTGGGAAACTTTTCAGACAGAGTGGAGATCTGACAGTCCACATGAGAACCCACACAGAAGAGGCTTCACAGATGTGAAACATGTGGGAAACTTTTTAAACAGAGTGGAGATCTGACAGTCCACATGAGAACCCACAAAGAAGAGAAGCCTTACAGTTGTAAACATGTGGGAAACATTTTAGAGAGAGTGGTTAATTGACTCGCCATGAGAACCCACAAAGAAGAGAAGCCTCACAGGTGTGAAACATGTGGGAAATGTTTTCAACAGAGTGGAGATCTGACAGTCCACGTGAGAACTGACAAAGAAGAGAAGCCTTACAGTTGTGAAACACGTGGGAAACTTTTTAGAAAGAGTGGAGATCTGACAGTCAACATGAGAACCCACACAGATGAGAAGCCTTACAGTTGTAAAACATGTGGGAAACTTTTCAGACATAGTGGATATCTTACAGTCCACATGTGAACCCACAAAGAAGAGAAGCCTTACAGTTGTAAACATGTGGGAAACTTTTCAGACAGAGTGGATATCTTAGTCAATATGAGAACCCACACAGATGAGAAGCCTTACTGTTGTAAAACATGTGGGAAACTTTTCAGACAGAGTGGAGATCTGACAGTCCACATGAGAACCCACACAGAAGAGGCTTCACAGGTGTGAAACATGTGGGAAACATTTTAGAAAGAGTGGAGATCTGACAGTCCACGTGCAAACCCATATAGAAGAGAAGCCTTACAGTTGTAAACATGTGGGAAACATTTTAGAGAGAGTGGTTAATTGACTCGCCACATGAGAACCCACAAAGAAGAGAAGACTCACAGGTGTGAAACATGTGGGAAACCTTTTTGACAGAGTGGAGATCTGACAGTCCACATGAGAACCCACAAAGAAGAGAAGCCTCACAGGTGTGAAACATGTGGGAAACGTTTTCGACAGAGTGGAGATCTGACAGTCCACATGAGAACCCACAAAGAAGAGAAGCCTCACAGGTGTGAAACATGTGGGAAACGTTTTCGACAGAGTGGAGATCTGACAGTCCACATGAGAACCCACAAAGAAGAGAAGCCTTACAGTTGTGAAATACGTGGGAAACTTTTTAGAAAGAGTGGAGATCTGACAGTGCACATGAGAACCCACAAAGAAGAGAAGCCTCACAGGTGTGAAAACCGTGGGAAACTTTTTAAACAGATTGGAGATCTGACAGTCAACATGAGAACCCACACAGATGAGAAGACTCACAGTGTGAAACATGTGGGAAACCTTTTCGACAGAGTGGAGATCTGACAGTCCACATGAGAACCCACAAAGAAGAGAAGCCTTACAGTTGTAAACATGTGGGAAACATTTTAGAGAGAGTGGTTAATTGACTCGCCACATGAGAACCCACAAAGAAGAGAAGCCTCACAGGTGTGAAACATGTGGGAAACATTTTAGAGAGAGTGGTTAATTGACTCGCCACATGAGAACCCACAAAGAAGAGAAGCCTTACAGGTGTGAAACATGTGGGAAACCTTTTTGACAGAGTGGAGATCGGACAGTCCACATGAGAACCCACAAAGAAGAGAAGCCTTACAATTGTAAACATGTGGGAAACGTTTCAGACAGATTGGAGATCTGACAGTCAACATGAGAACCCACACAGATGAGAAGACTCACAGGTGTGAAACATGTGGGAAACCTTTTTGACAGAGTGGAGATCGGACAGTCCACATGAGAACCCACAAAGAAGAGAAGCCTTACAATTGTAAACATGTGGGAAACTTTTCAGACAGAGTGGATATCTTACAGTCAACATGAGAACCCACACAGATGAGAAGCCTCACATGTGTGAAACATGTGGGAAACGTTTTCGACAGAGTGGAGATCTGACAGTCCACATGAGAACCCACAAAGAAGAGAAGCCTTACAGTTGTAAAACATGTGGGAAACACTTTAGAAAGAGTGGAGATCTGACAGTGCACGTGAGAAACGACAAAGAAGAGAAGCCTTACAGTTGTGAAACACGTGGGAAACTTTTTAGAAAGAGTGGAGATCTGACAGTGCACATGAGAACCCACAAAGAAGAGAAGCCTCACAGGTGTGAAACACGTGGGAAACCTTTTAGACAGATTGGAGATCTGACAGTCAACATGAGAACCCACACAGATGAGAAGCCTTACAGTTGTAAAACATGTGGGAAACTTTTCAGAGTGGATATCTGACAGTCCACATGAGAACCCACACAGAAGAGGCTTCACAAGTGTGAAACATGTGGGAAACTTTTTAGACAGAGTGGAGATCTGACAGTCCACATGCGAACCCACAAAGAAGAGAAGCCTTACAGTTGTAAACATGTGGGAAACATTATAGAGAGAGTGGTTAATTGACTTGCCACATGAGAACCCACAAAGAAGAGAAGCCTTACAGTTGTAAATCATGTGGGGAACATTTTAAACAGAGTGGAGATCTGACAGTCAACATGAGAACCCACACAGATGAGAAGCCTTACAGTTGTAAAACATGTGGGAAACACTTTAGAAAGAGTGGAGATCTGACAGTCAACATGAGAACCCACACAGATGAGAAGCCTTACAGTTGTAAAACATGTGGGAAACTTTTCAGACATAGTGGATATCTTACAGTCCACATGTGAACCCACAAAGAAGAGAAGCCTTACAGTTGTAAACATGTGGGAAACTTTTCAGACAGAGTGGATATCTTAGTCAATATGAGAACCCACACAGATGAGAAGCCTTACTGTTGTAAAACATGTGGCAAACTTTTCAGACAGAGTGGAGATCTGACAGTCCACATGAGAACCCACACAGAAGAGGCTTCACAGGTGTGAAACATGTGGGAAACATTTTAGAAAGAGTGGAGATCTGACAGTCCACGTGCAAACCCATATAGAAGAGAAGCCTTACAGTTGTAAACATGTGGGAAACATTTTAGAGAGAGTGGTTAATTGACTCGCCACATGAGAACCCACAAAGAAGAGAAGACTCACAGGTGTGAAACATGTGGGAAACCTTTTTGACAGAGTGGAGATCTGACAGTCCACATGAGAACCCACAAAGAAGAGAAGCCTCACAGGTGTGAAACATGTGGGAAACGTTTTCGACAGAGTGGAGATCTGACAGTCCACATGAGAACCCACAAAGAAGAGAAGCCTCACAGGTGTGAAACATGTGGGAAACGTTTTCGACAGAGTGGAGATCTGACAGTCCACATGAGAACCCACAAAGAAGAGAAGCCTTACAGTTGTGAAATACGTGGGAAACTTTTTAGAAAGAGTGGAGATCTGACAGTGCACATGAGAACCCACAAAGAAGAGAAGCCTCACAGGTGTGAAAACCGTGGGAAACCTTTTAAACAGATTGGAGATCTGACAGTCAACATGAGAACCCACACAGATGAGAAGACTCACAGGTGTGAAACATGTGGGAAACCTTTTCGACAGAGTGGAGATCTGACAGTCCACATGAGAACCCACAAAGAAGAGAAGCCTTACAGTTGTAAACATGTGGGAAACATTTTAGAGAGAGTGGTTAATTGACTCGCCACATGAGAACCCACAAAGAAGAGAAGCCTCACAGGTGTGAAATATGTGGGAAACATTTTAGAGAGAGTGGTTAATTGACTCGCCACATGAGAACCCACAAAGAAGAGAAGCCTCACAGGTGTGAAACATGTGGGAAACCTTTTTGACAGAGTGGAGATCGGACAGTCCACATGAGAACCCACAAAGAAGAGAAGCCTTACAATTGTAAACATGTGGGAAACTTTTCAGACAGAGTGGATATCTTACAGTCAACATGAGAACCCACACAGATGAGAAGCCTCACATGTGTGAAACATGTGGGAAACGTTTTCGACAGAGTGGAGATCTGACAGTCCACATGAGAACCCACAAAGAAGAGAAGCCTTACAGTTGTAAAACATGTGGGAAACACTTTAGAAAGAGTGGAGATCTGACAGTGCACATGAGAACCCCTCACAGGTGTGAAACACGTGGGAAACTTTTTAAACAGATTGGAGATCTGACAGTCAACATGAGAACCCACACAGATGAGAAGACTCACAGGTGTGAAACATGTGGAAAACCTTTTCGACAGAGTGGAGATCTGACAGTCCACAGAGAACCCACAAAGAAGAGAAGCCTTACAGTTGTAAACATGTGGGAAACATTTTAGAGAGAGTGGTTAATTGACTCGCCACATGACAACCCACAAAGAAGAGAAGACTCACAGGTGTGAAACATGTGGGAAACCTTTTTGACAGAGTGGAGATCCGACAGTCCACATGAGAACCCACAAAGAAGAGAAGCCTTACAGTTATAAACATGTGGGAAACTTTTCAGACAGAGTGGATATCTTACAGTCAACATGAGAACCCACACAGATGAGAAGCCTTACAGTTGTAAAACATGTGGGAAACATTTTAGACAGAGTGAAGATCTGACAGTCCACATAAGAACCCACACAGATGAGAAGCCTTACAAGTGTGAAACATGTGGGAAACCTTATAGAAAGAGTGGAGATCTGACAGTCCATGTGAGAACCCACAAAGAGAAGCCTTACAGCTGTAAACATGTGGGAAACATTTTAGACAGAGTGAAGATCTGACAGTCCACATGAGACCCCACACAGAAGAGAAGCTTCACAGGTGTGAAACATGTGGGAACCGTTTTCGACAGAGTGGAGATCTGACAGTCCACATAAGAACCCACAAAGAAGAGAAGCCTTACAGTTGTAAAACATGTGGGAAACACTTTAGAGAGAGTGGTTAATTGACTCGCCACATGAGAACCCACAAAGAAGAGAAGCCTTACAGTTGTAAAACATGTGGGAAACATTTTAGACAGAGTGGAGATCTGACAGTCCACATGAGATCCCACACAGACGAGGCTTTACAGGTGTGAAACATGTGTTAAACTTTTTAGACAGAGTGGAGATCTGACAGTCCACATGAGAACCCACAAAGAAGAGAAGCCTTACAGTTGTAAAAAAATGTGGGAAACATTTTAGAAAGAGTGGAGATCTGACAGTCCACGTGCGAACCCACAAAGAAGAGAAGCCTTACAGTTGTAAACATGTGGGAAACATTTTAGAGAGAGTGGTTAATTGACTCGCCACATGAGAACCCACAAAGAAGAGAAGCCTCACAGGTGTGAAACATGTGGGAAACCTTATCGACAGAGTGGAGATCTGACAGGCCACATGAGAACCCACAAAGAAGAGAAGCCTTACAGTTGTAAATCATGTGGGGAACATTTTAAACAGAGTGGAGATCTGACAGTCAACATGAGAACCCACACAGATGAGAAGCCTTACAGTTGTAAAACATGTGGGAAACACTTTAGAAAGAGTGGAGATCTGACAGTCCACGTGAGAACCGACAAAGAAGAGAAGCCTTACAGTTGTGAAACACGTGGGAAACTTTTTAGAAAGAGTGGATATCTTACAGTCCACATGTGAACCCACACAGATGAGAAGCCTTACAGTTGTAAAGCATTTGGGAAACATTTTAGACAGAGTGAAGATCTGACAGTCCACATGAGAACCCACAAAGAAGAGAAGCCTTACAGTTGTAAAGAAATGTGGGAAACCTTTTAGACAGATTGGAGATCTGACAGTCAACATGAGAACCCACACAGATGAGAAGCCTTACAGTTGTAAAACATGTGGGAAACTTTTCAGACAGAGTGGATATCTTACAGTCCACATGTGAACCCACACAGATGAGAAGCCTTACAGTTGTAAAGCATTTGGGAAACATTTTAGACAGAGTGAAGATCTGACAGTCCACATGAGAACCCACAAAGAAGAGAAGCCTTACAGTTGTAAAGAAATGTGGGAAACATTTTAGACAGAGTGAAGATCTGACAGTCCACGTGCGAACCCACAAAGAAGAGAAGCCTTACAGTTGTAAACATGTGGGAAACATTTTAAAGAGAGTGGTTAATTGACTCGCCATGAGAACCCACAAAGAAGAGAAGCCTCACAGGTGTGAAACATGTGGGAAATGTTTTCAACAGAGTGGAGATCTGACAGTCCACATGAGAACCCACACAGAAGAGGCTTCACAGGTGTGAAACATGTGGGAAACATTTTAGAAAGAGTGGAGATCTGACAGTCCACGTGCAAACCCATATAGAAGAGAAGCCTTACAGTTGTAAACATGTGGGAAACATTTTAGAGAGAGTGGTTAATTGACTCGCCACATGAGAACCCACAAAGAAGAGAAGACTCACAGGTGTGAAACATGTGGGAAACCTTTTTGACAGAGTGGAGATCTGACAGTCCACATGAGAACCCACAAAGAAGAGAAGCCTCACAGGTGTGAAACATGTGGGAAACGTTTTCGACAGAGTGGAGATCTGACAGTCCACATGAGAACCCACAAAGAAGAGAAGCCTCACAGGTGTGAAACATGTGGGAAACGTTTTCGACAGAGTGGAGATCTGACAGTCCACATGAGAACCCACAAAGAAGAGAAGCCTTACAGTTGTGAAATACGTGGGAAACTTTTTAGAAAGAGTGGAGATCTGACAGTGCACATGAGAACCCACAAAGAAGAGAAGCCTCACAGGTGTGAAAACCGTGGGAAACTTTTTAAACAGATTGGAGATCTGACAGTCAACATGAGAACCCACACAGATGAGAAGACTCACAGTGTGAAACATGTGGGAAACCTTTTCGACAGAGTGGAGATCTGACAGTCCACATGAGAACCCACAAAGAAGAGAAGCCTTACAGTTGTAAACATGTGGGAAACATTTTAGAGAGAGTGGTTAATTGACTCGCCACATGAGAACCCACAAAGAAGAGAAGCCTCACAGGTGTGAAACATGTGGGAAACATTTTAGAGAGAGTGGTTAATTGACTCGCCACATGAGAACCCACAAAGAAGAGAAGCCTTACAGGTGTGAAACATGTGGGAAACCTTTTTGACAGAGTGGAGATCGGACAGTCCACATGAGAACCCACAAAGAAGAGAAGCCTTACAATTGTAAACATGTGGGAAACGTTTCAGACAGATTGGAGATCTGACAGTCAACATGAGAACCCACACAGATGAGAAGACTCACAGGTGTGAAACATGTGGGAAACCTTTTTGACAGAGTGGAGATCGGACAGTCCACATGAGAACCCACAAAGAAGAGAAGCCTTACAATTGTAAACATGTGGGAAACTTTTCAGACAGAGTGGATATCTTACAGTCAACATGAGAACCCACACAGATGAGAAGCCTCACATGTGTGAAACATGTGGGAAACGTTTTCGACAGAGTGGAGATCTGACAGTCCACATGAGAACCCACAAAGAAGAGAAGCCTTACAGTTGTAAAACATGTGGGAAACACTTTAGAAAGAGTGGAGATCTGACAGTGCACGTGAGAAACGACAAAGAAGAGAAGCCTTACAGTTGTGAAACACGTGGGAAACTTTTTAGAAAGAGTGGAGATCTGACAGTGCACATGAGAACCCACAAAGAAGAGAAGCCTCACAGGTGTGAAACACGTGGGAAACCTTTTAGACAGATTGGAGATCTGACAGTCAACATGAGAACCCACACAGATGAGAAGCCTTACAGTTGTAAAACATGTGGGAAACTTTTCAGAGTGGATATCTGACAGTCCACATGAGAACCCACACAGAAGAGGCTTCACAAGTGTGAAACATGTGGGAAACTTTTTAGACAGAGTGGAGATCTGACAGTCCACATGCGAACCCACAAAGAAGAGAAGCCTTACAGTTGTAAACATGTGGGAAACATTATAGAGAGAGTGGTTAATTGACTTGCCACATGAGAACCCACAAAGAAGAGAAGCCTTACAGTTGTAAATCATGTGGGGAACATTTTAAACAGAGTGGAGATCTGACAGTCAACATGAGAACCCACACAGATGAGAAGCCTTACAGTTGTAAAACATGTGGGAAACACTTTAGAAAGAGTGGAGATCTGACAGTCAACATGAGAACCCACACAGATGAGAAGCCTTACAGTTGTAAAACATGTGGGAAACTTTTCAGACATAGTGGATATCTTACAGTCCACATGTGAACCCACAAAGAAGAGAAGCCTTACAGTTGTAAACATGTGGGAAACTTTTCAGACAGAGTGGATATCTTAGTCAATATGAGAACCCACACAGATGAGAAGCCTTACTGTTGTAAAACATGTGGCAAACTTTTCAGACAGAGTGGAGATCTGACAGTCCACATGAGAACCCACACAGAAGAGGCTTCACAGGTGTGAAACATGTGGGAAACATTTTAGAAAGAGTGGAGATCTGACAGTCCACGTGCAAACCCATATAGAAGAGAAGCCTTACAGTTGTAAACATGTGGGAAACATTTTAGAGAGAGTGGTTAATTGACTCGCCACATGAGAACCCACAAAGAAGAGAAGACTCACAGGTGTGAAACATGTGGGAAACCTTTTTGACAGAGTGGAGATCTGACAGTCCACATGAGAACCCACAAAGAAGAGAAGCCTCACAGGTGTGAAACATGTGGGAAACGTTTTCGACAGAGTGGAGATCTGACAGTCCACATGAGAACCCACAAAGAAGAGAAGCCTCACAGGTGTGAAACATGTGGGAAACGTTTTCGACAGAGTGGAGATCTGACAGTCCACATGAGAACCCACAAAGAAGAGAAGCCTTACAGTTGTGAAATACGTGGGAAACTTTTTAGAAAGAGTGGAGATCTGACAGTGCACATGAGAACCCACAAAGAAGAGAAGCCTCACAGGTGTGAAAACCGTGGGAAACCTTTTAAACAGATTGGAGATCTGACAGTCAACATGAGAACCCACACAGATGAGAAGACTCACAGGTGTGAAACATGTGGGAAACCTTTTCGACAGAGTGGAGATCTGACAGTCCACATGAGAACCCACAAAGAAGAGAAGCCTTACAGTTGTAAACATGTGGGAAACATTTTAGAGAGAGTGGTTAATTGACTCGCCACATGAGAACCCACAAAGAAGAGAAGCCTCACAGGTGTGAAATATGTGGGAAACATTTTAGAGAGAGTGGTTAATTGACTCGCCACATGAGAACCCACAAAGAAGAGAAGCCTCACAGGTGTGAAACATGTGGGAAACCTTTTTGACAGAGTGGAGATCGGACAGTCCACATGAGAACCCACAAAGAAGAGAAGCCTTACAATTGTAAACATGTGGGAAACTTTTCAGACAGAGTGGATATCTTACAGTCAACATGAGAACCCACACAGATGAGAAGCCTCACATGTGTGAAACATGTGGGAAACGTTTTCGACAGAGTGGAGATCTGACAGTCCACATGAGAACCCACAAAGAAGAGAAGCCTTACAGTTGTAAAACATGTGGGAAACACTTTAGAAAGAGTGGAGATCTGACAGTGCACATGAGAACCCCTCACAGGTGTGAAACACGTGGGAAACTTTTTAAACAGATTGGAGATCTGACAGTCAACATGAGAACCCACACAGATGAGAAGACTCACAGGTGTGAAACATGTGGAAAACCTTTTCGACAGAGTGGAGATCTGACAGTCCACAGAGAACCCACAAAGAAGAGAAGCCTTACAGTTGTAAACATGTGGGAAACATTTTAGAGAGAGTGGTTAATTGACTCGCCACATGACAACCCACAAAGAAGAGAAGACTCACAGGTGTGAAACATGTGGGAAACCTTTTTGACAGAGTGGAGATCCGACAGTCCACATGAGAACCCACAAAGAAGAGAAGCCTTACAGTTATAAACATGTGGGAAACTTTTCAGACAGAGTGGATATCTTACAGTCAACATGAGAACCCACACAGATGAGAAGCCTTACAGTTGTAAAACATGTGGGAAACATTTTAGACAGAGTGAAGATCTGACAGTCCACATAAGAACCCACACAGATGAGAAGCCTTACAAGTGTGAAACATGTGGGAAACCTTATAGAAAGAGTGGAGATCTGACAGTCCATGTGAGAACCCACAAAGAGAAGCCTTACAGCTGTAAACATGTGGGAAACATTTTAGACAGAGTGAAGATCTGACAGTCCACATGAGACCCCACACAGAAGAGAAGCTTCACAGGTGTGAAACATGTGGGAACCGTTTTCGACAGAGTGGAGATCTGACAGTCCACATAAGAACCCACAAAGAAGAGAAGCCTTACAGTTGTAAAACATGTGGGAAACACTTTAGAGAGAGTGGTTAATTGACTCGCCACATGAGAACCCACAAAGAAGAGAAGCCTTACAGTTGTAAAACATGTGGGAAACATTTTAGACAGAGTGGAGATCTGACAGTCCACATGAGATCCCACACAGACGAGGCTTTACAGGTGTGAAACATGTGTTAAACTTTTTAGACAGAGTGGAGATCTGACAGTCCACATGAGAACCCACAAAGAAGAGAAGCCTTACAGTTGTAAAAAAATGTGGGAAACATTTTAGAAAGAGTGGAGATCTGACAGTCCACGTGCGAACCCACAAAGAAGAGAAGCCTTACAGTTGTAAACATGTGGGAAACATTTTAGAGAGAGTGGTTAATTGACTCGCCACATGAGAACCCACAAAGAAGAGAAGCCTCACAGGTGTGAAACATGTGGGAAACCTTATCGACAGAGTGGAGATCTGACAGGCCACATGAGAACCCACAAAGAAGAGAAGCCTTACAGTTGTAAATCATGTGGGGAACATTTTAAACAGAGTGGAGATCTGACAGTCAACATGAGAACCCACACAGATGAGAAGCCTTACAGTTGTAAAACATGTGGGAAACACTTTAGAAAGAGTGGAGATCTGACAGTCCACGTGAGAACCGACAAAGAAGAGAAGCCTTACAGTTGTGAAACACGTGGGAAACTTTTTAGAAAGAGTGGATATCTTACAGTCCACATGTGAACCCACACAGATGAGAAGCCTTACAGTTGTAAAGCATTTGGGAAACATTTTAGACAGAGTGAAGATCTGACAGTCCACATGAGAACCCACAAAGAAGAGAAGCCTTACAGTTGTAAAGAAATGTGGGAAACCTTTTAGACAGATTGGAGATCTGACAGTCAACATGAGAACCCACACAGATGAGAAGCCTTACAGTTGTAAAACATGTGGGAAACTTTTCAGACAGAGTGGATATCTTACAGTCCACATGTGAACCCACACAGATGAGAAGCCTTACAGTTGTAAAGCATTTGGGAAACATTTTAGACAGAGTGAAGATCTGACAGTCCACATGAGAACCCACAAAGAAGAGAAGCCTTACAGTTGTAAAGAAATGTGGGAAACATTTTAGACAGAGTGAAGATCTGACAGTCCACGTGCGAACCCACAAAGAAGAGAAGCCTTACAGTTGTAAACATGTGGGAAACATTTTAAAGAGAGTGGTTAATTGACTCGCCATGAGAACCCACAAAGAAGAGAAGCCTCACAGGTGTGAAACATGTGGGAAATGTTTTCAACAGAGTGGAGATCTGACAGTCCACATGAGAACCCACAAAGACGAGAAGCCTTACAGTTGTAAAACATGTGAGAAACACTTTAGAAAGAGTAGAGATCTGACAGTCCACGTGAGAACCCACACAGATGAGAAGCCTTACAGTTGTAAAACATGTGGGAAACTTTTCAGACATAGTGGATACCTTACAGTCCACATGTGAACCCACACAGATGAGAAGCCTTACAGTTGTAAAACATGTGGGAAACATTTTAGACAGAGTGAAGATCTGACAGTCCACATGAGAACCCACACAGATGAGAAGCCTTACAGTTGTTAAACTAGTGGGAAACGTTTCAGACAGATTGGATATCTGACAGTCCACATGTGAACCCACACAGATGATAAGCCTTACAGTTGGAAAACATGTGGGAAACATTTTAGACAGATTGGATATCTGACAGTCCACATGAGAACCCACACAGAAGAGAAGCTTCACAGGCGTGAAACATGTGGGAAACATTTTAGATAGAGTGAAGATCTGACAGTCCACATGAGAACCCACACAGATGAGAAGCCTTACAGTTGTTAAACTAGTGGGAAACGTTTCAGACAGATTGGATATCTGACAGTCCACATGTGAACCCACACAGATGATAAGCCTTACAGTTGGAAAACATGTGGGAAACACTTTAGAGAGAGTGGTTAATTGACTCGCCACATGAGAACCCACAAAGAAGAGAAGCCTTACAGTTGTAAAACATGTGGGAAACATTTTAGACAGAGTGGAGATCTGACAGTCCACATGAGATCCCACACAGACGAGGCTTTACAGGTGTGAAACATGTGTTAAACTTTTTAGACAGAGTGGAGATCTGACAGTCCACATGAGAACCCACAAAGAAGAGAAGCCTTACAGTTGTAAAAAAAAATGTGGGAAACATTTTAGAAAGAGTGGAGATCTGACAGTCCACGTGCGAACCCACAAAGAAGAGAAGCCTTACAGTTGTAAACATGTGGGAAACATTTTAGAGAGAGTGGTTAATTGACTCGCCACATGAGAACCCACAAAGAAGAGAAGCCTCACAGGTGTGAAACATGTGGGAAACCTTTTCGACAGAGTGGAGATCTGACAGGCCACATGAGAACCCACAAAGAAGAGAAGCCTTACAGTTGTAAATCATGTGGGGAACATTTTAAACAGAGTGGAGATCTGACAGTCAACATGAGAACCCACACAGATGAGAAGCCTTACAGTTGTAAAACATGTGGGAAACACTTTAGAAAGAGTGGAGATCTGACAGTCCACGTGAGAACCGACAAAGAAGAGAAGCCTTACAGTTGTGAAACACGTGGGAAACTTTTTAGAAAGAGTGGAGATCTGACAATGCACATGAGAACCCACAAAGAAGAGAAGCCTAACAGGTGTAAACATGTGGGAAACATTTTAAAGAGTGGTTAATTGACTCGCCATGAGAACCCACAAAGAAGAGAAGCCTCACAGGTGTGAAACATGTGGGAAATGTTTTCAACAGAGTGGAGATCTGACAGTCCACATGAGAACCCACAAAGACGAGAAGCCTTACAGTTGTAAAACATGTGAGAAACACTTTAGAAAGAGTAGAGATCTGACAGTCCACGTGAGAACCCACACAGATGAGAAGCCTTACAGTTGTAAAACATGTGGGAAACTTTTCAGACATAGTGGATACCTTACAGTCCACATGTGAACCCACACAGATGAGAAGCCTTACAGTTGTAAAACATGTGGGAAACATTTTAGACAGAGTGAAGATCTGACAGTCCACATGAGAACCCACACAGATGAGAAGCCTTACAGTTGTTAAACTAGTGGGAAACGTTTCAGACAGATTGGATATCTGACAGTCCACATGTGAACCCACACAGATGATAAGCCTTACAGTTGGAAAACATGTGGGAAACATTTTAGACAGATTGGATATCTGACAGTCCACATGAGAACCCACACAGAAGAGAAGCTTCACAGGCGTGAAACATGTGGGAAACATTTTAGATAGAGTGAAGATCTGACAGTCCACATGAGAACCCACACAGATGAGAAGCCTTACAGTTGTTAAACTAGTGGGAAACGTTTCAGACAGATTGGATATCTGACAGTCCACATGTGAACCCACACAGATGATAAGCCTTACAGTTGGAAAACATGTGGGAAACACTTTAGAGAGAGTGGTTAATTGACTCGCCACATGAGAACCCACAAAGAAGAGAAGCCTTACAGTTGTAAAACATGTGGGAAACATTTTAGACAGAGTGGAGATCTGACAGTCCACATGAGATCCCACACAGACGAGGCTTTACAGGTGTGAAACATGTGTTAAACTTTTTAGACAGAGTGGAGATCTGACAGTCCACATGAGAACCCACAAAGAAGAGAAGCCTTACAGTTGTAAAAAAAAATGTGGGAAACATTTTAGAAAGAGTGGAGATCTGACAGTCCACGTGCGAACCCACAAAGAAGAGAAGCCTTACAGTTGTAAACATGTGGGAAACATTTTAGAGAGAGTGGTTAATTGACTCGCCACATGAGAACCCACAAAGAAGAGAAGCCTCACAGGTGTGAAACATGTGGGAAACCTTTTCGACAGAGTGGAGATCTGACAGGCCACATGAGAACCCACAAAGAAGAGAAGCCTTACAGTTGTAAATCATGTGGGGAACATTTTAAACAGAGTGGAGATCTGACAGTCAACATGAGAACCCACACAGATGAGAAGCCTTACAGTTGTAAAACATGTGGGAAACACTTTAGAAAGAGTGGAGATCTGACAGTCCACGTGAGAACCGACAAAGAAGAGAAGCCTTACAGTTGTGAAACACGTGGGAAACTTTTTAGAAAGAGTGGAGATCTGACAATGCACATGAGAACCCACAAAGAAGAGAAGCCTAACAGGTGTAAAACATGTGGGAAACCTTTTAGACAGATTGGAGATCTGACAGTCAACATGAGAACCCACACAGATGAGAAGCCTTACAGTTGTAAAACATGTGGGAAACTTTTCAGACAGAGTGGATATCTTACAGTCCACATGTGAACCCACACAGATGAGAAGCCTTACAGTTGTAAAGCATTTGGGAAACATTTTAGACAGAGTGAAGATCTGACAGTCCACATGAGAACCTACACAGATGAGAAGCCTTACAGTTGAACAATATGTGGGAAACTTTTCAGACAGAGTGGAGATCTGACAGTCCACATGAGAACCCACACAGAAGAGGCTTCACAGATGTGAAACATGTGGGAAACTTTTTAAACAGAGTGGAGATCTGACAGTCCACATGAGAACCCACAAAGAAGAGAAGCCTTACAGTTGTAAAGAAATGTGGGAAACATTTTAGAAAGAGTGCAGATCCGACAGTCCATGTGCGAACCCAAAGAAGAGAAGCCTTACAGTTGTAAACATGTGGGAAACATTTTATAGAGAGTGGTTAATTGACTCGCCATGAGAACCCACAAAGAAGAGAAGCCTCACAGGTGTGAAACATGTGGGAAATGTTTTCAACAGAGTGGAGATCTGACAGTCCACATGAGATCCCACACAGAAGAGGCTTTACAGGTGTGAAACATGTGGGAAACACTTTAGAAAGAGTAGAGATCTGACAGTCCACGTGAGAACTGACAAAGAAGAGAAGCCTTAAAGTTGTGAAACACGTGGGAAACTTTTTAGAAAGAGTGGAGATCTGACAGTCAACATGAGAACCCACACAGATGAGAAGCCTTACAGTTGTAAAACATGTGGGAAACTTTTCAGACATAGTGGATACCTTACAGTCCACATGTGAACCCACACAGATGAGAAGCCTTACAGTTGTAAAACATGTGGGAAACATTTTAGACAGAGTGAAGATCTGACAGTCCACATGAGAACCCACACAGATGAGAAGCCTTACAGTTGTTAAACTAGTGGGAAACGTTTCAGACAGATTGGATATCTGACAGTCCACATGTGAACCCACACAGATGATAAGCCTTACAGTTGGAAAACATGTGGGAAACACTTTAGAGAGAGTGGTTAATTGACTCGCCACATGAGAACCCACAAAGAAGAGAAGCCTTACAGTTGTAAAACATGTGGGAAACATTTTAGACAGAGTGGAGATCTGACAGTCCACATGAGATCCCACACAGACGAGGCTTTACAGGTGTGAAACATGTGTTAAACTTTTTAGACAGAGTGGAGATCTGACAGTCCACATGAGAACCCACAAAGAAGAGAAGCCTTACAGTTGTAAAAAAAATGTGGGAAACATTTTAGAAAGAGTGGAGATCTGACAGTCCACGTGCGAACCCACAAAGAAGAGAAGCCTTACAGTTGTAAACATGTGGGAAACATTTTAGAGAGAGTGGTTAATTGACTCGCCACATGAGAACCCACAAAGAAGAGAAGCCTCACAGGTGTGAAACATGTGGGAAACCTTTTCGACAGAATGGAGATCTGACAGGCCACATGAGAACCCACAAAGAAGAGAAGCCTTACAGTTGTAAAACATGTGGGAAACATTTTAGACAGAGTGAAGATCTGACAGTCCACGTGAGAACTGACAAAGAAGAGAAGCCTTAAAGTTGTGAAACACGTGGGAAACCTTTTAGAAAGAGTGGAGATCTGACAGTCAACATGAGAACCCACACAGATGAGAAGCCTTACAGTTGTAAAACATGTGGGAAACTTTTCAGACATAGTGGATACCTTACAGTCCACATGTGAACCCACACAGATGAGAAGCCTTACAGTTGTAAAACATGTGGGAAACATTTTAGACAGAGTGAAGATCTGACAGTCCACATGAGAACCCACACAGATGAGAAGCCTTACAGTTGTTAAACTAGTGGGAAACGTTTCAGACAGATTGGATATCTGACAGTCCACATGTGAACCCACACAGATGATAAGCCTTACAGTTGGAAAACATGTGGGAAACATTTTAGACAGATTGGATATCTGACAGTCCACATGAGAACCCACACAGAAGAGAAGCTTCACAGGCGTGAAACATGTGGGAAACATTTTAGATAGAGTGAAGATCTGACAGTCCACATGAGAACCCACACAGAAGAGAAGCCTTACAGTTGTAAAACATGTGGGAAACTTTTCAGAGTGGATATCTTACAGTCCACATGTGAACCCACAAAGACGAGAAGCCTTACAGTTGTAAAACATATGTGAAACATTTTAGACAGATTGGATATCTGACAGTCCACATGAGAACCCACACAGAAGAGAAGCTTCACAGGCGTGAAACATGTGGGAAACATTTTATAGAGAGTGGTTAATTGACTCGCCATGAGAACCCACAAAGAAGAGAAGCCTCACAGGTGTGAAACATGTGGGAAATGTTTTCAACAGAGTGGAGATCTGACAGTCCACATGAGAACCCACAAAGACGAGAAGCCTTACAGTTGTAAAACATGTGAGAAACACTTTAGAAAGAGTAGAGATCTGACAGTCCACGTGAGAACTGACAAAGAAGAGAAGCCTTAAAGTTGTGAAACACGTGGGAAACTTTTTAGAAAGAGTGGAGATCTGACAGTCAACATGAGAACCCACACAGATGAGAAGCCTTACAGTTGTAAAACATGTGGGAAACTTTTCAGACATAGTGGATACCTTACAGTCCACATGTGAACCCACACAGATGAGAAGCCTTACAGTTGTAAAACATGTGGGAAACATTTTAGACAGAGTGAAGATCTGACAGTCCACATGAGAACCCACACAGATGAGAAGCCTTACAGTTGTTAAACTAGTGGGAAACGTTTCAGACAGATTGGATATCTGACAGTCCACATGTGAACCCACACAGATGATAAGCCTTACAGTTGGAAAACATGTGGGAAACATTTTAGACAGATTGGATATCTGACAGTCCACATGAGAACCCACACAGAAGAGAAGCTTCACAGGCGTGAAACATGTGGGAAACATTTTAGATAGAGTGAAGATCTGACAGTCCACATGAGAACCCACACAGAAGAGAAGCCTTACAGTTGTAAAACATGTGGGAAACTTTTCAGAGTGGATATCTTACAGTCCACATGTGAACCCACAAAGACGAGAAGCCTTACAGTTGTAAAACATATGTGAAACATTTTAGACAGATTGGATATCTGACAGTCCACATGAGAACCCACACAGAAGAGAAGCTTCACAGGCGTGAAACATGTGGGAAACATTTTAGACAGAGTGAAGATCTGACAGTCCACATGAGAACCCACACAGAAGAGGCTTCACAGGTGTGAAACATGTGGGAAACTTTTTAGACAGAGTGGAGATCTGACAGTCAACATGAGAACCGACAAAGAAGAGAAGCCTTACAGTTGTGAAACACGTGGAAAACTTTTTAGAAAGAGTGGAGATCTGACAGTGCACATGAGAACCCACAAAGAAGAGAAGCCTCACAGGTGTGAAACACATGGGAAACCTTTTAGACAGATTGGAGATCTGACAGTCAACATGAGAACCCACACAGATGAGAAGCCTTACAGTTGTAAAACATGTGGGAAACATTTTAAACAGAGTGGAAATCTGACAGTCAACATGAGAACCCACACAGATGAGAAGCCTTATAGTTGTAAAACATGTGGGTAACTTTTCAGACAGAGGGGATATCTGACAGTCCACATGAGAACCCACACAGATCAGAAGCCTCACAGGTGTGAAACATGTGGGAAACATTTTAGACGGATTGGAGATCTGACAGTCAACATGAGAACCCACACAGATGAGAAGCCTTACAGTTGTTAAACTAGTGGGAAACATTTTAGACGGATTGGAGATCTGACAGTCAACATGAGAACCCACACAGATGAGAAGCCTTACAGTTGTTAAACTAGTGGGAAACGTTTCAGACAGATTGGATATCTGACAGTCCACATGTGGACCCACACAGATGATAAGCCTTACAGTTGTAAAACATGTGGGAAACATTTTAGACAGATTGGATATCTGACATTCCACATGAGAATGCACACAGAAGAGAAGCTTCACAGGCGTGAAACATGTGGGAAACATTTTAGACAGAGTGAAGATCTGACAGTCCACATGAGAACCCACACAGATGAGAAGCCTTACAGTTGTAAAACATGTGGGAAACTTTTCAGACAGAGTGGATATCTGACAGTCCACATGAGAACCTACACAGATGAGAAGCCTTACAGTTGAACAATATGTGGGAAACTTTTCAGACAGAGTGGAGATCTGACAGTCCACATAAGAACCCACACAGAAGAGGCTTCACAGGTGTGAAACATGTGGGAAACTTTTTAGACAGAGTGGAGATCTGACAGTCCACATGAGAACCCACAAAGAAGAGAAGCCTTACAGTTGTAAAAAAAATGTGGGAAACATTTTAGAAAGAGTGGAGATCTGACAGTCCACGTGCAAACCCACAAAGAAGAGAAGCCTTACAGTTGTAAACATGTGGGAAACATTTTAGAGGGAGTGGTTAATTCACTCGCCACATAAGAACCCACAAAGAAGAGAAGCCTCACAGGTGTGAAACAAGTGGGAAACCTTTTCGACAGAGTGGAGATCTGACAGTCAACATGAGAACCGACAAAGAAGAGAAGCCTTACAGTTGTGAAACACGTGGAAAACATTTTAGAAAGAGTGGAGATCTGACAGTGCACATGAGAACCCACAAAGAAGAGAAGCCTCACAGGTGTGAAACACATGGGAAACCTTTTAGACAGATTGGAGATCTGACAGTCCACATGAGAACCCACAAAGATGAGAAGCCTTACAGTTGTAAAACATGTGAGAAACACTTTAGAAAGAGTAGAGATCTGACAGTCCACGTGAGAACTGACAAAGAAGAGAAGCCTTAAAGTTGTGAAACACGTGGGAAACTTTTTAGAAAGAGTGGAGATCTGACAGTCAACATGAGAACCCACACAGATGAGAAGCCTTACAGTTGTAAAACATGTGGGAAACTTTTCAGACATAGTGGATACCTTACAGTCCACATGTGAACCCACACAGATGAGAAGCCTTACAGTTGTAAAACATGTGGGAAACATTTTAGACAGAGTGAAGATCTGACAGTCCACATGAGAACCCACACAGATGAGAAGCCTTACAGTTGTTAAACTAGTGGGAAACGTTTCAGACAGATTGGATATCTGACAGTCCACATGTGAACCCACACAGATGATAAGCCTTACAGTTGGAAAACATGTGGGAAACATTTTAGACAGATTGGATATCTGACAGTCCACATGAGAACCCACACAGAAGAGAAGCTTCACAGGCGTGAAACATGTGGGAAACATTTTAGATAGAGTGAAGATCTGACAGTCCACATGAGAACCCACACAGATGAGAAGCCTTACAGTTGTTAAACTAGTGGGAAACGTTTCAGACAGATTGGATATCTGACAGTCCACATGTGAACCCACACAGATGATAAGCCTTACAGTTGGAAAACATGTGGGAAACACTTTAGAGAGAGTGGTTAATTGACTCGCCACATGAGAACCCACAAAGAAGAGAAGCCTTACAGTTGTAAAACATGTGGGAAACATTTTAGACAGAGTGGAGATCTGACAGTCCACATGAGATCCCACACAGACGAGGCTTTACAGGTGTGAAACATGTGTTAAACTTTTTAGACAGAGTGGAGATCTGACAGTCCACATGAGAACCCACAAAGAAGAGAAGCCTTACAGTTGTAAAAAAAATGTGGGAAACATTTTAGAAAGAGTGGAGATCTGACAGTCCACGTGCGAACCCACAAAGAAGAGAAGCCTTACAGTTGTAAACATGTGGGAAACCTTTTAGAGAGAGTGGTTAATTGACTCGCCACATGAGAACCCACAAAGAAGAGAAGCCTCACAGGTGTGAAACATGTGGGAAACCTTTTCGACAGAGTGGAGATCTGACAGGCCACATGAGAACCCACAAAGAAGAGAAGCCTTACAGTTGTAAATCATGTGGGGAACATTTTAAACAGAGTGGAGATCTGACAGTCAACATGAGAACCCACACAGATGAGAAGCCTTACAGTTGTAAAACATGTGGGAAACACTTTAGAAAGAGTGGAGATCTGACAGTCCACGTGAGAACCGACAAAGAAGAGAAGCCTTACAGTTGTGAAACACGTGGGAAACTTTTTAGAAAGAGTGGAGATCTGACAATGCACATGAGAACCCACAAAGAAGAGAAGCCTAACAGGTGTAAAACATGTGGGAAACCTTTTAGACAGATTGGAGATCTGACAGTCAACATGAGAACCCACACAGATGAGAAGCCTTACAGTTGTAAAACATGTGGGAAACTTTTCAGACAGAGTGGATATCTTACAGTCCACATGTGAACCCACACAGATGAGAAGCCTTACAGTTGTAAAGCATGTGGGAAACATTTTAGACAGAGTGAAGATCTGACAGTCCACATGAGAACCTACACAGATGAGAAGCCTTACAGTTGAACAATATGTGGGAAACTTTTCAGACAGAGTGGAGATCTGACAGTCCACATGAGAACCCACACAGAAGAGGCTTCACAGATGTGAAACATGTGGGAAACTTTTTAAACAGAGTGGAGATCTGACAGTCCACATGAGAACCCACAAAGAAGAGAAGCCTTACAGTTGTAAAGAAATGTGGGAAACATTTTAGAAAGAGTGCAGATCCGACAGTCCATGTGCGAACCCACAAAGAAGAGAAGCCTTACAGTTGTAAACATGTGGGAAACATTTTATAGAGAGTGGTTAATTGACTCGCCATGAGAACCCACAAAGAAGAGAAGCCTCACAGGTGTGAAACATGTGGGAAATGTTTTCAACAGAGTGGAGATCTGACAGTCCACATGAGATCCCACACAGAAGAGGCTTTACAGGTGTGAAACATGTGGGAAACACTTTAGAAAGAGTAGAGATCTGACAGTCCACGTGAGAACTGACAAAGAAGAGAAGCCTTAAAGTTGTGAAACACGTGGGAAACTTTTTAGAAAGAGTGGAGATCTGACAGTCAACATGAGAACCCACACAGATGAGAAGCCTTACAGTTGTAAAACATGTGGGAAACTTTTCAGACATAGTGGATACCTTACAGTCCACATGTGAACCCACACAGATGAGAAGCCTTACAGTTGTAAAACATGTGGGAAACATTTTAGACAGAGTGAAGATCTGACAGTCCACATGAGAACCCACACAGATGAGAAGCCTTACAGTTGTTAAACTAGTGGGAAACGTTTCAGACAGATTGGATATCTGACAGTCCACATGTGAACCCACACAGATGATAAGCCTTACAGTTGGAAAACATGTGGGAAACACTTTAGAGAGAGTGGTTAATTGACTCGCCACATGAGAACCCACAAAGAAGAGAAGCCTTACAGTTGTAAAACATGTGGGAAACATTTTAGACAGAGTGGAGATCTGACAGTCCACATGAGATCCCACACAGACGAGGCTTTACAGGTGTGAAACATGTGTTAAACTTTTTAGACAGAGTGGAGATCTGACAGTCCACATGAGAACCCACAAAGAAGAGAAGCCTTACAGTTGTAAAAAAAATGTGGGAAACATTTTAGAAAGAGTGGAGATCTGACAGTCCACGTGCGAACCCACAAAGAAGAGAAGCCTTACAGTTGTAAACATGTGGGAAACATTTTAGAGAGTGGTTAATTGACTCGCCACATGAGAACCCACAAAGAAGAGAAGCCTCACAGGTGTGAAACATGTGGGAAACCTTTTCGACAGAGTGGAGATCTGACAGGCCACATGAGAACCCACAAAGAAGAGAAGCCTTACAGTTGTAAAACATGTGGGAAACATTTTAGACAGAGTGAAGATCTGACAGTCCACGTGAGAACTGACAAAGAAGAGAAGCCTTAAAGTTGTGAAACACGTGGGAAACTTTTTAGAAAGAGTGGAGATCTGACAGTCAACATGAGAACCCACACAGATGAGAAGCCTTACAGTTGTAAAACATGTGGGAAACTTTTCAGACATAGTGGATACCTTACAGTCCACATGTGAACCCACACAGATGAGAAGCCTTACAGTTGTAAAACATGTGGGAAACATTTTAGACAGAGTGAAGATCTGACAGTCCACATGAGAACCCACACAGATGAGAAGCCTTACAGTTGTTAAACTAGTGGGAAACGTTTCAGACAGATTGGATATCTGACAGTCCACATGTGAACCCACACAGATGATAAGCCTTACAGTTGGAAAACATGTGGGAAACATTTTAGACAGATTGGATATCTGACAGTCCACATGAGAACCCACACAGAAGAGAAGCTTCACAGGCGTGAAACATGTGGGAAACATTTTAGATAGAGTGAAGATCTGACAGTCCACATGAGAACCCACACAGAAGAGAAGCCTTACAGTTGTAAAACATGTGGGAAACGTTTCAGAGTGGATATCTTACAGTCCACATGTGAACCCACAAAGACGAGAAGCCTTACAGTTGTAAAACATATGTGAAACATTTTAGACAGATTGGATATCTGACAGTCCACATGAGAACCCACACAGAAGAGAAGCTTCACAGGCGTGAAACATGTGGGAAACATTTTATAGAGAGTGGTTAATTGACTCGCCATGAGAACCCACAAAGAAGAGAAGCCTCACAGGTGTGAAACATGTGGGAAATGTTTTCAACAGAGTGGAGATCTGACAGTCCACATGAGAACCCACAAAGACGAGAAGCCTTACAGTTGTAAAACATGTGAGAAACACTTTAGAAAGAGTAGAGATCTGACAGTCCACGTGAGAACTGACAAAGAAGAGAAGCCTTAAAGTTGTGAAACACGTGGGAAACTTTTTAGAAAGAGTGGAGATCTGACAGTCAACATGAGAACCCACACAGATGAGAAGCCTTACAGTTGTAAAACATGTGGGAAACTTTTCAGACATAGTGGATACCTTACAGTCCACATGTGAACCCACACAGATGAGAAGCCTTACAGTTGTAAAACATGTGGGAAACATTTTAGACAGAGTGAAGATCTGACAGTCCACATGAGAACCCACACAGATGAGAAGCCTTACAGTTGTTAAACTAGTGGGAAACGTTTCAGACAGATTGGATATCTGACAGTCCACATGTGAACCCACACAGATGATAAGCCTTACAGTTGGAAAACATGTGGGAAACATTTTCGACAGATTGGATATCTGACAGTCCACATGAGAACCCACACAGAAGAGAAGCTTCACAGGCGTGAAACATGTGGGAAACATTTTAGATAGAGTGAAGATCTGACAGTCCACATGAGAACCCACACAGAAGAGAAGCCTTACAGTTGTAAAACATGTGGGAAACTTTTCAGAGTGGATATCTTACAGTCCACATGTGAACCCACAAAGACGAGAAGCCTTACAGTTGTAAAACATATGTGAAACATTTTAGACAGATTGGATATCTGACAGTCCACATGAGAACCCACACAGAAGAGAAGCTTCACAGGCGTGAAACATGTGGGAAACATTTTAGACAGAGTGAAGATCTGACAGTCCACATGAGAACCCACACAGAAGAGAAGCCTTACAGTTGTAAAACATGTGGGAAACATTTTAAACAGAGTGGAAATCTGACAGTCAACATGAGAACCCACACAGATGAGAAGCCTTATAGTTGTAAAACATGTGGGTAACTTTTCAGACAGAGGGGATATCTGACAGTCCACATGAGAACCCACACAGATCAGAAGCCTCACAGGTGTGAAACATGTGGGAAACATTTTAGACGGATTGGAGATCTGACAGTCAACATGAGAACCCACACAGATGAGAAGCCTTACAGTTGTTAAACTAGTGGGAAACATTTTAGACGGATTGGAGATCTGACAGTCAACATGAGAACCCACACAGATGAGAAGCCTTACAGTTGTTAAACTAGTGGGAAACGTTTCAGACAGATTGGATATCTGACAGTCCACATGTGGACCCACACAGATGATAAGCCTTACAGTTGTAAAACATGTGGGAAACATTTTAGACAGATTGGATATCTGACATTCCACATGAGAATGCACACAGAAGAGAAGCTTCACAGGCGTGAAACATGTGGGAAACATTTTAGACAGAGTGAAGATCTGACAGTCCACATGAGAACCCACACAGATGAGAAGCCTTACAGTTGTAAAACATGTGGGAAACTTTTCAGACAGAGTGGATATCTGACAGTCCACATGAGAACCTACACAGATGAGAAGCCTTACAGTTGAACAATATGTGGGAAACTTTTCAGACAGAGTGGAGATCTGACAGTCCACATAAGAACCCACACAGAAGAGGCTTCACAGGTGTGAAACATGTGGGAAACTTTTTAGACAGAGTGGAGATCTGACAGTCCACATGAGAACCCACAAAGAAGAGAAGCCTTACAGTTGTAAAAAAATGTGGGAAACATTTTAGAAAGAGTGGAGATCTGACAGTCCACGTGCAAACCCACAAAGAAGAGAAGCCTTACAGTTGTTTATCATGTGGGAAATATTTTAGACAGATTGGAGATCTGACAGTCACACATGAGAAGCCTTACAGTTGTAAAACATGTGGCAAACATTTCAGACATTTACTCCATCCGCCCCCCTCGAGTGTGTGCTTGGAAATGTCTTACATGCAGCTGCGTGACTGTGTAAACCCATTCCACGATGCCCCAGCACTCTTTTTTTCTTCATCCTGATTTTAATGTTAGAACATAATGTTTAGAGCAGTTTTTGAGTCAGCAGAGAGTTGGCCATTTTTTGTGCACTACACTCCTCAGCAATCAATGACCCTTTATGTGCTGCCACTTCATGGCTGAGTTGCTGTTCTTCCTAAAAGCTTCCACTTTTCAGCAATACAACTTGCAGTTGACAGTGGATTATTCAGAATGCCGTGGACTGATCCTTTATTCGTGCCATGCGTGAGTTCACTGGGCTCTTCAGATTGGAATGATTCAAATGTTTGTAATGTAGACTGAGTGGCTGGGTGCCCGGATTTATACAGCTGTTCTTAATGAAACACCTGTATTTGACAACAAAGTGGTGTATCCTAATACTTCTAAGTACTTCTAAGTCAGTCTATAATGTATGTCAAAATGATCTTCATGCAGATGCAGTCAAATATGTTACCCACAAGGCTGCTTCAAAATAAAATACATCTGATATTCCTTCAGATGAACACCTTTCAGGTTAAGCTGAAGGCTGGTTGACTAGTAGCTGTCCTGATTTCTGATGGATAGACTGATATCATTCATGTAAATTAAGCTCCATTATGCATAACCGCTGTGTTTTCATGAATGCTGTTTATATGCAGAAGTGTTTTGCATCCATAATAAGAAAGTAAGACCTCACCGCTAATGCAAAGCTGTAACATCGGCAGAGATGTTTTCCTAGGGATTCAGTGATCCCTAATTGTGGAATGTCGACTTCATATTAAAACAGCAGCCCAAGATGCTGCTGCACATGGAGAGACCTCACAGTCTATATTAGTAAGCCATAAATAATTGTGCTTGCTTGGTGGAAGAGAAGTCTTTGTGTCCAGTTGCATAAAATGTAAATAAAAGTGCATAACCGGTTCAGAGTTTTTCCCGCTTTGGCTGCACGTCTAAATCTGCATGAATACCAAGTGCTAAATAAGACTGATGAGAAAATGCTGGGCACAGCAGGTCGTTGGATGCTATGTAACTTTGATACATTAAAGAGCTCTAAAAGGCTATGTACTGAGCTCTTTGAAAACATGTCTCCAGTTCATTCACACCCCTTGCAGAACGTTTCAGCTTTTCATCATCAAGATGATTCTTTTTCAAGGTTTTTTGCCTTTATTCGAGGCAGTGAAGTATCATAATATCACAACAGCAGGGAAAGATAGAGGTGATGACATGTGTTGCCAAGCTGTTGCATTAAGAGTGGTCTGGAGCAGGGGGGTCACTCATTTCAGTTCAGGGGGCACATGCAGCCTAATGTGATGCCAAGTGGGCCGGACCATTCAAATCATAGCATAGCTATAAATAGCAATAAATGAATGCTCCTTTTGTCACAATGGCATGAGGATATGTTTTATTTAATGAACTATCCATTTACAAACAACTTCAGATTTCTCAAGAAGAACATGCAATTTGCTTCAGTTTATTTATATGACAACTGATCAGTGTTTGCACAAAGGCATGACACTTTAAGTCACAGGTATTCAGCCCTGAAAAACATGACAGCCTATTGCACTTGAAGCTTAAATCAACCTCTCATGATGTAGGAATCATTTTTACTCCATTTTCCACATGCATAATAATTCTCAAAACTTAAACTGACTGCACATATCTTACAAAGTGGTGGTGGCCATTTTAAATGTGCAAGAAAGAAAGTACCGTATTTTTTGGATTATACGTCGCTCCGGATTGTAGGTCGCACCAGCCAAAAAATGCATAATTAAGAAGAAAAAACCATATATAGGTCGCACTGGAGTATAAGTCGCATTTTTGGGGAAAATTTATTTGATAAAATCCAACACCAAACAACATATAGCACAAAGAACATGCTAACACGTTTACCAAAATATCAGGTTTTATTCCGAATCACAAAATCCAAGGAAATCTTCATCCTCGGTGTCACTTTTGAACAACTCCCCCAACTCGGCAGGTAGACAAGACGCCGCTTCCTCTTCTACGTTGCTTACATCAGACTCGTCGTCAGTTGCAGTTCCAATTATTCCAGCCTTTCTGAATCCCGACAGGATGGTTGCGGTTGTCACTGAAGCCCATGCTTTGTCGATCCATTCAATGACTTCCAGGAAAGTTGCATGGCGCATTCTCCCGGTTGCCGTGAAGCTGTGCTCTCCATCCGTCATCCACTGCTCCCACAGGTTACGCAAAAGTGACTTAAAGCTCCTATTCACGGAGATATCAAGTGGCTGGAGTATTTTGGTTAAGCCTCCAGGGATGATGGCAGGTATGGAGTTGAAAATTTTTTATTTATTTTTTAACTGTGGTGTGATGTGCGCTCTCATGCTATCCATCACAAGCAGAGCTTTGCGTGCTCTAAAGAAACCATCCGGTCGCTTATTATAACACTTTGTAAGCCACAAGTTCATCATTTCTTGATCAATCCACCCTTTCTCGTTCACGGCGATTTCAACTGAGGAGGATTGGATTTTTGGCATGGTTTTTCGTTTGAAAATGACCATCGGTGGCAGTTTTGATCCGTCTCCACAACATGCCAGCACCACTGTGAAGTGTGATCTCTCATGACCAGTTGTAACGATATTCACACTTTTTTGCCCTTTCTCTGCAACACTTCGGCCCATGGGGATGTCAAAAGTGAGGGGGACCTCGTCCATGTTAATAATATGATCCGGTGTCACGTTGTGATCACTTACATGCTTGTCAATGAACGTGCGGAAACTGTCAACCTTGGCTTGGAAGTCCGCTGGCAGTTTTTGGGACAGTGTCGTCCTTGCTCTGATAGAGAGGCGTTTGCGCTGCATGAAGCGGTAACACCAAGAAGGTCCTCCCGCAAAGCCGTTTATATTCACTTCCCTGGCAACCACTTGGGCGCGGAGACACAACTGCACCGTTGACAAACCTCTTCCAGAAGCACGTTGTTCAAGCACCCATGCGTGAACTCGTTCCTCCAACTGTGGCCACCTAGCTTGTTGCCCGCGATTAGCTTTCTTTGTTTTCTTCATTTCAGTAAGCGTAACCTCCGCTTTTCGCCAGTCCCTTACAAGTTTTTCGCTCACTCCAAACTTTCTTTCTGCTGCTCGATTGCCGTTTTCGGCTCCATATTTCACTATCTGAAGCTTGTAAGCCGCAGAATATGACTTTCTTTTCGGCGCCATTTTCAATCAGCCCTTCTAATTGGTGTTTTTAGATAACAGGTGTGACAGATAACTCTGAACCTCCAGAAACCGCGACAGATTCTGACGGGTCACAGAGTTCCCTGTAACACCTGTTATAGAAATGTGTAGGCTACTGTCTCTGCGCTCACAGATTTTGTAAAAAAAAACATATATAAGTCACTCCGATTTATAAGTCGCACCCCCGACCAAACTATGACAAAAACCGCGACTTATAATCCGGAAAATACGGTAATAACCTGGCTTGAAAATAAAACTTATGACCAAACTCCTTCGTAGTGAAGCAGGTGACCAACATTAAATCGCACAATGAACTGTATTTTTTTTTATTCAAAACGTTTCTGATGCAGCATATTACAAGAACGAGTCCGGTTTAGACGACTTTGTTTTCCTCGTCAGGCTGATGTTGGCAAAAGCTTCTCGGGACATGCGAGTTCTGCAGCCTTCAGCGTGCATGTTTTCATTAGCTCCGTAATACGACTTTGATGCTAATGCTATTTCGCTAGCAATTATGTAGCTGGCTTTTACAGCTGCATCACTGACCTCTCGGCTCCGAGTGAAAACACACTTTGGCTAATGAGGGTGTGAAGTTGAGTACAAAAGTAAGTAGCTGTATCGATCTCAGCGTTGTTTTGTCTTTGTTTCCCCTCCTCTTCATTTCCGGCAACATGGACGCCGCCCGGCGCATTACTGCCCTCCACTGGTCTCTGAACGAGAGCTTCATGTGGACTCCAGTATAATTGTTGTTTTTGTCTTTTTCTTCTTTATTTTTCTTCTGGAATATTTAATTCATTGAGATCTGGGATGCGTGATTTAACCCTTTGAAGCCTGATCCATGAATAATTGCCATTAAAATTTTATTTTTGTAAAATAAGGTGTTGAGGAACATTTTTGTAAAAAGAAAACACATCTGCATACGGTATATGTTTTTAATGTGTCTTTAATTTGCTTTTAGTTTTTTTCTTATGGAAAAACATGTTTCATTGTATACATCAGGTTTTTCAAGTGGGACATTTTTAATTTATGAAGTAGATGGCTCACAATTCCGAAAGACGAAGTGCATCAAATATGATACACTCAACTTTAACGGGTTAAGTCAGGCATGGGCAAACCCAGGCCCGAGGGCCATATGCGGCCCGTTGGGCTATTTAATCCGGCCCGCCGAGCTTGTCCAAATTATATCATTAAATAAAATTGTATTGTAATTAAACCTCATTCATTTGACTTTTTCCCTGTAATGCTACCTGTAAAAGGTCAAATCCTTTAATGCAATAGCTTTCATGTGTCATTTATATTAGCTCACACAAATACTCCATCCATCTGTTGTTGGTCCGGCCCCTCTGTCAAATTTTAGAACCCATTGTGGCCCGCGAGTCAAAACGTTTGCCCACCCCTGGGTTAAGTGTTCACTTGTTCACTCAGTGTTCTTTGGTCAGTGTAATAGAACTTAACACTTTCAGCCACGCAAACCTAAAAAACCCACATGATGACCCACTTAAAGCATCACTACTACATTTTAAATCCTTTGGTCTTGAATGTTAGTCCAATGACTCTTTGCGCGTGTCAACTGTCACCAGTTAGGTGCACGTCAAAGCAAGTGTCGCACTTCAAAGCAAATGTCGCACTTCAAAGCAAGTGGTGTGGGTATATATAACTCGCCAAAGAAAAAAGTTTTAAGAGAGCATATTTCTTCTGCACTCGATAAAGTGATTATGACTTCGATCAAGTAAGTATTAAGTGTCATTGCTTTTGTTCATGCTTTTCTTGGTATTGATTGACACTGGATGATTTTTTTTCAACACAAAATTGGAGCATCCAGTCAACATATCAGGTTTCAAGGTAATCGTGTTAATTTTCAGAGCAACTAAGATTCAGGCTCCAGCTGTCCAACAGCCCCCCAAGGTTTACGGACTCACCCTTCCGATCAGCGAGGATCTGCCAAAGGAGGCCGAGTTGACCCGGACCGGCTTGCTGTTTGAAATGCTGAAGGGCTTTGACGTTATTGAGAGCAAATCAGTGCTGAAGCACAGGTAGGATTTACCGGTTGAAATAGTTATGTATTGTTCTTTTTCCTTGATTTAGTCCATCAGATGTTTAGTTGTCAAAATGTCAGAAGGGACAGTCAAAAATACAGACGTCCCCCCGCTATATCGCGGTTCACTTTCCACAGATTCACTTTATTGTGGATTTTCATATATCATGGATTTTATTGCGGGATTCTGCGGTATGTACAAATGTTTATTCATTGTCCCAACCGCTTAATCCGTTATCGGGTCGCGAGCCAAGCTGGAGCCAACCCCAGCAGTCAATGGGCGAGAGGCAGGGGACACCCCGGACAAGCCGCCAGTCCATCGCAGGGCAACACAGAGACACACAACCAGCCACACACACACTCACAACTTAGTGTCACCAATCAGCCTAGGCTGCATGTCTTTGGAGGTGGGAGAAAGCCGGAGAACCCGGAGAGAACCCACACAGACACGGGGAGAACATGCAAACTCCCCACAGAATGGCCACAAGTCGGAGACAAACCCGCGACCATCTTGCTGTGAGGCAACAGTGCTTACCACTGCGCCACCGAGCCTCCCTACAAGTGTTTATATTTACATAAAATAAGCATTTTCTGGCCCAAGTTAAATAAAATAGTATTTTTTTCAAAATGAAAATACATATTACAACACATATAAAATACAGTACCGGTACGGTACATATTGGACGAGATCTGCGTTCAGAAAACACAAAGAGCTGCACCTACATCCAGTTGGCGTCAGCGTGATTCGTTGGCGTTATGTCGACTTTGTGCTGTGCTCGTGTTTTTTGTTGAAGATTTGAAATATACACTACTTGTTAGTCATTTAGAAAAATGACTAATTTGGTGGTTTTGGGTCATCATCAACCCAAAAACCGCTAAATAAACCAAATACTGCATTGTTTGTGTAATTCTGTAATCAAGTACAGAAACGCTTCTGGAAGAAATCTCTCTTACTGTGATGTCTCAGTATGAAAACGTGCACATGCATGCACATTCATTGTGTGCACGCAATGAACTTACTTTCGTTTTTATTTTCAGAGGTGTTTCTGACAGAGTTGTTTGAGACAGAAAACAGATCAGATCAGAAAACATCTGTTTGCTATTTTGAACAAAGACTGTCACAGATATTTTATATGTGTTTGGGAACTGGATGTTCCATTTGTGCTACCGTCTGTCTCAAAGTTAATCTCATAATAAAACCACATTTTATATTACAATAATACTGTTTATCATTTATTCTATTATTGTGTGTGTGTCTGCCTGGATCTATATAGCAATTAACGAATTCAGTACCTAAACGAGTATTCTCGTCCAAAAAAATACCTTCACGTCCGAAACGTACATTACATTTGAATGAAAGTAAGCTTTTCCATTTCAAGAATAATTTAATAATAACTAGTTTTAATACAATTATATTTAAGGTATTTCCACCTTTTTGTGGCGCCCCTTGGAGGCCACGGCGCCCTTAGCATTTTCCTATATTGCCGGCTCTAGAATATTGGAGGATCTGTGATTGTTTAGAGCTAACCGATTTACTGCCATCAAGAACTTAATGAGTGAAGTTAATAAAAGTGCTAAAGCACAAGTGGAGGGACCATTGCATGCTTGTTAAGGTGCAGACAAATGTGAAAATGCCCTGTGTTTCATTTTCAGAGAGGATATCACCAAAAAGCTAGAGAAGCTGTTTAAGGAGTGGCTGACGGAGATGTGCATCGAAATGGTAGGACATCTTTTTACATACGCCATGTTGTTTCAAAGCTAACCAGCTGTGGTGCTTAAAGATAACATTTTATTTGTTTACTTTTTAATTTTAGAATGTACCAGAAATAGTGACGGACAACGTTGGAGGAAAGGTCCTTCCATTTGGCTCCTCTGTTCTGGGTGTTGATTCAAAAGGTGAGTTTTCCTATTCTTGACCGTGAGTGTCTGGACTGCCGGAACTTTGCATGCTCATAAGGAAAATGATGGAGAAGCTCCTCTAATATGAACCTGTGCTGTTTTGACAGGCGCTGATATCGATGCTGTTTGCGTGGGACCCTCATTTCTGGAGAGGGGTGATTTCTTCACCTCTTTCTTTGAAAAGCTTAAAGCCCAGAAGGAGGTCACCAACGCACGGGTTAGCCATATACACAGTACATGTACGTGTCCATCATACAAGATAGTAACGATTATCTAACTAACTAACCATCTTTGTGTCTTCAGGCCATCACAAAGGCATTTGTCCCAGTCATCAAACTGAAATTTGATGGGGTTGAATGAATGATTCGTTTATTTAACAGGGACAGCGCACATTAATAAACATTTCTGTCAATGTGCCAGAATTAGCCAAAAGGCTATTTTTCATCTGTTGTCCCTGGACAGAAATTCCATGGCCCCAAAATATATATACATATGAAATAAAATTAATAAAAATACAGATATAAAATAACCACATAAATAAAAACTATATCAACTAAAACAATTTCAAGTAACAGTAAAACTTAATGTCTATTAACTAAAATTTTATAAAGCAACTAAAATCATAAAAACAGGTGACATTAAAAAACAACAAATTAAACAGCAGTTTCTCTCAGTGACGACACAACTGTGTGCTAATGAGCCATTCCTTAAGGTGAAATTTAAATGCATTATAGCTCTCAAGATTTCTGACGATAACTGGGATAGAATTCCACTCGTGTGCAGCTTTAAAGGAAAAGGCAGATTGACCAAATGTGCTTTTCCTGAGTGGGATAACGCAGTCCCCTCTTGCAGCACCTCTAGAGACTCGATGTGTGGCAGTTCTTACATCCACAAACTGTCTGAGCGGAGGAGATGTTAAACCATTAATAATTTTGTACATCAGACACGAATTTATATATTTAATCAAATTTTCCCAGTTTAACAATTTGTATTTATTTAATATTGGGCAGTGATGAAAATATGCTGGTTTTTTGTCCAGTATTTTAAGCGTTTGTTTGTACAGAGACTGCAGAGGTATTAGAGTAGTGATACTGGCCTGTGACCAGGTTGTTAAGCAGTAAGTGATATGCGAAAGAATCATTGAATGCATATACGTCAACGACGCCCCTGTCGACATGTAATCCCGAGTGAATCTAAAGTTTGAGAGACTGAATTTAACTCTATTACAGACCTTTTTAACCTGTTTTTTGAAATTAAGTTGTGAATCTATAAGGACTCCAAGGTACTTGTATTCGGAAACAATCTGCAGCCTTTCCCCCAAAACAAAGACATCTGGGTCAGCACCAGAGCACTTTGTCTTTGAGAAAAACATGCAGACCGTTTTTGACAGATTTAATTGCAAACAGCACTGCTTCAGCCAAGTTGTTACATGAACCATGATGTCTGTGAGTTCTTCAGCAACTTGTGTAGTACTGCTACCAAAAACATAGATAACCGTATCGTCAGCATACATTTGTAAGTCGATGTCAGGACAAACAGAAGGTAAATCATTAACATATAAAGAGAACAGCAATGGTCCCAGGACATAACCTTGAGGAACACCTGTAGACTGACCTAGAACAGCTGATTGATGGTTTTGTAGTTGAACACACTGAGAACGGTGTAATAGATATGATTCTAACCATCCAAGTGTGCGCAGTGAAACATTAAAGGTAGACAGTTTAGACAGGAGGATTCTGTGATTGACAGTATCAAACGCCTTTTTCAGGTCAAGAAATATTGCTCCGACAACACCACTTTTATCCATTAAAGATTTGATCCTTTCAATGAAAAAACAGTTTGCCGTTTCAGTCGAGTGTTTGGCCCTAAAGCCAAATTGCATTGGATGCAGAGAAAACAGGCCAGTATTCAGATAGCAAGTTATTTGTTCTGCTACCAATTTCTCTACCACCTTTGACAGTGTCGGGATTATACTAATAGGCCTATAGTTGCTAGGCAGCAGAGGATTTCCACCTTTAAATATAGGAGTCACAACTGCCTTTTTCCAAACACTTGGAAATTTTCCCTGGGAGATTGAAAGGTTAATAATTTTGGTTAATGGATAAAGTATTGATGAACTGAGCTCTTTGAGCATGACTGTGTCCAAACCAAAGACATCTTTAGCTCTTGACGTATTTAACGATTGGATAATTCTCCTAACCTCCATTTCACTAACATTTCTTATACTGAATGCTGGTTCATTTGTGCTTAGTGTTCTGATATTTGTTTTGCCAACAGGAAAACATTGAGCAATTGTGGACACAGAGTCAACAAAGTAATGGTTGAGAACCTCTGTAATTTCAGACGGACTATTTATGATTTTTGAGGCACCAGGTCAAATTGATCTGTAATCTTTTTAAGGTTTTTTCGAGATTTTTTGTCCTCCCAATTAATGTTAAAATCTCCCATAATAACTACTTCTTTGTTAAAATTACATTCTCTAAGTACGTTCTCAAAATTCTCATAGAAATTACTCTTTGATGAGGGAGGGCGATAAATCAGTATAAGAGCAAATGACATTTGTTGTGACAAAACTATATTTATGCCAATGCACTCTAATTCTTTGCCGTTTGACCATTCTATTTCCTGACACTGAATACAATCTTTGACGTAGATCATAACGCCGCCTCCCTTTGAGCTCACCCTGTCTCTCCTGTAAATGTTAAAACTAGGTACATTAAGAGCTGCTGATGGGGTAGATTCCTGGAGCCAGGTCTCAGACAAACAAAGGTAGTCTAAGTTAGAGTCCAGCAAAAGATGATGCACCTGCTCACTTTTAGATTTAATGCTGCGTATATTCAAATGCCCTCCTAAAAGACCCTTCGGCTTCATTATAGGATCCCAAACTGTTCTTGAATGATTTACAGTCTGAAAGACTTTCCACTTACGGTTCTTCGTGATCGC
The DNA here is from genome assembly GCF_040956055.1 of Brachionichthys hirsutus. NCBI lineage: Eukaryota > Metazoa > Chordata > Actinopteri > Lophiiformes > Brachionichthyidae > Brachionichthys > Brachionichthys hirsutus. The sequence goes on along the minus strand of NW_027180315.1, from coordinate 397,948 downwards.
TGAGTTTACTCGTGTCTTGTTTACATTCTGTTCAGGAGCAGCTACCTGGTCACGCCTCCTTAGAGTCCGTTGTGATCCATCCTCCCCAAAACAAGGGGCATTCATAGAACTGATTGTCACAGCCTCATTTAAAAGACCACAGGTTATAGGCGTGGCTTGAGGAGCAGAAGATGGAGGAGGTATCCGAGGGATTTGGATTAAATTGCCCTGATGGGCAGCAGAGGGGCGAGATGAAGCACGTGCTGAAGTTCTCTGGTTGGAGATAATGGTGGAGATTACAGGGTTTGGGCAGCAGGGGGAGCTGGCGATGAGGACCGGTGATGGAGAGGTCCCTGAGGAGGAAGAGGGGCCATCAGAGGCCGGCGTGGTGACCTGTGCCGTCGGTGGTGTGGTGGGATAAGGAGGTGCGGTCAGTCAATGATGGGGAGCTGTGGAGACTGCATGGGAGATGTTCAATGAGAGAGCACGTGTCCCCTGGTTGAGGTAATAATATGACTTGCGAAACCAGGAAACACTCTACTCTGCAGAAAGCTACATGAGTCTTAATGGTTTCTGTGCTTCTTTCTAGATTGACTTGGTATTTGCAAAGTTGGGACGAAGGAGTGTTCCTGACAAACTCAACTTCCTCAACGATCAGCTGTTGAGGAACATGGGTACAGAGTGTGTGAGGAGTCTCAACGGTAAGAACCAAACAGCAGGAACCTCTTTGTGCTGTGTGGCCATTTAGTGTACGGTAATATGGCTGAAGCTTTGACATGACTGTCTTCAGTCACCTTTGTCTCTGTATGTTAGGCTACAGAACATCAGCCGAGATCCTCAAGCTTGTCCCAAATGTTGAGAACTTCCAGCTGGCCTTGAGAACCATCAAGCTGTGGGCTAAACGTGGGTAGAACTCAACTCGCTACGTTTTGCCAGACTGTCCAGAGACCGGTTCAGAATATGTTGGGAATTAACTAACGGCGACACACGACTGACTTCACCTTTGATACAAACTGGGTTTAAGTGTTGCTCACTGCATCTGAAAACATTGACGTTTTTTTGTGCGTGTGGTGGCAAACACAATGTTATCTGGGCTCAATATGAAAAAGCAAAAACAGACCGACAAACTGAGGACACATGGACATAGTAACATGCTGCATTGAGCTGCTCTGGTAGCGCAGATTAAAGTGGATCACTGTAAATTAGGCCGTCTTGAGGACTAGAGGTCTGACTTCTTTCTCATCTTTGTCTTTCCCTTCAGGACGGAACATTTATTCCAACATGCTGGGCTTCTTGGGCGGGATATCTTGGACTACACTTGTGGCAAGAATCTGCCAGGTGTACCCAAATGCGACCGCATCCACCCTGGTGATTAAATTCTTCAAGGTGTACTCCATGTGGTGAGTATTCTGATTCTGGTGTTCCTGTGGGAAGACCAAATATTGAATTACATTTGATAAGAGTTCCCTGAGACTGATCATCATCTCGTCAGTGTCTTGTTTCCATTAAAGCCAGTCTGTGTTTCTCCATGTACAAACTGATTGTGTTTCACAGAACACACTTTCAGGGATTGCATGTTTGCGTCCAGATACGTGCCCGTGAGCGTTTTGTAAAAAGGATTATCAGATGTGAAAATCTTGTGTTTTCAGGGAGTGGCCTTACACTGTTCGGCTGCAGCGAGTAGATGACCTCGGGTACGGCCACCCATTTTGGGAACCCAGGGTAAGGAACCAGCCAGCAGCGTTTTACAGCTACTATACTACTACTACTACTACTACTACTACTAACTCCTATAAAATCTACATTTTCAGTTTGTGATTGGGGGTCTCTGTAGCACATTTAAGCCAAGTATGTTTTCGTGTGATCTTTCAGCTTCATCGACCTGACAGCCTCCACCTCATGCCCATCATCACCCCAGTCTACCCACAGCAGAACAGCAGCACCAACGTGTCTCTCTCCACTTTCCACATCATCGCAGAGGAGATCATCCGGGGTGTGTAGTGTCTCAGATGACATAATAATAACAAATATAATCATGCGTTGGTCTTATATAGCTCTTTTCTGGACACTCAAAGACGCTTTACATTGTGCACTCGTCTTCACCATGGCCATGGAAGTCATTATCCGTGCATCTCGATGGGTGGTGGGAGGAGAGCGGCTAAAACCAGGCTTGCGCCTCCCTCCCATTAGGGCATACATGGATGATATGACCACTCTAACTTCAACCATTCCATGCACAAGGCGGCTGCTGAGGAAGTTGCAGGAGAACATCGAATGGGCCCGGATGAGGTTTAAACCGAGCAAGTCCAGGAGCTTATCTGTGGTGAAAGGGAAGCTATCAGACCAGCGCTTTAACATCGGCGAGGAGCCCATACCAACTGTGTTAGAGAAGCCAATCAAGAGCCTCGGGCGTTGGTACGATGCAACCCTTAAGGATATGGTTCAAGTGGAGCAGCTTAGACGGGATGCCATCAGCGGTCTTCAGAGCATTGACAGGACCATGCTCCCTGGCAGGCTGAAGCTTTGGTGTCTTCGGTTTGATCTCATACCTCGGCTGATGTGGCCTCTGACCATTTATGAGGTACCGTGCTCGAAGGTTGAGAAGCTGGAGAGGGTCATCAGCTCTTTTGCCAGGAAATGGCTTGGGCTTCCCAGGTGCCGTACCAACATAGCACTGTATGGTAGAGGCATCCTGGAGCTTCCTCTATGTAGCCTCACAGAGGAATACAAGAGCAGCAAAGTCAGGCTGGAGATGACGCTGACAGATTCTCGAGACCCCTGTGTAGCTCAAACCGCTCCTGCAATTGCAACTGGGAGGAAGTAGACTCCAACTGTAGCTATACACCAGGCTAAATCAGCCCTTAAGCACCGGGATATTGTCGGCCACGTGCAAATGGGAAGAAGAGGCATTGGCCTAGAGGAGGGTAAACCATCCTGGTGCAAGGCATCTCCAGCTCAGCGACGTGGGCTGGTGGTCGAGGAGGTTCGCCGAGAGGAGCAGGCTGCAAGGTGCGCAAAGGCTGTCTCACAAGGAAAGCAAGGCCAATGGATGCGTTGAGAAGATGTTGAGAAGCGCAAGCTCTCTTGGAGAGAGATGTGGGACATGGAAGCTTATCGAACCAGCTTTATCCTGCGAGCGACATACGATGTGCTACCATCACCACAGAACCTCAACCAATGGTACGGAGAACATCCTACATGCCCCCTCTGTCCATCTCCAGCAAACTTGAAGCACATTCTAGTTGGCTGCAAGACAAGCCTTACACAAGGCCGTTACACCTGGCGGCACAATCAAGTCCTGAAGTGTCTGGCAGCTGCACTGGAGAATAGAAGAATGGTCGTCAATGCCCTGCCCCCCCTTTCCTCCCATCTTACATCATTAGGACATTTTGTCCGTGAAGGGGAAAAACAACAAAAAAGATGTATTCCAAAATCAGAGGTAGGACAGATGGGAGCAGCACGGGACTGGAGGCTCCTTGTTGATCTGGAGCAGAGACTCTGCTTTCCAGTGGAGATCGCCACGACCAACCTCAGGCCAGATCTTGTGTTGTGGTCTACCTCAATTCGAAGTGTTTACATCATAGAGCTCACAGTGCCATGGGAGGATAATATAGGCGAGGCCTTTGAGCGGAAGAAGCTTCGGTATGCTGAGCTGGCAGCGGATGCTGAACAACGGGGCTGGAAGACCACAGTCCTCCCTGTAGAAGTGGGCTGCAGAGGCATTGTAGGCAGGACTGCTACTAGTCTCTTCAGGGGCATGGGAATCTGGGGCCAGGCCCAACGGCAAATCATCACAGCCCTGTCCAGTGCTGCTGAACGAGCAAGCCAGTGGCTCTGGATCAGGAGGAGAGACAACAGCTGGGCTCCAAAATGACAGAGACAACATCAGGGGGTATAGAAGGGGTTAAGGCAGAGGGGGGCACACCCGGGACGCCAGGTGTTGCTGCTGAACCCTCTTGAGGTGTCGTGGGCCTGTTCAGTGAAACGCCTATGATGGAGGGTGCCCACCTGATGACCCCAATGAAACCCTTAGCCCCTTCTATCCTGCCCTGTGATGACTATAATCCCTACCCAGTTAGCAAGGTAAAAAAAGGATTGTAACATCCAGTCCCATTCCGGTATGCAGCCAGACAAGTTTGGCTCAGGGATGAGGATGCCCCTGCCGTGCAGAGTCCAGTGCACTTTGGGTAATAACACCATATCCTGTGTTTGTAAAACTGCATTCTTCATTCACTCCATACTTGGTGGTGGTGAAGCTACTCCTGGAGCCACAGCTGCCCTGGGGCAGACTGACAGGGCTGCCAATTTGCGCCATCGGCCCTCCTGACCACCAGCGACATTCACTCGCTCACTACATCCAACGTATACTCACAGTGCTGCATTCATAGGGGATCAGTGGATGTGTGTCTAGTAGTTTCTAGTTTGGAAACAAAGCTGGGAGTTGCTTGAATCAGACTTTGAGCTTTCCTGTCCCTCGTTCACAGGTCATGAAATCTGTCAGGAGATCAAACAGAATAAGGCAGAGTGGTCCAAGCTGTTTGAAGAGCCAGACTTCCTTGGAAAGTATAAGTATGTATTCAACTAGAATTGTCACATCCAGAAAGAAGTCGAAAATGTATCGATTTGTAAAATGCAATAATTGTCTTTGACATTGTGAATTGTTCGCTCCTCGTCAAAGCTTTTCCAAAGATTGACTGCCGTAAAGAAAGTGGAGCTGTAGACGTGATGCTTAATTTCCTTATTGAGATGATATGAGAACAACGTGCTCAGACATTGTTCTGTCTTTTTGTGTGAAGGCACTGCATTCTGCTAACGGCATCGTCGGCTACAGAGAGGCAGCATCTTGCCTGGTGAGTAGAGCCAGCCAGACGTCTCAGGTGAACCGGGACACGCGTCTGTTTTTCTCTTTCTGAAAACGGTTTTGCTCCCTTTGTCAGGGTTAGCCTGGTGGAATCCCAGATCAGACTGCTGGTGAAGGATCTGGAGATGCATGCGTTCCTTTCCCGGGCGCATGTGAGCACCAAGTCCACCACTGAAGCCGCTGCTCAGTAAGGGCACCGTTACATTTTTGTGTTTTAATTTCCACTGCAATTTCTCTTAAAAATGATGCTCATAAGATCCATATTTAACTGTGCAGTAGTAAAGTAATGCAACTTTTCTTGGTGTTTGCTTGTTTGTTGTTGTTTCTTCTGTGTCAGAGGTGGACGGAGCACAACGTGGATGATTGGGCTGCTCTTTGACCTGCGCAATTTTAAATCGGTCTCCGTCAATGTGAAAGACAACATTCAGAACTTCACTGACAATAGTGGGTTTGCCTTTTCTCTCTCCTTCAATTAAGATCAATTCAAACATGGCTGACTTTATGAATCGCTCTGTTATTTTGTGCCGTTCCAGTCTACAGCAAGGCCAAAACAACTGGCGTGTTGGAAGAGGGAATGCATGTCTCTGCCACATGCATTTCCAAGATGCCAAATCTGACCTGGAGGGAAGGCAAAGGTGGCAAGAACCACGTGTACACCGTTTTCGCCGAGCGCAGCGTCAGCCAGGCGGTGGCATATTGTGGCGCAGTCGCCTCCAGTCAGCCGGCCTCCAAGAGGAAACAAACGGCAGCCTCTGAGAGCCCAGCTAAAAGAATCAAAGCTGAGGCGGTGAGAACATTTTTGGATGAGAAAATAGATTTAAATCATTGAACCAAATGTCTTAATGATTAGTGCTGCCATATTAAAGTTAGTGTTTCATATTTTGGGAATACACCCGATAACTTCCTTCCCAGCTATTTATTTTTAGTTGTTAAAAGATCAACTGAAATAATAAAGTCAAGTTTCCTTTTTTATGAACAGAAGAGCGTTGTGGCTAACGACTGGTGCCAGCCAGCTCCCTCTGCCAGTGGAGACCGCACAACAACCGGGATTCCACGGGCCGGAAAGAGACACCTTCCTTCCGAATCTGTTCCGTCATCAAAGAAGAGGAAGGTCAGTGAGGAAGCGGGGGTGTCTCCTCTGTCTGTGAGGTCAACAACGAAAGAGACAGAAACAGCCGTCTGCCGCGATGAGGTATGCTGAACACTTTTAAACTGATGGAAAGAGCTTCCTGTTCTGGGACTCACATCTCTTCCTTCCCTTTCAGAAGCCTGTTCCGGAGCTCTGTAAGGCAGAGGCCCCGCCCATCACGCTGTTCAAAAGACCAGTGATGAGGCTCTTTTTGAAAAAATAGCACACTGGGTGAGGAGGCAGGCAGCAAAGGCGGATGGAAGCTACCAAAGGCTGGAGGGGGATTTTGGAGAGCTGTAAATATCACCAAAGGGATGACCCTCTTTGTCAACACCCCAGCTGAATGCAGGGCAGGAGGAGGGCTTATGAACTGTGCTCATTTATCCAGCAGATGGCAGACACACTGCATTTCATGTATCACATACCGTTTTTTGGAGGATGAGGGTTTCCATCACCTGCTCGCATGCACACCGATGATCGATGGCAATATAAATGGCAATATATTGCTCTTTCCCTGTAAGAACTTCCTGAAACTCATGCCCTTATTAGCCAGTTGTGTAACATGGGGCTTTGTTTTCTGCTCGTGTTTTTTTTAATGTGCCCTATATTTGCACTCAAGCTCCTTGATTTAAAATAACAAAAAATGTAATTAAGTTCAGGCTTAATTTAAGGGTGTGTACATCCACAACCTGGAAAGGCTCCCTGTGTGGCTTCCTTGGAATAGTCGCATATTTTTCATTGTGAGATTGAACGGAAGACTTGCACGGGAGATTTTATTGTAAGTTACTATTTTATTGTACATTTTATTGTAAGTTACTATTTTATTGTACATTTTATTGTAAGTTACTACTACTTGTATGATCCACAATTATTAAAAGTCTTCTTTCTTATCATATACAGCTCATTGCTTGGTTTCTTTGTTTTGGAAGAACAACGACCAGCTGAGCATCAGCATCACTGGAAATTCACCTCGTTTTCGGCTATTGATTTATTGGCACACAAGCTGATATTCACCAGCTATCCAAATTTAGCCCATTGTAATGAAAATAAAAGTTCTTCCTTTCTTAATGTCCTCAAGTAAATTTCATAATAATAAGTAATATAAACAAACAAGAAAGAAAAGAATCAAGCTCCCAAAATATAACAATAAAGGCATCTGGCTCAGTTATTGGCCATCAGCTAGATATCCATTTGAAACATCATTTTCTTGTGCTAGCCTTTGTGAATGTGCACAGCACAAAATATAGCAGCGCATAAATTTAAAGGTTAAAGAGCAAGGAAAGCAATTTGAATAGTTGCGTAAAAGTCAGCTCATTTGTTCTTTGACTTCAAAAATAATCCTCCACAGAAATCAGCAGACTCTTGGCATTTCCCCTCAAACGCTCTGCCAGGGATAGACTGCTTATTTCTAAGAATTTCTGCCTTTGGTCTGGTCTTAACCAAGCGCAGCGCCCTTAGACTGACTCAAGTTTAATGTTGATGCTAATGACCCAACATTCACGTTAGGTTCGGTAGTTGGACAATTCTTACTTTGTTGTGTTGACCCACTTAAAAGAGAAGACGTTTATACGTTGAACAGTGACACATTTATTGCCTCATAACAATAACTGGCAACATATTTACAATATACAAAATAATAGAAATAAAAAAGGTACAAAAATAAATCCCTCTTTTAATAAAATAAAATAAATAAAAGTACAATCAAATGGTCTTTCTTTGAATTGCAAGCACGAGAGTTGAGTTCTTCCGTTTCTCCTTTGAGGAAAGGAGAGCGAGTTCATGTAGGTTGTGTGTCTTATCTGAATGTGTGATTCAGGTGAATCGCTGCTCTGACGTCTCTGAGGACAGAACCAACGGCTGGCCACGCCGTGCGTCTGGTCTGTCCACAGTCTTTCTTTCTAACTGGCTCGCCACTCAACCCTCCAGGGTTCAGAATCTGTATTCGTCTTATTCCGCTAAAAGAAAAACCAATCTACACACATAGTGCAGAATGTAAATTACTATCTTTTTCCCTCTTAGCTTGTGATCTCAAATCACTTCAATAAAAGAAAATTAATTTTCATATGAAATCAATCTATAATAAACACACATATTCAATCATTGTGAATTGAACATAACAGACATATTTCAAATAATTTTAAAAGTGCAATTAAATCAGACAGTATCATATAATCATTGTATTTCAACAGGAACTTTCATATTTTAACATTCATAATTAAATGAACTGAATCCAAGTCATAGCAATCAGCATGAGGGCATATTTACACAATAAAATGACTTAACAGTCAACAGAATTACGTGTGACGCAGCTTTAATGCTGCACTACGTCATCACTGCTTCACTGCAGTAGCTAGATGATAGCTAGCTTAACGGTCGATAGCTGCTGTTAGCATTCGCATTGAATTTGATGCTGAACTTGGCTGTTAGCTTCGCGCTAGCGCTATTAGCGTCTTTTTTTCCCAATCATTCTTTACAATTTAGATGATATAACATACCATTTTACTGCTAAATATATGGTATCATATCTCCATATCTCCGATCGGTTTATTTTAGAAAGTAATCATCAGAACTCGGCGTTATTTGCCCAGAAACAACTTATAACGGTTCATGGCCTTGTTAGCAACTAGCGCTAGCATTGTAGCTTCCTTACCGGAGCTCAAGTTGAGAGGGCCCGCTGGATGGTAGCGGCTCCTCCGTTCAGTTCAAATGGCATTTGGTCCTAACAAGCAAGCACTTATTAATAACAGCAATGAATGTGATGATGAATTACTAATTTATAAATCTTGCTTCAGACCAAGGTTCTCTTCAATTTCTCGTAACGTTCTCTTAGGGGGTGTCAAACTCATTTTCTCCGAGGGCCACATCAGCATTACGGTTGCCCTCAAAGGGCCAGTTGTAAATGTATCATTGTGTAAATGTAACTAAATGTAATGTAATCTAAATAAAATGTAACTACTCCTTAACATGCTGCTAAATAACTGTATTTACTACATACTTAATTAAATTATAAATATTACATATGCAATTGCATAGTTCTAAAAATATATCGATACCTTACTGCTGTAAAAATATCCGCCGAGGTTATATAATCGCCAAATTGTCTGTAATTTGTTCTTCAATATCTCCATTGATTATTGACCGATATTTAGGGAATTTAAGGCAGTCATGTAGGGTGGGGGGGGAGGGGGGGTCTCTATCTCACCACTGAATATCATCTGGGTCGGATCCAGAATGGAGTCAGCAACAAATATTTAATTTTAACATTAAAACCATTTACAGATTAAAGATCAGTTACAAATACACATCAACTCTGATTCACTTTTACTTTTCAGCATTTTACAAAAACAAATGTCTGCACAAAGCTCTTGCGGGCCACAAAAAATGACGTGGCGGGCCACATTGGCCCCCGGGCCTTGAGTTTGACACTTATGTCTTAGGCTGTCTTCGCGTGACGTTCTCTTTCGCTGTCTTAGATCAGAATGAGTGAGCGCGAGCTTGCAACGGCACTTTTTGAGTGCAACACGGAAGGACGCGTGTGCCTCCTTCTGGCAAGAATGTGCAACTACATCTGTTGTGGCGTATATAAAACGAATTCAAACGCCACGGTGGGCTGAGTCGTAGGGGTTAAAACATTGACGACTCGCACGCAGTACTTTGCACAGGTCTTGACGCATTTATTCTGCTCCAGCTCGCATAGAAAGCAGACTGTCGACTTACGTTGGCTGTTGTATCGGTTGACGGTAAATACCTCGTTGAGCCAGTGCAATCCGTCGTTGTTCCCGTGTTGCGTATATCCTGCGTTTTAATGCGGTCAACAAAAAGTTTTTCCTCACGCTCACCCCACCAGCATAACAAGGCCACACACACACTAACACAGCACAGGTGCGCACACAATAAAGCCTCCACTCCAGCTGTGCCACGCCCCAATCACCGTGGCGTGGATGCGCACACACCCAGCGCGCACACACACCCAGCACGCGCACATTGGCTCTTACATTCCGGCCCCTAATTATTAAGTGATAATAATTACCCATCACCATTAACTTATAGGATAAAGAAAAAACATATACCAAGGGCACCAAGTGACACATAATAAGGCTGTCAGAGTCCGGTCAACAGAAATGTCCATACGGCATCCAGAACTCTTCCTGTAATCCATGGGTACGAGGGTGCCATTTTATCCACAAGTATCATGACGTCCTCGGGAACGAAGTCCCTTTGAGCACTGTTCCATTTCTGTCGCTCTTATCGTCCCCTCTGAGGGGACCATTCACCGTCCATCCCAGGATAGTCTTGGTAGCATAAGGGCCTCCATTCACTCCACGGACCACCTCCCAGGGCTCAAGCGCCTGAGGTACGTTGGTGCCAATGAGTAGATCCACATCCGCATTGAACTCTGCAGGTATCTGTATGTGCTTCAGATGCGGCCAGCGTTCGAGGTCTTTCGCTTGTGGGATATTTCCTCGGTGGACAGGCATGCTCTTCTGTGTGAAGATCTCAGGCAAATCACAAAAGTGGTTGGATTCCAGGTCGGCTACTTCCAAATCCACTAACACGTCGCTGTCCACAACTTCCTCTTGCCCCATTGTTTTGAGGAGAGTCTCTGTCTTCCTTCCGGTGAGGTTAAGCCGGTTCATGAGACGTTTAGTGCAAAACGAAGCAGTGCTTCCCGGATCCAAGAACGCATAAGTGACCAGAGTCTCATGTCCTCTCTTGCTCTTCACCTGCACAGGCAGGATAGACAGCGCACAGTCCTGTTTGCCGGCCCCAGTTAAGCCACTGGACTGAACAGACACCCCAGCACCTGCTCTGGCCCCTTCGTAGCCACCATTAGTCTGCGTAGAACTTGTTTGCATTGATTTGGACTGGACATGCAACAATGTGGGGTGTTTCAGATTGCATATTCCACACATCAAACGTTTTCTGCAATCTCTGCTCATGTGCCCAATGCACAGACAGCCAAAACACATCCTGTTTTCCTTCAAAAAAGACATCTTTTCCTCTTGCGTCCTTTTATCCAACAGAAGGCAAACATCCAAATTATGTCCAGCACCACAATACAAGCACGCCCTTTCAGGTACCGGTAAGTTCTTTTCTCTTCTGTTTACAGACTCCACTTTCCTTTCAACAGGTGCTACAGTGATGGCAAAACTACTACCTCGAGGGTTTGTATCAGACCGGGATGTTACAGGCGAACCTTGAATATCCCCAAAGACAGGGTCACTTGCGATCTTAACTTGCCTCTCAATAAACTCCACAATGTCACGAAAGGTTGCTCTACGATGGAGCCTTCCCTGCAGGTCACAGGCCTCACTTCTCCATTGATCTCACAATGTATGCGGAAGCTTTTTCATAATAATTTGCATGTTGGTGGGCACATTTAGGTCACCCACAGATTCTCCCATAGTGGTACAACACTCTCGCAGCAGTAGACTGTAGGCTTGTAATGCCTTGAGATCTTCCCCCTTTAAAAGAGGCCCTGAGAGCACCTTGTCCATGTAGGCTGACGCTACTTTAAATGGATCTCCAAAATGTTCTTGTAACAGAGCCTTCGCGTTATTGTATCCATAAGCAGGTGGCAGGTGCTGGCAGCTTCGGACCAAATCCCGGGGCTGACCTCTGGTATACTGCTCAAGGTAGTACAAACGGTCCTTGTGACTCGGAGTTCTGCCTTCAATGTTGTGCTCGAAGGCTCTTATGAAGGTTTGATATTGCAGTGGACCTCCATCAAAAACGTGTAGATCAAGGTTAGGCAAAAGGAAAAGTGACTGTTGCTGAACCATTAAGGATGTGATTTCATTCTGCTTCTCCAGCACTAATCAAACGCTGATCAAAGGTGTTCTCTGTTGTAGGTGCGGTTAGATCACACCGAATGGAAGCAACAGGGTGAAACTCATCTGCCGGTAACGCTTGCAGGCCGGCCCCAGACACAACAGAACGAGGCTCAGTTTGGTGACTTGTTTTAGGTTTCACAGCAGCACAACCTAAAGACACAGTGTCCTCCATCCCCGACGGCTGGGTGGGGAATGCAGGCACAAACGCTGCAGCATCCGTACTTAACTTGATGTCTGTGTTCTTATTCAAATAAGAGTTCATCCCATCTGACTTAACAGAAACATGAGGACCTTCTGAGGCCCTTAACACATTCACTTTAGCTATAGCAGCAACCAGTTCCATGTTCAAGTCCATAGCCTCCATTCTCCTCTTTAACTGCTCCTGTCGTTCCTGCATAGCATGCTTCTCTTTCAGTAGCTTCTGGCGAGCCATCAGAGCGGCGGTCTCAGCCTCTGCTATTAATCTGATCGACGCGATGCTGGACACAGCAGACCTGCTGCTTATGGTGCTGCTCCTTTCATCAGCTTCATCTACATCCGATCTGGTGTCCTGTTCTGGATCCATATTTAATTCACAAAATAACCAATAAATTACAAAATCTGCAGTGCACACAAAAAAGCACAGCGCCTTATTTTTCTGAATTATATTCCTTTTATTCACGGGACCATTAAACCCCGCCCTCTTGATCACGCAGAGTTGTGGATAAACGTCCAACGTCCCAGAACAAACAGCGCTTCACCGTCAACAGCTTCAAAACCTTTTTGTTGACAAAATGTTGTGGCGTGTATAAAATGAATCCAAACGCCACGGTGGGCCGAGTCGTAGGGGTTAAAACATTGACGACGCGCACGCAGTACTTTGCACAGGTCTTGACGCATTTATTCTGCTCCAGCTCGCATAGAAAGCAGACTGTCGACTTATGTTGGCTGTTGTATCGGTTGACGGTAAATACCTCGTTGAGCCAGTGCAATCCGTCGTTGTTCCCGTGTTGCGTATATCCTGCGTTTTAATGCGGTCAACAAAAAGTTTTTCCTCACGCTCACCCCACCAGCATAACAAAGCCACACACACACTAACACAGCACAGGTGCGCACACAATAAAGCCTCCACTCCAGCTGTGCCACGCCCCAATCACCGTGGCGTGGATGCGCACACACCCAGCGCGCGCACACACCCAGCGCGCACACACACCCCGCACGCGTACATTGGCTCTTACAACATCTCTAAATTATGTATATTGTTTTGGAAACCATATCTTTCATGTGGGTTACACAAGTATAACACATGATCAGAGAGCGACTGATTTATTGCCCTAAAAACTCTGTGGTTGCTTCTCCCATATAATTAGACGACTACGTTGCTGGGATTTCATTAAACTGAGGGACGGTGTATTACAACCTAAAAAGGAAAAGCCTCATTCAATACACTTGAGGCCGAGCATCAGCGGCACTTAAAATGCGTCATTGTTTAATTCCACATTCAATCTCCTCCTGTAGAATTAGATTTGACCCAGCGTTGAATCGAGACCGACTTGGTTGGTACACAGAAAGCATGAAGCACCGTTTGGGAGGGAACATCTCGTGAAGTCTGGGTATTTCCGAGTCGGTGTTGCGTAGCGATAACGTAGCTGGCTCGGTATGTGTCGTGTTCTTCCTCCTGTCAGCGTGACGTGACGGTGGAGACGAATGGCACATTCAACAATTTCCTTTCATGTGTTGGATGAGTAACCTAATGTTCTTGCGGACACACAAATCTTTAGAATTTCATGCCCAGCCTGTCACTTCACCCCCCCCCCTCACTTCTGCTTTGTAACATATACTCTCGCTCTCCTCCTCATTTCTTTTCTTTATGTTTTTTTTTTAAGTGTAGTTTTCTGGCCGGTTGGGTGTTGTAGTGAATTTTCTTATCATTTCTTTTGCTCTCGTGCTTTTTTCATTGGATTTTATTAAGGCCTGATAACTGAAACTCAATTTACAGAATATTAATTATGAATTAACCATGAATTTCCTGTGTACATATTTGAGTGTTTTTCGTTAGATGCAAAAGAGGTCTGATACCAGACCATGCAGTTGCTCCTGGACACTCTTCAGTATGCTGCTGCTGCTGATGCTTGGTGCACAACAAATCACTACAGATGACTGAACTGACAGTAAAAAGAAATATTTTCCTAATTGAATTAAAAACTTTATTGCTGAACTGCAGCTAAACTCCACCCGAGGCCTTCTATTTGCATGCAAACTGAAGTAGAAATGCAAATGAGCTGGTGAGAGAGAGAGAGAGAGAGAGAAAAAGGAAGTGAGTGCATTAATGAAATATGGCAGTTTTGCTCCTTAAGACATTTTAATTCTATTTTAACTGGGTAGCTGTTAGGGATAAAGTCTCTAACATTGTGATATTAAATTTTAAACGCATCGAAATGAATCAGGCAGAGGCACGGATGCTTTCTCTCTGGCGCAGCCAAGACCGACTGGTCTGGCGCGCTGCTTAAAACCAACTCTGTTCCGCTTTCCGGAACTGTTTATTTATCACCTTCGTAGCTCCACCTCTTGACCCAGTGACATCACAATACTTTTAGGGCGCAAACATTGCTGCCCACCAGATGGGACTGTTCTTCACCTAACAGTTACATTACATTGAAAATTAGCTAATTGACTCTATCATTCCCTCCTGTATTTTCATTGTAAACTGTAACATTCTTCTGGTTTCTACAAAACATTCAGTGTTAACTAAACATGCTTGAACTAAACTATCAGAAAACAATCACAGAACAAAATCAATACAATCAAGATCAATACCTGAGTTATTACATTCATGATCTGAGTTCTTACATTCAAGATCTGACCTGAATCAGGGAGGAAGGCGAAAAACCCGTAGTTTGCAGATTCCATCTTCATATAGCATACATCTTTCAAACGGGAAAATTCCTTCCACAATCCAGCTGCACCTGCGATTATCTTAACAACCCCCAATCCAGGCATTTTAACAATCCTCCTAATACAATGTCAAACATCTCATTCCTCGTCAACAAGGAAAACAAACATGAAAAAACATAAAATCAAATCAGTACAAAAACAAACAACATTCATTTCCACAATCTAAATGTTACTGTCAAACCCTTTATTCACAAATCCTACGTTAGAGCATTACCGATGTTTCTCCTAGTTTGAATTACTTTAATATTTTACCAGCATTATCTTCTCTACACTGAAATTTGAAAACAGTGACATGATTATTTTATCTTTATTGCTCCAAAGTTTTAACACATCTGGAACATTCTGAACTCTAAATTAAATTACTACAATGTCTATATTATGTTATGGATGGATAATCATAACAATCTTTTACTGTCTTATTAACTCAACTTGTCACTAGAATTTAGTTACTTTTACTTACTCTAATGCTATCAAAAGTCATATGCTTAGACACTTTTACGTTGTTGTAGACTTATTACTTCTATTTTAGTATAATTGTTAACCTATCTTTCTATTAATTTTATGCCTATTGGAATATCAACAAATAGCAATTGTTTAGTTAAATTTAGTTTATGAATTTAAATCTACATCCTGCTCATTAGTGTTATTTGATCTATTTTAGGATTCTAATTGCATCGTACGCTTCTCCACTTAATCATAAATTACTGACAGTTGCAATTAATACAGTATAACGATACCAGGTGTTGGTTAACTACTCCTATGAAACTCTCCTAATCTGCATAGATTACTTTATGACGTTCTTCTAGTCACACATCTCTAGACAAACATTCAAACAGATTACACTTTGGAATATGCAAACTGTTCTTGGTGTAAGATCAGTCTCGTTGTTCTCGTTCCTTGTCCATCAGCAAATCTTCTTGAAAGGGATTCAGCTTCACTGTCAGTATTCTTGTCCTGCGTTACACTGTGAGGGTCTCTTCCTCACGGATCTTAAAATGAGTGTGATTCAATCTCTCACCACCTCTCTCTGATCAGACTTCCTGTCTGCATCTCTGGATCAGTTTGGCAAGAGACGTTTCCTCCTGCAGTGCAACGGATGGATTCAGGAAGAACTCCGGATGTTCACGTCTCGTTGGTGTCGTCAGCATGACCCTGAGTGGTCCTCCGTTCCTCGGTCCGGACCGTCTGCTGCTTCCCGATGGTTTCCATGAAGATGCCAACACCAAACACGCTCTGTAGATTCGCCCTCCTGTCGGGACAAAGAAAAACTTCGGCAGATCATTTGCTCTCTGGACATCGTTCAGAAAGAGTGTGCTTCATCTATTCACTCAACGCTTCCTCTTCACCAAATCGATGTACTGCACCCATGGCTTTTAGTTTCTTCCGTGCATTGGCTAAACCTCATTTTAGCCTTCCCTACACTAGCCTAGCGCTCTGATATGCAGTGACATCTGATCTGCGTGTTGTTTTACATCTTACCACCTGATTCACAAAATCATTACCGTTATAACTAGTTATTATGGCTACTGGAACAGGATTTAGTGATTCTACACATATATACAGCAAACAATTTTTTTTTTAGTATTATTTTTATTCTTCCAGAGTAACTATTGATTTAATTACTGCGGTGCAATCCCTCCTGTTTGAACTATGAACGTAGTCCATGGTTCAAACTTGCTTCCATTAGTAAATCTAGTCTACTCTTATCAGCATTAGTCTAATTTGTTTAATACAATGCCTCAATAATCCCTACTCTTACATCATATTCACAACATATTATATACATCACTCAATTTGGGATGAAATAAGTTCAAAAGAGTTTCCATGTGCCTCTCACCCTATGCTTGTCTGAGATGCTCCTGTTGAGGGTGCCACGTGTTGGCTGGAAGGTTCATCGCCTCCAGTCTGTCAGGCTTCTCCTCTGCTGTTACTTGAGATGTTCCTTCGACCGTACAGCGCTCCCGTTGGCTGTCGTTTCTGCATCACAGCTTAGCAGTCTCTCCTGGTGTTCCTGGAGCTGTCATCGGCATTTGCAACTCAGAACAAAACACATTTCTTTATTGACACACGATAAAATCTTTGAACCTCTTCCTTCCTTCATTTCACGTTTCACTATTGAGAACCCATATGTTGGCAGAGTTTATCTGCTTCCAGTCCAGTCCGGGATCCTCCTGCTATGGTAGAAAAAGCATTAAATTTACATGTTATATTCACAAATGTCAAGTCCCCAATTCACATCTGAATTGATTCAAGTCTGTCTCCAGTCGTCTCATCTTCCTTCAGTCTGAAGTCAGTCTCTAACCTCCTTATCTGTCTTGTACCGTAGTCAAAAGTCTCTTTAGATGTGTGCGTGTGTTTGTGCAATTACCTGTCTGCCGTTGAATCAGCATCCATTATTTTAGATTTTATTTAGATCCTGAGATTACTTTAGTTTTTAATCTATCAACAAACTCTGAACTCCTGCTACATGTCTCCATGGATTCACCCTCTGTTTCAGAAGACCTTTTGTGGCTATGCATTCCACAAAGCCATGGACATGGGTCTGCAACCAGCCGGTCTCTCTCAAACAAAAGGTGTCTCCAGAAAAATTTGCACATCAAATGGCTGTGCCGTAAGAGTCAGCTACTCTCTCACAGCACAGACATGGATGGTTCTGTCATGCTAATTTGGAATTCACAAAGACTTTTTCTGCTTAAGCCTCCATTTTGTGGTTGTCCTGGCCTCCATCTTGGAGCTGCCATGTGGCCTTTTTCTCCATGCTGCTCCTTTGTCTCTTCTGAAACGCTCAAAACAATCGTTACACACCATATTTCTTACATGTTACATTTCCAACACTTACCACATTCTGGTTTCTTTTCCTCAACTTAGCTGTTCCTCCACACATTCTCAATACTTTCCGTATACTCACCAGTTCCTGCTTCCTCCTCCTGACGTTCTTCTCCACTCCATCCAAGCGACCTTCTCAATCCTTCTTAAATCTCCGACCTTCTCAATCCTTCTTAAATCTCCTCCATCATTAAACATCCTCTCGTACTTTCATTACCAAAACATCACCTTTTCCTTCTTCTCTGCTAGAAATAATCTATTTACAAACAATCTACCTTCCTAGATGTTTATCTTCAACAGGGAAAGATATCCCCCCTCGCACGAATGTCCAGTCGAGGCCTGCAGAACCCACTGAGACATTCTGCAATCCAAGTTATCCTGTTGCTCACGATTTTTATTTTAATTTTTTATAGCATGCTATTTTATGTTACAGTTCCCCATGTGCTCCTCTGCTTAAAAGCACCATTCAAGTATCCATACAAACATACATACATACGTTACTTGTCGTTACACTCATGGCCAAATATTCAATCCGCTCTCCGGATCAGTTTTAGAAATCTGGGATTTCAAGGCAATCAAATAAAATGAGTCCTATTTTACAGTCTGCTCTTCAGACCAGTTTTAAGAATCACAAGGATTCCAAGGCAATCACAAACAAAATGAGTCCTATTTTACAGTCTGCTACTCCAAACCAGTTTTAAGAATCACAAGGATTCTAAGGCAATCACAAACAAAATGAGTCCTATTTTACATTCGGTCTGCTACTCCAAACCAGTTTTAAGAATCACTAGGATTCTAAGGCAATCACAAACAAAATGAGTCCTATATACAGTCTGCTACTCCAAACCAGTTTTAGAAATCTCACAGGGATTTCAGGGCAAACATAAATAACATGAGTCCCGTTTTAGTACTTCCTTCCACAGATAACGTTTAAGACGAAACCCGTCTACGTAACCGACAAGCACGCGATGCGCGCGACCTCCATTCTCACTCATTCACACACATAAACATCCTACTTACCTTCGTCCATCGATGCGTATTTCCCGCTGTTCTTCCGTCACACGGATCCTCCGTCGGACCGAAACGTGAACGGGGCCTTCTCCGAGGACCCGCTGTGTTGTCGACTCACCATCGTCATGCCTGCGCAAAAACCGCGTGCGTCCGCGCTCCTGCCGCACGTTCCAGACCGTGGATTCACGTGATATTGGATTCGCGGCTCGAGGACCAATAAATGTTAGGGATAAAGTCTCTAACATTGTGATATTAAATTTTAAACGCATCGAAATGAATCAGGCAGAGGCACGGATGCTTTCTCTCTGGCGCAGCCAAGACCGACTGGTCTGGCGCGCTGCTTAAAACCAACTCTGTTCCGCTTTCCGGAACTGTTTATTTATCACCTTCGTAGCTCCACCTCTTGACCTAGTGACATCACAATACTTTTAGGGCGCAAACATTGCTGCCCACCAGATGGGACTGTTCTTCACCTAACAGTTACATTACATTGAAAATTAGCTAATTGACTCTATCAGTAGCTAAAGAATTTTAGATGATAATGCTGGTGATATGTTCAAATGAAACTGTGAATTCACACCGTCAGACCTTGATCACAGCCACTCTGTGTCCAAATGATGAATCTTTAATTCTTGCATGATTTCATCTTCCAAAGTTCACAGTAGACATTGGGGAGCATTTATGGCAGTTCATATAGACATTATAACATGGAGTCCCCCACCCCGCTTTCAGCTGTAACAGTTCCACTCCACTGTGAAGCTTTTCTTCAAATCTCTGGAGTGTGTCTGTGAGAATGTCTGATCATTCATCCAGAAAAGCATTTGTGAAGCACCGATGCGAGCAAGAAGGCCTGGTAATCTTTGTTCCAGTTCATCTCAAAGGTGTTTGATGGGTTTGAGGTCAGGGCTCTGTGCAGGCCAGACTAGTTCTTCCAAATCAAACTCATCAAAGCATGTCTTTCAGGACGTTGGTCTGAAAAAAGGCCTTCCCCAAGCTGACCCGACACAGTTGGAAGCATATACTTATCTTAAATGTCTTGGTATTCTGAAGCATTAGGATTTGCCTTCACTGGAACTATTGGACATGTAGGTCAACCCGTGAAAAACAATCCCATACCATTATCCCTCCTCCACTAAACAGGTCATGTTCTCCTGGCATCAGCCAATCCCAGACGAATCCACCAGGCTGCCAGAGAGGCCCGATTCCTCACTCTGCAGAACATGATTCCACTGTTCCAGAGTCTAGTGGCGGCGAGATTTACTCCATCCGCCCCCCGAGTGTGTGCTTGGAGATGTCAAAGCTTCCAGTGCCGACTGTGAAAGAGGATTTAGTTTAATGAATCGTATCAAAACAAAATCCAGAAGTCATCTTGAAGTGACACATTTGGACCCGCTGATGCGCATTAAGTCAAAGCAAGAAGCAGACGAAGCCATCAACCTGGACAAAGTGTACAACCATTGGAGAAGTGACAAGGACAGACGTAAAAAATGAGGTAAAATTTAAGTCAGATTTATGCATATTCTAGTGACAGATTTTGAGATTTTGTCTTTATGGATATTAATCATTAAATGTTACCACAAGTCATTGTGCAAATGTGAATGTTTTAATGTGATCAAAATGTTATGTCTGAAAGGCGTATATCTCTCATATCTTCCAGAACAGGACGCCCCCAGCCAGGCCAAAGCAGGACTCTCACATATGTACACATCCCATTTTTCAGATTGTTGTCTTTTTTAAGTGTACCATTCATTCATTGTCCCAACCGCTTAGTCCGTTATTTACTTACTCCAAGCTGGAGCCAATCCCAGCAGTCAATGGGCAAAAGGCAGGGTACACCCTGGACAAGCCGCCAGTTCATCGCAGGGCAACACAGAGACAGACAACCAGCCACACACACACTCACACCTACGAGCGATTTAGTGTCACCAATCAGCCCAGGCTGCATGTCTTTGGAGGTGGGAGGAAGCCGGAGAACCCGGAGAGAACACACACAGACACGGGGAGGACCCGGAGAGAACCCACGCAGACACGGGGAGAACACGGAGAGAACCCATGCAGACACGGGGAGAACACGGAGAGAACCCACGCAGACACGGGGAGAACATGCAAACTCCTCACAGAATGGCCACAAGTCGGAGACAAACTTGCGGCCACCCCGCCGTGAGGCTAACAGTGTTTACCACAGCACCAACGGGCCGCTAATTCAAGAAAATCTATTTGCTTTCCATTATATTTACTGCAGCCTTTTCTTTCTGATAAAGATCTGAGATTTCAGATCTCAGAGGCTCGGGAGTGATTCCCTGTTAGAGGGAGGACAAATAGATTATTTTGGGACTTTGGGGGAATTCTTGAAAAATTAACTACGTCTTATTTACAAACTTAAGTATATCCTCATCGCACAGAAGTTGCTGCTAGGTACATTTTCTTGCTATGAAAGGTTAGAGCGTGTGAAACTATGTTCAAACATAGATTAGAGATGACATCTTCTCCATCCATAAATTCCCAGCCAATAAAAGCCACTCCTTTTTGGGGGTTGGGCAGCTTTAGCCTTGATTGCAGCGCACATTCATTCTATCTTAAGATCTACAGGAGAGGAGATCCATTGGGATCTACTGAAGTCACATGATTTACAAGGAGAGCGAGACAAAATCTAATCTTGGAAAACAATATCTCCATCTCTCAGCCAAGACTGAGAACATTAAATAACTTCACACCAGTTGGAGTTACCCTGAATTGATCCTATATGTTGATTATCTAGTCATTAAGAAGCTATTTGAGATGCATAATATATAGAAAGAAAATGTGATGGAAAAGTGATTTTATTAGCTTATTGGATGAGGATTCAGCTGGTGGTGTATAGAGAAATCATGTGTATTGACAGCTGTTTATGGTGGTTTCATTAGACATCCTTTACCTCGCCTCACTGGCAAAAAAATAAGTATATTGAAACACATCTGAATATGCAGTAACCCTTCTTAAAGCATTTTATTGTGCCAATCAACCACGAAGAAGATATTTTCTGGCCAGCCTCCCAAAGTTCCCATGGCAAGTTCAAGACTTTGAACATCAAAGCCATTCCCCACCACCACCCTGAACGCTTGGTGGCTTTGTTCACGTTTTAAAGATCAAAGCACAAAGCAGCCAACATGGTTTATATATATAAAGGACGCCACAGTTTTGGTTTTATGGACTCAGCTTCCGTCAGGTAAGAAACTTTTATTCTTTACACCTGGTCTATCTCTTGTCAAGCCGTTTTGTGTCTTCAGTCTAGAGCAGGTCTGGCATTGTAACGGCCCTTTGGCTGACTGACCGGCATGTGTAAGGTTAATTGGAAATTACATTTGTATTTTCAAATTAATTTTCGCTAGTTGGCTGTTAGCAACGTATCATTTAGAAGTGAATTCTACTTTGTAGAAAATCCGGTAGTTTTTTGAAATAAAACACCTTTTAGACGCTAATAATTGATACAACGGAAATTGTGTAAAATAATTATTCTTTTTGTGCAGCCCGGTAACAAATAATGCCTCACGGACCGGTACGGGGCCGCGGCCTGGTGGGTGGGGACCACTGAGTCACAAATGTACTCTTACACGTTTGTCAAAACAATGATATTTACTGCTTTTTTAAATAAAGAAATACAATTGATATTATGCAGAATTGAGTTCAGACTCTTGGCCCGGACCTGCAAGAATATTTTCTGTTTCTCATGTGGCCCCATGAGAAAAAATAATTGCCCACCCCTGGTCTAGGGTGACCAGATTGTCCCGCATTGTGCTGGACGGCATAGCATGTTAATGTCAAAATTCCTGCATTATGCAGATTGCGGGTGTACCCCGCATTTTAATCTTACCGCAAAAGCATAGACATTGCTCGACACAAGCGTGGGACAGTCGCGCCGCAAATGGACAGGCAAAGTCGTTTTTCCGATTGGATTCTGTCCTTTCGGTATGATTGTGTGAACAGAGTTGATGTTTCTAATGGCTTAATGTTTCTGTTCTTTTTAGATAGAACAGTGTTGGTGATGTCGGCTAGAAGTACAATGAACATTGATGAAAGCACATTCCGGCTTCGCACCGTGAATTTCATTCACCAGCAGCTCGTGCAGCTGGCCGAAGAATGTGGGAAGACCTACCACAGCGGTCAGGCCAGCCTGCAGTTCTGCACCGAGCTGAAGGGCAAACTGAAAAAGGTTCTCCATCGGGTATGCACTGTTCAGTTCTTTCAGTCAAAAATGTCTTCTGATTGCAAAGGGAATCTTGACTTCTGTCTTTTCACCTCAAACACAGTAATATATTCTAGACTGTATTTATTGACAGTTGGACTTGTTCCTGTCTTTAGAATTGTTTGGCGTGCTGTCCCGCTCTGGAAGCTGTTGGTCTGAGGCCTGATAGACTGAACCCATCGGTCCCCAGCTTTGAGCACAAGCACCTGTCCCCTCTGTTGGATCCCACCAACCCCAACCAACCCCTCCTGCCTCACAACCCGGTACCTGTCCGTCAGAGTAAGTTTCTTGTTTTCTTTTTCAGGACTTGGAGCCTGCTGCTCAGCTGCTGGTCAGCTGTTCAACGTTTCTGACTAGTGTTTATGATCTTGTAGGTCCACAGGCCGTCCGTCCACTAAAGCGGCGCTTCGTTCAGGACAATGTCAAGGACCGGCCCTCTAAACGGATCTGCTACGGCCTTATCCAACCCTCTCAGCCGGTTGCGGCGATCTTTGGCACCGGTCAGTGGACTTTCTGATTGTTCTAGTTCACTTGTTAGAGCTGTCATTAAAAGGGTTTCTAATACTTGTGGCTCCAACAGCTTCACCAGCAGTTAAGGAGGAAGAGGAGGAGATGGAGGTGGACGAATTTGTCCAACATAAGATGGTGGACAAAATCGTCTTTGATGAGAAGATGGAGGTGGATGAAAACATCCAGGATGAGGAGATGGAGGTGGATGAAAACATCCAGGATGAGAAGATGGAGGTGGATGAGAACATCCAGGATAAGGAGGAGATGGAGGTGGATGAAAACATCCAGGATGAGGAGGAGATGGAGGTGGATGAAAACATCCAGGATGAGGAGGAGATGGAGGTGGATGAAAACATCCAGGATGAGGAGATGGAGGTGGATGAAAACATCCAGGATGAGGAGATGGAGGTGGATGAAAACATCCAGGATGAGGAGATGGAGGTGGACGAATTTGTCCAACATAAGATGGTCGACAAAATCGTCTTTGATGAGAAGATGAAGGCGGATGAAAAAATCCAGGATAAGGAGGCGATGAAGATGGACGATATCGTCCTTGAAATGGAGAAATTGAGCTTGATGCCGGTCGACCTCCCCAGCTTCACCATGGATGACGTGTCACAGTGAGTTTCAGGCCAGGTTTAAAGCCAGAATGCCGTAGCTCCCGTGTGAAGGGTTGGTGTTGAGACATGTTCTGTCCTCTGTGTTCTTTTGTGTCCCTCTCAGGTCCTATGAGAGCGTGGTGACCGAGCTGTTCTCAATTGAGATAGAATAAGTCTACCCCAGGCCAGCGGGGCCCGACAACGTTTACTCCACATCAACCTGCAGACCTCCATAAATTTTTGTCTTTGACCATTTACAATATTTTGTGAGTCAAATTCAATCTTGGATTGGCAGACCGGGGTGGTGGTCCCTCTTTATAAGAAGGGGGACCGGAGGGTGTGTTCCAACTATAGAGGGATCACACTCCTCAGCCTCCCCGGTAAGGTCTATTCAGGGGTACCGGATAGTCCCTGATAAGGGGTGTCCCTCTCCCTATATGACCTCTCACTGGATCGGTTCGCAGCCGCATGTGAAGCGGCCGGGATGAGAATCAGCACCTCTAAATCCGAGGCCATGGTTCTCAGCTGGAATAGGGTGGAGTGCACCCTCCAGGTCAGGGAGGAGATGCTGCCCCAAGTGGAGGAGTTCAAGTACCTCGGGGTCTTGTTCACGAGTGAGGGGAGGATGGAGCGGGAGATCGACAGACGGATCGGTGCAGCGTCTGCAGTGATGCGGACTCTGCACAGATCCGTCATGGTGAAGAGAGAGCTGAGTCGAAAGGAGAAGCTCTCGATTTACCGGTCAATCTTCGTTCCTACCCTCACCTATGGTCACGAGCTTTGGGTAGTGACCGAAAGAACGAGATCCCGGGTACAAGCGGCTGAAATGAGCTTCCTCCGTGGGGCGGCTGGGCTCTCTCTTAGAGATAGGGTGAGAAGCTCAGTCATCCGGGAGGAGCTCGGAGTAGAGCCGCTGCTCCTCCGCGTTGAGAGGAGCCAGATGAGGAGGCTCGGGCATCTATTCAAGATGCCTCCTGAACGCCTCCCTGGTGAGGTGTTCAGGGCACGTCCCACCGGGAGGAGACCACGGGGAAGACCCAGGACACGCTGAGAGACTGTCTTTCGGTTGGCCTGGGAACGCCTCGGGGTCCCCCCGGAAGAGCTGGAGGAAGTGGCCGGGGAGAGGGAAGTCTGGGCTTCCTTGCTTGGGCTGCTGCCCTCGCGACCCGGCCCCGGATAAGCGGATGAAGATGGATGGACGGATGAATTCAATCTGTATGTAGAAATGTTTAAAAAAATAAATCATTTTGTTTCCTGATGGCTGGTTTGCTGCCTGTTGCAGTCTGTAAAAGCCGAATGGATTCTTAATAATTGCTAGCTGCAGGCGTTGGCTTGTTTCCGCCTGCTCTCCAGGAAGCGTTCAATCAATAGAAAGAAGCTGAAACCTTTTCTTGTTTGTGTGAACAGAGATGGATTTTTGACTCAGCTCTGTTTTATTGTCATTTCGGTCAACCTAACAATCAGAATGAGGTACAAACCAAGTAAACAGATTAATTTCGGCACCAAACATATTTCTAATCACGCAGAAGTGTGCATAATAAAAAAGCATTTGATATTTTACTGTATCAAATGACAAGACTAAAATAAAATTATATAAAATACCTCTTCTTGTACGGAATATTAAATACATGATTAAGTACCTTCAGCATGTATTTAATATTCCGTACAAGAATCTGGAGTCATACATGTATGAGTCCATATCGTCAACGATCATTTATCATCTTTTCCAGCTGCTTTTTTTTATATATCACCTCACCTCCATATCATCTTTATTTCTACAGTTCTTAGAGACGTATTTCTCTACGCCGACATTGATTCCTATCACTTCCTTATTCTCTGTTAGCCTTGCAGAACATTTTCTGATCATCCGCTGCTTTATTCTGTTTTTAAAAAGTACCGTATTTTCACAACCATTAGACGCACGTAAAAGTCTTAAATTATCTTCAAAATGTGCCGAACAACCTAAGGTCCACGCGCCCTATGTTTTGTTGTAAGGCGGACTCAGTCAGGCACCTCGCGGAGTGATGCGTACCGATGCTGTCCTTCAGCATAGTATTATAGTCAGGCGTCTCGCGGAGTGATGCGTACCGATGCGTACCAATGCTGTCCTTCAGCATAGTATTATAGTCAGGCGCCTTGCGGAGTGATGCGTACCGATGCTGTCCTTCAGCATAGTATTATAGTCAGGCGTCTCGCGGAGTGATACGTACCGATGCTGTCCTTCAGCATAGTATTATAGTCAGGCGCCTCGCAGAGTGATACGTACTAGCTGCGCTTCACCATAGTATTATGGCGTGCTGACGAAGAGGAGTTCCAACTCAAGGCTGTCTGGGAGTAGCTTCGTAACGTGAAAACTTCGTAAGTAGAGACGCATTTTGAATGTAAATGCACTAATCCGTTCCAAGCCCCGCAAAAGTATTGTAACGGTTCATGTTTTAGGAGTGTTCATTATTCCTACGCTGCAGAGAGTCCGCAAAGGCATCCAGGGAGGAGGGGCGGTGTGTGTGTGGGGGTGCCGCGAGGAGGAGGAGGAGAACGGGAGAGCTGCGGGAGCTACGCAGCTCTCCCGTTCTCCTCCTCCTCCTCGCGGCACCCACACACACAGAGAGTTACCCGTCGTGTGCTTATTCCAGCGTCCGACGGACGCTACATTATGATATTTTTTTAAAATATTAATCTACCTGTTAGCTGTTACTTTTTGTCCTCTTTGTTTACTGGTCCTTTGCGGTGTTTTCTGCCTCGCGTTTCTTGAAAAACTGATCCAATGACGTCTGCTTTTGCCGGCTTTTGACAATCCGTCAGAAATGTGCGAGGCAGACGTCATCATAATGAGCAATAGCCCGATTTGTCAACACTTTTTCCGGGTGACACGAGGGGGACACGAATAGCGTGCTGGGATACACGCATACGCAACGGGTTGCCAGGCAGATTTTAGGCGATAGCCAATGGCAGAGCAGCTACGAGCAGCTATTTTTGACTTCGTAGCCTGAAACGCCTCCGTAACGAGAGGCAATATTTTCCCATTCAGATACTTCGTAACCTGAAACTTTCGGATGTAGGGACATTCGTAAGCTGAGGTACTACTGTACTAAATATGTACTAAAGATGCACTAAAGATGTACTAAAGATGTACTAAAGATGTACTAAAGATGTATTAAAGATGTACTAAAGATGTACTAAAGATGTACTAAAGATGTACTAAAGATGTACTAAAGATGTTCTGATAAAGTTAAGTGGTTGGAACTGCTACTGCCTTCTTATTTCCAACCAACACCACACCATTCCTGATGCAACTTGTTGACGACAGATTATGCTGTGGGTTAGGGTTAGAAGGTAAACCAGGATAATTCCAACATAACTTCGTTCATCTGGCTTTCAGAGTGTGGGGTTGTTTCATTCTGCAGCGCCACCAGAGTGTGTCTGGTAACTGCAGTGTGTCTTCATTTCCAACTTGAGTCTGTCACT
This sequence comes from Brachionichthys hirsutus, assembly GCF_040956055.1. Taxonomy (NCBI): domain Eukaryota; kingdom Metazoa; phylum Chordata; class Actinopteri; order Lophiiformes; family Brachionichthyidae; genus Brachionichthys; species Brachionichthys hirsutus. The sequence continues at coordinate 370,578 of NW_027180315.1, read as the reverse complement.
GAGTTCTGAAGTTCTGAAAGCATTTTGTTAGCAACACATGAATCATTGTCGAACCATTGTCAGAGAAAGTCATCTTCTCCATCGCTGAAGCACTTTGTTTCTTTGTGCTTCCACCAAATTCGAAAGCAAGGTGAGCGTTCTACCAAGTCCATCATCAGATGCCGACAACGTCTCTGAGGTAGACGAGCAAGTTAATGGAAAAGTCAATGGAAAAGTCATTGGGCGCGTCCGTCCAACATTATGTCATGCAATCAAAATTAACCACACATCAAAATCATATTTTTGTGTATATATATATATATATTTTTAACCAATGAGCCTGAGAATAGCAACATCTCCTCCCCTTTCACACCTGGTCAAACCCATGAGTCAACTGAATCTCCTCTCTGTGCAAAAGTAAAAGTAACCAATTATGCACTTGTGAAATTGAGAAAGGATGAACAAACAGGAAATAATAAACATCAAACAAAGACGGTGCTTTGAGATCCTTCAGAATGGGAGACGCCATTCTCTCGTCAGGGGCGGACCAATCGTCCTCAAGGGCGCCCAGCGCGGGCCCCCAAATCCAGATTTCTTGCCAGTGAAGAAAGTTTTGACAACTACAGGTTGCTGAGGAGTCAGGCATACACAATTAAAAACAATCAATGGTCATAATAGAGTCTCTTTAAGGAATGTAGATTCAAAGGCTTCATCTCTGCTCAGGAACATAAGCTGTAGAATGCAATAAATGTGATGTCACCACATCATGAGTTGATGAAACCTGCTGTTTCATCGAGTCCATTAAAAAAATCCCCATTGTTGTGCAGTGATCAGTTATACATGTACATCATGGCGCATGCGCGGAATGGCAACGCCATTGGAATCACAAAAGAAGAGTCATTTCAAAGAAGGCGTCATGAAATCTTGACCAAGCAAAAATTATCAGAACATAAAGAAGAAATCAAAAACTCTGTGATACTCTAAAACATGTATCCTCAATAGTCTGTGTCCCTTTAACAGGCCTAGATAGAGGTTTGTGTGCCACAGCATCAGAATCAATTACACATAAAACATGAATCCCATCCATCAATAACAGAACAATAGGATGCAGATCATAAGCTTTGTGTTTTAACGTGTATTGCTGCTGTTTGAGCTCATCTCTCTTTGTATCATTAAGTTCAAACATCAGTTGAGCTGTGTGTGTGTTTGTGTTTGCATCTCACGTGAACCGGAGGGCGATCCGTCAGTCAGTCAATCCGAGCCAGCCACAGAGAAGGAGGGACCCCCGCCCCCTCATCCACGACACCGCTGTTGATCACCCCTCCTCTGGTCTCGGTCCCTCAGTGGTTCCGGTCACTCCCTCATCCAGCGTCCCCTCTGACCACAATTGAAGCATATGTCTGGGTCTTCGCTCCTCCAACGGATCAGAGCACGTTCTCTTCCTCGTTCCTGACGATGTCTCCCACTGGACGTCCTCTCACGGGAGGCACGCTGCCTTGGGACATCGAGCGTTGCATGCTCTTTGGAGGAAAGTCTTTTTCTTCTTCTTTCTTCTTCTTAGCATGTTTGACGTGGTGTATTCAATCGGTCAGTCTGTTGTTAGCCCCACCTATCATGCTCGAGTGAGCAGTGTGGGCTGGTGGGGGGCACTGGACTCTCAGTGGAGTGGACCCTGAGGTGGACGGTGACCTCTGGTCTGATGGTGATGGTGATTGATGTCTTCTGGTCGTGGACGGTGGGAGGAGGCACCCAACCCTCAGCGGCTGGAACAGAGTGACCCGCGGGGGCCAAACTCCAGCACAGTGGAGCAGTTTGTGGAGCAAAGGAAAACAATTAGTTCCTGCATATTGTATTATATCATATTACGTCAATCAACTTGAACCTCTGAGCTTAGCATGCTATCATCTTTTGTAACATAGACCTGAGACATGTTAAAGTGAAGGAAGCAAACAGTAGGAGAATAGCACTCATAACACTCACGGGAGTAATGGCTTCCAACAGAATACAATTTATTTTATTTTTATTATTATAATGATTAAAGGCACAAAGACATTTGTGCCACTATCCCTCCTCTTGAGGCGTGGCAACGCCCACGGCTCAATATTGCTGCCCATATGTAGACAGATTTAGGCAGACGTGAATGTCCTATTTGATGATGCCATTGCTATCAATGACCTGGTAAGTTTATGTAACTTTTTTTTAAAAAAATAGATTTATTTTTCCTATCTGTCTTTCTACTTGTTCTTTCCTACCTAGACATGCTGAATCGTGTGTTTTTCTTTACTTGGCGCCCTGCAGTAATGCGCCCAGTGTCCTATCTCACACCTTCCTTCCACCCCCTCCTCTGGCACCCCGACCTCTCTCGCTAAAACACTTCCTCTTTACCATCAAAAACATATCATTAGACTCTCTTCATGTTTTGCCCATGTAATAAATTCAGACAGAGTTAAGTTTAGCAAGGTGACAGAATGCTTCGTCAGCCAGTGGCTGATTTCTGGGTTAAAGGTTTTGTTTTTGAGATGGAGCTCATTCTTTAATTGTTGCCGATATGGACCGGCCTCATTATTAACATCATAAAGGGCACTGTTCTAGTCCTGCTCTGAAGTCATCAATAACTTCATCAGACTTTGGCTTTGCTTGTCCTATTTTACTGTAGTTAGCTCTTTGTCTAAACACCTCTCTCTCTTGCATTTAGTCTGGGTTTGACTTTGGTTACGTGGGCGGACAACAACGGTGGGGTGCCACTTTTTTATTTATGCCCCTCCCGAGTGGAGGTGCAGATGGGTAAATTCCTCTTTTCTAATTTTGGTTTAGTAGAAAGGTTATTTATTCTTCAGCGTTTACTTATTCTACCTTAAATACCTTTCCTGCTATATAGAATTCCACACGTGACGTAACTCAGAGAGAATCCCCCTAATGGGGCGAAGTGCAACTCCCGAGATGCAATCTTCTAGAGCAAACCTTTGTTTGCTCCGGCTTCTCGCTCGGCGTCCTAACACAGAGTTGCATATCGTTTTAGACCCTCCAGTCTGATCACCACTAACCTTCATGAATGAGTTCTCAAAGTCTCCCCCAGTGACGGTCTTGCGTTGACACCGTGAGGTTCCAGACCGTCCAGCCGTGCAGTGATCCCATGAGGACTCAGGCTGTTTTACTGTTACAACTTTGACTCATTCCGTTCATCCACATGAAACATTTATTCACAGACACATGCACACAGTTTTAAGTCTAGACTTTAACCACAACAACAAATTCGTATGCTTTATTTTTATTCCAGGCCTTTACATCCGCATTTAATTATTTATTTATTGAGGCCTCTAAATTTAATGACATCGTTTGTATGCACTGCTCAATAGGATCGTACCATAACCCTACTAGCTTTCTTTTCAACAAGACTGTGTTGATCAAGTTATCAGGTACTGCACAATAGGACCGCTGCTACCCCTATTCGCTCGTCTTAAGAAACATTACTGTTTCAGTGCGATGAGAAACATCTCCATCCGCTATGAGGTCTCCCACTGACTGCGTCCTTCTGGAGCCTCCGTGTTAGGGCTAATCCCTACCAGCCTTCTCGAGAAAAAAACTGCGTCCTTCTGGAGCCTCCGCGTTAGGGCTAAGCCCTACCCGCCTTCTCGAGGAAAAAAAGAAAAAGGGTGTCTTACCTTCAGGCTGGTCTGCTCTGATTCGGATCACGTCAACCCGATCCCCAGGGACTGGAAGGATTGGCCCCGGAAAAGGGTCTTAGTGAATTAGAGTGTGCACCCTCTAATCAATTCTTCCAAGCCAGCCCACTGCAGACGGGTGTATTGGATCCTGCCGACAATGCCAATTAATGTCAGGTTTGTGACACTGTAAAAGAGAGAAAATCAGAACCAAGCCCCAAAGATTCAACCCAATAACCATTTTCTTGCGGTAAGAAACGACTAGTATTCTTTCCTTCAGCAAGGGAGAATGGAGCTGCTCTCTAGCCGCGCCATCGACTCTCCCAGCAAGGGAGAGTGGCTGCTGCTAGCTTCGTCCTCGATTCTCAGAGAAACAGCTCCCCTCCAGCTGGTTTTATTAGCAGATAAGAATGTGTACGTGCGTAAATCACCCAGACATGAAGACTCCAACCTTGAGCAGATAGCTCTTCCAGACAACACAAAGTGTTCACTTCTTCAGTCTAGTCAGCATATAACAGATCTACGATTGTCACATACTTTATGAATATCTTGAGTAAGATTATGAAGGATAAATGGCCTTACATAACTACTGCTACTCATTGGTGAATTAATGATAAACACATTTGCAGATTTATCTAACAATGACCTCAGCTCAAATTGTTACTCTTAAATTGTATTTTACAAATTCAAATCATTGTTCTGAATAAATCAATTTTTACATCGTAAAGCTCCACTTGATCCGTGGAATACGATTTCAGCGATGAGAGAGCTTTGTGTGTTTCACTGCTGTGGTGGAAACCCGTCAAGAGGTGGAGGAATACGCTAGTCTTCACGATGACGCCTTGCCTCTTCCCCTGGGCACATTTGGAGCGGCAGCACCCCCTCCCCTGGAGGGGAAAAGGGAAAACGTCCAGAGTTTCAAAACATCAAAGCATACAGGCATTACACAATACCAAACCATTGTGAACTCAAAGCATAACATCAAGGCAAAGCAGCATTGCACCGTGGTTCTTAATGTTGTCGGAGGTGCCGAACCCCACCAGTTTCATATGCACATTCGCCGAGCCCATCTTTAGTGGGGAAAAAAATAAAATGTGATTTCTTTCAAATTCAAGACATACCGTATTTTTGGGATTATACGTCGCTCCGGATTGTAGGTCGCACCAGCCAAAAAATGCATAATTAAGAAGAAAAAACATATATAGGTCGCACTGGAGGATAAGTCACATTCTTGGGGAAAATTTATTTGATAAAATCAAACACCAAACAACATATAGCACAAAGAACATGCCAACAAGTTTACCAAAATATCAGGTTTTACTCCGAATCACGAAATCCAAGGAAATCTTCATCCTCGATGTCACTTTTGAATAACTCCCCCAACTCGGCGGGTAGACAAGACGCCGCTTCCTCTTCTACGTCGCTTACATCAGACTCGTCGTCAGTTGCAGTTCCAATTATTCCAGCCTTTCTGAATCCCGACAGGATGGTTACGGTTGTCCCTGAAGCCCATGCTTTGTCGATCCATTCAATGACTTCTAGGAAAGTTGCATGGCACATTCTCCCGGTTGCCGTGAAGCTGTGCTCTCCATCCATCATCCACTGCTCCCACAGGTTACGCAAAACTGACTTAAAGCTCCTATTCACGGGGATATCAAGTGGCTGGAGTATTTTGGTTAAGCCTCCAGGGATGATGTCAGGTATGGAGTTGAAAACTTTTAACTTCTTTTTTAACTGTGGTGTGATGTGCGCTCTCATGCTATCCATCACAAGCAGAGCTTTGCGTGCTCTAAAGAAGCCATCCGGTCGCTTATTGTAGCACTTTGTAAGCCACAAGTTCATCATTTCTTGATCAATCCACCCTTTCTCGTTCACGGAGATTTCAACTGAGGATTGGATTTTTGGCATGGTTTTTCATTTGAAAATGACCATCGGTGGCAGTTTTGATCCGTCTCCACAACATGCCAGCACCACTGTGAAGTGTGATCTCTCATGACCAGTTGTAACTATAGTCACACTTTTTTGCCCTTTCTTTGCAACACTTCGGCCCATGGGGATGTCAAAAGTGAGGGGGACCTCGTCCATGTTAATAATATGATCCGGTGTCACGTTGTGATCACTTACATGCTTTTCAATGAACGCGCGGAAACTGTCAACCTTGGCTTGGAAGTCCGCTGGCAGTTTTTGGGACAGTGTTTCCTTGCTCTGATAGAGAGGCGTTTGCGTTGCATGAAGCGGTAACACCAAGAAGGTCCTCCCGCAAAGCCGTTTATATTCACCTCCTTGGCAACCACCTGGGTGTGGAGACGCAACTGCACCGTTGACAAACCTCTCCCAGCAGCACGTTGTTCAAGCACCCATGCGTGAACTCGTTCCTCCAACTGCGGCCACCTAGCTTGTCACCCGCGATTAGCTTTTTTTGTTTTCTTCATTTCAGTAAGCATAACCTCCGCTTTTCGCCAGTCCCTTACAAGTTTTTCGCTCACTCCAAACTTTCTTTCTGCTGCTCGATTGACGTTTTCGGCTCCATATTTCACTATCTGAAGCTTGTAAGCCGCGGAATATGACTTTCTTTTCGGCGCCATTTTCATTCAGCCCTTCTAATTTGTGTTTATAGATAACAGGTGTGACAGATAACTCTGAACCTCCAGAAACCGCGACAGATTCTGACGGGTCACAGAGTTCCCTGTAACACCTGTTATAGAAATGTGTAGGCTACTGTCTCTGCGCTCACAGATTTTGTAAAAAAAGCATATATAAGTCGCTCCGATTTATAAGTCGCACCCCCGACCAAACTATAAAAAAAACCGCGACTTATAATCCGAAAAATACGGTATTTATATGATTTTTTTTAATGGTGCATAAAATGAACCGTGTGTGATCATCATCAAAGTGTGGGTGCCCGGGAGGTGGTGGAGAGCCGGGTTGTGTCGGTCGGGCCTTGCCGGACGGGGGCCAGAGTGTGGGTGCCCGGGAGGTGGTGGAGAGCCGGGTTGTGGCAGTCGGGCATCCCCGGACGGGGGACAGAGTGTGGGTGACTTGGAGGTGGTGGAGAGACGGGTTGTGGCAGTCTGGCCTTGCCGGACGGGGGCCAGACTGTGGGTGCCTGGGAGGTGGTGGAGAGCCGGGTTGTGGCGGTCTGGCCTTGCCGGACTGGGGCCAGAATGTGGGGTAGGGGGGGGCATCTCCCTCTTCAGCCCAGCGTGGGTGAGGTGAGGTCGGGCAGTGTTCTGCGACGGGCGGGTGGGCCTTGGGAGATGGGCAGAGAGGAAGAGAGGGAGAGGAGGGAAATGAGGGGAAACCCCCCAACTTCCAGAGTGTCAAGGGGGCGAGCGTGCTTTTCACCTCCCAGCATTGGGCACCAGGCCTGGGCACGAACGGCACGGCGGCACCCCCTCCCCTGGAGGGGAAAAGGGAAAACGTCCAGAGTTTCAAAACAGCTATGAGAGAGCTTTGTGTGTTTCACTGCTGTGGTGGAAACCCGTCAAGAGGTGGAGAATACGCTACTCTTCACAATGACGCCTCGCCTCTTCCTCGCCTGAGCAGGAAACTGTCAGGTTTGAGACGCCGTAAAAGAGTGAAAATCAGAACCAAGTCCTAAATATTCCACACCACTAAACATTTACTTGACTTGCGGTAAGACAGGAGACTGGTATCTTTCTTTCAGCAAGGGAGAATGGAGCTGCTCGAGCAGCGCCCTCTACTCTCCCAGCAAGGGAGAGTGGTCGCTTGCTAGCTTCGTCCTCGATTCTCAGAGAAACAGTTCTCTCCCAGCTGGTTTTATTAGCAGATAAGAATGTGTACATGCGTAAATCACCCAGACATGAAGACTCCAACCTTGAGTAGATAGCTCTTCCAGACAACACAAGGTGTTCACTTCTTCAGTCTCGTCAGCATATAACAGATACACGATTGTCACATATGTTATGATTACAGTGAGAATTGATTATGAATCAATGATTATAAATGGCATTAAAAGAACCATGACATAATTAATGCTACTGATTGGTGAATTAATGATAAACATATTTGCAGATTTATCTAACAGAAACCACCATCACCTGGACATCCAGGATCCACCCTGTCAAGACCAAAATGATCAACAGGGTATAATATAGTCAATGCGAGCTTCGGACCACAAGCCGAGTTTGAATCAGCAGCTTTTACTATGGTCAGCATGTGTCTGCACCACGACCTGAGTGATAGGTTTCAGGCAGTTGGCACCTGCGCCAAACGAGCCGGGCTCATCGCTTCTCGGCCTTTTGGCTAAGATCAAGTGTCGTATCTGTTCTTATCTGGATGAAGAATTGTCCCATGTTTCTATGATTGGTTGACCCCTCCCTAATTGAATGCGTCTTTCCTTAAAAAGAAAAAAAATCTGTTCTTATCAGTTTAATATCTGATATGTCCTCTATCAGAGGATACCATATTAAGCAGATTTTTGGAACTGGGAGCTGAGAAGGGGGCTTGCCTCACTCGCTCTACGCATTGACCTGGTATTGCAGTGCTGCCAGGAACGGTGCACCCTCCTTCTGCCTTGTGTAAAACCAATGACTGTTGCATGCTGACTGGAAATCAGTGTGGGTGATATTCTGAGATGAACCAGGACTGAAAGTCTTGTTGTCAGAAATGGGGTCGGTCTGACTTTCAACGAGAAGGTAGATCGCTCTTGCTTCACTTCAGATCGTATAAATCTTTCGCCTTTTACTAACGATTTCCGTGGAGTGGAACAACGAGAGTTGAAGTCAATTTTTTACGCCCTGCTAAAGTGGGGCATCCTTTCCCTGTGAAAAAAAGTATTTGTTATTTAGGTTAGGTTAGGTTAGGTATGTATTTATTTCAGGCAATGACACAAAGCACACAAAACAAAACAACCCATGCCACATCGCACAAGCCACATTTAAACAATAAGTAATGAGCCAATTCAGCCTGAAAGGGAGTGGGAAGAAGAAAACGTATTTAATCCCACCCCCATTTCTCATAACATAAACATAGTGAGCTCCTCTATTTCAAGCTCCAAGTCATATTAACAACAACTATATACACTGCATGATTTCGAAAAATACAACAAAATGTCGGACGAAACTAGCAAAATTACAAAATTATATATATTTATATATATATATTTTTATGTATTATCATTATTATTTTTTTTGCTCCATTATAGTGTTACCACAGGTAACATGACAGTTTAGACAGTCATGCCAACATTAATAATAGACAAACAATACCAGCAATGGTAACAAACATATACCAACAATGGTAATGGAACAATAAATACCTTCAAGACTCTCTGTTTGAATATTGTGAGTAAACCAGCTGTCTATATACTAGCTTAAATTGATGAATACCTTGACATTGCTTGTGGTGTGTATCCAGACTGTTCCAAAGTTTAACCCCACGTACAGACAAACAAAAACTTTTGAGCGTGGTTCGAACTTGAGGAAGTTTAAAAACTCCAAATCCTCTCAAATCATGAGCAGCTGCTCGAACAGTAGAAAAACGTTGCAGGTTAATGGGTTATGATTTGTTAAATGCCTTGAACAGAACTACCAGAGTGTTGTATTTCACAAGGTCCATAAATTTAAGCAACTTTGACTGAAAAAATAAGTTATGAGTATGATCCCGAAATCCGACCTTGTGAATGATCCGTACTGCTCGTTTCTGTAATATGCATAATGGATTTGTTGTGTTCTGATAAGTATTCCCCCACACTTCAATGCAGTATGTAAAGTATGGAAGCACCAGCGTGCAATACAAGGTACGGAGAGCATTCACGTCTAGGTATGGTTTTACTTTGTTCATTGTTGAGAGACTTTTGGAGATCTTAGTTTTTATGTCTGACATGAGGTTTCCATGACAATTTATTATCAATAATAACACCCAAAAATTTGATCTTATTTACCCTTTGAATTTTGATACCTTCAATAGTTATTTGCAGTTCTGAATCCATTTTTAGATGACTAAACATCATTACCTTAGTTTTATTAATATTTAAAGATAATTTATTTGTGTCCATCCACTTCTTTATAGCATTTAGTTCCTTGTTCACCGTATTTACAAGCTCTTTATAACTGTCACTACTATAGAATATGTTTGTGTCATCCGCAAACAGGATGAGTTTTAATGTTTGAGATACATTAAAAATATCATTTATAAATATACTGAACAACTTTGGACCCAAAACCGACCCCTGGGGGACACCACACGCAATGTCAAGTGTATGAGACAAGCACTGCCCCATTCGCACATACTGCACCCTTCCTGTCAAATAACTTTTTAACCAGTCCCCAGCCACCCCTCTTATCCCATATTGAGTAATAATGGGTGATTAATGGTGCCGAATGCTTTTTTTAGATCTATAAAGATACCAGTCGCATACTTTTTCAGCTCCATTGCAGTAGTGATTTATTCAAGGGCCTCAACTATCGCCATAGAAGTCGATCTATTTGTTCAAAATTGATAGGGTCATTTGCTAATTTTCAATGTAATGTAACTGTTAGGTGAAGAACAGTCCCATCTGGTGGGCAGCGATGTTTGCACCCTAAAAGTATTGTGATGTCACTGGGTCAAGAGGTGGAGCTACGAAGGTGATAAATAAACATGTTCCGGTCAGCGGAACGGAGTTGGTTTGGAGGAGCGCGCCAGACCACCCGGTCATGGCTGCGTCAGAGAAAGGATCCGTGCCTCTGCCTGCTTCATTTCGATGCGTTTAAAATTTAATATCACAATGTTAGAGACTTTATCCCTAACATTTATTGGTCCTCGAGCCGCGAATCCAATATCACGTAAATCCACGGTCCGGAACGTGCGACAGGAGCGCGGACGCACGCGGTTTTTGCGCTGGCATGGCGATGGCCAGTTGGCAACGCAGCGGGTCCTCGGAGAAGGCCCCATTCACGTTTCGGTCCGACGGGAGATCCGTGTGACGGAGGAACAGCGGGAAATACACATCGATGGACGAAGGTAAGTAAGGATTTAAGATGTTTATGTGTGTGAATGAGTGAGAATGGAGGTCGCGCGCGCGCGTCGCGTGCTTGTCGATTACGTAGACGGGTTTCGTCTTAAACGTTACCTGTGGAAGAGTAATTAGGTTATCATCGAATATCCCTTGGGTCAATAGATCCTTAAACTGGTGGCGTTTACGCTAGCCATAGAAATTGGTGGAGATTTCTTAAATCCGGGTTATCAGCGAATAAGCCCTTGATCCGTAGCGGTCATAAATCTCAACTGTTCTTAGAGCAGGCAGGAAGCGGATTCTTCTTAATCCCCCTGCTCTAGAAACAGGCAGGCAGGAAGCAGGTTATTAAAGTATAATAAGCCTTGGGCCGCGTAGAACGAGTCCTAAATCGAGCATGGCCATTGAATGTAACGACAAGTAACGTGTGTATGTACGGATGCTTGAATGGTGCCAAGCAGAGGAGCACATGGGGAACTGTAACATAAAACAGCATGCTAAAAAAACTATTAAAATAAAAATCGTGAGCAACAGGCTAACGTGGGTTGCAGAATGTCTCAGTGAGTTCTGCAGGCCTCAACTGGACATTCGTGCAATGGGGGATAACTTTCCCAGTTGAAGATAAACATCTAGGAAGGTAGATTGTTTGTAAATAGATTATTTCTAGCAGAGGAGAAGGAAAAAGTGATGTTTTGGTAATTAAAGTATGAGAGGATGTTTAATGATGGAGGAGATTTAAGAAGGATTGAGAAGGTCGCTTGGATGAAGTGGAGAAGAACGTCAGAGGGAAGAAGCAGGAACCGGTGAGTATACGGAAAGTATTGAGAATGTGTGGAGGAACAGCTAAGTTGAGGAAAAGAAACCGGAATGTGGTGTGTGTTGGAAACGTAACATGTAAGAAATATGATGTGTAAAGATTGTTTTGAGCATTTCAGAAGAGACAAAGACGCAGCATGGCGAAACGGCATGCTGAGACCACATGGCAGCTCCAAGATGGAGACCAGGACAACCACAAAATGGAGACTTTTGCTGAGACCACATGGCAGCTCCAAGATGGAGACCAGGACAACAACAAAATGGAGGCTTAAGCAGAAAAAGTCTTTGTGAATTCCAAATTAGCATGACAAAACCGCGTCTCTGCAGCCATGTCTGTGCTGTGAGACCGTAGCTAAACTCTACAGGCACGGCCATTTATATGCGGATGTTTCTGGAGACACCTTTTGTTTGAGAAAGTTTTGGAAGACACAAAGAAGGTTGAAGGAGATGTAAGAAGATGAAGCTGAGGAGAAGAAAAAAGAGGAGACAAAGGAATGCTGGATGGTGAAGACGGACAAGAGACAAAGACATGCCACATGGCATCGGATGACGCTGCATGGAGGCCACAGGCAGGCCACAGCGCCAGGATGGCAATCAAGACAAGATCGAAGTGCTTGCACAGAATTAAAAATAAATAAAAATAAAATATTTAATGCTTTTTAAGAAAGCCCCAGATCAGCATAGTGGAGGTAAAATCACAAAATGGTGGGTTCAAGGAGGACGACTGGCTGAATGCCTGTCTTTTTATGGCTGAGTGGAAGTGAGAAGGGCCCTCTCACATCCGCTTGGTCTTGGGACACGTTTGAGGCTATTCGACCCCCACCATTTGCTTAGCTAAACACAGGAATGGGGATGTACCAGATCATCCCCCCACTTTTATGACTCTGTGGAATGCGAGCCACAGGGAGTCATCAAAGACAGCCAGTTTAATTAGATTAAAAACTAAGGTAATCTCAGGATCTAAATAAAATCTAAAATAATTGATGATTCAACGGCGGACAGGTAATTGCACAAACACACTCACACATCTAAAGAGACTTTCGACTGTACGGTACAAGACAGATGCGGAGGTTAAAGACTGACTTCAGACTGAAGGAAGATGAGACGACTAGAGACAGACTTGAATCAATTCAGATGTGAATTGGGAACTTGACATTTGTGAATATAACATGTAAATTTAATGCTATTGCTTTTTCTACCATAGCAGGAGGGATCCCGGACTGGACTGGGAGCAGATAAACTCTGCCAACATATGGGTTCTCAATAGTGAAACGTGAAAGGAAGGAAGGAAGAGGTTCAAAGATTTTATCGTGTGTCAATAAAGAAATGTGTTTTGTTCTGAGTTGCAAATGCCTATAACAGCTCCAGGAACACCAGGAGAGACTGCTAAGCTGTGATGCAGAAACTACAGCCGACGGAAGCGCTGTACGGTCGAAGGAACATCTCAGACAAGTAACAGCAGAGGAGAAGCCTGACGGACTGGAGGCGATGAACCTTCCAGCCAACACATGGCGCCCTCAATAGGAGCATCTCAGACAAGCATAGGGTGAGAGGCACATGGAAACTCTTTTGAACTTATTTCATCCCAAATTGAGTGATGTATATAATATGTTGTGAATGTGATGTAAGAGTAGGAATTATTTTGAGACATTGTTTTAAACAAGTTAGACTAATGCTGATAGAGTAGACTAGATTTACTAATGGAAGCAAGTTTGAACCATGGAATACTTTCACAGTTCAAACAGGAGGGATTGCACAGCAGTAATTAAATCAATAATTACTCTGGAAGAATAAAAATAATACTAAAAAAAAATTGTTTGCTGTATATATATGTGTAGAATCACTAAATGCTGTTCCAGTAGCCATAATAACTAGTTATAACGGTAATGATTTTGTGAATCAGGTGGTAAGATGTGAAGCAACACGCAGATCAGATGTCACTGTATATCAGAGCGCTAGGCTAGTGTAGAGAAGGCTAAAATGAGGTTTGGCCAATGCACGGAAGAAACCAAAAGCCATGGATGCAGTACATCGATTTGGTGAAGAGAAGAAGTGAAGAGGAAGCGTTGAGTGAATAGATGAAGCACACTCTGAACGATGTCCAGAGAGCAAATGATCTGCCGAAGTTTTTCTTTGTCCCGACAGGAGGGCGAATCTACAGAGCGTGTTTGGTGTTGGCGTCTTCATGGAAACCATCAGGAAGCAGCAGACGGTCCGGACCGAGGAAGGGAGGACCACTCAGGGTCATGCTGACGACACCAACGAGACGTGAACATCCAGAGTTCCTCCTGAATCCATCCGTTGCACTGCAAGAGGAAACGTCTCTTGCCAAACTGATCCAGAGATGCAGACGGGAAGTCTGATCAGAGAGAGGTGGTGAGAGATTGAATCACACTCATTTTAAGATCCGTGAGGAAGAGACCCTCACAGTGTAACGCAGGACAAGAACACTGACAGTGAAGCTGAATCACTTTCAAGAAGATTTGCTGATGGACAAGGAACGACAACAACCAGACTGACTTAACACCGAGAACAATTTGCATTTTCCAAAGTGTAATCTGTTTGAATCTTTGTCTACAGATGTGTGACTAGAACGTCATAAAGTAATCTATGCAGATTAGGAGAGTTTCATAGGAGTAGTTAACCAACACCTGGTATCGTTATACTGTATTAATTGCAGCTGTCAGTAATTTATGATTAAGTGGAAAAGCGTACGATGCAATTAGAATCCTAAAATAGATTAAATAACACTAATGAGCAGGATGTAGATTTAAATTCATAAACTAAATTTAACTAAACCATTGCTATTCCAATAGGCATGAAATTAATAGAAAGATAGGTTAACAATTATACTAAAATAGAAGTAAGTCTACAACAACGTAAAAGTGTATAAGCATATGACTTTTGATAACATTAGAGTAAGTAAAAGTAGCTAAATTATAGTGACAAGTTGAGTTGATAAGACAGTAAAAGATTGTTATGATTATCCATCCATAATATAGACATTGTAATAATTTAATTTAGAGTTCAGAATGTTCCAGATGTGTTAAAACTTTGGAGCAATAAAGATAAAATAATCATGTCACTGTTTTCAAATTTCAGTGTAGAGAAGATAATGCTGGTAAAATGTTAAAGTAATTCAAACTAGGAGAAACATTGGTAAAGCTCTAACGTAGGATTTGTTAATAAAGGGTTTGACAGTAACATTTAGATTGTGGAAATGAGTGATTGTTTTTGTACTGATTTGAATTTATGTTTTTTCATGTTTGTTTTCCTTGTTGACGATGAATGAGATGTTTGACATTGTATTAGGAAGATTGTTAAAATGCCTGGATTGGGGGTCTGCAAGATGATCGCAGCTGCCGGCTGGATCTGGAAGGAATTTTCCCGTCTGAAAGAAGTTTGAATTTGAAGAAGAATTATGCAAAATACGGGTTTTCCGCCTTCCTCCCTGATTCAGGTCAGGTCATGAATGTAAGAACTCAGATTATGAATGTAATAACTCGGGTATTGATTTTGATTGTACTGATTTTGTTCTGTGATTGTTTTCTGATAGTTTAGTTCAAGCAGTTTAGTTAACCCTGAATGTTTTGTAGAAACCAGAAGAATGTTACAGTTTTACAATGAAAATACAGGAGGGAATGATAGGGTTATTTGCTAATTTTCAATGTAATGTAACTCAGGTGAAGAACAGTCCCATCTGGTGGGCAGCGATGTTTGCGCCCTAAAAGTATTGTGATGTCACTGGGTCAAGAGGTGGAGCTACGAAGGTGATAAATAAACGGTGTTCCGGAAAGCGGAACGGAGTTGGTTTGGAGGAGCGCGCCAGACCAGCAGGTCTTGGCTGCGTCAGAGAAAAAGGATCCGTGCTTCTGCCTGATTCATTTCGATGCGTTTGTAAATTAATATCACAATGTTAGAGACTTTATCCCTAACAATATGTCTAAAACTTTAAAAGACCGCATACCTGAGGCGTCGTTCTCCCACGCCCAGTCATTCAACCCCTACGAATCTGAGCTCGAATCACTCCGGTCTTCAACAGACCCTATCAAGTAAAACACATCTAAAACCTAAAACATGATATATAAAATCAACATATTGAAATATTCAGCGGCTTAGCTCATCAAATGCTTCGACCATGCATGTGGGCCCAGCAAACAATCTGGTCACCCGACAGGAAATTGGCATCATCTTGGCCAACAGCCGCTCCCTTTTTAAGGAGAAGCGCCCCAGGAGAGGGCGACACCCTGTGGTGGCCTCCAGCACATTCACCCTGTGGTGTCCCCTGCTACATTCCTCCCCCTCAGCGTGCATCGGCGACCCGACGATGTACTCAATCATCAAGTTATTCAAGGCATGATCTGCACCGACTGAGGCAGCCGATGCGGATTTGAATGCTGCCCAGCCGTTCTCCTCTCCGACCTCCTAGGCCCAGAAACTAAAGATGCATCAGTTTCTCCCATGGGTTCTTGGTCTGAAAGAACCTGATCAGACACATTTCCAGCATTACAATTTCCACTCTCTGATCCAGGGAGGGATTTGAGTTCATCCTGGTCTATGACAACATTGGTTGGGTTACCATCAAAGGGAGGATTCTTGTCAGAGGGAGGATTCTCTATCCCCCTGGCTCCAGTCTCCTCCGCCCCTCTACTTTCAGGCACACTCCTCATCTCAGCCCTATGTATCTGTCGCAGAGGACCGTCCTGACCTGCAGGTGCTATAGAATACACTACTCCTCGAGCCGGAGGTGGATGGACTATTTGATAT
The DNA here is from genome assembly GCF_040956055.1 of Brachionichthys hirsutus. NCBI lineage: Eukaryota > Metazoa > Chordata > Actinopteri > Lophiiformes > Brachionichthyidae > Brachionichthys > Brachionichthys hirsutus. The sequence goes on along the minus strand of NW_027180315.1, from coordinate 354,396 downwards.
GGAGCTGGGTCCCAAAAGTCCTGAATCTTATTCCGACCCCTAACAGCATGATTTCGTGTGTATACTAGATCTCCCTGCTCAAAATCCGGTGCCACAGGTACATCCTGCTTCCTTGAGTCCCTCTGAGCCACTTTATCATCCATCCTTCGTTGTACCATCTCATAGGCTGCCGCTAGAGATTTTTGGTGTTCTTCTACCCACTCTTCCATAGGAAGGTCCTCCTCCTGGTTGTTTCCAACAAGAGAGTCAATGGGCAGCTGTGGCTCCCGCCCAAACATTAAAAAATATGGTGTCCTGCCAGTAGTTTGGTGTACAGCGGTGTTGTACGCAAATGTCACTTGTGCAAGTTGGCGAGGCCACCTGCGTTTCTGTTCCGGTGGCAGGGTACGCAATAAATCATGCAAAGTGCGATTGAAACGCTCACACTGGCCATTCCCCTGGGGGTGGTATGGTGTAGTGCGGCTTTTCTCAATTTTATATAACCTGCAGAGCTGCTGAACCAAACTACTCTCAAAATTCCTTCCTTGGTCCGAATGAATGCGACCCGGGACACCAAAAACCTGAAACCAATTTTTTACCAATACCTCTGCAACTGTACTAGCCCGCTGGTCTTTAGTAGGGACAGTTTGCGTGTACTTAGAGAAAACATCCGTCATTACAAGGACATTTTCCCTGCCGTCAGTGGAGAGCTCTAAAACTGTAAAATCTATTGCCAGAATCTCATGAGGCCGTGACGCCTTGACTGTGCCCATGTACGTTTTGACTTTTGGCTGCACAGCTTTCGACAACACGCATCTTTCACAGGTTTTACACCACTTCTCTATATCAGAGTACATATTTGGCCAGTAGTGACGAGCACGCACCAACCGAAAAGTCCTTTCTATGCCTTGATGACCTTGCCCATCGTGAAGGGAGCGAAGAATGTTTTCCTGCAAACACTGGGGCAATACAAGTTGCTCAAGCTCGGCCTGTCCATCTGGGGTGCAAACACGGCGATAGAGCACCGACTCTCTCTCTCTGAGACGACCCCACTGCCTTATCAACTCCCTGGTGCCCTTAGTAAACTTATTACGCTCCCTAGCATCAGGCATCCCACCTCTCTCCCAACACTCCAAAAAAGGGCCAATATTAGGATCCTGATGTTGGACTGTGACAAGATCAGACCTCAATAACCCAGGCAGCGTACTGATCTCTTCCTGCAGCCCAAGGACCCCTTCAACAACATCAGAGCTAATCTCAGACTCCCTTAAAATGGCATGTGCGCGGGACAACGCATCCGCATTAGTATTTTGTGAGCCGGGACGGTATTTCAGTGTGAGGTCGAAGACTGCCAACTCGGAGGCCCATCTCTGCTCCGTCGCCCCAAGCTTTGCTGTGGCCAAGTGACTTAGTGGATTATTATCCGTGAAAACTGTACATTTATTTCCCAACAGGTAATCCCTGAATTTTTCCGTTACAGCCCACTTCAGCGCCACCAACTCCAACTTCATGGAACTGTAATTTTTCATGTTCCGCTCTGTGGGCTTTAGGCCACGGCTCGCAAAAGCTATAGGACGAAGCTTACCCTCATGCTCCTGGGAGAGAACAGCTCCTAACCCTCCGTGGCTGGCATCTACTTCCAACACAAAAGGTTTCTGGAAGTCTGCATAAGCAAGAACAGGTGTAGTAATGCCTTCTTAAGAGTCTGAAAATTCTGCTCACATTCTGCATCCCAAACTTTGCTCAAAGGTTTTTTTGGCGTTTTTCCTTTCCTGCCAGGAGGGAGGAGCCTAGCCAATCGATTTAAGGGGGAAGCCATGTTAGAAAATCCTCCCATAAATCTCCTGTAGTAGCTTGCAAATCCCAAAAATGAGCGAAGCTCGGCCAGGTTAACAGGACGCTTCCAGTCACGCACCACGGCTACCTTCTCCGGATCAGTAGAAACCCCCTCAGCTGACACCACATGGCCCAGGTACTTTACACGTTTTTGGAAAAAGTGGCACTTTGAAAGCTTCACCTTCAACCCTTGTGTTTTGAGTTGAGAAAAAACCTGGTCTAATTGTTGCAGATGTTGCTCTACAGATGATGAAAAAACAATAACATCGTCCAGGTATAACAGAGACTGATGACGGCAGTCTCCAAACAGGCGCTCCATGAGACGCTGAAATGTACTTGGCGCATTACATAATCCAAATGGCATGCGATTAAACTCAAACAATCCCAAAGGAGTACAGAATGCAGTTTTTGCCTTATCTTTCTCCGCCATCTCAACTTGACTGTACCCACTTGCCAAGTCCAGGGTTGTGAACCACTGGGCTCCGCCCAAAGCATCAAGGGATTCATCAATTCTAGGTAAGGGAAATGCATCCTTCCTAGTTCTGGCATTTAATTGCCTGTAATCGACACACATCCGTAAGGAGCCATCCCTCTTCTGCACCAACACAATTGGTGATGCATACGGACTACTACTTTCTCTAATAATGTGGCTCTGTAAAAGTTGTTGAACGTGGGAACGTGCCAAATCATATTGGGAAGGAGGAATGCGTCTATAGGGCTGCCGTACTGGTGTTTCATCCAATAGTGGGATTTCATGTTTTATCAAGTTGGTACTGCCCACATCTAGGTCATTCCTTGCAAACACCTGGTTGTATTTTAATAGCAAATCGCTGGCTTGCTTTTTTGCCTTCCCTTGCAGATTTTCAAACTCTGGCCAATCCAATACAGTGTCGTCGACAGCACTCTCCTGACTGGACACATATGCCGTGCAACTCAGAGTCAACGGAAACCTGTATCTGCGGGTCAGCCGATACAACAGTGGCTGTTTGAACCGTAGCAACAACTCTTCGAGGTGTCAACCATACGTCTGTTTTACTCACATTAGTAATGGGGACAAATGCCTTGCCCTTTTCTGCCTTTACTAAAGAGGGAGAAACCAATAGCCCCTCAGGTAAACTGCCCTCTCCAGGACCAAGAGGCTCTACGAACAGGTCTATAGGTTGGTGTAGAGGCATCTGTGGACATGTTACCGGGACATAGCAGAGGCTACCTGCAGGGACGCAGAATGGTTTCTTACCCTGTACTCTGATGGAATAAGGGTCCGGAGAGTTGGCCATGACCTCCATCATCTCGCAGTATCTGAGGGCCAGCCTCCATCCACGAGGGGCTGCTGTGAGCGCTGGCGCCTCCCACAGGTCGGGACCATATCTCTTACACAGCTCAACATAAAGAGAGTTCAAGACATTCATTCCCACCACCCCAGGAACATGCGTCTTTTTCTCTTTCATGTAATGGTCGCTCGGATCTTCAACAATCAGTACTCCCAACCGTGGAAGCGTCACACCCAGCACAGTAATATCGAACTCGATATAACCAAGGCACGGAATTTTTAACCCATTTGCAGCCCTCAGACCCAACCAGCCACAGTCTTTGAGTTCTTTATCTGACAAATGAGAAAATCTTTGCTTGAAAGAACTTTCAGTTAGAGTTGTTACCATGGATCCACTATCCAACAAAGAATTTACATTGATCCCATCAAAATCCACCTCCCCCTCCAAGCACTCACCAATTAAAGTAGATACATTTGGACATTTGGACTTGGAACTTATACACTCACTAGAGCCCTGCAAAGCCCCCACCAATGTCTGGCTCTGAACACTGGCGGGTTCTAGTTTCCCGATGACTTTGGGAACTGGGCTCCATCTTTAGGATGGATTGTAACCGCAGGACAGTTACGTGCAATATGCCCAACTTCGTTGCATCTAAAACAAATTGGTCTTCCATCTGCAGCTTTTGAGGGTCGAAAGTTACGTACTCTTGGGGGAGGCGCACTACTTGGGACCAAGGCCTTCATGACCAATTCCAACTGCGTCTGCTGTGCTTTTAACAACGACACCAGCTCCCCAAACTCTGAAGGACGAGACACAGCACTTTTGCAGGAGACAGACATTTCATTCAAGCATTATTGTATTTGGATTTGGGGGACTGATTTTCCTGTTGTGCCATCCATCTTGTGGCTTCACCTCTAACATCTCGTATAGTCCAGTGGGGGTTAGAATTCACTAAATCTCCCAGTCTCATTCTGAGTGCCTGGTCTCTCACCCCATCACAAAACTGGTCATGTAAATCTTTAATTGCAACGTGCACATTAGTTTTGGAAACCTGATCCAATAAGTCCATTAAAGCATGTGAATAATCAAGGAAAGACTCTCCCTCTAGCTGTTTACGGTTGTAAAATTTACGTTGTAATGCAATACGGGAGTGCATGCAACCATACACTGCCTTAAGAACATCAAAAATGAATTCGACATTCTCTCTTTGAACAGCCGACAAAAACTTTATCTCTGTACGGGCAGCGCCCTCTAGGTGGTCAAAAACTATTTGGGCACGTTCTTTCTCAGTGCGCCCTCTCGTTTGCACAAAGTCTCTCACTTTCTCGATCCACTCGTCCAGTATTAGCGCATCGGAACCATCCACTTTACCCGAGAACCGAGGCATCCTTCTGTCCTGCTGCACGTAAATAACAGAGTCTGTGTGTCTCACATTTCGTGCATCTCCACCCGTTGCTCCAGATGAGGTGGAGGGCATTTCTGGATGCGTGGCAGCTTGTGCAGTTCTTAACGCAGCCAGTTTATTCTCCAAGTCCTTGATTCGCTGAGACATGGCCTGTCTATCCGGCTCCTCCCGAGCCACGCCGCTGTCACTTCATGAATCCATGCCAACGTCACAGCGCGACGAGGAATCACTGCGCTGCTGCCGCTCCTGCTGTCTTACCAAACTAACAACAACAACAAAAAAAGGTCACTTCCCCCCGTTTTGCTTTGCCGACAACGCCAAATGTTACGGGGAGCACAGAGGGACAAGCACAATGATGAAGGGTTACAAGCATTTATTACAAAATGACAGGTGGGAAGTCACTCTTCACCTTATCCCGTATTGCCTGCCAGTCCCCAGTCCACCCCGAATAGCACCGCACTACAAGGCGGAAGAAACCCGCAACGTCAACACTCCAACTCACTGCAAACTTAAAAGCAACACACCACAAACCCATGCACTAATAAAACCACACGTAAAAATAGGATCAAGTATGGTGGGTATTGGAGTGCTAACGGGATACAAGGGAGGGAAGTGACAAAACAAAAGAAAAGAATGAAACAAAAGAATAAACAAACAAAAATAAAAATAGGTAAGAGAGTTTGTCCGCTCGTACAAGCTTACACAATAAACAAAACACATATGTACGACACGGAGCGGACTAACTCAAAACAAAACTCGAACTAAACTTAATACAAAAAGACAGCAGGCAGCGGCGACATGAACACTGAAATAACCAAAACAAGTACAACATTATTATTTGTTAAAACACATTTAATAAGATATGTCTAAAACTTTAAAAGACCGCATACCTGAGGCGTCGTTCTCCCACGCCCAATCATTCAACCCTTACGAATCCGAGTGTTACGGTTGTCTCTCTGCCTCTGCATTGTGTTGTGTAACAAAATTGCAGGTCCACACACGGCTGGTTCTGTCGCCTTTTTACTGGATTTATACAAAAAAAGGTACATTAATACATCTCGGGATCATGTACTGCCTCGTCCAGCGTGTTCGAATGAAGTGCTGAATATTGTACATTAAATAACAATACAATAAAATTAAACATTTTCAACACGAACTGTATTGCAACTCAATATAACCACAGGTTAGCATTTTAAGCTAAGCGGAGCCTTAGCTTACTGCATAGCGATTAGCTTTATGCTAGCGGACTGAGTTAGCACAAAGCTCCAACCATGAAAACCATGCCAGCAGAGCTGACTAGCATTAAACTCGTAACATCAGCATCACAAAGAAATAAATAATTACACACCTGGATTTATACAAAAAAAGGTACATTCATTCATCTCGGGATCATGTACTGCTCCGTCCAGCGTGTTCGAATGAAGCGCTGGGGGAGGGGAAGCAGGAAATGGGCCAAAACCATAGGACGGCAAGCCAGGAGGGACAAAATACTCCAAATCATAAACACCCCGAGATGTACATTATAACAAATGAAATAAAAACGTGTGTAATTATAAAAAGGGAAACAAGACAAATACATTACTAGAAAATAAATAAATCCCCTTTATGCAGGATTTAACTGCATCCATATTTACTCCGTTACACGAGCTCGAATCATTCCGGTCTTCAACAGACCCTATCAAGTAAAACACATTTAAAACCTAAAACATGTCTAAAACTTTAAAAGACCGCATACCTGAGGCGTCGTTCTCCCAAGCCCAGTCATTCAACCCTTACGAATCAGAGCTCGAATCACTCCGGTCTTCAACAGACCCTATCAAGTAAAACACATTTAAAACCTAAAACATGATATATAAAATCAACATATTAAAATATTCACCGGCTTAGCTCACCAAATGCTTCGACCATGCATGTGGGCCCAGCAAACAATCTGGTCACCCGACAGGAAATTGGCATCATCTTGGCCAACAGCCGCTCCCTTTTTAAGGAGAAGCGCCCCAGGAGAGGGCGACACCCTGTGGTGGCCTCCAGCACATTCACCCTGTGGTGTTCCCTGCTACACATGCTTAATTTCTTTGGAAAATATTTACGCCGGATGCCTGGATACAGAGAACATCTCCCCATCGGGGAATCGAACCCCGGTCTTCCGCGTGACAGGCGGAGGTACTGTCCACTATACTAACGAGGAAGACACAGATGCACAGGGTGACGCCCGCTGGGAAAGTATTTAGTTTTTTTAAATACACAGCGGTCCTAAGAGTTTGGACAGTCGTGTTTATATACTGTCCTTTTCGCCGCGGTTTCCGTCTACGGCCATACCACTCTGAACACGCCCGAGTGCGCATGCGCAGCAAAGGGGGAGTGTGTGTGTGTGCGAGTAAGCGGACTGACAGGAGTGACGGGGCGCTTGAAGTCTAACTTCCTCAAACCCAAATTGTTTTATTCGAAAAACAACTTATATTTGTGTTGTTTTCGGCCCCCCCTGGCACCTGTTGGTGTTAGGGGCGGATTCAACTCGGACTGTCAGAATGGGGGATAAACCGAATGACGCAGACGAAGGCATGCGTCACGGACAAACATCTGGCGAGGAGCGTTATCACAAAGATCTGATGGTGCTCGCAATTGTGGAGGGAGAGGAGGGTGTCACGGTGATGGATTTGTTGAAGGCGGTGAGGAGTGAGTGCGGGGTGGTTGAGGGGTGTCGGCAGAGAGGGCCCGGAAAGTTTGAGCCCACGATGGCGACGGCGGAGGGGAAGAACTCTGTATTGGACGGGCTCATGTGCGGCAGCGTGACGGTGACGGGGCAGGAGATTAACAGCAGCGTGATGGTGGTGTCCTTTCTAAACCTACCGGTGTACGTCACGGACCAGCAGATACGGGACAAGCTGACGGAGTGGGGGGTGAAGCCCGTGACCGCGATGAAGCGGAGGATGTGGCCGGGAACGGAGGTGGCGGACGGCACGCGCTTCCTCCGCGTAAAGTTCACCGAGGAAGTGAGATTGCTGCCGTATTCAACAAAATTCAACAAGCTGGGAGGCACAGAGCACTTTAGGGTGATTCACGACCGACAGACACGGGTGTGCAGACTCTGCATCAAGCCGGGGCACATCTTCAGGGATTGCCCTGACTTTAAGTGCTTTCGGTGCGGCCAGACCGGCCATTACGCACGGGACTGTGGCGAGGAGAGGGGGTGGCGAGAGAGAGAGGGAGAAGGAGGAGGCGCGGAGCAGGACAGCAGAGAGGAGCAAGCGGCAGAGGAAGCTGACGAAGGAGGAGTGGAGCAGATGGAGGAGGACGGGGAAGTGAGCGGAGAGGAGAGAGGAGACGACGGAGGCGGCGGCGAGAGCGAAGGATTGGCGGGAGCGGACGGAGCGGATGGAGGAGCAAGCGGCGGAGCGGCGGGAGCGGACGGGCGGAGGAGCAGAGCAGAGGAGAGGAGAGGAGGAGAGGTGGCAAAGCGGAGAGAGGGAGACAAGCGGTGATCGCGCAAGGAGGAGACGGCGGTGCGGGTGACAGCGCGGAGCGCGATGGCGCGCTGGAGACGGAGAAGCGGAGCAGCGGCGCGAGGGTTGGAGGAGAGGAGAAAAGGACACCGATGAGTACGAGGTCTACCCCACAAGACAAGGAGAAGGACGGCCGCGCTGAGTGTTCAGACATGACGGACAGCGGGGAAGACGACATGGAGGACGTCAGGACGAGCAGGAAGAGACCGCTGGGCAGCAGGGGAGGAAATAAGGCTCGGTGCAAGCTCAAACCGGCACCGTGAGGTTTAGTTTTTTGTTTCATTTTCACGTGATGTTAACAATATCTTCTTTCAACGGGAATGGGCTGAGAGGGAGGGAGAGGCGGTACCGAGCCATAAGCATGTGCGCAAGTGACGTCATCTCTTTACAAGAAACTTACTGGGATGGGGAGTGCGCGAGGGAGGCTGAAAGGGAATGGATGGGAGAAATGTTTGTGAACAACGGGGGGGGTGAGGGGGGGGGGGGGTAGCGATTTTGGTAGTGAGGGGGGTTATTGAGAGGGTGAACAAATGCGTGGATGACGGTGACGGGAGAGCGATCGGAATCACCTTTGAGTACATGGGCAGGGAGTACAAGCTGGTGAATGTGTACGCGCCAAATGAGGAGAAAGTGAGGAGAGGCTTTTTTGAGAGACTGGGAGGGATGTGTGGAGAGAATTGTATGATTGTGGGTGATTTTAATGTATGGAGGGGGAGACTGGATGCGTGTGTGAGTGTGGACTTCAGGAGTGATTCCACGAGAGGCGTGCTGAATGAAGTGATGAGAGCGAATGATCTGGTTGATATGTGGAGGGAGAGGAACCCGAAGGGGAGAGAATTTTCGAGGGCACAGGTGGTGCAAGGGGGGTTGAGGCAGAGCAGGATAGACTTTGTACTGTGCACGAGGAGCATAGAAGGGGAAATAGGGCAAATTGAGTACAAAATGAATGCACTGAGCGATCACATGGTGTTGGGCTTTAGCTTGGGGCGGGGCCGTGAGAGTAGAGGGGGAGGAGTCTGGTGTATGAATGGAATGGTGTTGAAGGATGAAAAGTATAAGGAGCGTGTGAGAGATTGTATACGATTGAGAAAGGGTGAGGTCATGTATGAGGAGGACATAGGGAGGTGGTGGGAGAGACTGAAGGGGGAGATTAAGAAGCTCAGTATAGGATATAGCAGGAATAAGAATAGGCTAGAGAGAGAGAGGGAAAGAAGATTAAAGGACGAATTGATTTGGGAGATGGGGAGAGCAGACAGCGAGGAGGGGCGAGACGTAGGGGAGTATGTGAGAATTAAGAATGAACTTAAGGAAATGGAACAGAGAAAATGTTTGGGAGCAATAGTTAGGAGCAGGGCGAAACATATAATTGAGGGGGAGAGAGCGACAGGGTACTTTTTAGGGATGGAAAGGACGAGACAGAAGAGAAATTACATAGAACAGGTGGAGGGAAAGGAGGGAGGGAAGATAACAGACTTTGTAGGAATAGCTGAAAGCGTTGAGGAATTTTATAGGGAACTATTCAGGAAAGAAGAGACAGATGAGGCAAGCACGGAACAGGTTCTAGACCAGGTGAAAGGTAGGCTGAGCGAGGAACATAGGGTAGTGTGTGAGGGGGAGATAGGGACAGGAGAGATAGAGGCAGCGATAGCAGGACTAGGGAGGAATAAGAGTCCAGGGATAGATGGGATAATAGGGGAATTTTATATAGAATTTAGGGAGGAATTAGTGCCAGTGCTAGAGAGGTTGTTTAGGAGGATAGAAGAGCAGGAAGAGATGCCAATTAGCATGACGACAGGGTTAGTAACGATCATTCACAAGAAGGGAAGTAGGGATAAGCTGGAAAACTACAGGCCACTTAGTATGCTAAATGGAGATTATAAGATATTAGCGAGGGTATTGGCAAGCAGGATAAAGAGTGTGATAGGGACAGTGGTGGGGAGCACACAGGCTTATAGCATACCGGGCAGGGATATAGCAGACACGATTAGCAGCATCAGGGACACCATAGACTACATGAAGAGGGACAAAGGAGGGATAGTACTGAGTTTAGATCTGAACAAAGCATTTGATAGAGTAGATCACACATATTTGTACAGGGTGCTAGAACGAATGGGCTTCGGGCACAGGATGATAGGATGGATAAGGAGGATGTATGATAGGGCAGTGAGCTGTGTAAAGATTAACGGTATAGTGACCAGCACGTTCAGGTTAGAGAGGTCAGTCAGGCAGGGGTGCCCGCTATCGGCTCTGCTGTACTCGCTGTCGGCAAAGCCGCTAGCGGCACTGATGCAGCACAACAATAAGATTGATGATGATGAATATATTTATTAGATAGAATGTTAGAGTACAAGTACAGTCACACAGTAGCATGTATTACAGTACAAGTACAGTCACACAGTAGCATGTATTACAGTACAAGTACAGTCAAACAGTAGCATGTATTACAGTACAAATAACGTCAAACATCCTGTCTAACAGGAGCATTTCAAAAAAGCCCTTGCGGGCTTGTTTCCGTTGAAAGTCCTTCGTACATAAATCATCCACAAAAAACAATACAAATAACAATACAAATAAAAATAAATCCAATATTAAATTACGCAATTGATGCAACGTAACATTAGAAAGACAAAAATAAAATGTTATTACACCGCCAGTGCAAACTAACAATTAATCTAAAATAAATTACACCACTGATGCGAGATGACAATAAATAACTTACATAAATTACAATAAATTACTAAAGCAATTAATACGTGCAACATAGGTGGACAAAAAAAAGGGAGGGGGGGTTTGACCCGGAGGAGTAGGGGAGTAGAGCTACCGGGTGGTCAGATTAGTTTATTATATCAGTATGCGGATGACACAACAGTTACAGTGAGGGATACGGAGAGCGTAGTAGAGGTGTTGGAAAGTGTAGAAATGTATGGCAGGGCGTCAGGAGCTAGGGTCAACATAGAAAAGTCAGAAATAATGTATGTAGGGGCAGACAGGATAGGGAGGGTGGACATAGGGCTGAAAGAGAGGAAGGATTACTTTAGGGTGTTAGGAGTCAACTTAGGGATAGCGGCTAGAAAAGGGAGAGACATGCAGTATGAAGGGATAGTCAACAGCATCAGGAAGTTGTTGAGGTTTTGGAAGAGGAGAGGGTTGAAACTGAGGGGGAAAGTGGTTGTGGTGAATGCGCTGGTGATGAGTAAGCGTGTGTTTGCGATGGCTGTGTTGGATGTGCCGGAGAGAGTGATGGAAGATGTGGATGAGCTGGTTAAGGATTTTCTGTGGGGAGGGAAGGGAGTCAGGATAGCTAGGGAGGTACTGGAAAACGAGTATGTGGACGGGGGATTGAAGCTGATTAACTTACGGGATAAGGTGAAGGCACTCAGAGTTAAAACGGTGATTAGATATTTGGATAGGTGTAGGGACCATGGGTGGAAGGTTTTTTTGAGGGAGGCGATGAATAAATGTGGGGGGTGCGGGGAGAGCGGCGTGTACATGGCGCTGAAGAAGGCAAGAATGGACGGAGTGAGCGAGTTTTATAAGGAAGTACTGGCGGCATGGGGAGAGTTTGTGAAGCATGTGAATATGAGTGTACGAACGTGAAGCAGGTGTGGGAGCAACCACTGTTCTTTAACCCACAAATAACACACGAGGGGAACACAATGTACAACAGGGTCATGTGGAAGGCGGGGTTTAGGAAGATCAGGGATATAGTCTAGGAATATGTACCGGGGTTCATGAGGGCACAGGTGATAGTGGATGGGGTGAGGGAAAGGGAGGGAGAGATTTGGCGGGGCACGGCGGAAGGAGTGATGGAGAGAATGAAGAGTGGAATGCCGTGCGAATGGGTGAGAATGATTGAGGAGGAGGCCGGAGCGTGTGAAGGAGAGATCGAGATGTATGTGGGTGAGGGTGAACGGAGGGTGAGGCTGGAGAATGTCAAGACGAGAATGGTGTATAAATGCTTGAGGGCAAATGAGGTGAGGAGACCGGCTGCGGAGAGAGTGTGGGTGAGAGTAGTGAACGAAGTGAGAGTGGAAACAATATGGAAGAACCTGAGGGTGAAATGGAATAGCCATGAATGTGAGGATTTTGATTTCCTTTTACGTCACAATAGGGTGTTCAATAATTTATTAATTAGTAGGTTTGATGCGAGTGTGAAGAAAGAATGTGATGTGTGTAGTGTGAGTGTAGAAACGTGTATGCATGAGTTTGTTGAATGTAGAGAGCTTCAGGGGTATTTTGAGAGGATGAGAGAGATGATTGACAGATGCTGGAGAGGACGGTATGTGGTGGAGATGGAGTGGAAGGCGTTGTGGCTGTTTGGAGTGACTGGGAAGAAGGGGGAAAACATCAATCTGTTAAACCTGGTCTTGAGCCATGCAAGGTACGCGGTAAAATTCAGGAGGAATCTGGCCCACTACGACAATAAAGTAACGGACGTCTGGAGGTTATTCAGGAACACGGTGAGGAGGACAATAACGACACTTCATAAAAACATTGATCACGAAGACTTTTTGCAGGGGTTTATTGAGGGGAGCACTTTGGTTCAAATGCACGGTGATGCACTGAAATTTAATTTTGACTGACTTACTGATGTTCGGTTTTATTTATTTGTTTTGATTTGGTGGGAGGCCAAGTGTCTGTCCACCATTATGTTTCCTGAGTTTATGTGTTTATGATTTGGTGAGAGGCCTCGTGCCTACTCACCCTTATGTTTTGCTATGTTTATGGTTTTATGATTTCGGTGCCGGTTTGGAGCACGCATGAGTATGTATGTATGGACTGCTGCCACCCGTTTTTATCATTGTATATATTGTAAATTTGTAAATAACATGACATTTTTGATAAAAGATAAAAAAAAAAAAAAACACGCCCGATCTCGTCCGGTCTCGGAAGCTAAGCAGGGTCGGGCCTGGTTAGTACTTGGATGGGAGACCGCCTGAGAATACCAGGTGCCGTAAGCCTTTCCTCATCCCTGAGTGTTAGAGTTATTGTTGTATTTTCATTGTTTCATTGGTAGAGATCCCTTTGTCTCTAGTTTCATCGAAGGGGGTAGGGATCTATGTATTTACCTGGGACCACCCACTTTCACCGTGTTAATAAAAGGGCCGTAAGGTCTCGGGGGAGGGGTCTTTTGGTCGCAGCCGCTGGGCGAACAAGGTCCCTCCTTACCGGTAAAGTATCGAAGTTTGTCTGCCTGATTCATTTTGTGTGCGTTTAATTATTTCTTACAGTGTGTCGGGGAATAACCCCTACACAAGTTGGTCCTTCGAAGTGCCGGCACTCAATATAACCGACGTCTTCGAGGCGCGGTGAGGAAGCTGAACGTGCACGCGCTCCGACGGAGTGAATCTAAAGTCCGGTGGAGCAACTTCTTCACTGTGCCAGCTTTCCTCTTTCGGTTCGCCGACGGGTGGTTTGACGAGGCCGAACAGCGATCCTACGCACATTTTAAAGAAGGTAAGACAACCTCGTGTTGAAGTACTGCAATGCTTTAACCCGCGCTGGTCGCGCAAATCAGGTTACGCGCGTGCGGGTTCACGTGTATGAGATTTTGCCGTGCTGGACGCGTGCATGAATGGTTACGCGCGTGCGGGTTCACGTGTATGAGATTTCGCCATGCTGGACGCATGCATGAATGGTTGCGCGCGTGCGGGTTCACGCGTATGGGTTTCGCGCACGCCGGTCGTGTGCATGAAAAGTTACGCGCAAGAAGGAATCATTATTACAATGTTTACCTTAAAAATAAGTGAAGATCTTTAGAACTAGTCTGGCCAGAGGGGGAGAGAGCGAGAGAGAGAGAAAGCGAGCGAGTGAGTAGCCACGTGGGGAGTGTGTCTGTGTTTTGAATGCGTATTGCGTGAGTGAAGTCTGAGCATTATTGGTCGTCTGGCTGACGGTCCGTTAACGGCTAAAGATCATTTTGGGTTGATGTTGTTAAGGCTTATGAGGACTGTAGGTGGTTATCAATTGCATCGAAAACAATATTAGTTCTGAGCAAAGGCTCTGGTGAAAGGCTACCTTTGAAGCCTCATCTGGTCAGCTTGTTGTTCAGGAACTGAATATTGGTCCGTGAGAACTTTGTATTTTGATCAACCACACTCTGTATTTAGCATAATGGGGATTTGTAACGGGAAAAAGAAAAAAGAGCCTGTTGTTAGTGAGCAACAGATCCCAACAAGGGACAAAAAATATATGAAATATTGCTACCCAGATTCTTCTGAGAATGTAAGCCCTTGGGAAGCAAATTATGGATTCACTGGTCATTTAAAAGTAGAACCATTGAGGGAGATGCATATCCACATGAGAGTCAGAACAGAAAATGAACCAGTGAAGGAGGAAGTTGAAGGTTTACACCAGTTGTGGATTAAAGAGGAGATAAAAAGAACACACAGCATGTTAAAATTAAATGAGCAGGGTGGCAAAGCAAGAGTGGATTGTTGGTTGGTAAGAATGATGATGAATATATTTATTAGATAGAATGATGATGAATATATTTATTAGATAGAATGTTAGAGTACAAGTACAGTCACACAGTAGCATGTATTACAGTACAAGTACAGTCACACAGTAGCATGTATTACAGTACAAGTACAGTCAAACAGTAGCATGTATTACAGTACAAATAACGTCAAACATCCTGTCTAAGAGGAGCATTTCAAAAAAGCCCTTGCGGGCTTGTTTCCGTTGAAAGTCCTTCGTACATAAATCATCCACAAAAAACAATACAAATAACAATACAAATAAAAATAAATCCAATATTAAATTACGCAATTGATGCAACGTAACATTAGAAAGACAAAAATAAAATGTTATTACACCGCCAGTGCAAACTAACAATTAATCTAAAATAAATTACACCACTGATGCGAGATGACAATAAATAACTTACATAAATTACAATAAATTACTAAAGCAATTAATACGTGCAACATAGGTGGACAAAAAAAAAAGGAGGGGGGGTTTGACCCGGAGAGAGTCGTGATGACTATCTCCGTTTCTGTCCCCCTGAAAGGTGTATTTTTAGGGCCTTTTTGAAGGAGGCCAAAGAGGTGCATGTTTTGAGGGCGGGAGTCAATCCGTTCCACCCTTGGGTGGCCGTATTGTAGAAAGATGATTTACCCATGTTAGTCCTATAGGAGGGGGTAATCAGGTTGTTGTTTGAGCTCCCTCTAGTGTTGTGGCTGTGGGTGTCACTAAATCTGTGGAGGTGTTCCGTCAGGTATGCAGGGATTGAGGGGACTGAGGGCAGAGCTGCATTGACTATTTTAAATGCCAATCCCGTTTTGAGTTGTTTAACCCTGTCTTCTACCCTGAGCCATTTTAGGCTAGCAAAATGTCCAGGAAGAAGGTGGGTCATGGGCCCCAGATTGAGGAGTAGCCGAATCAGTTTGTTTTGGGAGGTTTGGAGCCTGGTTTTCAGGGACATTTTGATGTTTGAATACCAGGAGGTGCTAGCATAGTCAAAGAGGGGCTGAACGAGGGCTGCAGCAAGCGTCCGGAGAGCACTTTTGTTGACAAAAGCAGACATTCTGCCCAAAAATCTTGTTCTCTGATTGACTTTTTTGATCACCTTAGTTGCCATACTATCGCCAGACAGGTATTTGTCAAGAACACAGCCCAAATAGGTAATCTCTTCTTTGCTGGAGATGACTGTATTATCGACTGTGACCTTGAAATCATTAACATTTATCTCACGCAGAGAGTGTTTAGACCCAAAAAGAATCGATTCGGTTTTACCAAGATGTAGTGACAGTTTGTTATCGGTAAGCCAAGTACGGATTCTGGTGAGCTCAGAGCTGAGAGCCTCCTCAACCTGCACTTTGTCCTCTCCCGAAATCAGGAGTGCTGAGTCATCAGCAAACAGGAACAATTTGCAGTTACAGGCAGCATTCATGTCGTTAATGTATAGGAGGAACAGTAACGGCCCCAGAATGCTGCCTTGAGGAACCCCGCAGCTTACCGGGAGGGACGAGGACAAGGTTCCGTTTATGTCTACCATTTGTTCTCGTCCCTCAAGGTACGATTTCATCCAGTTTGTTGATGTGCTATCAAAACCAATCGCCCCTAGTTTATTCAATAGGATTGAATGGTTGACCGTGTCAAAGGCCTTCTGGAGGTCCAGCATGACCATGCCGCAATACTTGCCCGAGTCTACTTCACGCTTAATGTAGTCGGTCAGATATATGAGGCACGTGTCAGTGGAGTGGGATGTTCTGAAGCCTGATTGGAATTCAAAGAGCAGGCTATGCTCGGCGAGGTAGCGGTTGATTTGCTCCTGGATTATTCTCTCCATAACCTTTGAGATGGAACAAAGGATGGAAACAGGGCGGTAGTTGCCAGGTTCTAATTTGTTTCCTTTTTTATACAGAGGGATAACCCGCGCCGTCTTGAATTCCTGTGGGACGTGGCACTGATTGATGGATAAATTTATCAGATGGGTTACCACGGGGGCGATAGAGACAGCTGCGTCTCTGAGGAACCGGGTGGGTATGTTGTCAAGGCCTGTGGCCTTGTTAGGTTGAAGGGCAATTAGTTGTTTTAGCACATCAACGGTATTTACAGGTGTGAAAGAGAAAGTGTCCTTTTTAGCACCTAGCTTCTCATAGTGAGTCTGGATGTGGTCAGAACCGTACAGACCTGAATGCGGGGGTAGTTTGCTGACCAACAGGGTGGCAATAGTGGTGAAAAAGTTGTTAAAACAATTTGCTACCACCAACCTGTCGGTCTGGAGTGAACCACTTGAGTTAATGCAGATATTACTGGTTTTTGTTTGGAGTCTGTTGCTGCAGCCTAATTGTTTTAGGGCCTCCCACAGTTTTTGTGGGTTGCTTTTGTTTGCCTCAATGTTCTCATTTAAGAAATTCTTTTTGGCATTTTTTATCATTTTGTTAACCTCATTGCGTAGTTTTCTGCTTTTTTCAAGTAGTTCCTCGTTGTTGGTTTTTCTGTACTCAGAGTAACATTTGTTTCTGAGCTTGATGGCATTCAATATTTCCCCCTTCATCCAAGGTTCTGTACGGGCTCTGACCCGAACAGCAGTTATGGGTGCTATCTTATCGATTACGGACAGAAATGCAGATTTAAAGGAAGACCAGGTCCCCTCGACAGAGGCGGAGTTTAAAGTTTCAGACCAATCAGTTTCCTCCAGCGCTGTTGTTAGAGCTTCTGGGGAGTAATGCTTCATGGTTCTGCAGTTTATTGTGGTATGTGGAATTGATGCAGGGATGGAGAATGCAACAAAAGGAAGAGGTGAAGTATTTTGGCACGATTTGGATGGAGA
Organism: Brachionichthys hirsutus; assembly: GCF_040956055.1. Lineage (NCBI taxonomy): Eukaryota > Metazoa > Chordata > Actinopteri > Lophiiformes > Brachionichthyidae > Brachionichthys > Brachionichthys hirsutus. The sequence goes on along the minus strand of NW_027180315.1, from coordinate 337,122 downwards.
GGTGGAAGAAGAACATCAAAGAATAAGGAACAAGAAGGCAACCAGTAAGTATGGGAGAAAGAACAAGGTAAGTGAAGCCAAGTGTTGGAACTGTAACCGAAGAGGTCATTTTGCAAGATCATGCCATAAAAAGAAAAAAGAGAGAAAAATGTTTAACAGTTTTCAAAATGATGGAGAATGTTTCAGAAGCAGACAAAGACACGCCGCATGGTGAATTGAAGATGGACGCTGCACAGAAACCTCATGCAGACAACAACTCCAAAATGGCGACCAGTTCTGCAGGCCTCGACTGGACAATCGTGCAAGGGGGGATATCTTTCCCAGTTGAAAATAGACATCTAGGAAGGTAGATTGTTTGTAAATAGATTATTTCTAGCAAAGAAGAAGGAAAAAGTGATATTTTAGTAATTAAAGTACAAGAGGAAGTTTAATGATGGAGGAGATTTAAGAAGGATTGAGAAGGTCGCTTAGATGGAGGAGTGGAGAAGAACGTCAGAAGGAAGAAGCAGGAACCGGTGAGTATACGGAAAGTATTGAGAATGTGTAGAAGAACAGCTAAGTTGAGGAAAAGAAACCAGAATGTGGTAAGTGGCGGAAATGTAACATGTAAGAAATATGATGTGTAAAGATTGTTTTGAGCGTTTCAGAAAAGACAAAGAAGCAGCATGGAGAAAACGGAATGCTGAGACCACATGGCAGCTCCAAGATGGAGACCAGGTCAATGACAAAATGGAGACTTTAGATAGATAGATTAAAAACTAAGGTACTCTCAGATCTAAATAAAATCTTAAAGAATTGATGCTGATTCAACGGCGGGCAGGTAATTGCACAAACACACGCACACATCTAAAGAGACTTTTGACTACGGTACAAGACAGATAAGGAGGTTAAAGACTGACTTCAGACTGAAGGAAGGTGAGACGACTAGAGACAGACTTGAATCGATTCAGATGTGAATTGGGGACTTGACATTTGTGAATATAACATGTAAATTTAATGCTTTTTCTACCATAGCAGGAGGGATCCCGGACTGGACTGGGAGCAGATAAACTCTGCCAACATATGGGTTCTCAATAGTGAAACGTGAAATGAAGGAAGGAAGAGGTTCAAAGATTTTATCGTGTGTCAATAAAGAAATGTGTTTTGTTCTGAGTTGCAAATGCCGATAACAGCACCAGGAACACCAGGAGACTGCTAAGCTGTGATGCAGAAACGACAGCCAACGGAAGCACTGTACGGTCGAAGGAACATCTCAGACAACAGCAGAGGAGATGCCTGACGGACTGGAGGCGATGAACCTTCCAGCCAACACATGGCGCCCTCAATGGGAGCGTCTCAGACGAGCATAGGGTGAGAGGCACATGGAAACTCTTTTGAACTTATTTCATCCCAAATTGAGTGATGTATATAATATGTTGTGAATGTGATGTAAGAGTAGGAATTATTTTGAGACATTGTATTAAACAAGTTAGACTAATGCTGATAGAGTAGACCAGATTTACTAATGGAAGCATGTTTGAACCATGGAATACTTTCATAGTTCAAACAGGAGGGATTGTACAGCAGTACTTAAATCAATAATTACTCTGGAAGAATAAAAATATTACTAAAAAAAATTGTTTGTTGTATATATGTGTGGAATCACTAAATGCTGTTCCAGTAGCCATAATAACTAGTTATAACGGTAATGATTTTGTGAATCAGGTGGTAAGATTTGAAACAACACGCAGATCAGATGTCACTGTATATCAGATTGCTAGGCTAGTGTAGAGAAGGCTAAAATGAGGTTGAGCCAATGCACGGAAGAAACCAAAAGCCATGGATGCAATACATCGATTTGGTGAAGAGAAGAAGTGAAGAGGAAGCGTTGAGTGAATAGATGAAGCACACTCTGAACGATGTCCAGAGAGCAAATGATCTGCCGAAGTTTTTCTTTGTCCCGACAGGAGGGCGAATCTACAGAGCGTGTTTGGTGTTGGCGTCTTCATGGAAACTATCGGGGAGCAGCAGACGGTCCGGACCGAGGAAGGGAGGACCACTCAGGGTCATGCTGACGACACCAACGAGACGTGAACATCCAGAGTTCCCCCTGAATCCATCCGTTGCACTGCAGGAGGCAACGTCTCTTTCGAGACAATCCAGAGATGCAGACAGGAAGTCTGATCAGAGAGATGTGGTGAGAGATTGAATCACACTCATTTTAAGATCCGTGAGGAAGAGACCCTCACAGTGTAATGCAGGACAAGAATACTGACAGTGAAGCTGAATCCCTTTCAAGAAGGTTTGCTGATGGACAAGGAACGAGAACCAGACTGACTTAACACCGAGAACAGTTTGTATTTTCCAAAGTGTAATCTGTTTGAATGTTTGTCTAGAGATGTGTGACTAGAAGAACGTCATAAAGTAATCTATGCAGATTAGGAGAGTTTCATAGGAGTAGTTAACCAACACCTGGTATCGTTATACTGTATTAATTGCAACTGTCAGTAATTTATGATTAAGTGGAGAAGCGTACGATGCAATTAGAATCCTAAAATAGATTAAATAACACTAATGAGCAGGATGTAGATTTAAATTCATAAACTAAATTTAACTAAACCATTGCTATTTGATATTCCAATAGGCATGAAATTAATAGAAAGATAGGTTAACAATTATACTAAAATAGAAGTAAGTCTACAACAACGTAAAAGTGTATAAGCATATGACTTTTGTTAACATTAGAGTAAGTAAAAGTAGCTAAATTATAGTGACAAGTTGAGTTAATAAGACAGTAAAAGATCGTTATGATTATCCATCCATAATATAGACATTGTAATAATTTAATTTAGAGTTCAGAATGTTCCAGATGTGTTAAAACTTTGGAGCAATAAAGATAAAATAATCATGTCACTGTTTTCAAATTTCAGTGTAGAGAAGATAATGCTGGTAAAATGTTAAAGTAATTCAAACTAGGAGAAACATCGGTAATGCTCTAACGTAGGATTTGTGAATAAAGGGTTTGACAGTAACATTTAGATTGTGGAAATGAGTGTTGATTGTTTTTGTACTGATTTGATTTTATGTTTTTTCATGTTTGTTTGTCGACGATGAATGAGATGTTTGATATTGTATTAGGAAGATTGTTAAAATGCCTGAATTGGGGGTCTGTAAGATGATCACAGCTGCTGGCTTAATCTGGAAGGAATTTTCCCGTCTGAAAGAAGTTTGGATTTGAAGAAGAATTATGCAAAATACTGGTTTTTCGCCTTCCTCCCTGATTCAGGTCAGATTATGAATGTAAGAACTCGGGTATTGATTTTGATTGTATTGATTCTTTTTATGATTGTTTTCTTATAGTTTAGTTCTAGTATAGTGTTTGAAGCATGTTTAGTTAACACCGAATGTTTTGTAGTAACCATAGAGATAAGGATGTTACAGTATAAGCATTAAGACATGTGAAATGAAAATTCCAGGAGGGAAATGTTAGAGTTATTGTTGTATTTTCATTGTTTCATTGCAGAGTTTTTAAGATGGAGGTGAGCACGAGTGTTTCTCTAGGTAGAGATCCCTTTGTCTCTAGGGGGTAGGGATCTATGTCAATACCTGGGACCACCTACTTTCACCGTGTTAATAAAAGGGCCGTAAGGTCTCGGGGGAGGGGTCTCTTTTGGTCGCAGCCGCTGGGCGAGCAAGGTCCTCCTTACCGGTAAAGTATCGAAGTTTGTCTGCCTGATTCATTTTGTGTGCGTTTAATTATTTCTTACACAGTGTGTTGGGGAATAACCCCGACATGGAGCTGGACCTAGCTGTTCCGGTGAGGACTCCACTGGAAGTCTTATCACAGTGAGTGAAGAGGGGTCCGGTGAAACCTGCCTCCCCAATGCCCAGCCCTGTTATAAAAGGACTGCATCGGAACTGTCGAGCTCTGAGGCTGAGGAAGCCTTGGAGAAGAGGGGAAGGGCTGAGCCAGGCTCTCACAGTTCCTCTGTGGAGCAGGACGAAGCCCCCCCCTCCGGTTCACCAGGTCAGTGTTCCTTCCTAACAATTGCACTGCAATCAACTCCATTGGAACGGCGAGCAGATATTGCTTTCCGGAGGACAGGATCTCGAAGTTCACCTCCCGACTGTGAGGATATTATGACATGAGATCCTGTTACAATATTGGCGGACACGTACAATTAGGTTTAGTGTTTTAATTATTTATTGTCTTTTAAAATGTTGTACCTGTTTTTAATAACCATATTCATGACCCTCACCTTCACGACGATTAATGTCAGAAGTGTGAAGTCGAGGGTGAGGGCACAGAGTATTTTATCCTTCCTTTACAATTTTAAGTCAGATGTGTTTTTAATTCAAGAATGCAACCTTCCGTTTTTAAAGAGGTACACGCAGTGGGAGGAGATGTGGCCACTCCCGTCTATATGGAGCGGATCAGATGAAAACAAGAATGACGGAGTGGCCATTTTAGTAAAAAATCCTCAGATTGTGGTGAAGGGCAGCACTGTGGTGAGACACGGTCGGGCACTTTTAGCACATTTGACTTTTATGGAACAGGATTTTAACCTCTTAAATGTTTATGGTTTTAATGACAAAAACGACAGGTACGACTTTTTAGAAGACCTGCAGTCCCACATGCTAGGTAGGGCGCCATTAGTTGTAGGGGGTGATTTTAATTGTATCTTGAGTAGGCAGGATAGGAAGAGAGCAGGGACAGATTTTAAAATAGACAAGACGTCGGTTTTACTTCAGGGAATTTGCAAGGATTTTAAGCTGACTGACTGCTTTAAATCCATGCATCCCAGAGAGGAGGGCTTCACCTGGACCAGTGGTGACGGCACCAGAGCCTCTCGCATCGATTACATTTTTACCCGGGGTTGCCCACCCACCGATGCTAGATTAATCCCTGTTTTCTTCTCAGATCACTCGATGCTGACCTGCACCCTCTCACTCTCTTCAGGTGTGACTGTAGGGACGGGTCTGTGGAAGCTCAACTGCTCCCTTCTAGAAGATAGGGAGTTAGTTAGTCAGTACAGGGAGCAGTACACAATGTGGCAGACCCTCCAAGACTTCTACGATACACGAGCACTATGGTGGGAAATGGTTAAAAAAAGGACCCAGACTTTCTTTAGGCAGGCAGGTAAGAGAAGGAAAGATAGGGAAAACAGACGCATGATGGGACTGAAGAAAAGACTGCAGCGTTATTTTAGATTGACTTTACAAGGTTTGGATTTTAGTGAGGAATTAAAATATATTAAGCGTGAAATGTCAATTTCAGCAGACAACCGCAGAAAAGGTGTCATTTTAAGAAGCGGGGAGAAACAGCTAGAGGAAGGGGAAAAGTGCGCGCGATACTTTTTTAAAAAGATTTTAAATAAAAGAGGGGCAAATTTAAAACTAAAGGACCCTAACGGATGCACTTTCAATACCTCCAAAGAAATAAGAGAACACATAGAAAGCTTTTATTCTGAATTATATCAAGAAAAACCTGTTTTTATTGACACTTTGAATGAAGTTTTAGATTCCACTGAACAGGTTTTAAGTGACAGTGTGCTTTTATCCCAAGATTTTAACATGCTTGAGTTAAATAAATCCATACAAGCTTTTACGAAAGGGAAGTCACCAGGACAAGACGGACTTCCCTTGGAATTTTATTTGACATTTTGGGATCTTTTAGCACCTGACTTACTGACTGTTTTTATGGAATTCGAACGACTAGACCGGCTACCTGACAGTTTTAGGACAGGGATAGTGACCCTCCTATTTAAAAACAAAGACAAGACTGACATTAGAAACTGGAGACCAATCACGCTTTTAAACTTCGACTGTAAACTTTTTAGCAAACTTTTAGCAGTTCGGATGTCCCTTGTTTTAGAAGACTTGATTCACCCGGATCAAGCCTGTGCCGTCCCGGGGAGGAAGATCACCGACAGCCTCGTACTGATCCGAGACACCATCTGTTTTGCGAGAGACAGGAATATTCGGTTAGTTGTTTTAAACCTAGATTTTGAGAAAGCCTTCGATCAGGTCTCGCACCAGTACCTGTTCCAGGTACTGCAAAAAATGGGGTTTCCAGGGAGGTTTATAGCTTGGGTGGGATTGCTGTACAAAGACATCACCAGCAAATTCATGGTTAACGGGGATCCTACAAAAGCAGTGGAGATTAACTGCGGTGTCCGTCAGGGTTGTCCGTTATCCGCTCTCCTCTATGTAATCTGCATCGAACCGCTGGCACAGGTCTTGAGAAGGGACCCACAAATCCACGGGGTGGTAGTACCAGGGTCCGGGGGACTGAGTAGCAAATGCGTTTTATACATGGATGACATCAACGTTTTATGCACTGACCTTTTATCTGTCAACCGGACCCTGGACTTGACTGACTGGTTTGGGCGGACTTCTGGTTCCAAACTGAACAGAAGCAAGACGCTAGCCCAATTGTATGGCCCTTGGACACCAACTGAACGTACAGGACTGCCCCTGACTGTGACTCAGACTGACCAAAAGATTCTGGGGATTAAATTTGACAGGGATGGGGGAGGGCATACAAACTGGCCAGACGTGTTAGGGAAAGTTAGACAGAGACTGGGGTATTGGGGACTAAGGGAACTGACTATGGAAGGGAAGGTTTTAATCATTAAAGCCGTGATTTTACCTTTGCTTTTATTGGTCAGTTCTGTTTTTACCCCTCCGAGGAGAGTGATTTTAGACCTGGAACGAGCCATTTTTTATTTTTTATGGGGATCCAAGTGGGAAAGGTTGAGGAGAGGTGTGGTAAAAAGGCCAAAGGAGAAAGGAGGCAAGGGGGTTCCAGACCTGACCTTGTTTTTAACATGCTTGTACACCACAGCGCACATTGGAGCAGCCACAGCCCCATCCAGAAACCCAAAAACTGCGGCCATGGCATGCTTCTGGATGGGGTCCTACCTCAGACACTTAAAGATTTTACCCACTGATCTTAAGGTTCCTGTGTCTTTTAACCTGCCACCAGCCTACACTGCGATTAATTTTTGTTTAAAGAATTTTAATCTGGAACATGAGGAGTTGTCGGTTTTAACCAGCCATCGCTCTCTTTTATGTGTTGTGCAGGAGCGCGAGCCGGTGAGTCCAGTGCAGGGGCTTGCACTCGGCGAACCCCAAACAGTTTGGCGCAACGTGAACCATCCTGCTCTTTCAAACAAGCTCCGGGATCTGTCCTGGATGGTGGCCCACGAGATCCTCCCGGTCAGGTCCGTAATGCACTCCCGGCGAATGGCAAGACTGTCGATCTGCCCCCGACCGGGTTGTGGCGCCCCGGAGTCGGTGAGGCATCTGCTCTGGGAGTGCGGCGCTGCTGTGGACCTGTGGGAAATGGCCAGCTCCTTGAATTTCCCGTACTTGCCAGCAAGGGAGGTCCTCACTGCACAACTTGTCCTCTACGGAGTGAACCAAAAACAAGTGCCTGCAAAAGAACACGCAAAGCAGTGGCTCGCCATCACCGCCATCAAAGACGCCATCTGGACCTCCAGAAACTTGCTGGTAAGGAAGCACATGCAGATCCCCCCCCGTGGCTGCGTTCCGGATGGCGGCAGCAGCCGTCAAAGCAGCTGAAGCTGCAGGCGGAAGGCTGCGGACGCAGCCACAAAGAAGAACCACCTCTGTGCCCATTCGGACGAAGGAGCTGGACCCATGAAAATAAGGACACAGCAGCTGCGGCCTGGCTCTCTGGGTGAGGCAGGTGGGAAGGAGCATGAGGGCGGGGGATCTCCTCTGGGCACCGGGGCAGGACCCAGACAGGAGTTTGGAGGAGACATATAAAGACACGGAAGCAGAGAACGGCCCTTTGTTCAGACTTGGGACACTCACAAGGCACAGGATCGAACCTCAGCGCTGATATCTGAACCAACTTGTAATGATCTGTTCATTATATAAATGTCTTAATCTGAACCCACATCCCTCATTGAATACGCACCCACGAAGGAGAACAAAGAACCGGAAGAGGGTTTGGTGAACCCTTACACCAGGCTCTTCTGAATTTACCTAAGATGTCAAAATAACACGCACACAACTGTCGACTTTATTAACTGACAGAAGTGTGTGCGTGTGTTATTGCTGACACCTTATATCACGGGCCGAGGCAGAAAAGAACCCAAACCAGCAGACAGATCCCAAGGGGCAGGCTAAGAGCCAGGAATCAGGCAGGGCATCACTGGCAATCTGACAGAGAGCAGAGGACTGAGCTGGGTATAAATAGTGTCCGGACTGATGAGATGCAGGTGGTGGCAGGAGTACAGGTGACTGGAATTAGCTGATTGTCAGGAGCACAGGAGAGGGGAAGACAGTGAGAGATAATGGGCGAATGACACCGGCCTGCCTCAAGATGTGACAGAACCCCCCCCCCCCCCCTCTAGGAACAGCACCTGATGTTCCCCCAGGCTGGCTGGGGTGGTCCCGACAGAAGTCCCGGATGAGGGACGGGTCCAGGATGTCCCACGCCGGGACCCACGAGCGTTCCTCCGGACCGTACCCCTCCCAGTCGACCAGGTACTGGAAACCCCTCCCACGACACTGGGACCAAAGTTTCTACAACGTACGGTTCACGCGATATTTAGATTACAAATGTTTTGAACACTTCTGGTGTTACTCCAGAAACGTCCACAAGAGAGCGCACGGGCCACTTCAGTGAGCGTTTGAAGTTAACATTCAGCATAAATATGCACACAAACAAATGTCTCAATAACTTGTAACTGCATACTTATAGACGACATATGTGGCTGGAACTGAGGTGACAGAGAAGTGGGTGTGACTGTGGGAGTCATGCTCTGTGTCCTTGTGTCAGTATCTGCCAGGGGAAGCTTGTTCTCACAGTTTCAACTTTGGGGCCCCCAATCACAGAGGTTTCTGGAACCTGTTCTTCCAATTAGAGTGTCCAAAGCAGGCCCGGTCACCTAAATACAGCAGCTAGGAATTATAATACACTAACGTTGTTCGTTTTACACAAAACACTGCTTTGATGACAGAACTCAGACACAGCTCTCGTTATATAAATACACAAGAAACAATTAGAGACCAGTGTAATCACGTTTAAATAAACAAGCCGTCCATAACGGGACCATTTAGGGTCACTGGTACATGCAGATGATTGTGTATGTAGGAAATTCCCGTATTAGATGGGATTCCATAACATGATTACACGCCGACATCACAACAGTATTACTATTACTGATAACACTTGAACGTCTCATCAGGTACGTTTACATGGACACATTTAACCCAGTTAAAATCCTGATTGGAATAAAAATGCTTCATGTACACACCTTAACCGGAGTAGTCTAACCCAATCCAGCCTGATCCGGTCACAATTCTATCCCGATCGAGAGGGGTGGTTTATACTGATTTGTAACCCGGTCAGGGCGCATGAAACACTTATTCCGATGTTTCGGTACAAGTCGTCCTCACTGCGCATGTCTGTGACGTCAGCTACACGCGATACTGCTATTGCCGGAAGCTAGCTGAAGCAGAGCAAGCGAAAAGCACGGCGGGCGAAAAACAGAACTGGTCAATATCTGAGACAAACATGTTGCCGGAGACATTAAAGGAGGAAACTAAAAGCGCAAACGGGGAAAACGAGCGAAATAACGCTGACGTTTCACGCAGAAAAGCGTGGAGCGATGATTTGTTTACAGCAGAAGTTGCTACGCTATGCTTCTTCTTCTACCATTTCCAGTGCTTTTGGTCAAACTGCGCGTGTCATAATATTCTGTTCCAATCAAAAGTGTGATGCATGAACACGCAAATCCTAATCGGATCGGATTTTTAGGGTCCATGAACACGGCGCATTGGATCACAATTTTGCTCTGAACTCGCCCGTTTAATAAAGTAACGTTAAAGTCTGTGAAAAGCACACGGACGAAGCAGATCAGCGCAGTTGGAAAGGACAAGAGTAAATGTGATAAAATGAGATAAGTGCGCACTATAAAACAAAAGGACCCCGCTATTGATGTAAAGAGTTTATAAAGGGTTAAGGCATTTGAAAACGCGGTTGGTCTCTGCAGAGAAGCAATCTGAAAACTGCATTGGTTATGAATGATTATACCACAATTTGTCCTCTCACATATTAAAATATAGTCTGTGTGGTAATTAATGCCCTGAGAAGCAGCACGGCGGGTTTCAAGACCCCAGGATGAAAATATTAAATATTAGATAGGCGATCAGGCCTACTTGGCCCGGTTGTGAGTGCGTTAGCGACAGGCAACGGGTCCAGCACTATAGATTAGTTACATCGCGTGGCTAAAGGCAGCGCAAAAACGGCTTCAAGACCCTGCCACGTGCAATATTGATTTGGTTCTACGTTAAATAAAAGCAGCGTAAATTGTTTAGACGGTTTTGACGTATAATTCTAATTAGGGTTCCGGAGTAAAAAAGCAGCGCTTAGGGGTTTCAAGACCTGTACTCTTAGGATAAAGTGAGATTTAGAGAGGGGTCCGAAAGACGTAGGGAATTTCCGTATTAAATGGATTCCACAATGTAATTACATGCCGACACCACTAGGAACGCACCACATTTAGTTTAGTGTTGTCATGACTGATTTCAATTGAATGCATCACAACGGTGACGTCACGCACAACACAGATAAACATGGGCTTAGACTGGCTGGGGCAAATTCAGGCCTTCAGGGGAGGGGCTGACTTGGGGACGAAGCAAGAAGCATCTTCTTTCCAACCAAGCGCGGGCACGACAGCTGTGTTGGTATCTCAGCACTGATATCTGAACTAACTTGTACTGATCTGTTAATTATATAAAAAGGAATCATTCAAGAACTGCTCCATCTGAAGTTATGTGGCGTCTCCACATGTCCGGGTCGTAAAGCACCACTTGGTGGGGGAAGGGCCCTCCAACATCAAGTGGGGCAAAAGGCGACAAATCCTTTTAAGGACATGACCGAAGGGAGACATTCTGCACCTCCTCAACCCCCACCCTACAATCCTTATGCAGAGGCTAAGCAGACGTTAGATAAGGCTCAGGTTACACAGAACCAAACCCCCACTCGAGCGAACCAACAAGCAATGCTACACATCAAAGACAGAGTCCTGGAGACATATGACGACACTGAACAAGACAGTACACAACTAAACTACACGGAACTAAAGGACTCAATTGAACGTAAAATGAGGGCAGCTAGGGAGGCGCTGGACAAAGACATGACCCGATTCAGATGTGACTTGGAGAGTTTAAGAACAGATGAAGGGAACGACGAGGCAGAGGTTTCTGCTGGCCCAAGCAGGGAAGAGGAAGACGGACAGCCTGAGGACAGGGATGTCAGGCCTAAAGCAAGAGATGATGTGAGATTTCAAAAATATAAAGTAAGAAAATGTGATCTCAGAGGACATCCAAAGAAAAACCCAAACTATGCGACGCCACTGCGCCTGACAAGGGATGCCGACGGACAGGTAACGCACACCTACGCACCATTCACATTGTCAGATGCAGAGCACATCAGAGAGAAATTACCATCCATCTAGAGACGGTGGAGATGCGTGGATAACCACATTTATTGATGCAACAACAGGTCACATTCTAGGTTTAGGTGATTTTAGGAATGCAGTGAGGGCTCACCTGACCAGAGACAGAAGATTTGGAAAATGACACACCATTAATAGACGTTGCGGTTCCCCATCTGTGGCCGGAGATAAGACGTCATTTTCCTAGGGTTGGTAAGCGGGACTGAGTTAATGACATGCAAGCCTAAAGTAGGGGAGACCGGTGCAGAGTACATCAGATGTTGCAGGACAGTGTGGGAGAATCAGATGGGAGATCTTACTGATGCAACAGAAGCACTGTTTAGACCAGGGGTGGGCAAACCTTTTGACATGCGGTCCACATTGGGTTTGAAATTTTGACAGAGGGGCCGGGCCAGGAGCATTTGGATGAGTGTTTGGCCCAGATATGCTAAAGCGCTGCGTGTAGTGTGCAAACCTCATAGCACAGTCAACACACAGATAAATGTACAACCCGCTTTACTAACAGTGTGTACGAAGGACTGCGTCTCTCAAATGTGCAAAATAGCCCTAATCCAGGTAGTACGTTTGTCTCAATGAATATGCAGGATGCAGCATTTACACATATTTTGGCACAACAGTGTGAGGAGAAATGTAAATAGATTAAACTAGCAATGACACTGATCTGTCAAACCTGGTGATTGCATCTGTTTTTAATAAATTTCACTTGAACGCGTAAAGTTAAAGAAATCAACATTTATTGAAAAAAGATGATCACTTTCAACATTCAAAACATATCAAAACACGAAATACTGAATCTCAATCATTTCTGCTCCACTCGTTGTTCCACTGCTGTGCATAAATGCGCACTTCATTAAAAGAACGGGCTTTATTGATCATGACGCTGAACGTCTGCTCACACACGTAGGTCGAGCCAAACAGCAGCATCTTCTGTTCCGTCCTCCGGAGGTTTGGAAACGTTGCTTCGTTAAGTGAGGCATTAAAGTCATTCAGGTTAAGAGACTTGAACTTATCCTTTGAGGCGGAGTCGGACTGAAGATTGATCAGTTCCAACTGCAGCTCCTGCGGGTCGGTTTCAGGGTCTTGTGACGGGACGGGACACCAGCTGAAGTGATGCATCATTTTTTTTTAAATCAGAAAAGCGACGGCAGAACTCTGTGCAGGAGCCTCCCGTTCTTGCATTGATTGCTTGCTGGCGTAGTTTGCATGCTTCGGGGCAAAGTGCCGGCTGATATTATATTCTTTAAAACCTGCAACGGCTTCTTGGCATGTCAGACATGCAGCCGTAGATCGGATTTCGGTGAAAAAAAATCTTGTTTTCCGCTCTTTATTAAACACTGGGCCCTCACCGTCTACTTTGCTTTTCTTTGGGCCGCTCATTTCTACAGACGGGGTCAGAGAGCAGGGAAAACGAAACGAAAGCAGAGTAATATGCTATGCGCCACCGATGGTCAGTGCGCCATCTGCTGGTGAAACACGGGTATTACAGGGACAAAATGAAAGTTATGATTTTGAATTTATTTGGTAATTGGACAAGTTCGGCGGGCTGTATTGAAAAGCATAACGGGCCGTGGTTTGCCCACGTCTGGTTTAGACAGACATTGGTCCAGTCATTGGAGCCCAAAGTACAATCCCAGCTGGTAGACATAATTGATTTAGCAGTGAAATCCCCAGAACAATGGGCTAAGTATGTGACTCACTTTTTTGAAAAGTACGCGACTGAAAAGACCGAAATGGACTCTGAGCTGACTAAAATCCAATTGCAGTTAGCCAGAGCTCAATTACAGACTAATAAACAGCTTAAATCGACAAAGCAGCTTCCACAGGCCAAAGTGATTGACGAGCCAGGGATGGAAGCAATGATGTTCCAGCGAGGCCTGGTACCATGGAGAGGGAACAATGGCCATCTGAGGGGACGGATGCTCAGGACAGATTGATGCTTCGCCTGTGAAAATTTTGGTCATTGGATCACAGATTGCCCCTATGTGAATGGAAATGGTTATAATAGGGGAATTAGAGGGGATCCAAATGGGCGGACCCGAGGAGGTTACCGATCCGGTAATGGGCCCGTCAGGGGACGGGGGTACCAAACGTTTCAAGAACATCAGCCACAGCGCTATATTGAACCTAATCTTTCATGTTTTGAGGGAAAGATTAGGTTAAATATAGCAACAGGGAGGGATGCCACCACAGCCTCGGAATCAACAGCCACCCAATCAACATATGATGCCCCAATAGGGAGGCCGAGATCCAACCTGTGACGAGGGTAAATATCCTGAGGGAGTTTTGGAAATACGGGTCAATGGTAATTGTTTGCCTTTTATGGTAGACACAGGTGCCAGGTACAGTACGATCAATAGCAGTCTCCCTCTATCGTCCGCTTATGTAAGTGTGGTTGGATTTTCGGGTAAACCTGAAAACTGCTTCTTAAGTGTGCCTGTAAAATGTGATTTTGATTATTTATCATTTCAGCATCACTTCTTAGTCAACAACAAATGTCCTATTCATCTTTGTGCAGACTGGGAGCCTTTGTGGTGTGCAGAAAGTCATCTACTGATACTCTTTTTCTGAATGGTAAAGTTCACCGCTGCACGCTCCAGGTGACCACGGAGGAAGGAGTGACTGACTCTGGTGCGCTTGTGTGGTGGGGTGGGGTAAGTTGATGAATTTCGACGCTTCAGTGTTAAAAACACAGGTAGACAGATGGTTGCCATGGATACACAATCTCGGATCCTACACTGATCCATATGACCCCGCCCATTGCACATACAATTATTTGATGCAGGACGACGCGTCTCATATGATCGAAGAATATGAGGAACTGTGGTCTGCACTGATGGAACGGTCGTCCGTTACGGGCCACACGCCGGACATCCAAATGGGTGATGTGTTCATAGGACCGGAGGGTGTGGCAGCGGAAGTGACATTGCATGAAGAGTCGGAGGTTTTGTATCAATTGCCCGACAGTGTGCCGCACATCACACTGCTTGTAAGGACAGGAGGTGAAGCCAAGAATCTCGGCCCCATGGTGAAAAAGGCAAGAAGCTTGAAATGGACACCAGTGTTGAGCAGAGAGGATTTGTTTTTTTGCGCGACTGACAATATGTACAGATTGAAATGTGATCCAGGTTGGGTTTCACAACTACCAGAAGTGCAGCTATTGTCAAGGACGCATGCACGAGAGAACACGGATTCACTTGAGGCCCCCTCGCTCCTGAGGAATCTGCCGGCCACCTTGTGGTCCAAGGGTGGAGCTGATGTGGGGCTTTGCAGTTATCTCGCTCCGGTCAGGTTTTAATTGAGAGCAGGTGTCGGGCCCATTTGGGTCCCGCAATACCCGATGACGGAGGAGAAAAAGGTTGGGATAGCGAAGACCATTTCTGGCCTGGTGGACGCCGGTGTATTGGTGAAATGCTCTTCGGCGTACAATACACCGATTCATCCTGTGAAGAAGCCGGGAAGAGACACGTACCGACTGGTGCATGATCTGAGAAAGATTAATGCTGCCTTGGTTACGTCCGCTTATGATACGCCGAACCCGTACACTATGCTCTCCAACATCGAAGATGGCCACTTTGACAGACAGACGGGACGAGTAGTTGCAGCATACGCTATAACTACACCAGACAGACAGAGAACAAACGCTTTCTCAACCCTAGAAGAAGCAACAACCGGCACCACCACACTCGGCCCAGTCAGCTGAGCTCTTTGCGGTTCACCGGGCGTGTCACCTGGCAGAAGGTAAGACTGAACATTTACACTGATTCAGCTTATGTCTACAGGGCTCTTCTTATAGACATGGCTGCATGACTTTGACCACCACATGTGCACCAATCAAACATCACGATCTTCTTTTGAGTGTAGCTGAATCAGTTAAACTACCTAAATGAATTGCATTAATTACGGTGGCGGGACATTCTAAAGAAAATTCTTTTGAGGCACATGGGAATTCCAGCGCAGATTTAGCAGCCAAAGAAGCAGCTAATTATCAGCCCACACCTGCTCTGCAATTTGTAGGTAGGAGTGAAGGAAATGTTCAGACACAGAGAGGAGCGACTGAGATTAGGGAGGCACAAGAAGCAGCAGCTCCTATTGAAAAACGACAGTGGCTGGAAAAAGGTGCAACAAAGTCAAACACTGATGGGATTTGGAGATCACAGGAAGGGAAGATAGTGGCACCTAGTGGCCTTTTGCAGGTACTATGCCAAGAAAGTCAATTCAGGGGACATCACTCAGCAGGGAGGCTGCAGAATATGATCCAGTTGACTTGGTGGCATCCCTACTTGCCGGACATTTGTAAGTATTTTGTAAATACATGTGACGTGTGTTTGAAATTTAATGTGAAGTCAACGCTGAAAACAGGAACGGGAGGATTTCCAGTGCCGAGCTACCATGGAAGGAGGTTGTGATCGATTACATGGACATGGGAGCAGACAACAAAGTGGGGGGGTACCAATACCTCCTGGTGGCAGTGGATACGTTTTCTAGATGGGTTGAGGCAATCCCCACTAAAAAGGAGACGGCAAAGGAGGTCATAAAATGGTTGACAAGAATGGAACAAGAAGAAATATCAGACTACATGTCTCGCCTTAATTCTGCAGTATTTCTCCTGTCCCAATCTGTACAAGAAACTGTGTTGCAGGAATCTGATGTCACACCAGATGTGGTGATACCTGGAGAGTGGGTCCTGAAGAAGCACCATAACCGGAGGTGGTCGGAGCCCCGATACTTGGGACCTTTTCATGTTGCACAAAGCACACAATACAACCTAAAGGTAAAATTGCAAGATCACAAGATTAGCAATTGGTGGCATAAGTCCCAGTGTATTAAGACCACTCCACCAACGGAAAGAGAGCTCAGAGAAATCAGAAAGCACCCGAGTGAATTGACGGAAACTGGGACGACAAGAGAAGACAACCATGAAAGCGATGCAGAGTAAGAAGGGAGGTCCCTTTGGCACCACCTTGTGGTGGACCATCGGTTGGACAGTGTTTGCCGTCTGTTTTTGAAATGACAGGGTGCTGGAATACTCGAAGTAGAGGCATTCAATCATCAAATTACAAGGGAGGTGGTGGAGAACACTAAATTAGGTCATTGTCAACAGAGGTATGGCAGCCGTGTGACACTCAACTACACTTTAAGTACACAAAGATTTCAGTTTGATGTGTGTGATGTCTGGGATTCCTCTACGTATAGTTACAAAATGGAGGAGATGTATCTTTGCATTATGGTCAACAGGGGATGTGCTAAGTTGAATTATATCTTTGCTTATGGTTGGAAAGTGGACGCACACGAACTTAATGGGAAGGAATTTATCTTTAATAAGGGGACAAATAAGGGGAACCCAGGCCATTAATCCAGTGCTGTTGACTGTGTCCAATCATGATGCAGGTTTACATCTGAGTCCGCCCGCCTGTATGAACAGTAAGGAATCAGCATATGGTTGGTTAGGAGCAGACGTTTCAGGAAAGGACCCGCTGGGCTTGGCCCTTGCCAAGCCCAGCGGGTCCTTTCCTGAAACGGTATAGATGCAGTATAGATCAGCTGATTTCTTAAGTAGGGACACTAACCCTCCTCCAGAGCAATCAACTAAGGTACAATTATTTGACGCTGAAAAAATATAATTTCATAACTCAGCGAGAGCTGACACTGGGATGTCTCAGAGAAATTCATGGCTAGATATGATGGAAGCTACGTTTGAGGATGCAAAACGAGGTGACCGTGTGGCATGTTCGCTTGGTCTTCCCGCCTTGTTGCCTATACCCATTGCCATGGAAAAAGGAGGTTTTGAGTCATATGATGGGTTCACCAGTATGTTTAATACATTTGATGTCTGTGGAGAATCTTAACGAACACTGTGATGGATGGGATAAAATGTATTCCATGACGCCTGTAAATGATACTCCACCATTGTTTTCACCTACCTTGAATCAGACTGTGACCTGCGTGTTTAGGGAAGCAGAATCGACCCATTCTTTCTTTGTTTGACATTTAGGCCGACATTTATGTAAATACCATCATAACCCTACTACTCAGGCGGTGGCTGCTGAGTTAACTATTGCCAGGGCAGATGCCTGTCGGTTTTGTGGTGGTTCTGCGTTGTATGGATACTTGGCCCCAAATTGGGCAGGGAGATGTGCACTCGTTTCCCTTCGTTCACCCATACAGATCTATGCCGTGGCGGAGAGGGAGATTACGTTGTGGACCAATACTGATCCGATTCCCACCATGTTAACCAGAAGAAGGAGAAGCAGTGGTCCGGACCCGTTCGCGGGGAGCCCAGTTTATATTGACGCCATAGGAATCCCTCATGGCGTCCCTGAATACAAACTGGCGGATCAAGTGGCGGGGGGTTTCGGATTCCTTTTCTTGTGGATAACTCGTGCATAGGATTAATTATGTGCATTACAATGTTCAGCGTTTGACAAACTATACCCGGGACGGATTTGAAGCAGTGCATGCTCAGTTGTAGGCCACCTATCTCATTGCATATCAGAATAGGATAGCTTTAGACTGGTTGTTGGCCAAAAATGGGGGAGTATGTCCAATGTTTGTTGACAGTTGCTGTACTTTTATTCCCAATAATACGGCCCTGGATGGCAGCCTCACAAAGACTCGTAAGGGGCTTAGGGCTCTGTCTAATGAATTGACGGAACATTCTGGTATATCTAATCCTTTTGGGGACATGATGGAGAGGTGGTTTGGTAGGTGGAAAGGGGTGATTGGTAGTCTAATCATATCATTGGTTGCGATGATGGGTGTGTTCGTGCTTTGCGGATGCTGCTGTATATCATGTATTCGCCAGTTGGTGATCAGGTGTCTTGAGCGTTCGGTAGGGGAGGTTGGTAAGCCCCCACCCTACCAGATGGTGGAGAGAAAGGCCCTGCTGGAGCGGGTCTCCGAGGACGAGGGGAACTGAGAGGACCCGATAGACTGCCTCGTACGCCATGGCATTCATGTTCCCACTGATTCTGAGGACGATGACGAAGACTATCATCTATAGTTGGGGTTTGCATGCTACATGACACACCGTTGCTAAGGCTAACACATGGTGACTGTTCGCAGGGAGAGGTAATGATGATTGTGTTTAGTCTTTGCTGTGGAGATCTTCGGATCCCTGTCTCATAGGGTTTTTAGTGTCCCTTATGGACGTCATAGGTGAGGTTAGTGCGCGTGTCCTGGTCCAGGGATCAAGAGTCGATACAAAGGATCTGGATCTCCCCCTTTTGAGTGCTGCGTTCTCAACACAGCACTCACTAAATCATTGATCCCCGTCAAGCCCAAGTGGAATGGCAAGGAGAAAGCAGGAGTAGTGTGCTAGCCCTGGCTAGAACCTGTAGCTTTATAATGTTGTCAAACTCACAAGTTCATTCATTCCATACATCCATCTTCCATCATTACAGGGCAGGGGTCAGCATTTCATGGGAGGTTTCATGTCTCCTTATGTATGTGAGGCCAGGGAGGGAGGGATGCATGGACGTGTGTGTCTAAACTAAGAGAAGAAGTCACGGACAGAAGGAAACAACCAGCTCCTAATCTAAACTGTTCTAGCAGGTGCATACAGAAGGCCGTATGAACGGTTATCGCTGCGCTCGTCAACTCGTGTTTGTGGGTGTCTGTGTGTGCATTGTTTAGTGTTGGGGTGCGTGTGTGTGGAGAAATGAGCGGACCAAAGAAAAGCAAAGTAGACGGTGAGGGCCGAGTGTTTAATAAAGAGTGGACGACAAGATTTCTTTTCACTGAAATCCGATCTGCGGCTGCATGTCTGATATGCCAAGAAGCCGTTGCGGGTTTTAAAGAATATAATATCAGCAGTCACTTTGCCACAAAGGATGCAAACTACGCCAGCAAACAATCAACGCAAGAACAGACGGCTCCTGCACAAAGTTCTGCCGTCGCTTCTTTGATTAAAAAAAAAAAAAAAGATGCATCACTTCAGCCGGTGTCCCGTCCCAAGACCCTGAAACCGCACCGCAGGAGCTGCAGTTGCAACTGATCGCTCTTCAGTCCGACTTCACTTAACGAAGCAACGTTTCCAAACCTCCGGAGGACGGCACAGAATATGCTGCCGTTTGGCTCGACCTACGTGTGTGAGCATACGTCCAGCGTCATGATCAATAAAGCCCGTTCTTTTAATGAAGTGCGCATTTATGCACAGCAGTGGAACAACAATGAGTGCAGCAGAAATGATTGAGATTTAGTATTTCGTGTTTTGATATGTTTTGAATGTTGAAAGTGATCATCTTTTTTCAATAAATGTCGATTTCTTTAACTTTACACGTTCATGTGAAATTTATTAAAAACGGATGCAATCACCAGGTTTGAAAGATCACAGTGTCATTGCTATTTTAATCTATTTACATTTCTCCTCACACTGTTGTGCCAAAATATGTGTAAATGCCGCGTTTTGCATATTCATTGAGACAAACGTACTACCTGGATAAAGGCTATTTTGCACATTTGAAAGACGCAGTCCTTCGTACACACTGTTAGTAAATTGGGTTGTACATTTATCTGTGTGTTTACTGTGCTATGAGGTTTGCACACTACACGCAGCGCTTTAGTATATCTGGGCCAAACACTCATCCAAAAGCTCCTGGCCCGGCCCCTCTGTCAAAATTTCAAACCCAATGTGGCCCGCACGTCAAAATGTTTGCCCACCCCTGGTCTAACGGTTGTGAAAATACGGTGAACCTCAAGTGTTGAAAACGTATGCGCTTCTAACTTTTCGGCAGTGTGCCTTCCTCAGAGGTGAGATGCGAAACGAGTGGAAGGGAGGAAGTTGAATATGTACATGTCACCAACAGGAAGAGGTATGGCCGGTGAATCTGGGTTTCTCATTGGCTGGGAATCCAAAATGGCCACCTCATCAAAAACACCTGACGACAGCCTGATTATTCACAATCAACCTCACCTGTTGGCTAAATAAGAAAATTACACAATTATTTTTAAAAACATACTACACTCAAAATAAAACTTTAAAAAAGATCACAAAAAAACAGAAATAACAAAGACCCATCAAAAATACCCCACACAACCCCATATTTACAAGATTCAAGTTACTTTATTGTCATTATGCGAGAATAATAAAATCGTGAGAAGGCCCACGGCTTAAGGCACACATCATAACATAAACTAAATTCTCTCTCTAGGGTCTCTTACAGACCCTAGATCATAAAAAAAACCTTTCCACCATATTCTTTCCTTTTTACAGCCCATATCTTCCTAATACTGAGAAGGATCAGTGTAAACCTCAAATCACCATTAAAGTTTGTGGTCAATACTCTGAATAATCTTGTTTTTCATTAAGGTTCTGCAACCATTAAATTTCCCAGTAAAAAAAGGAAGAGGAAAATATATACACAATCGGATCATGGCACTGGCTGGTTAGGTTTATGTTTGGGGATGGTTTTTGGTGCACTGGCTCATAAGTGCTTGTGATAAAATAAAAATAAATAAAACTTCTCTTTTTCCAGGTCCCCCCAGGAAGTAGCTATAGGTATACCTCGACCGGTAGGTATGTACAGGTGTGACCGGTAGTGATAGGCATTCCGGCTCTTTTCAGTGAGCCGGTTCTTTCGGCTCGGCTCACTAATAAGAACCGGCTCTTTTGGCTCCCAAGTGGTTCCTCAGATTTGTTGTTGTTGTTGACAAATTTAATTTAATACAAAATCATGTGCATTGTTTAACATTAGCTACTAATGTAAAAACATACAATATATCAAATGTTTATTAAATATCTTTATTTATATCCTATTTGCACTATTAGCTACAAAAAACATATTATATAATATAAAATACCAAACACACATCTCACAGAGAACAAGGTCAAATCTCTGCATGTAAATCTCAAACAACACATCAAGAAAACATAAATTAAAAAGTGCAAAAGATAAAGCAGCATCCGGTAACAGTTCTACTGTTTTACTGAAGATTGGCATCAAAGAAAACCAAGTGGCTCAGCTTGGAGTGGCTGATCCTGTTTCTCCTTTCTGTCCTGTTCTGGAGAAGATTCTCTCTGAAGGCGCAGATGTTGCCACGATACAATCTCCGTGTGTAAGACGTGGGGAGACTGAACGCTTGGGGGTCTGCACTGATGATGATGAATATATTTATTAGATAGAATGTTAGAGTACAAGTACAGTCACACAGTAGCATGTATTACAGTACAAATAACGTCAAACATCCTGTCTAAGAGGAGCATTTCAAAAAAGCCCTTGCGGGCTTGTTTCCGTTGAAAGTCCTTCGTACATAAATCATCCACAAAAAACAATACAAATAACAATACAAATAAAAATAAATCCAATATTAAATTACGCAATTGATGCAACGTCACATTAGAAAGACAAAAATAAAATGTTATTACACCGCCAGTGCAAACTAACAATTAATCTAAAATAAATTACACCACTGATGCGAAATGACAATAAATAACTTACATAAATTACAATAAATTACTAAAGCAATTAATACGTGCAACATAGGTGGACAAAAAAAAAGGAGGGGGGGTTTGACCCGGAGAGAGTCGTGATGACTATCTCCGTTTCTGTCCCCCTAAAAGGTGTATTTTTAGGGCCTTTTTGAAGGAGGCCAAAGAGGTGCATGTTTTGAGGGCGGGAGTCAATCCGTTCCACCCTTGGGTGGCCGTATTGTAGAAAGATGATTTACCCATGTTAGTCCTATAGGAGGGGGTAATCAGGTTGTTGTTTGAGCTCCCTCTAGTGTTGTGGCTGTGGGTGTCACTAAATCTGTGGAGGTGTTCCGTCAGGTATGCAGGGATTGAGGGGACTGAGGGCAGAGCTGCATTGACTATTTTAAATGCCAATCCCATTTTGAGTTGTTTAACCCTGTCTTCTACCCTGAGCCATTTTAGGCTAGCAAAATGTCCAGGAAGAAGGTGGGTCATGGGCCCCAGATTGAGGAGTAGCCGAATCAGTTTGTTTTGGGAGGTTTGGAGCCTGGTTTTCAGGGACATTTTGATGTTTGAATACCAGGAGGTGCTAGCATAGTCAAAGAGGGGCTGAACGAGGGCTGCAGCAAGCGTCCGGAGAGCACTTTTGTTGACAAAAGCAGACATTCTGCCCAAAAATCTTGTTCTCTGATTGACTTTTTTGATCACCTTAGTTGCCATACTATCGCCAGACAGGTATTTGTCAAGAATACAGCCCAAATAGGTAATCTCTTCTTTGCTGGAGATGACTGTATTATCGACTGTGACCTTGAAATCATTAACATTTATCTCACGCAGAGAGTGTTTAGACCCAAAAAGAATCGATTCGGTTTTACCAAGATGTAGTGACAGTTTGTTATCCGTAAGCCAAGTACGGATTCTGGTGAGCTCAGAGCTGAGAGCCTCCTCAACCTGCACTTTGTCCTCTCCCGAAATCAGGAGTGCTGAGTCATCAGCAAACAGGAACAATTTGCAGTTACAGGCAGCATTCATGTCGTTAATGTATAGGAGGAACAGTAACGGTCCTAGAATGCTGCCTTGAGGAACCCCACAGCTCACCGGGAGGGACGAGGACAAGGTTCCGTTTATGTCTACCATTTGTTCTCGTCCCTCAAGGTACGATTTCATCCAGTTTGTTGATGTGCTATCAAAACCAATCGCCCCTAGTTTATTCAATAGGATTGAATGGTTGACCGTGTCAAAGGCCTTCTGGAGGTCCAGCATAACCATGCCGCAATACTTGCCCGAGTCTACTTCACTTCTTTGTATAAGCGGCTCCTCAAGATACGAGCTTACTTTATTTTATTTTGCCTTTGTTCCGTCAGTCGCATTAACACGTGCCCAGATTTTACTATGTTTTCTATCACTCGTTTTTTCCTTACCCTTTCTAGTGCATCGTTTGTCTCTCGTCTAAAGTGCTCTCTCTCCCTGCCTCCCTTTCGTTTCGTCCGCTCGCTGTGCTGCATGTGTGTAAACACCCCCTCCCTCCGCCCCCAGCTCGTTGTGGACACACACGCCCACCCACATCGCGACCAATCACGTTAGACTTTAACAGAAAAATCTTTTTGGCTCCCAATCGGCTCCCGATGATGGGAACCGGCTCTTGTCGTTCACTTCAAAGATCCGGTTCTTAGAACCGGATCGGTCGCGACCGACACATCACTAGTGACCGGTGGACTTCTGCGTTGTGTAATTTCATGCAGCGTGTGATGCAGGAAGGAGCCACGGCATACAGCGGGAACGTTTGGAGGCACTCTCCGTTTAATCTGGTATAAAATAAAAGAACATCGATATGCGTCGCTAGCATACAGTCCAGCCCAAACTCTTCCGCGATCAGATACGAAAAGGGCCTACAAACATACCTGGTTGACATATAAAATAAAAGAACATTGATATGCGTCGCTAGCATACAGTCCAGCCCAAACTACAATCTACAGACCGGTTTGACAATCCAAAGCGCGTGGTAAGGTAGCGGCGAGATCAGTGGCTTGGGGCCCGTCAGAGGGATCGTTCAACTCAACATGGAAGGCCAAAGGGACGCTAGCAAGCCCAACGGAGGAATCACACGACAGGTCCCCCCCTTCGTCGGGCGACTGCTGCTGAACCCATGATGAGGTACGGTCAACACTGGACACAACAATACTCGGAGTGGCGCTGGGCAAGGATGACACAGCCCCTTCATTGACCACCAATACATCAGGCCCCTCTGAAACAATGGCGACATCGGTGACAGGCTGAGCCTCTGCCACATCCAGCAAGACATCCAATGGCAGGAAGTTGACCAGGAGGATCAAGTTGCGATGCACCGTCTTCTCATTGCCTGCTTGGTCCCTGATCTTGTAGATATGCAGGTCTGTCTTAGAAGCAACAACATCATAAACAACTGCCTCCCACTTATCCAACAGCTTCTTCTTCCCTTTCACTCCCTTGTTCGCCAGCAGCACCCGATCTCCAACAGACAATGGTAAGCCTTTAACACGCTTATTGTACTGGTCAGACTGGTGCTTCTGCTCAATAGCACTGTGTCCATGGAAACATTTGAGGGACCGTAGAGTGTTTCCAGACGGACCGTAGACGCGGTCGGACCGGATGTGATCGCGCAAGACCTCCTGTGTGATTTTTGGATAATATACATGACGGCTTTCTGCTACTAATATAATATTAGACACCACCATCGCATAATTCGCCCTTTTCGATTACTTTCATTAATTGACGGATTGGATTATCGCTCAGCGTGGAGAACCTCGAGGTATTTATTGACCAGTATTACTCCAGCTGCTGCGCCATGGAGGAATCCGCGTCGGGCGATAATCCCTCCAAGAAAAGAAAGGCCAACTCGGCAACTGATACGGAAGATCTCGGCAACGAAGATATTCCGACTAACATTCTGGACTCCATTAATAAAAAACTGGACGTCTTCTGCATGCTTCACGCCGACGTTAAAGATCTGAAGGCAAGTTTGGAGCTCGCTTATCGTATGATGGCTGAGCTTCAGCGTGAGAACATCGAGCTACGCTCCTTCGTTGCGACTGTATCAGTCAAAATGGAGAAGATTAAAACAGAAAATAAGATGCTCAAAAAGACAGTCCTGGACATTCAGTCACGCAGTATACGAGACAATTTAATATTCTCAGGCATCTCCGAGAGCGCCGCGGACAATCCAGAGTCCTTAATTCACTCAACAGCACCCACACACACACCCCGATATATTATCAAAAAAAAGTTCATATTACAACAACTGAAATACAACGACTTTGAAAATAATAACAAATCAGGCAAGTTTCTGGCGAATCAACTCCAACGTAACAGAGAAAGATCTCTCATAACAGCAATTAAAGGGTTAAATGGTGAGTGCACGCAATCACCAGAAGAAATCAATCATATATTTTACACGTTCTACCACAACTTGTATTCAGCAGCTAATAAACCCAACCCGGAGGATATTGAGGCATTTCTCAGTAATCTGAAGATGCCTAAACTATCAACTGAGTATAAGAACATTCTGGAAGCTCCGCTGTCTATAAATGAACTCCATAGCACCCCCTAGATAGTATGCCTAACGGCAAAGCACCAGGCCCGTACGGTTTCCCGGCTGAATTTATGAAGCATTTCTGGACCATGTTAGCGCCGTTATTTTTCAGATCAGTAACAGAAATTAAAAACAATGGTCATATACGACCATTCGTTATTTCTAAGAAACATACGCACCCCACACTCGCAGCCCTCGCCATCGCCAAGAAAACAATCCTCGTTAACTGGAAAAATAAACAGTCTTTAAACATCAACCATTGGTTGAACCTCCTCATAGAACACATATCAATGGAGAAAATCTCTGCTTCCAAAAAAATAAATAAAAAATATTTGAAATATTTTACAGAAAGTTGGTCTCCTTTTATTAAATCATTAAATATAAATATTGCAACCTGATTCTGCCTGCTAGCGAAAGCCACCACAACGATGTAAATGGTGATGCTGCTTACATTTTTTTGCATGACTCATCTTGTTTCTGTTTTCATTTAGGAAACCGGTTTCTGTCTCCAGGACTGAGTGGACCTCAGAAATACATCACCTCCCAGCCATTCTAACTTTCTATGTTTCAGCTCCAGTCTCCAGCTCAATGTTCTCCACACAAGGATGGTTGATCTCCGGGGCTGTTGCATGCTGGGCTAACTCTTCAGGGGCTGTCCCCGTGGCTTGATATGTGCGGTCTCTGCTGGGTGGCGCATGCTTCTCGGGCGGCTGCCGGTGTTCCACTAGGTTGCCATGCCGGGGTGCTGGCCCATGCGTTTGGGATGACACTGAGCTGGCGCAGTCTGTCACTCCTCTGCTGGTAGTAGCGGCCCGGGTCCGGCTGGTGACCTGGCGTGGCCATGGCCCCCTCACCTCCCCTCCCTCCTCCCTGACCTCTCTCCTCCACCCTCCCCATCCCCCGCTCGCCCTCTTCTCCTTGGTCTCGTCTCCTGTCCTGCCTCCCCCTCGCCCCTCTCCCCTCTCCTTCGCCTCCCTTCCTCTCCCCTCGTGGTCTCCCCCTTCCCCTCTCCCCGCATCTCCTCTTCCGGCATCCTGCCTCCCGCCGGGGCCTCGCGGCTCCCTCCTTCCTGGGGGCTTGATTATGGGGGATGGGTGGGATGCGTCGGGGGCGGCGCTTGATCCAGGCCCTGTGCATGGTTGGGCCCTCTGACACATGTGGGTGGGATGGGTGAGGCTGGGGACTATGGTCGGGCTCCCTCCTCCCCCCGCCTGGTTGGCTGGGGCCTCATGTGCTGCGCCTCTTAACTCACCACCTTAGCGCAACACATTTGTAAATATACACATAGGGACATGCACCTGGGGGGCCTGGTGCTGGGGGGCGTTCACCGAGCGTCCCTCTGCAACCCCCCCCCCATTTTAATGCACCACATGGGGTTACGTGGGTGCTAGGCGGGGAGATAAGGGGGAGGGCGCAGGGCAGGAGTGCGCCGTTGCCCTCCTCCGCATCCCCCGTCTGGCCCCTCCTGCCCCAAATTTTAACGCACTACATACATGTGTATATAGCACCTGGGTGTCCACACATTCACGGTGTTGGGAGGGTTCCCCAGTCTGGGATCTGGGGAGCCATATAGACAGGGTATGGGGGGGGGGTTCACAATCAATTTATCTATTTTTGGCCTTGGCGCGGCATGTGGGGCCTTAGCGGGCTGGGCTTGGGGTGGGACGGTGGTCCGGCCTCCTGCTCCCTACTCTCCATCCCAGGGAATAATACTCTCCTCCCAAATGGCTGTATAGGGTCGGATAGGGCTGAAGCCCCTGCACTGTCTACTCCCGTTCCCCAGACGCTGGTTCGCTGGGTTGGGGGGTTGCCCGAGCTCGGCGGTGGGTTGGGTGGTGGGGGGGAGGGGTGCGGTGGGGGGAGGAGGCGGGGGGGGCGCGGGGGGCGGGGGTGGGGGGCGGTGGTGGGGGGTGGGGGGGGCGTGGTGTTGGGTGCTGGTGGGGCGCCAGGCCGGCCCGCTGTGCCCCGTGCCGCTGCGCTGGCCTAGGTTTCGTCGGCTGTGTTGGTGTAAGTCGCCCCCCGGGCCCTGGACTGGTTCTTCTGCGTGTGGTTCTGGTGGGGCCATGGTGGTCGTTCTTGGGTTGCTGTAGCTGCTTGGGGTGATCTGGGGGCTTATGTTGCCATTGTTGGGTCCGGGATGGCTGCCCCGTTCTTAGGTGGAGGTTTCACGCATGCCAGATCCACCACTCCAGCACCTATTAAAACTCGTTTAGAGAGTCAACCCCGCACACAGATCTCTGAGTTAGTGGAGGTTGCTGGGTCAGTGCTTGTGGCTCTCACTATGCTCTCTCTCTTTTTCCTCAGATCTGAGAACTTGGTGATCCATACTTTCCTAGAGAGACGAATGTGAACCTGGTCTATTGGGACAACTCTTGGTGATGATTGGATGGAAGGGGTAGAATTAAGGGGCACAAATAAATCCATTGCACTTTCTTCTCAGAACACTGTGTTTTTGTCACTTTTTGTTTGTTCATGTTGTATGTTCACTGCGGTGTGCACAGCCCTCTACGGTGGTAAGCAGGTAATAAAATCAATAAAATAGGAATAGGCTAGGCTGCCAAGAGGGCAGGTGACGGTCACAATCACTATAAGAATAAAAATTGCATAGAACTCCAGCAGTGACTGACGTTATGTCCGTCACTGTGGAGCACGAATGCAGACAAGGTAAAAAAAAAGAAAAAAATAAAAATAAATAAAAAATAAAAATAAAAAAAAAGGATGGAGGTGGTGAATATTTGTGGTTGTCTTTTTTTTGGTCACAGTGATTGATAACATATTGTTATTATATTGTATCCTTTAGCCTGTTGACCAGTGTCTTTATACAGAATCTTCCTGGTGAATTCCAAACTTTGTGCCGAAGATGAAGGAATGCTAAAATGTCTCTGCTGCATGGGTTGTTGAAAAAAAACATAACTTTTGATGTGCCACAGCAGACTAATATTTATAAAATGAATTGTGGATATTTCACCTAAGGGCATTTGAAATGACTAAAAGTATGCATGCAAGCAAAGTTAGGAATTTGAGTTGTTGATAAAAAAAAATACATTGATGCACTTTTCAATTTTATCATAACCTTACATTTTTATTTAAGGTTGAACCACAAAGATAACACGGTATGACCAAACCCAGGAATATTCTTAAAACGCAAAAAAAAAAAGAGAAAAAAAAAAATAATAATAAAAAAAAAAATGAATAGTTGCGTAAAAGTCAGCTCATTTGTTCACCTCCACAGAAATCAGCAGACTCTTGGCATTTCCCCTCAAACGCTCTGCCAGGGATAGACTGCTTATTTCTAAGAATTTCTGCCTTTGGTCTGGTCTTAACCAAGCGCAGCGCCCTTAGACTGACTCAAGTTTAATGTTGATGCTATGACCCAACATTCACGTTAGGTTCGGTAGTTGGACAATTCTTACTTTGTTGTGTTGACCCACTTAAAAGAGAAGACGTTTATACGTTGAACAGTGACACATTTATTGCCTCATAACAATAACTGGCAACATATTTACAATATACAAAAGAATAGAAATAAAAAAGGTACAAAAATAAATCCCTCTTTTAATAAAATAAAATAAATAAAAGTACAATCAAATGGTCTTTCTTTGAATTGCAAGCACGAGAGTTGAGTTCTTCCGTTTCTCCTTTGAGGAAAGGAGAGCGAGTTCATGTAGGTTGTGTGTCTTATCTGAATGTGTGATTCAGGTGAATCGCTGGTCTGACGGCGTTATTTGCCCAGAAACAACTTATAACGGTTCATGGCCTTGTTAGCAACTAGCGCTAGCATTGTAGCTTCCTTACCGGAGCTCAAGTTGAGAGGGCCCGCTGGATGGTAGTGGCTCCTCCATTCAGTTCAAATGGCATTTGGTCCTAACAAGAAAGCACTTATTAATAACAGCAATGAATGTGATGATGAATTACTAATTTATAAATCTTGCTTCAGACCAAGGTTCTCTTCAATTTCTCGTAACGTTCTCTTAGGGGGTGTCAAACTCATTTTCTCCGAGGGCCACATCAGCATTACGGTTGCCCTCAAAGGGCCAGTTGTAAATGTATCATTGTGTAAATGTAACTAAATGTAATGTAATCTAAATAAAATGTAACTACTCCTTAACATGCTGCTAAATAACTGTATTTACTACTACATACTTAATTAAATTATAAATATTACATATGCAATTGCATAGTTCTAAAAATATATCGATACCTTACTGCTGTAAAAATATCCGCCGAGGTTATGTAATCGCCAAATTGTCTGTAATTTGTCTTTAACCAGCAACAGACGACAACGAAAAAGAACCAAAAGAAAGCTTTTCCATTTCTACCCATGCAGGTCCATTGTCGTCATATTGATGGTGCATCCAGAAAGACAAACAATATAAATTTGAAGCCCAGTAATAGTTCTGAAAATTTGGCAAAGCTAGGCCTCCATCTTGAAATAGGTATTAGGAATGTATACAGGAAGGCTTTGAAACAAGTAGAGATATCTGGGTAATACGGACATCTTAATCACGTTCACTCTTCCAACTAGCGAGAGGGGGAGAGGTAACCATTTCGACAGATCTTGTTGCGTATTAAATTGTAGTTTGGAAAAGTTTTCTTTAAAGAGATCACAATATTTTTTAGTTACAGTTATGCCAAGATAAACAAAACTGTGTATCTTTAAGATCAGCAATCTTAAAAGGAACTGTGATTGTGGCTAGTTTAGAGTCAGACATATTTAAAGACAGTAATTCACTTTTGGAGAGATTTAGTTTATAGCCTGACACAGGACCAAATGTATTTAAAAGTTTCAGAATAGAAGGAATTGTTACCTCCGCCCTCGATACGAACAGCATGAGATCATCGGCATATAGAGATAGTTTATGATCATTACCAAAACGTGAAATGCCATGAATAGATTGATGATTCCTAATAGCTATCGCCAAGGGCTCGATGGCTAGCACAAAAAGGAGAGGGCTGAGTGGACAGCCCTGACGAGTTCCACGGTGTAGGTTGAATGGTTTTGAATAATGGTTATTAGTAAGCACCATGGCTGTGGGGCAGGCATATAATAATTTCACCCAGGACAGGAATGAAGGTCCAACTCCAAACCTACGCAAGGTCTCTAACAGGTAATCCCACTCTACTCTATCAAAGGCCTTCTCCGCATCCATAGAGAGAAGACACTCGGAGTCTGCTTGGCTAGGTGTATACAGTATATTAAAGAGACGGCGAATACTAAAAAAAGAACGTCTATTCTTGATAGATTTAGTTTGCTGATTTTCTATTGTTCAATGTAATTGTTAGGTGAAGAACAGTCCCATCTGGTGGGCAGCGATGTTTGCGCCCTAAAAGTATTGTGATGTCACTGGGTCAAGAGGTGGAGCTACGAAGGTGATAAATAAACATGTTCCGGAAAGCGGAACGGAGTGGGTTTTGGAGGAGCGCGCCAGACCACCCGGTCTTGGCTGCGTCAGAGAGAAAAAGAATCCCTGCTTCTGCCTGATTCATTTCGATGCGTTTGTAAATTAATATCACAATGTTAGAGACTTTATCCCTAACAATTCTTAACAAAACCAGTCTGATCAGGGGAAACAATGTTAGGCAAAACTCTTTCCAGTCGATTGGCTAAAATCTTTGCTAATATTTTATAGTCCGAATTTAAAAGGGAAATCGGCCTATATGACCCGCATTCTAGAAGATTCTTATCCTTTTTGGGAAGGAGTGTTATGCAAGCTTGATTTAGACTATTGGGAAGAATACCTTTGTCAAGTGAATCTGTATATAGTGTAGCTAAAACAGGGGTTAATCTTTCAGCAAATGTGGCATAAAACTCCCTCGGCAGGCCATCAGGGCCTGGTGAACGGCGGGATTGCAATGATTTAATTGCTGTCATGATCTCCTGCTCTTGTAAAGGTGCATCCAAGGCAGAAATCCCACCCGCTGACATTGTCGGCATTTTTAGGTCTCTGAAAAAATCAGAAATATGATTAGGATCATTGGCACTATCAGAGCTATACAAATTATAATAGTAACGTCGGAAGACATCATTTATCCCTTGCTGGTCCATAACAGTCTCCCCATCTTGGGATGTAACCCCCTTAATAGTTTGTTTGGCCCTTGCACATTTCAACTGTCTTGCCAGAGCCTCCCCAGCTTTGTCTCCATGCCCATAAGTGTCACTTCGGTTATTTAACAGTAAATATTCTATAGAATGTGAAGGTAATCTGTCATATTCTGCACCAAGCTTTAAACGTTCTTTATACAAGTCCTGGGATGGGTTCTGAGAGAACCTGATATCTAGATCTGCTATTTGTTTATCTAAATCCTTTTGTTTCAAAATAGAGACACGTTTCTTATTAGCGGCAAAGGATATCACCTGGCCACAAAGATAAGCCTTAAGAGCTTCCCATACTGTTGAAACTGAAACATCAGGTGTCACATAAATTTCTAAAAATAAGGAGATTTGTTCAGAAATGAATTCTATACAATTTTCATCGCTCAACAAAAGAGAGTTAAATCTCCAAAGTCTTCGTGGAAACGTCACACCAGGTATGTTCAACGTCAGCAACAGGGGTGCAGGGTCAGATATAACAATAGGTTGCTAATCACATAACTTAACATGAGAAGTTAATTTGTTGTCAGTAAAGAAATAATCAATTCTGCTATAGGTTTGATGGGGATTTGAAAAAAAAGAATACCGTCTATCCTGTGGGTGCAAGAAACGCCAGATATCTGAAATGCCATAAGTCGAAAGAAAAGACTGCAAACAAGAGGCCGATTTTGTAATTGAATATCCCGTTCTTACAGATGACCTATCCATCCCAGGGTCTAAACATAAGTTAAAATCACCCCCCATAATTAACAAGTGAGAATTCAGACTTGGCAGAAGACCAAAAACGCGTGAAAAAAAGTTGGGGTCATCACAATTTGGGGCATATATGTTAGCCAATATGACTTTAAAATTAAAAAGTGAAGCAGTTACTATAATATATCGGCCATTAGGGTCAGCTATGGTTGAAGAGGGATTGAAATGGACCTTCTTGTTAACCAGTAATGCAACACCTCTAGCTTTCCCTGCAAAAGTTGAATGGAAGAGCTGCCCCACCCAACCACATTTCAAACGGGTATTATCTGCAGTTTTAAGATGAGTTTCTTGAATAAAGGCTATACCAGTACTCATATTTTTCAGGTAAGTGAGAACCTTTTTTCTTTTAACAGGATGGTTCAGGCCTTTAACATTCCAGGTGACCAGATCAACGGAGGCAGCCATTGTGATGTACAATAGAGAATATAGTTTTAATATTTGGACAAAGGCTCTCCAAAGCAGTATTTGTCATCTCAATTTGTGACTGACTGCTCCAATAGGATAAAATAAAGCAAAACATTGGAATCATAGCAATGACGGCTGAACACAAAAACCCTCTAAACCCCCAGACGACACTAGCTGTCAAAACAAACAGCACACCTACCCTATCTAACTGAAGAACTTCCTTAATTATCATACCTTAAACTCCTTAAACCCGCATAGTAAAGTAAAATAACAACAAAAACACAGGAGTCAAGTAAACCCGTCATTCATAATAATATCGTCTTATAGCCACATGGACGTACAGTACATCGAGTTTGGACAGTTAGTCGATATATCCATTGTGTTTTCCTAGCATTACTGAGGCACCATCAGAGGTCAGCATCACCATTTTCTGCATGTCCAGTCCATGTTTGGAGTAAAACTGAGTTATTGCTGCACAGTATCCTGAGCAGTGCATGCTGTCAGCTGGATGATGCCACCAAACACAGTTTCATAGCTAACATCATTGTCCTCCCTGTATTTAATATATATGACTAGCATTTTGTGGACTGATGTTAGGGTTTTCCTTTCCCTGTTGACCACGCACCCTCCGTGTGGGTGCGTGGTCAATAAAGAGGATTTGGGTCATGATTAAGATATTTATATAATATGCAGATCAATACAAGTTGGTTCAGATATCAGCGCTGAGGTTTGATCCTGCTCCGTGTGTGAGTCTCAGGTCCGAACAAAGGGCCGCCCTCTGCGTCCGTGTCTTTCTATGCCCATGAGTCCGTCCCCCTCAAGGTGGGGGTCCCGCCCCAGCCAATCTAAGCCCATGTTTATCTGTGTTGTGTGACATCACTGTTGTGATGCTTCAATTGAAATCAGTCATTACAATAACAAACTAAATGTGGTGCGTTCCTGGTGGTGTCGGCGTGTAATCACATTATGGAATCCCATCTAAATACGGAAATTCCCTACAGTGTGGTGCTGGTTGGAAATAAGAAGGCAGTAGCAGTTCCAACCACTTAACTTTATCAGAACATCCTTAGTATATATTTAGTACATCTTTAGTACATCTTTAGTGCATCTTTAGTACATCTTTAGTACATCTTCAGTGCATCTTCAGTACATCTTTAGTACATCTTTAGTACATCTTTAGTGCATCTTTAGTGCATCTTTAGTACATCTTTAGTGCATCTTTAGTACATCTTTAGTACATCTTTAGTACATCTTTAGTACATCTTTAGTGCATCTTTAGTGCATCTTTAGTACATCTTTAGTGCATCTTTAGTACATCTTTAGTACATCTTTAGTACATCTTTAGTGCATCTTTAGTGCATCTTTAGTGCATCTTTAGTTCATCTTTAGTACATATTTAGTTAATCTTTAGTACATCTTTAGTACATCTTTAGTACATCTTTAGTACATCTTTAGTACATCTTTAGTACATCTTGAGTACAACTCGCACTGGAACATCAACTCTGCATTCTTCTCTCATTCTCTCTCTCGCTCCTCTCGCATCTTCTGCAGTCCCTATTTCTCAGCATCAGAGTACTTACGCCCTCTTGTGGCGAAAGCATAGAACACAAAAAATGGCATCCGGCGAAAATATTTTCCAAAAGAATTATTCATGCAATAAACTTCTTGATCTTGATCATCTTGGAATACATTTAATTCTGAAATCGATCCTGTGTGGATACAAAACAGGTCCAATCTCTGCTGTCCAATCGCAGCTGTTCAGTCACTGATCAAAGATCAAATTAAAAGATGATGAACATCAAATATACAGATCAAATAAAATATCTAAAAATCAAAGGAAGCACAATTTTATATATATAATCACACATGGTCATTTTACTCTGGCGTCATCCATGCTTGTGTCATTAAAAATAAATAAATAAATAAAATCAACCTATGAAATCAATCAACTGCTCAAGGAAAGTCATCAATCACAAGTGTTCAAATTGACAACCATCTTGATTTCCGACTTTTGGATGAAAAAATTCCATTTTGTTTGCCCGCAGCCTCAGGGATGAGGAAAAGCTTACGGCACCTGGTATTCCCAGGCGGTCTCCCATCCAAGTACTAACCAGGCCCGACCCTGCTTAGCTTCCAAGATCGGACGAGATCAGGCGTGTTCAGAGTGGTATGGCCGTAGACGAAAGCCGTGGCAAAAAGGACAGTATATAAACACGACTGTCCATACTTTCCCAGCGGGCGTCACCTTGCTCGTCTGTGTCTTCCTCGTTAGTATAGTGGACAGTACCTCCGCCCGTCACGCGGAAGACCGGGGTTCGATTCCCCGACGGGGAGGTGTTCTTTGTATCCAGGCATCCGGCGTAAATATTTTCCAAATAAATTAAGCATGCAATCAACTTCTTGATCAATCTTGGAACACATTTAATTCTGAGATCCATCCTGTCTCGATACAAAAAAGGTTCATTCTTTGCTGTCCAATCACAGCTGTTCAATCACTGATCAAAGATCAAATTAAAAGATGATGAACATCAAAGATACAGATCAAATAAAAGATGATGAACATCAAAGATACAGATCAAATAAAAGATGTTGAACATCAAAGATTACAAATCAAACCATACAGGGCAATGCAGCCTCATGGTATTACCGGTAGTGCGGTTAGCAGGAGCTAACGTAGCATTGCTAGTATCTCCCTTGTGCCGGTCTCAAGCCCGGATAAATGCAGAGAGTTGCATCAGGAATGGTGTGGTGTTGGTTGGAAATAAGAAGGCAGTAGCAGTTCCAACCACAAAACTTTATCAGAACATCTTTAGTACATCTTTAGTACATCTTTAGTACATCTTTAATGCATCTTTAGTACATCTTTAGTGCATCTTTAGTGCGTCTTTAGCACATCTTTAGTACATCTTTAGTGCATCTTTAGTACATCTTTAGTACATCCTTAGTACATCTTTAGTACATCTTTAGTGCATCTTTAGTGCATCTTTAGTACATCTTTAGTACATCTTCAGTGCATCTTTAGTATAGATAGATTTAGACCGACCCCATTTCTGACAACAAGACTTTCAGTCCTGGTTCATCTCAGAATATCACCCACACTGATTTCCAGTCAGCATGCAACAGTCGTTGGTTTTACATAAGGCAGAAGGAGGGTGCACCGTTCCTGGCAGCACTGTAATACCAGGTCAATGCGTAGAGCGAGTGAGGCAAGCCCCTTTCTCAGCTCCCAGTTCTAAAAATCTGCTTAATATGGTATCCTCTAATAGAGGACATATCAGATATTAAACTGATAAGAACAGATTTTTTTTTTCTTTCGAAAAGTTTTATTGACACTTAATACTCATATATACATTCATATAATTCTTTTCACATAGTATGTGTACACAATTCTGTAAAAACACATCTAAGACATTAAAATTCTGCCTTAAAAGAGGTTATACAGATAAAAGTGTTTGTGAAAAGATAATCTTATACAAGTTAAAACTGTGTCAAATATCCTTAAAACAGTCTTTAAAAGAGGAGTGCATTGTTTAAAAGGCTCTGCTGATCTTTCAGTTTGTGCCGGAGCGCAGTGAGTCCCTACCAAGGGGAACTCATCCTGCTCCTCCAAACAGCCGGTCTGTCGGGGTCCTGCCCCGGTGCCCAGAGGAGATCCCCCGCCCTCGTGCTCCTTCCCGCCTGCCTCACCCGGAGAGCCAGGCCGCCGCTGCTGTGTCCTTATTTTCGTGGGTCCAGCTCCTTCGTCCGAATGGGCACAGAGGCGATTCTTCTTTGTGGCTGCGTCCGCAGCCTTCCGCCTGCAGCTTCAGCTGCTTTGACGGTTGCTGCCGCCATCCGGAACGCAGCCACGGGGGGGATCTGCATGTGCTTCCTTACCAGCAAGTTTCTGGAGGTCCAGATGGCGTCTTTGATGGCGGTGATGGCGAGCCACTGCTTTGCATGTTCTTTTGCAGGCACTTGTTTTCGGTTCACTCCGTAGAGGACCAGTTGTGCAGTGAGGACCTCCCTTGCTGGCAAGTACGGGAAATTCAAGGAGCTGGCCATTTCCCACAGGTCCACAGCAGCGCCGCACTCCCAGAGCAGATGCCTCACCGACTCCGGGGTGCCACAACCCGGTCGGGGGCAGATTGACAGTCTTGCCATTCCCCGGGAGTGCATTACGGACCTGACCGGGAGGATCTCGTGGGCCACCATCCAGGACAGATCCCGGAGCTTGTTTGAAAGAGCAGGATGGTTCACGTTGCGCCAAACTGTTTGGGGTTCGCCGAGTGCAAGCCCCCGCACTGGACTCACCGGCTCGCGCTCCTGCACAACACATAAAAGAGAGCGATGGCTGGTTAAAACCGACAACTCCTCATGTTCCAGATTAAAATTCTTTAAAAAAAATTTAATCGAAGTGTAGGCTGGTGGCAGGTTAGAAGACACAGGAACTTTAAGATCAGTGGGTAAAATCTTTAAGTGTCTGAGGTAGGACCCCATCCAGAAGCGTGCCATGGCCGCAGTTTTTGGGTTTCTGGATGGGGCTGTGGCTGCTCCAATGTGCGCTGTGGCGTACAAGGATGTTAAAAACAAGGTCAGGTCTGGAACCCCCTTGCCTCCTTTCTCCTTTGGCCTTTTTACCACACCTCTCCTCAACCTTTCCCACTTGGATCCCCATAAAAAATAAAAAATGGCTCGTTCCAGGTCTAAAATCACTCTCCTCGGAGGGGTAAAAACAGAACTGACCAATAAAAGCAAAGGTAAAATCAC
Organism: Brachionichthys hirsutus; assembly: GCF_040956055.1. NCBI lineage: Eukaryota > Metazoa > Chordata > Actinopteri > Lophiiformes > Brachionichthyidae > Brachionichthys > Brachionichthys hirsutus. The sequence continues at coordinate 299,671 of NW_027180315.1, read as the reverse complement.
GGCTTTAATGATTAAAACCTTCCCTTCCATAGTCAGTTCCCTTAGTCCCCAATACCCCAGTCTCTGCCTAACTTTCCCTACCACGTCTGGCCAATTTGTATGCCCTCCCCCATCCCTGTCAAATTTAATCCCCAGAATCTTTTGGTCAGTCTGAGTCACAGTCAGGGGCAGTCCTGTACATTCAGTCGGTGTCCAAGGGCCATAAAATTGGGCTAGCGTCTTGCTTCTGTTCAGTTTGGAACCGGAAGCCCGCCCAAACCAGTCAGTCAAGTCCAGGGTCCGGTTGACAGATAAAAGGTCAGTGCATAAAATGTTGATGTCATCCATGTATAAAACGCATTTGCTGCTCAGTCCCCCGGACCCTGGTACTACCACCCCGTGGATTCGTGGGTCCCTTCTCAAGACCTGTGCCAGCGGTTCGATGCAGATTACATAGAGGAGAGCGGATAACGGACAACCCTGACGGACACCGCAGTTAATCTCCACTGCTTTTGTAAGATCCCCGTTAACCATGAATTTGCTGGTGATGTCTTTGTACAGCAATCCCACCCAAGCAATAAACCTCCCTGGAAACCCCATTTTTTGCAGTACCTGGAACAGGTACTGGTGCGAGACCCGATCGAAGGCTTTCTCAAAATCTAGGTTTAAAACAACCAACCGAATATTCCTGTCTCTCGCAAAACAGATGGTGTCTCGGATCAGTACGAGGCTGTCGGTGATCTTCCTCCCCGGGACGGCACAGGCTTGATCTGGGTGAATCAAGTCTTCTAAAACAAGGGACATCCGAACCGCTAAAAGTTTGCTAAAAAGTTTACAGTCGAAGTTTAAAAGCGTGATTGGTCTCCAGTTTCTAATGTCAGTCTTGTCTTTGTTTTTAAATAGGAGGGTCACTATCCCTGTCCTAAAACTGTCAGGTAGCCGATCTAGTCGTTCGAATTCCATAAAAACAGTCAGTAAGTCAGGTGCTAAAAGATCCCAAAATGTCAAATAAAATTCCAAGGGAAGTCCGTCTTGTCCTGGGGACTTCCCTCTCGTAAAAGCTTGTATGGATTTATTTAACTCAAGCATGTTAAAATCTTGGGATAAAAGCACACTGTCACTCAAAACCTGTTCAGTGGAATCTCAAACTTCATTCAAGGTGTCAATAAAAACAGGTTTTTCTCTATACAATTCAGAATAAAAACTTTCTATGTGCTCTCGTATTTCTTTGGAAGTATTAAAAGTGCATCCGTTAGGGTCCTTTAGTTTTAAAATTGCCCCTCTTTTATTTAAAATCTTTTTAAAGAAGTATCGCGTGCACTTTTCCCCTTCCTCTAGCTGCTTCTCCCTGCTTCTTAAAATGACACCTTTACTGTTGTTATCTGCTAAAATTGACATTTCACGCTTAATATATTTTACCTCCTCACTAAAATCCAAACCTTGTAAAGTTAGTCTAAAATAACGCTGCAGTCTTTTCTGCAGTCCCATCATGCATCTGTTTTCCCTATCTTTCCTTCTCTTACCTGCCTGCCTAAAGAAAGTCTGGGTCCTTTTTTTAACCATTTCCCACCATAGTGCTCGTGTATCGTAGAAGTCTTGGAGGGTCTGCCACATTGTGTACTGCTCCCTGTACCGACTAACTAACTCCCTATCTTCTAGAAGGGAGCAGTTGAGCTTCCACAGACCCGTCCCTACAGTCACACCTGAAGAGAGTGAGAGGGTGCAGGTCAGCATCGAGCAATCTGAGAAGAAAACAGGGATTAATCTAGCATCGGTGGGTGGGCAACCCCGGGTAAAAATGTAATCTATGCGAGAGGCTCTGGTGCCGTCACCACTGGTCCAGGTGAAGCCCTCCTCTCTGGGATGCATGGATTTAAAACAGTCAGTCAGCTTAAAATCCTTGCAAATTCCCTGAAGTAAAACCGACGTCTTGTCTATTTTAAAATCTGTCCCTGCTCTCTTCCTATCCTGCCTACTCAAGATACAATTAAAATCACCCCCTACAACTAATGGCGCCCTACCTAGCATGTGGGACTGCAGGTCTTCTAAAAATTCGTACCTGTTGTTTTTGTCATTAAAACCATAAACATTTAAGAGGTTAAAATCCTGTTCCATAAAAGTCAAATGTGCTAAAAGTGCCCGACCGTGTCTCACCACAGTGCTGCCCTTCACCACAATCTGAGGATTTTTTACTAAAATGGCCACTCCGTCATTCTTGTTTTCGTCTGATCCGCTCCATATAGACGGGAGTGGCCACATCTCCTCCCACTGCGTGTACCTCTTTAAAAACGGAAGGTTGCATTCTTGAATTAAAAACACATCTGACTTAAAATTGTAAAGGAAGGATAAAATACTCTGTGCCCTCACCCTCGACTTCACACTCCTGACATTAATTGTCGTGAAGGTGAGGGTCATGAATATAGTTATTAAAAACAGGTACAACATTTTAAAAGACAATAAATAATTAAAACACTAAACCTAGTCGTACGTGTCCGCCAATATTGTAACAGGATCTCATGTCATAATATCCTCACAGTCGGGAGGTGAACTTCGAGATCCTGTCCTCCGGAAAGCAATATCTGCTCGCCGTTCCAATGGAGTTGATTGCAGTGCAATTGTTAGGAAGGAACACTGACCTGGTGAACCGGAGGGGGGGGCTTCGTCCTGCTCCACAGAGGAACTGTGAGAGCCTGGCTCAGCCCTTCCCCTCTTCTCCAAGGCTTCCTCAGCCTCAGAGCTCGACAGTTCTGACGCAGTCCTCTTATAACAGGGCTGGGCATTGGGGAGGCAGGTTTCACCGGACCCCTCTTCACTCACTGTGATAAGACTTCCAGTGGAGTCCTCACCGGAAGAGCTAGGTCCAGCTCCACCATCTGCCTGACTCTCCCCAGCAGGCTCCCCAGCTGCCTGGCTCGCCACGGCAGGCTCCTCAGCTCCCTCTGCTGGGTTGAGTTCAGGCCCCTCCCCTTTTCCCGCCTCACCGGGCTCTCCTCCAATCACCAGTTTTGGCGGGAAGTTTGAATTTCCCAGCCCCGCCTCTTCAATCAGCACTTTGCCGCCATTTTCCGCAGGTGTGTCGGTCATTGTCGGTCTGGCTTTCAATTTGTTGGCAAACGAGTTTGGGCAATCTCTGAAGAGATGGGTAGTGACTACACAGAGATTACACTTTCTGCCATTGGTACATTCCTCAAAAGTATGCCCAATCTCTCTACATTTACCACAAATGATGTGCGGACACGCCTCAGCAAGGTGCCCATGCTCACCACACTTGTGGCACAGCTTGGGTTGTCCTTGATAGTGGATGTAGCCCCGGTCGTTTCCCAGGACTATCATGGACGGGAGATGCTTCAGCCCTGGAAGCCCTGAGGGTCCTCCCATTGTTGAATGGGGACCCTCCAGGCACAGTTCCAAATGCCATCCACATCCCTCACTTTGGTAGCCTGTCCTTTGACCGTGCAGTATCTACCCAGCCAAACCAAAATGTCTCCTGCGTTCACCATTTCATTGAACATCCTGACAATAACCGTTTTAAGGCTATTGTCAGTCAGTTTCTCAATTTCGAACACAGAGAACTGGGTCTTCACATTTTCATACTTCATCCAAAACTGTTTCAATAATAAATCAGACATAAAACTTACATCAAAACCTTTGTTAAAAGGGAGGGTCAAAATACAATGGAGGTCATCTGGCTGAAAACCTAGGGCCTGCTGGATTAGCTTCCTGGAGAAGTCTAGCCGCGACATCCCCAGGAGCCTCCCAGCCTCCTCCCTGAATTTAAAATGCACACTGTGGTGCCTCCGCATGCCGGCATGTGCAGCCGACATGGCGAGAGGCACCACTAAAAACAATAAATTAGCTAAAAACAGGTAAAATACAATGTAAAATATAAAAGATGTTAAAACTTACCTTGAGGTAGACCTAAAGTGCAAGTGGGAAAAATGCAAATGAGCAAGTAATGTGCAAAATACAACAAAGTGACGCAGAAACAGAACAATGTCCTCCTCTCAAGCTAAGGGATTTTTCCAATAATTTGGAAAGACCTTACTGCCAAGGAGTGATCACTGTCTTAGCCAAAACGCCGAGAAGGCCGGTGGTTCCAACATTAAGAACCACCGTGCAATGCTGCTTTGCTTTGATGTTATGCTTTGAGTTCACAATGGTTTGGTATTGTGTAATGCCTGTGTGCTTTGATGTTTTGAAACTCTGGACGTTTTCCCTTTTCCCCTCCAGGGGAGGGGGTGCTGCCGCTCCAAATGTGCCCAGGGGAAGAGGCAAGGCGTCATCGTGAAGACTAGCGTATTCCTCCACCTCTTGACGGGTTTCCACCACAGCAGTGAAACACACAAAGCTCTCTCATAGCTGAAATCGTATTCCACGGATCAAGTGGAGCTTTACGATGTAAAAATTGATTTATTCAGAACAATGATTTGAATTTGTAAAATACAATTTAAGAGTAACAATGTGAGCTGAGGTCATGGAGACAAAATGAAAGAATTGATCCCTCTGGATCTAACTCATTTGACTCATTTCTGTGCAGTTGAGGACCAAACTAGAAAGATAAAACTGGCTTCCTGGAATCTCAGGTTTTTCGTGATGTTTCAGCCCATGGACAGCGCTGGCAGGGAAACAACTGACCCAGATGAGTCTATCAGCTCACCCTGTGTAAAGGAAGGTTTAGCCAGAGCTAACTATGCTTTGCTCCTATGCTAGGCTACTGTGCCTTCAGCCTGTCATCCCTCCCTCTAAATTTAGTGAGCTCACGAAGGATCTTGTTTTTGACCACATCTGGAGTCAAACACGATGTGTTTGCTTTATGACACAGCAGGAAAATTATTTGTCCATCAAGGCGGTGCATCGCCTCCTGAGCAGTTGAAGAAGACGCTGCCGTCAGTGAGAAACACTGATCCATGCTGCAGCCATAGATTTAATGTTACAATTCTAACATCAAAGCACAAGTTGATCAAAGGCCTACAGTGCATATAAGAAGGATTGCGTCCCACATCAGCCACGTGTACACTACACTACACTTAATCGGAAATAACAAATACTTTTTTTCACAGGGAAAGGACACCCCACTTTAGCGGGGCGTAAAAAATTGGCTTCAACTCTCGTTGTTCCACTCCACGGAAATCTTTAGTAAAAGGCGAAAGATTTATACGATCTGAAGTGAAGCAAGAGCGATCTACCTCTCATTGAAAGTCAGACCGACCCCATTTCTGACAACAAGACTTTCAGTCCTGGTTCGTCTCAGAATATCATCCACACTGATCTCCAGTCAGCATGCAACAGTGCACCGTTCCGGGCAGCACTGCAATACCAGGTCAATGCGTAGAGCGAGTGAGGCAAGCCCCTTTCGCAGCTCCCAGTTCTAAAAATCTGCTTAATACAGATACTACACTTGATCTCAGCCAAAAGGCCGAGAAGCGATGAGCCCAGCCCGCTTGGCGCAGGTGCCAACTGCCTGAAACCTATCCCTCAGGTCATGGTGCAGACACATGCTGACCATAGGAAAAGCTGCTGATTCAAACTCGGCTTGTGGTCCGAAGCTCACATATTATATTTATTTATTTATTTCGACCACGTAAACAACAAAGAATACTAGAAAGACAATCAGAGACTGCAGACCCCGCCTCCAAAAGACTCTTCAATCTTGTGAGACAGTAAACAGGGCTTCTGGATCAGAAGGGCCAAACCTGTTCTAGCTTGCTGCTCCGGAACGTACTCTTTTTCCCATCATGCCATTCGTGTCCCTCCCTCGTAAAGTGGCAGTTTACAGCACAGGCACGATTCCAGATGTAAAAATAATTCTAGAATCTGGATCCAGATCCGGATCAACGGCATTCTCGGGGGAGGACCGAGCCACGGACAGAACCTTGCCTGTGTAAAAATTTCAAGTCAATTGGGTTACTAGTTTTTGAGTTATGCGCTCGGACAGACAAACAGACAGACAAACAAACGCACCCAATTGCAATACCCTTGCCTGCTCTTCGGTGAGGGTAATTATTAAGAATCCATTCGGCTTTTACAGACTGTAACAGGCAGCAAACCAGCCATCAGGAAACAAAATGATTTATTTTTTAAAACATTTCTATATACAGATTGAATTCATCCATCCATCCATCTTCATCCGCTTATCCGGGGCCGGGTCGCGGGGGCAGCAGCCCAAGCAGGGAAGCCCAGACTTCCCTCTCCCCGGCCACTTCATCTAGCTCTTCCGGGGGGACCGGATTCTCATCCCGGCCGCTTCACATGCGGCTGCGAACCGATCCAGTGAGAGGTCATATAGGGAGAGGGACACCCCTTATCAGGGACTATCCGGTACCCCTGAATAGACCTTACCGGGGAGGCTGAGGAGTGTGATCCCTCTATAGTTGGAGCACACCCTCCGGTCCCCCTTCTTATAAAGAGGGACCACCACCCCGGTCTGCCAATCCAAGATTGAATTTGACTCACAAAATATCGTAAATGGTCAAAGACAAAAATTTATTTAAGTTTGTCTTGAGGATTTGCCCTCTGCGTGATAAAAACATGTCCCTTAAGCAAAGATCAAGTGAAGATGAGGATGAGGGTTTCTTCTTCTGCTTCTTCGTTTACAGAAGTGCTCATGGAGGTCTGCAGGTTGATGTGGAGTAAACGTTGTTGGGCCCCGCTGGCCTGGGGTAGACTTATTCTATCTCAATTGAGAACAGCTCGGTCACCACGCTCTCATAGGACCTGAGAGGGACACAAAATAACACAGAGGACAGAACATGTCTCAACACCAACCCTTCACACGGGAGCTACGGCATTCTGGCTTTAAACCTGGCCTGAAACTCACTGTGACACGTCATCCATGGTGAAGCTGGGGAGGTCGACCGGCATCAAGCTCAATTTCTCCATTTCAAGGACGATATCGTCCATCTTCATCGCCTCCTTATCCTGGATTTTTTCATCCGCCTTCATCTTCTCATCAAAGACGATTTTGTCGACCATCTTATGTTGGACAAATTCGTCCACCTCCATCTCCTCCTCATCCTGGATGTTTTCATCCACCTCCATCTCCTCATCCTGGATGTTTTCATCCACCTCCATCTCCTCCTCATCCTGGATGTTTTCATCCACCTCCATCTCCTCATCCTGGATGTTTTCATCCACCTCCATCTCCTCATCCTGGATGTTTTCATCCACCTCCATCTCCTCCTCATCCTGGATGTTTTCATCCACCTCCATCTGCTCATCCTGGATGTTTTCATCCACCTCCATCTCCTCCTCATCCTGGATGTTTTCATCCACCTCCATCTCCTCCTCATCCTGGATGTTTTCATCCACCTCCATCTCCTCCTCATCCTGGATGTTTTCATCCACCTCCATCTCCTCATCCTGGATGTTCTCATCCACCTCCATCTCCTCCTCATCCTGGATGTTTTCATCCACCTCCATCTCCTCCTCATCCTGGATGTTTTCATCCACCTCCATCTTCTCATCAAAGATGATTTTGTCCACCATCTTATGTTGGACAAATTCGTCCACCTCCATCTCCTCCTCTTCCTCCTTAACTGCTGGTGAAGCTGTTGGAGCCACAAGTATTAGAAACCCTTTTAATGACAGCTCTAACAAGTGAACTAGAACAATCAGAAAGTCCACAGACCGGTGCCAAAGATCGCCGCAACCGGCTGAGAGGGTTGGATAAGGCCGTAGCAGATCCGTTTAGAGGGCCGGTCGTTGACATCGTCCTGAACGAAGCGCCGCTTTAGTGGACGGACGGCCTGTGGACCTACAAGATCATAAACACTAGTCAGAAACGTTGAACAGCTGACCAGCAGCTGAGCAGCAGGCTCCAAGTCCTGAAAAAGAAAACAAGAAACTTACTCTGACGGACAGGTACCGGGTTCTGAGGCAGGAGGGGTTGGTTGGGGTTGGTGCGATCCAACAGAGGAGACAGGTGCTTGTGCTCAAAGCTGGGGGCCGATGGGTTCAGTCTATCAGGCCTCAGACCAACAGCTTCCAGAGCGGAACAGCACGCCAAACAATTCTAAAGACAGGAACAAGTCCAACCATCAATAAATACAGTCTAGAATATATTACTGTGTGTGAGGTGAAAAGACAGAAGTCAAGATTCCCTTTGCAATCAGAAGACATTTTTGACTGAAAGAACTGAACAGTGCATACCCGATGGAGAACCTTTTTCAGTTTGCCCTTCAGCTCGGTGCAGAACTGCAGGCTGGCCTGACCGCTGTGGTAGGTCTTCCCACATTCTTCGGCCAGCTGCACGAGCTGCTGGTGAATGAAATTCACGGTGCAAAGCCGGAATGTGCTTTCATCAATGTTCATTGTACTTCTAGCCGACATCACCAACACTGTTCTGTCTAAAAAGAACAGAAACATTAAGCCATTAGAAACATCAACTCTGTTCACACAATCATACCGAAAGGACAGAATCCAATCAGAAAAACGACTTTGCCTGTCCATTTGCGGCACGACTGCCCCACGCTTGTGTCGAGCAATGTCTATGCTTTTGCGGTAAGATTAAAATGCGGGGTACACCCGCAATCTGCATAATGCAGGATTTTGACATTAACATGCTATGCCATCCAGCACAATGCGGGACAATCTGGTCACCCTAGACCAGGGGTGGGCAATTATTTTTTCTCATGGGGCCACATGAGAAACAGAAAATATTTTTGCGGGTCCGGGCCAAGAGTCTGAACTCAATTCTGCATAATATCAATTGTATTTCTTTATTTAAAAAAGCAGTAAATATCATTGTTTTGACAAACGTGTAAGAGTACATTTGTGACTCAGTGGTCCCCACCCACCGGGCCGCGGCCCGGTACCGGTCCGTGAGGCATTATTTGTTACCGGGCTGCACAAAAAGAATAATTCTTTTATACAATTTCCGTTGTATCGATTATTAGCGTCTAAAAGGTGTTTTATTTCAAAAAACTACCGGATTTTCTACAAAGTAGAATTCACTTCTAAATTATACGTTGCTAACAGCCAACTAGCGAAAATTAATTTTAAAATACAAATGTAATTTCCAATTAACCTTACACAGGCCGGTCAGTCAACCAAAGGGCCGTTACAATGCCAGACCTGCTCTAGACTGAAGACACAAAACGGCTTGACAAGAGATAGACCAGGTGTAAAGAATAAAAGTTTCTTACCTGACGGAAGCTGAGTCCATAAAACCAAAACTGTGGCGGCCTTTATATATATAAACCATGTTGGCTGCTTTGTGCTTTGATCTTCAAAATGTGAACAAAGCCACCAAGCGTTCAGGGTGGTGGTGGGGAATGGCTTTGATGTTCGAAGTCTTGAACTTGCCATGGGAACTTTGGGAGGCTGGCCAGAAAATATCTTCTTCGTGGTTGATTGGCACAATAAAATGCTTTAAGAAGGGTTACTGCATATTCAGATGTGTTTCAATATACTTATTTTTTTGCCAGTGAGGCGAGGTAAAGGATGTCTAATGAAACCACCATAAACAGCTGTCAATACACATGATTTCTCTATACACCACCAGCTGAATCCTCATCCAATAAGCTAATAAAATCACTTTTCCATCACATTTTCTTTCTATATATTATGCATCTCAAATAGCTTCTTAATGACTAGATAATCAACATATAGGATCAATTCAGGGTAACTCCAACTGGTGTGAAGTTATTTAATGTTCTCAGTCTTGGCTGAGAGATGGAGATATTGTTTTCCAAGATTAGATTTTGTCTCGCTCTCCTTGTAAATCATGTGACTTCAGTAGATCCCAATGGATCTCCTCTCCTGTAGATCTTAAGATAGAATGAATGTGCGCTGCAATCAAGGCTAAAGCTGCCCAACCCCCAAAAAGGAGTGGCTTTTATTGGCTGGGAATTTATGGATGGAGAAGATGTCATCTCTAATCTATGTTTGAACATAGTTTCACACGCTCTAACCTTTCATAGCAAGAAAATGTACCTAGCAGCAACTTCTGTGCGATGAGGATATACTTAAGTTTGTAAATAAGACGTAGTTAATTTTTCAAGAATTCCCCCAAAGTCCCAAAATAATCTATTTGTCCTCCCTCTAACAGGGAATCACTCCCGAGCCTCTGAGATCTGAAATCTCAGATCTTTATCAGAAAGAAAAGGCTGCAGTAAATATAATGGAAAGCAAATAGATTTTCTTGAATTAGCGGCCCGTTGGTGCTGTGGTAAACACTGTTAGCCTCACGGCGGGGTGGCCGCAAGTTTGTCTCCGACTTGTGGCCATTCTGTGAGGAGTTTGCATGTTCTCCCCGTGTCTGCGTGGGTTCTCTCCGTGTTCTCCCCGTGTCTGCATGGGTTCTCTCCGGGTTCTCCCCGTGTCTGCGTGGGTTCTCTCCGTGTTCTCCCCGTGTCTGCGTGGGTTCTCTCCGGGTCCTCCCCGTGTCTGTGTGTGTTCTCTCCGGGTTCTCCGGCTTCCTCCCACCTCCAAAGACATGCAGCCTGGGCTGATTGGTGACACTAAATCGCTCGTAGGTGTGAGTGTGTGTGTGGCTGGTTGTCTGTCTCTGTGTTGCCCTGCGATGAACTGGCGGCTTGTCCAGGGTGTACCCTGCCTTTTGCCCATTGACTGCTGGGATTGGCTCCAGCTTGGAGTAAGTAAATAACGGACTAAGCGGTTGGGACAATGAATGAATGGTACACTTAAAAAAGACAACAATCTGAAAAATGGGATGTGTACATATGTGAGAGTCCTGCTTTGGCCTGGCTGGGGGCGTCCTGTTCTGGAAGATATGAGAGATATACGCCTTTCAGACATAACATTTTGATCACATTAAAACATTCACATTTGCACAATGACTTGTGGTAACATTTAATGATTAATATCCATAAAGACAAAATCTCAAAATCTGTCACTAGAATATGCATAAATCGGACTTAAATTTTACCTCATTTTTTACGTCTGTCCTTGTCACTTCTCCAATGGTTGTACACTTTGTCCAGGTTGATGGCTTCGTCTGCTTCTTGCTTTGACTTAATGCGCATCAGCGGGTCCAAATGTGTCACTTCAAGATGACTTCTGGATTTTGTTTTGATACGATTCATTAAACTAAATCCTCTTTCACAGTCGGCACTGGAAGCTTTGACATCTCCAAGCACACACTCGGGGGGCGGATGGAGTAAATCTCGCCGCCACTAGACTCTGGAACAGTGGAATCATGTTCTGCAGAGTGAGGAATCGGGCCTCTCTGGCAGCCTGGTGGATTCGTCTGGGATTGGCTGATGCCAGGAGAACATGACCTGTTTAGTGGAGGAGGGATAATGGTATGGGATTGTTTTTCACGGGTTGACCTACATGTCCAATAGTTCCAGTGAAGGCAAATCCTAATGCTTCAGAATACCAAGACATTTAAGATAAGTATATGCTTCCAACTGTGTCGGGTCAGCTTGGGGAAGGCCTTTTTTCAGACCAACGTCCTGAAAGACATGCTTTGATGAGTTTGATTTGGAAGAACTAGTCTGGCCTGCACAGAGCCCTGACCTCAAACCCATCAAACACCTTTGAGATGAACTGGAACAAAGATTACCAGGCCTTCTTGCTCGCATCGGTGCTTCACAAATGCTTTTCTGGATGAATGATCAGACATTCTCACAGACACACTCCAGAGATTTGAAGAAAAGCTTCACAGTGGAGTGGAACTGTTACAGCTGAAAGCGGGGTGGGGGACTCCATGTTATAATGTCTATATGAACTGCCATAAATGCTCCCCAATGTCTACTGTGAACTTTGGAAGATGAAATCATGCAAGAATTAAAGATTCATCATTTGGACACAGAGTGGCTGTGATCAAGGTCTGACGGTGTGAATTCACAGTTTCATTTGAACATATCACCAGCATTATCATCTAAAATTCTTTAGCTACCCAGTTAAAATAGAATTAAAATGTCTTAAGGAGCAAAACTGCCATATTTCATTAATGCACTCACTTTCTCTCTCTCTCTCTCTCTCTCACCAGCTCATTTGCATTTCTACTTCAGTTTGCATGCAAATAGAAGGCCTCGGGTGGAGTTTAGCTGCAGTTCAGCAATAAAGTTTTTAATTCAATTAGGAAAATATTTCTTTTTACTGTCAGTTCAGTCATCTGTAGTGATTTGTTGTGCACCAAGCATCAGCAGCAGCAGCATACTGAAGAGTGTCCAGGAGCAACTGCATGGTCTGGTATCAGACCTCTTTTGCATCTAACGAAAAACACTCAAATATGTACACAGGAAATTCATGGTTAATTCATAATTAATATTCTGTAAATTGAGTTTCAGTTATCAGGCCTTAATAAAATCCAATGAAAAAAGCACGAGAGCAAAAGAAATGATAAGAAAATTCACTACAACACCCAACCGGCCAGAAAACTACACTTAAAAAAAAAACATAAAGAAAAGAAATGAGGAGGAGAGCGAGAGTATATGTTACAAAGCAGAAGTGAGGGGGGGGGGGGGGGTGAAGTGACAGGCTGGGCATGAAATTCTAAAGATTTGTGTGTCCGCAAGAACATTAGGTTACTCATCCAACACATGAAAGGAAATTGTTGAATGTGCCATTCGTCTCCACCGTCACGTCACGCTGACAGGAGGAAGAACACGACACATACCGAGCCAGCTACGTTATCGCTACGCAACACCGACTCAGAAATACCCAGACTTCACGAGATGTTCCCTCCCAAACGGTGCTTCATGCTTTCTGTGTACCAACCAAGTCGGTCTCGATTCAACGCTGGGTCAAATCTAATTCTACAGGAGGAGATTGAATGTGGAATTAAACAATGACGCATTTTAAGTGCCGCTGATGCTCGGCCTCAAGTGTATTGAATGAGGCTTTTCCTTTTTAGGTTGTAATACACCGTCCCTCAGTTTAATGAAATCCCAGCAACGTAGTCGTCTAATTATATGGGAGAAGCAACCACAGAGTTTTTAGGGCAATAAATCAGTCGCTCTCTGATCATGTGTTATACTTGTGTAACCCACATGAAAGATATGGTTTCCAAAACAATATACATAATTTAGAGATGTTGTAAGAGCCAATGTACGCGTGCGGGGTGTGTGTGCGCGCTGGGTGTGTGCGCGCGCTGGGTGTGTGCGCATCCACGCCACGGTGATTGGGGCGTGGCACAGCTGGAGTGGAGGCTTTATTGTGTGCGCACCTGTGCTGTGTTAGTGTGTGTGTGGCTTTGTTATGCTGGTGGGGTGAGCGTGAGGAAAAACTTTTTGTTGACCGCATTAAAACGCAGGATATACGCAACACGGGAACAACGACGGATTGCACTGGCTCAACGAGGTATTTACCGTCAACCGATACAACAGCCAACATAAGTCGACAGTCTGCTTTCTATGCGAGCTGGAGCAGAATAAATGCGTCAAGACCTGTGCAAAGTACTGCGTGCGCGTCGTCAATGTTTTAACCCCTTCGACTCGGCCCACCGTGGCGTTTGGATTCATTTTATACACGCCACAACATTTTGTCAACAAAAAGGTTTTGAAGCTGTTGACGGTGAAGCGCTGTTTGTTCTGGGACGTTGGACGTTTATCCACAACTCTGCGTGATCAAGAGGGCGGGGTTTAATGGTCCCGTGAATAAAAGGAATATAATTCAGAAAAATAAGGCGCTGTGCTTTTTTGTGTGCACTGCAGATTTTGTAATTTATTGGTTATTTTGTGAATTAAATATGGATCCAGAACAGGACACCAGATCGGATGTAGATGAAGCTGATGAAAGGAGCAGCACCATAAGCAGCAGGTCTGCTGTGTCCAGCATCGCGTCGATCAGATTAATAGCAGAGGCTGAGACCGCCGCTCTGATGGCTCGCCAGAAGCTACTGAAAGAGAAGCATGCTATGCAGGAACGACAGGAGCAGTTAAAGAGGAGAATGGAGGCTATGGACTTGAACATGGAACTGGTTGCTGCTATAGCTAAAGTGAATGTGTTAAGGGCCTCAGAAGGTTCTCATGTTTCTGTTAAGTCAGATGGGATGAACTCTTATTTGAATAAGAACACAGACATCAAGTTAAGTACGGATGCTGCAGCGTTTGTGCCTGCATTCCCCACCCAGCCGTCGGGGATGGAGGACACTGTGTCTTTAGGTTGTGCTGCTGTGAAACCTAAAACAAGTCACCAAACTGAGCCTCGTTCTGTTGTGTCTGGGGCCGGCCTGCAAGCGTTACCGGCAGATGAGTTTCACCCTGTTGCTTCCATTCGGTGTGATCTAACCGCACCTACAACAGAGAACACCTTTGATCAGCGTTTGATTAGTGCTGGAGAAGCAGAATGAAATCACATCCTTAATGGTTCAGCAACAGTCACTTTTCCTTTTGCCTAACCTTGATCTACACGTTTTTGATGGAGGTCCACTGCAATATCAAACCTTCATAAGAGCCTTCGAGCACAACATTGAAGGCAGAACTCCGAGTCACAAGGACCGTTTGTACTACCTTGAGCAGTATACCAGAGGTCAGCCCCGGGATTTGGTCCGAAGCTGCCAGCACCTGCCACCTGCTTATGGATACAATAACGCGAAGGCTCTGTTACAAGAACATTTTGGAGATCCATTTAAAGTAGCGTCAGCCTACATGGACAAGGTGCTCTCAGGGCCTCTTTTAAAGGGGGAAGATCTCAAGGCATTACAAGCCTACAGTCTACTGCTGCGAGAGTGTTGTACCACTATGGGAGAATCTGTGGGTGACCTAAATGTGCCCACCAACATGCAAATTATTATGAAAAAGCTTCCGCATACATTGTGAGATCAATGGAGAAGTGAGGCCTGTGACCTGCAGGGAAGGCTCCATCGTAGAGCAACCTTTCGTGACATTGTGGAGTTTATTGAGAGGCAAGTTAAGATCGCAAGTGACCCTGTCTTTGGGGATATTCAAGGTTCGCCTGTAACATCCCGGTCTGATACAAACCCTCGAGGTAGTAGTTTTGCCATCACTGTAGCACCTGTTGAAAGGAAAGTGGAGTCTGTAAACAGAAGAGAAAAGAACTTACCGGTACCTGAAAGGGCGTGCTTGTATTGTGGTGCTGGACATAATTTGGATGTTTGCCTTCTGTTGGATAAAAGGACGCAAGAGGAAAAGATGTCTTTTTTGAAGGAAAACAGGATGTGTTTTGGCTGTCTGTGCATTGGGCACATGAGCAGAGATTGCAGAAAACGTTTGATGTGTGGAATATGCAATCTGAAACACCCCACATTGTTGCATGTCCAGTCCAAATCAATGCAAACAAGTTCTACGCAGACTAATGGTGGCTACGAAGGGGCCAGAGCAGGTGCTGGGGTGTCTGTTCAGTCCAGTGGCTTAACTGGGGCCGGCAAACAGGACTGTGCGCTGTCTATCCTGCCTGTGCAGGTGAAGAGCAAGAGAGGACATGAGACTCTGGTCACTTATGCGTTCTTGGATCCGGGAAGCACTGCTTCGTTTTGCACTAAACGTCTCATGAACCGGCTTAACCTCACCGGAAGGAAGACAGAGACTCTCCTCAAAACAATGGGGCAAGAGGAAGTTGTGGACAGCGACGTGTTAGTGGATTTGGAAGTAGCCGACCTGGAATCCAACCACTTTTGTGATTTGCCTGAGATCTTCACACAGAAGAGCATGCCTGTCCACCGAGGAAATATCCCACAAGCGAAAGACCTCGAACGCTGGCCGCATCTGAAGCACATACAGATACCTGCAGAGTTCAATGCGGATGTGGATCTACTCATTGGCACCAACGTACCTCAGGCGCTTGAGCCCTGGGAGGTGGTCCGTGGAGTGAATGGAGGCCCTTATGCTACCAAGACTATCCTGGGATGGACGGTGAATGGTCCCCTCAGAGGGGACGATAAGAGCGACAGAAATGGCACAGTGCTCAAAGGGACTTCGTTCCCGAGGACGTCATGATACTTGTGGATAAAATGGCACCCTCGTACCCATGGATTACAGGAAGAGTTCTGGATGCCGTATGGACATTTCTGTTGACTGGACTCTGACAGCCTTATTATGTGTCACTTGGTGCCCTTGGTATATGTTTTTTCTTTATCCTATAAGTTAATGGTGATGGGTAATTATTATCACTTAATAATTAGGGGCCGGAATGTAAGAGCCAATGTGCGCGTGCTGGGTGTGTGTGCGCGCTGGGTGTGTGCGCATCCACGCCACGGTGATTGGGGCGTGGCACAGCTGGAGTGGAGGCTTTATTGTGTGCGCACCTGTGCTGTGTTAGTGTGTGTGTGGCCTTGTTATGCTGGTGGGGTGAGCGTGAGAAAAAACTTTTTGTTGACCGCATTAAAACGCAGGATATACGCAACACGGGAACAACGACGGATTGCACTGGCTCAACGAGGTATTTACCGTCAACCGATACAACAGCCAACGTAAGTCGACAGTCTGCTTTCTATGCGAGCTGGAGCAGAATAAATGCGTCAAGACCTGTGCAAAGTACTGCGTGCGAGTCGTCAATGTTTTAACCCCTACGACTCAGCCCACCGTGGCGTTTGAATTCGTTTTATATACGCCACAACAGATGTAGTTGCACATTCTTGCCAGAAGGAGGCACACGCGTCCTTCCGTGTTGCACTCAAAAAGTGCCGTTGCAAGCTCGCGCTCACTCATTCTGATCTAAGACAGCGAAAGAGAACGTCACGCGAAGACAGCCTAAGACATAAGTGTCAAACTCAAGGCCCGGGGGCCAATGTGGCCCGCCACGTCATTTTTTGTGGCCCGCAAGAGCTTTGTGCAGACATTTGTTTTTGTAAAATGCTGAAAAGTAAAAGTGAATCAGAGTTGATGTGTATTTGTAACTGATCTTTAATCTGTAAATGGTTTTAATGTTAAAATTAAATATTTGTTGCTGACTCCATTCTGGATCCGACCCAGATGATATTCAGTGGTGAGATAGAGACCCCCCCTCCCCCCCCACCCTACATGACTGCCTTAAATTCCCTAAATATCGGTCAATAATCAATGGAGATATTGAAGAACAAATTACAGACAATTTGGCGATTATATAACCTCGGCGGATATTTTTACAGCAGTAAGGTATCGATATATTTTTAGAACTATGCAATTGCATATGTAATATTTATAATTTAATTAAGTATGTAGTAAATACAGTTATTTAGCAGCATGTTAAGGAGTAGTTACATTTTATTTAGATTACATTACATTTAGTTACATTTACACAATGATACATTTACAACTGGCCCTTTGAGGGCAACCGTAATGCTGATGTGGCCCTCTGAGAAAATGAGTTTGACACCCCCTAAGAGAACGTTACGAGAAATTGAAGAGAACCTTGGTCTGAAGCAAGATTTATAAATTAGTAATTCATCATCACATTCATTGCTGTTATTAATAAGTGCTTGCTTGTTAGGACCAAATGCCATTTGAACTGAACGGAGGAGCCGCTACCATCCAGCGGGCCCTCTCAACTTGAGCTCCGGTAAGGAAGCTACAATGCTAGCGCTAGTTGCTAACAAGGCCATGAACCGTTATAAGTTGTTTCTGGGCAAATAACGCCGAGTTCTGATGATTACTTTCTAAAATAAACCGATCGGAGATATGGAGATATGATACCATATATTTAGCAGTAAAATGGTATGTTATATCATCTAAATTGTAAAGAATGATTGGGAAAAAAAGACGCTAATAGCGCTAGCGCGAAGCTAACAGCCAAGTTCAGCATCAAATTCAATGCGAATGCTAACAGCAGCTATCGACCGTTAAGCTAGCTATCATCTAGCTACTGCAGTGAAGCAGTGATGACGTAGTGCAGCATTAAAGCTGCGTCACACGTAATTCTGTTGACTGTTAAGTCATTTTATTGTGTAAATATGCCCTCATGCTGATTGCTATGACTTGGATTCAGTTCATTTAATTATGAATGTTAAAATATGAAAGTTCCTGTTGAAATACAATGATTATATGATACTGTCTGATTTAATTGCACTTTTATAATTATTTGAAATATGTCTGTTATGTTCAATTCACAATGATTGAATATGTGTGTTTATTATAGATTGATTTCATATGAAAATTAATTTTCTTTTATTGAAGTGATTTGAGATCACAAGCTAAGAGGGAAAAAGATAGTAATTTACATTCTGCACTATGTGTGTAGATTGGTTTTTCTTTTAGCGGAATAAGACGAATACAGATTCTGAACCCTGGAGGGTTGAGTGGCGAGCCAGTTAGAAAGAAAGACTGTGGACAGACCAGACGCACGGCGTGGCCAGCCGTTGGTTCTGTCCTCAGAGACGTCAGAGCAGCGATTCACCTGAATCACACATTCAGATAAGACACACAACCTACATGAACTCGCTCTCCTTTCCTCAAAGGAGAAACGGAAGAACTCAACTCTCGTGCTTGCAATTCAAAGAAAGACCATTTGATTGTACTTTTATTTATTTTATTTTATTAAAAGAGGGATTTATTTTTGTACCTTTTTTATTTCTATTATTTTGTATATTGTAAATATGTTGCCAGTTATTGTTATGAGGCAATAAATGTGTCACTGTTCAACGTATAAACGTCTTCTCTTTTAAGTGGGTCAACACAACAAAGTAAGAATTGTCCAACTACCGAACCTAACGTGAATGTTGGGTCATTAGCATCAACATTAAACTTGAGTCAGTCTAAGGGCGCTGCGCTTGGTTAAGACCAGACCAAAGGCAGAAATTCTTAGAAATAAGCAGTCTATCCCTGGCAGAGCGTTTGAGGGGAAATGCCAAGAGTCTGCTGATTTCTGTGGAGGATTATTTTTGAAGTCAAAGAACAAATGAGCTGACTTTTACGCAACTATTCAAATTGCTTTCCTTGCTCTTTAACCTTTAAATTTATGCGCTGCTATATTTTGTGCTGTGCACATTCACAAAGGCTAGCACAAGAAAATGATGTTTCAAATGGATATCTAGCTGATGGCCAATAACTGAGCCAGATGCCTTTATTGTTATATTTTGGGAGCTTGATTCTTTTCTTTCTTGTTTGTTTATATTACTTATTATTATGAAATTTACTTGAGGACATTAAGAAAGGAAGAACTTTTATTTTCATTACAATGGGCTAAATTTGGATAGCTGGTGAATATCAGCTTGTGTGCCAATAAATCAATAGCCGAAAACGAGGTGAATTTCCAGTGATGCTGATGCTCAGCTGGTCGTTGTTCTTCCAAAACAAAGAAACCAAGCAATGAGCTGTATATGATAAGAAAGAAGACTTTTAATAATTGTGGATCATACAAGTAGTAGTAACTTACAATAAAATGTACAATAAAATAGTAACTTACAATAAAATGTACAATAAAATAGTAACTTACAATAAAATCTCCCGTGCAAGTCTTCCGTTCAATCTCACAATGAAAAATATGCGACTATTCCAAGGAAGCCACACAGGGAGCCTTTCCAGGTTGTGGATGTACACACCCTTAAATTAAGCCTGAACTTAATTACATTTTTTGTTATTTTAAATCAAGGAGCTTGAGTGCAAATATAGGGCACATTAAAAAAAACACGAGCAGAAAACAAAGCCCCATGTTACACAACTGGCTAATAAGGGCATGAGTTTCAGGAAGTTCTTACAGGGAAAGAGCAATATATTGCCATTTATATTGCCATCGATCATCGGTGTGCATGCGAGCAGGTGATGGAAACCCTCATCCTCCAAAAAACGGTATGTGATACATGAAAGGCAGTGTGTCTGCCATCTGCTGGATAAATGAGCACAGTTCATAAGCCCTCCTCCTGCCCTGCATTCAGCTGGGGTGTTGACAAAGAGGGTCATCCCTTTGGTGATATTTACAGCTCTCCAAAATCCCCCTCCAGCCTTTGGTAGCTTCCATCCGCCTTTGCTGCCTGCCTCCTCACCCAGTGTGCTATTTTTTCAAAAAGAGCCTCATCACTGGTCTTTTGAACAGCGTGATGGGCGGGGCCTCTGCCTTACAGAGCTCCGGAACAGGCTTCTGAAAGGGAAGGAAGAGATGTGAGTCCCAGAACAGGAAGCTCTTTCCATCAGTTTAAAAGTGTTCAGCATACCTCATCGCGGCAGACGGCTGTTTCTGTCTCTTTCGTTGTTGACCTCACAGACAGAGGAGACACCCCCGCTTCCTCACTGACCTTCCTCTTCTTTGATGACGGAACAGATTCGGAAGGAAGGTGTCTCTTTCCGGCCCGTGGAATCCCGGTTGTTGTGCGGTCTCCACTGGCAGAGGGAGCTGGCTGGCACCAGTCGTTAGCCACAACGCTCTTCTGTTCATAAAAAAGGAAACTTGACTTTATTATTTCAGTTGATCTTTTAACAACTAAAAATAAATAGCTGGGAAGGAAGTTATCGGGTGTATTCCCAAAATATGAAACACTAACTTTAATATGGCAGCACTAATCATTAAGACATTTGGTTCAATGATTTAAATCTATTTTCTCATCCAAAAATGTTCTCACCGCCTCAGCTTTGATTCTTTTAGCTGGGCTCTCAGAGGCTGCCGTTTGTTTCCTCTTGGAGGCCGGCTGACTGGAGGCGACTGCGCCACAATATGCCACCGCCTGGCTGACGCTGCGCTCGGCGAAAACGGTGTACACGTGGTTCTTGCCACCTTTGCCTTCCCTCCAGGTCAGATTTGGCATCTTGGAAATGCATGTGGCAGAGACATGCATTCCCTCTTCCAACACGCCAGTTGTTTTGGCCTTGCTGTAGACTGGAACGGCACAAAATAACAGAGCGATTCATAAAGTCAGCCATGTTTGAATTGATCTTAATTGAAGGAGAGAGAAAAGGCAAACCCACTATTGTCAGTGAAGTTCTGAATGTTGTCTTTCACATTGACGGAGACCGATTTAAAATTGCGCAGGTCAAAGAGCAGCCCAATCATCCACGTTGTGCTCCGTCCACCTCTGACACAGAAGAAACAACAACAAACAAGCAAACACCAAGAAAAGTTGCATTACTTTACTACTGCACAGTTAAATATGGATCTTATGAGCATCATTTTTAAGAGAAATTGCAGTGGAAATTAAAACACAAAAATGTAACGGTGCCCTTACTGAGCAGCGGCTTCAGTGGTGGACTTGGTGCTCACATGCGCCCGGGAAAGGAACGCATGCATCTCCAGATCCTTCACCAGCAGTCTGATCTGGGATTCCACCAGGCTAACCCTGACAAAGGGAGCAAAACCGTTTTCAGAAAGAGAAAAACAGACGCGTGTTCCGGTTCACCTGAGACGTCTGGCTGGCTCTACTCACCAGGCAAGATGCTGCCTCTCTGTAGCCGACGATGCCGTTAGCAGAACGCAGTGCCTTCACACAAAAAGACAGAACAATGTCTGAGCACGTTGTTCTCATATCATCTCAATAAGGAAATTAAGCATCACGTCTACAGCTCCACTTTCTTTACGGCAGTCAATCTTTGGAAAAGCTTTGACGAGGAGCGAACAATTCACAATGTCAAAGACAATTATTGCATTTTACAAATCGATACATTTTCGACTTCTTTCTGGATGTGACAATTCTAGTTGAATACATACTTATACTTTCCAAGGAAGTCTGGCTCTTCAAACAGCTTGGACCACTCTGCCTTATTCTGTTTGATCTCCTGACAGATTTCATGACCTGTGAACGAGGGACAGGAAAGCTCAAAGTCTGATTCAAGCAACTCCCAGCTTTGTTTCCAAACTAGAAACTACTAGACACACATCCACTGATCCCCTATGAATGCAGCACTGTGAGTATACGTTGGATGTAGTGAGCGAGTGAATGTCGCTGGTGGTCAGGAGGGCCGATGGCGCAAATTGGCAGCCCTGTCAGTCTGCCCCAGGGCAGCTGTGGCTCCAGGAGTAGCTTCACCACCACCAAGTATGGAGTGAATGAAGAATGCAGTTTTACAAACACAGGATATGGTGTTATTACCCAAAGTGCACTGGACTCTGCACGGCAGGGGCATCCTCATCCCTGAGCCAAACTTGTCTGGCTGCATACCGGAATGGGACTGGATGTTACAATCCTTTTTTTACCTTGCTAACTGGGTAGGGATTATAGTCATCACAGGGCAGGATAGAAGGGGCTAAGGGTTTCATTGGGGTCATCAGGTGGGCACCCTCCATCATAGGCGTTTCACTGAACAGGCCCACGACACCTCAAGAGGGTTCAGCAGCAACACCTGGCGTCCCGGGTGTGCCCCCCTCTGCCTTAACCCCTTCTATACCCCCTGATGTTGTCTCTGTCATTTTGGAGCCCAGCTGTTGTCTCTCCTCCTGATCCAGAGCCACTGGCTTGCTCGTTCAGCAGCACTGGACAGGGCTGTGATGATTTGCCGTTGGGCCTGGCCCCAGATTCCCATGCCCCTGAAGAGACTAGTAGCAGTCCTGCCTACAATGCCTCTGCAGCCCACTTCTACAGGGAGGACTGTGGTCTTCCAGCCCCGTTGTTCAGCATCCGCTGCCAGCTCAGCATACCGAAGCTTCTTCCGCTCAAAGGCCTCGCCTATATTATCCTCCCATGGCACTGTGAGCTCTATGATGTAAACACTTCGAATTGAGGTAGACCACAACACAAGATCTGGCCTGAGGTTGGTCGTGGCGATCTCCACTGGAAAGCAGAGTCTCTGCTCCAGATCAACAAGGAGCCTCCAGTCCCGTGCTGCTCCCATCTGTCCTACCTCTGATTTTGGAATACATCTTTTTTGTTGTTTTTCCCCTTCACGGACAAAATGTCCTAATGATGTAAGATGGGAGGAAAGGGGGGGCAGGGCATTGACGACCATTCTTCTATTCTCCAGTGCAGCTGCCAGACACTTCAGGACTTGATTGTGCCGCCAGGTGTAACGGCCTTGTGTAAGGCTTGTCTTGCAGCCAACTAGAATGTGCTTCAAGTTTGCTGGAGATGGACAGAGGGGGCATGTAGGATGTTCTCCGTACCATTGGTTGAGGTTCTGTGGTGATGGTAGCACATCGTATGTCGCTCGCAGGATGAAGCTGGTTCGATAAGCTTCCATGTCCCACATCTCTCTCCAAGAGAGCTTGCGCTTCTCAACATCTTCTCAACGCATCCATTGGCCTTGCTTTCCTTGTGAGACAGCCTTTGCGCACCTTGCAGCCTGCTCCTCTCGGCGAACCTCCTCGACCACCAGCCCACGTCGCTGAGCTGGAGATGCCTTGCACCAGGATGGTTTACCCTCCTCTAGGCCAATGCCTCTTCTTCCCATTTGCACGTGGCCGACAATATCCCGGTGCTTAAGGGCTGATTTAGCCTGGTGTATAGCTACAGTTGGAGTCTACTTCCTCCCAGTTGCAATTGCAGGAGCGGTTTGAGCTACACAGGGGTCTCGAGAATCTGTCAGCGTCATCTCCAGCCTGACTTTGCTGCTCTTGTATTCCTCTGTGAGGCTACATAGAGGAAGCTCCAGGATGCCTCTACCATACAGTGCTATGTCGGTACGGCACCTGGGAAGCCCAAGCCATTTCCTGGCAAAAGAGCTGATGACCCTCTCCAGCTTCTCAACCTTCGAGCACGGTACCTCATAAATGGTCAGAGGCCACATCAGCCGAGGTATGAGACCAAACCGAAGACACCAAAGCTTCAGCCTGCCAGGGAGCATGGTCCTGTCAATGCTCTGAAGACCGCTGATGGCATCCCGTCTAAGCTGCTCCACTTGAACCATATCCTTAAGGGTTGCATCGTACCAACGCCCGAGGCTCTTGATTGGCTTCTCTAACACAGTTGGTATGGGCTCCTCGCCGATGTTAAAGCGCTGGTCTGATAGCTTCCCTTTCACCACAGATAAGCTCCTGGACTTGCTCGGTTTAAACCTCATCCGGGCCCATTCGATGTTCTCCTGCAACTTCCTCAGCAGCCGCCTTGTCCATGGAATGGTTGAAGTTAGAGTGGTCATATCATCCATGTATGCCCTAATGGGAGGGAGGCGCAAGCCTGGTTTTAGCCGCTCTCCTCCCACCACCCATCGAGATGCACGGATAATGACTTCCATGGCCATGGTGAAGACGAGTGCACAATGTAAAGCGTCTTTGAGTGTCCAGAAAAGAGCTATATAAGACCAACGCATGATTATATTTATTATTATTATGTCATCTGAGACACTACACACCCCGGATGATCTCCTCTGCGATGATGTGGAAAGTGGAGAGAGACACGTTGGTGCTGCTGTTCTGCTGTGGGTAGACTGGGGTGATGATGGGCATGAGGTGGAGGCTGTCAGGTCGATGAAGCTGAAAGATCACACGAAAACATACTTGGCTTAAATGTGCTACAGAGACCCCCAATCACAAACTGAAAATGTAGATTTTATAGGAGTTAGTAGTAGTAGTAGTAGTAGTAGTAGTATAGTAGCTGTAAAACGCTGCTGGCTGGTTCCTTACCCTGGGTTCCCAAAATGGGTGGCCGTACCCGAGGTCATCTACTCGCTGCAGCCGAACAGTGTAAGGCCACTCCCTGAAAACACAAGATTTTCACATCTGATAATCCTTTTTACAAAACGCTCACGGGCACGTATCTGGACGCAAACATGCAATCCCTGAAAGTGTGTTCTGTGAAACACAATCAGTTTGTACATGGAGAAACACAGACTGGCTTTAATGGAAACAAGACACTGACGAGATGATGATCAGTCTCAGGGAACTCTTATCAAATGTAATTCAATATTTGGTCTTCCCACAGGAACACCAGAATCAGAATACTCACCACATGGAGTACACCTTGAAGAATTTAATCACCAGGGTGGATGCGGTCGCATTTGGGTACACCTGGCAGATTCTTGCCACAAGTGTAGTCCAAGATATCCCGCCCAAGAAGCCCAGCATGTTGGAATAAATGTTCCGTCCTGAAGGGAAAGACAAAGATGAGAAAGAAGTCAGACCTCTAGTCCTCAAGACGGCCTAATTTACAGTGATCCACTTTAATCTGCGCTACCAGAGCAGCTCAATGCAGCATGTTACTATGTCCATGTGTCCTCAGTTTGTCGGTCTGTTTTTGCTTTTTCATATTGAGCCCAGATAACAGTGTGTTTGCCACCACACGCACAAAAAAACGTCAATGTTTTCAGATGCAGTGAGCAACACTTAAACCCAGTTTGTATCAAAGGTGAAGTCAGTCGTGTGTCACCGTTAGTTAATTCCCAACATATTCTGAACCGGTCTCTGGACAGTCTGGCAAAACGTAGCGAGTTGAGTTCTACCCACGTTTAGCACACAGCTTGATGGTTCTCAAGGCCAGCTGGAAGTTCTCAACATTTGGGACAAGCTTGAGGATCTCGGCTGATGTTCTGTAGCCTAACATACAGAGACAAAGGTGACTGAAGACAGTCATGTCAAAGCTTCAGCCATATTACCGTACACTAAATGGCCACACAGCACAAAGAGGTTCCTGCTGTTTGGTTCTTACCGTTGAGACTCCTCACACACTCTGTACCCATGTTCCTCAACAGCTGATCGTTGAGGAAGTTGAGTTTGTCAGGAACACTCCTTCGTCCCAACTTTGCAAATACCAAGTCAATCTAGAAAGAAGCACAGAAACCATTAAGACTCATGTAGCTTTCTGCAGAGTAGAGTGTTTCCTGGTTTCGCAAGTCATATTATTACCTCAACCAGGGGACACGTGCTCTCTCATTGAACATCTCCCATGCAGTCTCCACAGCTCCCCATCATTGACTGACCGCACCTCCTTATCCCACCACACCACCGACGGCACAGGTCACCACGCCGGCCTCTGATGGCCCCTCTTCCTCCTCAGGGACCTCTCCATCACCGGTCCTCATCGCCAGCTCCCCCTGCTGCCCAAACCCTGTAATCTCCACCATTATCTCCAACCAGAGAACTTCAGCACGTGCTTCATCTCGCCCCTCTGCTGCCCATCAGGGCAATTTAATCCAAATCCCTCGGATACCTCCTCCATCTTCTGCTCCTCAAGCCACGCCTATAACCTGTGGTCTTTTAAATGAGACAATCAGTTCTATGAATGCCCCTTGTTTTGGGGAGGATGGATCACAACGGACTCTAAGGAGGCGTGACCAGGTAGGTGCTCCTGAACAGAATGTGAACAAGACACGAGTAAACTCAGCGATCACGAAGAACCGTAAGTGGAAAGTCTTTCAGACTGTAAATCATTCAAGAACAGTTTGGGATCCTATAATGAAGCCGAAGGGTCTTTTAGGAGGGCATTTGAATATACGCAGCATTAAATCTAAAAGTGAGCAGGTGCATCATCTTTTGCTGGACTCTAACTTAGACTACCTTTGTTTGTCTGAGACCTGGCTCCAGGAATCTACCCCATCAGCAGCTCTTAATGTACCTAGCTTTAACATTTACAGGAGAGACAGGGTGAGCTCAAAGGGAGGCGGCGTTATGATCTACGTCAAAGATTGTATTCAGTGTCAGGAAATAGAATGGTCAAATGGCAAAGAATTAGAGTGCATTGGCATAAATATAGTTTTGTCACAACAAATGTCATTTGCTCTTATACTGATTTATCGCCCTCCCTCATCAAAGAGTAATTTCTATGAGAATTTTGAGAACTTACTTAGAGAATGTAATTTTAACAAAGAAGTAGTTATTATGGGAGATTTTAACATTAATTGGGAGGACAAAAAATCTCGAAAAAACCTTAAAAAGATTACAGATCAATTTGACCTGGTGCCTCAAAAATCATAAATAGTCCGTCTGAAATTACAGAGGTTCTCAACCATTACTTTGTTGACTCTGTGTCCACAATTGCTCAATGTTTTCCTGTTGGCAAAACAAATATCAGAACACTAAGCACAAATGAACCAGCATTCAGTATAAGAAATGTTAGTGAAATGGAGGTTAGGAGAATTATCCAATCGTTAAATACGTCAAGAGCTAAAGATGTCTTTGGTTTGGACACAGTTATGCTCAAAGAGCTCAGTTCATCAATACTTTATCCATTAACCAAAATTATTAACCTTCCAATCACTCAGGGAAAATTTCCAAGTGTTTGGAAAAAGGCAGTTGTGACTCCTATATTTAAAGGTGGAAATCCTCTGCTGCCTAGCAACTATAGGCCTATTAGTATAATCCCGACACTGTCAAAGGTGGTAGAGAAATTGGTAGCAGAACAAATAACTTGCTATCTGAATACTGGCCTGTTTTCTCTGCATCCAATGCAATTTGGCTTTAGGGCCAAACACTCGACTGAAACGGCAAACTGTTTTTTCATTGAAAGGATCAAATCTTTAATGGATAAAAGTGGTGTTGTCGGAGCAATATTTCTTGACCTGAAAAAGGCGTTTGATACTGTCAATCACAGAATCCTGCTGTCTAAACTGTCTACCTTTAATTTTTCACTGCGCACACTTGGATGGTTAGAATCATATCTATTACACCGTTCTCAGTGTGTTCAACTACAAAACCATCAATCAGCTGTTCTAGGTCAGTCTACAGGTGTTCCTCAAGGTTATGTCCTGGGACCATTGCTGTTCTCTTTATATGTTAATGATTTACCTTCTGTTTGTCCTGACAGTTCCGTGGACTCGCCCCCCGAGGGAATCGCTTACCGCTTCGGTCTCGGCCGCGGCGCTCTGGAGCAGGCAAACCCAGTCGCACGCCAGGGGGGTATCGAGCAAAAAGGGCTCGAGATGGTCGGTGAGAGCGGTCGCACCGCTGCAGAGCTCCCGGCGAGCTCCCGCATTCCACCTCGTTCACTGCTCTACAGGAGGAATCAACATCTTCTTCTGAAATCCATCCTAAAAATAATGAACTATTTTGTGCTGATCTATGCGGTAACCTTACAGGGATTAATTTTCATCGAGTCCCAGGAAGTACTTTTACCGAGGATATCGGAAAGAAATGGATCGTTTCCGTGCGCCGCTTCTTCAGCGCATTTTAAAACTCTGGGCGATCTGAAGCGGTTTCAATCCAGGAGGAGAAACGTGCACCACCTGGACGGCAGGACAGTAAGGAAAATCATCTGTATGAGTCTACTTCTGTCCGGAAATATTCACCCAAACCCGGGACCCGGAGACGCGAATTCTACGTTCACGGAGACGCCGTTCGACTCGCCCTTCGTCGCCGCTCACAACATCTGGAGCAGCGACACGTGGAGGCCGCGCCCCGAGGACTTCGCGACAAACCTCCCGAGGTCAACCCAGCCAAACGCCACATCGCCCACCACCGAACCCCCCCAGCAGCAAGACGGAGACGGAGACGGAGCGGCGCAAGCTTTCTCCCTGTTTTCACTTCCGGCACTTCGCGCCGAGGGACGCAGCCACCGCGCGACGGCGCGTCACGGAATTCCCCCGGCGCAGATACGTCACGGTGACGGAAGGGGCTTCCTCCGTCCCCCTGGTAACACAGACAGGGTCACATCGAGCAGAGGCCTCGGAAATGCGGATTATTCCCCCGGAGTTTTTCGCCGCGAAGCAACGCCTGAGAGCACCAGCTGCACTCCCACCCCCCAGCTGCACTCCCCCCCCAGGTATCGGTCGGCCACTCCCTTTGTTTACGATCGATACCGCCACCCCAGCGCCCCCCTCCTGCCCAACGGCCCCACCCTACCCCATTCACCGGCGGACAATATCCCCCCATCGATACCCCCTCCTCCCCCCAGCGTCCCCCCAGAGACAGTGAATGACAAAGGCTTCTACTCCACGGAAGATATGAATAACATTTTCTCGGGGAGAGGTCTTCACATTATTCATCTCAACGTGAACAGCTTGACATGCAAATCCAAGATGTCCGAGTTAACATCGATGTTTGGCAACGGTAAGGTTGGAATTCTCTCCTTTTCGGAAACCAAACTGGATGATTCTTGTAAAGACACTGAGATTGAGATTAAGGGATACACTGTTATCAGGAAGGACAGGGACCGTCATGGGGGCGGGGTCTGCATCTACGTTAGATCAGACCTCAACTTCACCGTTCTACCAGAACTAGGAACAGACACAGAGTCTGTCTGGGTAAAAATCATTTATCCCAGAGCTAAACCTCTGGTCATTGGCGCAGTATACAGACCCCCAGACCAAAATTCATTCTATGATTTATTGGAGAAGCATGTGATCGGCTTGGGGAGCTCGGAGGTCATTCTGATAGGAGATTGTAACACCAATGTCCTTCGGAAAGACACCCCGACTTTCAAATCCTTCAGCAGCTTCTGTAATCTGCATAACTTTACCCAGCTGATCCAGCAATTTACAAGGGTAAGCACCACTTCTAGAACCATCATAGACCTAATCCTGACATCGGACAAATCTAGAATCAAAAACAGTGGGGTCATCGAGTGCAGTCTAAGTGATCACAACATGATCTTCTGCACTCGAAAAATTCATAGACCTGCAGCCCATTGCCATACCACAATAAACTGCAGAACCATGAAGCATTACTCCCCAGAAGCTCTAACAACAGCGCTGGAGGAAACTGATTGGTCTGAAACTTTAAACTCCGCCTCTGTCGAGGGGACCTGGTCTTCCTTTAAATCTGCATTTCTGTCCGTAATCGATAAGATAGCACCCATAACTGCTGTTCGGGTCAGAGCCCGTACAGAACCTTGGATGAAGGGGGAAATATTGAATGCCATCAAGCTCAGAAACAAATGTTACTCTGAGTACAGAAAAACCAACAACGAGGAACTACTTGAAAAAAGCAGAAAACTACGCAATGAGGTTAACAAAATGATAAAAAATGCCAAAAAGAATTTCTTAAATGAGAACATTGAGGCAAACAAAAGCAACCCACAAAAACTGTGGGAGGCCCTAAAACAATTAGGCTGCAGCAACAGACTCCAAACAAAAACCAGTAATATCTGCATTAACTCAAGTGGTTCACTCCAGACCGACAGGTTGGTGGTAGCTAATTGTTTTAACAGCTTTTTCACCACTATTGCCACCCTGTTGGTCAGCAAACTACCCCCGCATTCAGGTCTGTACGGTTCTGACCACATCCAGACTCACTATGAGAAGCTAGGTGCTAAAAAGGACACTTTCTCTTTCACACCTGTAAATACCGTTGATGTGCTAAAACAACTAATTGCCCTTCAACCTAACAAGGCCACAGGCCTTGACAACATACCCACCCGGTTCCTCAGAGACGCAGCTGTCTCTATCGCCCCCGTGGTAACCCATCTGATAAATTTATCCATCAATCAGTGCCACGTCCCACAGGAATTCAAGACGGCGCGGGTTATCCCTCTGTATAAAAAAGGAAACAAATTAGAACCTGGCAACTACCGCCCTGTTTCCATCCTTTGTTCCATCTCAAAGGTTATGGAGAGAATAATCCAGCAGCAAATCAACCGCTACCTCGCCGAGCATAGCCTGCTCTTTGAATTCCAATCAGGCTTCAGAACATCCCACTCCACTGACACGTGCCTCATATATCTGACCGACTACATTAAGCGTGAAGTAGACTCGGGCAAGTATTGCGGCATGGTCATGCTGGACCTCCAGAAGGCCTTTGACACGGTCAACCATTCAATCCTATTGAATAAACTAGGGGCGATTGGTTTTGATAGCACATCAACAAACTGGATGAAATCGTACCTTGAGGGACGAGAACAAATGGTAGACATAAACGGAACCTTGTCCTCGTCCCTCCCGGTAAGCTGCGGGGTTCCTCAAGGCAGCATTCTGGGGCCGTTACTGTTCCTCCTATACATTAACGACATGAATGCTGCCTGTAACTGCAAATTGTTCCTGTTTGCTGATGACTCAGCACTCCTGATTTCGGGAGAGGACAAAGTGCAGGTTGAGGAGGCTCTCAGCTCTGAGCTCACCAGAATCCGTACTTGGCTTACCGATAACAAACTGTCACTACATCTTGGTAAAACCGAATCGATTCTTTTTGGGTCTAAACACTCTCTGCGTGAGATAAATGTTAATGATTTCAAGGTCACAGTCGATAATACAGTCATCTCCAGCAAAGAAGAGATTACCTATTTGGGCTGTGTTCTTGACAAATACCTGTCTGGCGATAGTATGGCAACTAAGGTGATCAAAAAAGTCAATCAGAGAACAAGATTTTTGGGCAGAATGTCTGCTTTTGTCAACAAAAGTGCTCTCCGGACGCTTGCTGCAGCCCTCGTTCAGCCCCTCTTTGACTATGCTAGCACCTCCTGGTATTCAAACATCAAAATGTCCCTGAAAACCAGGCTCCAAACCTCCCAAAACAAACTGATTCGGCTACTCCTCAATCTGGGGCCCATGACCCACCTTCTTCCTGGACATTTTGCTAGCCTAAAATGGCTCAGGGTAGAAGACAGGGTTAAACAACTCAAAATGGGATTGGCATTTAAAATAGTCAATGCAGCTCTGCCCTCAGTCCCCTCAATCCCTGCATACCTGACGGAACACCTCCACAGATTTAGTGACACCCACAGCCACAACACTAGAGGGAGCTCAAACAACAACCTGATTACCCCCTCCTATAGGACTAACATGGGTAAATCATCTTTCTACAATACAGCCACCCAAGGGTGGAACGGATTGACTCCCGCCCTCAAAACATGCACCTCTTTGGCCTCCTTCAAAAAGGCCCTAAAAATACACCTTTCAGGGGCACAGAAACGGAGATAGTCATCACGACTCTCTCCGGGTCAAACCCCCCCTCCTTTTTTTTTGTCCACCTATGTTGCACGTATTAATTGCTTTAGTAATTTATTGTAATTTATGTAAGTTATTTATTGTCATCTCGCATCAGTGGTGTAATTTATTTTAGATTAATTGTTAGTTTGCACTGGCGGTGTAATAACATTTTATTTTTGTCTTTCTAATGTTACGTTGCATCAATTGCGTAATTTAATATTGGATTTATTTTTATTTGTATTGTTATTTGTATTGTTTTTTGTGGATGATTTATGTACGAAGGACTTTCAACGGAAACAAGCCCGCAAGGGCTTTTTTGAAATGCTCCTCTTAGACAGGATGTTTGACGTTATTTGTACTGTAATACATGCTACTGTTTGACTGTACTTGTACTGTAATACATGCTACTGTGTGACTGTACTTGTACTGTAATACATGCTACTGTGTGACTGTACTTGTACTCTAACATTCTATCTAATAAATATATTCATCATCATCATCACATCGACTTACAAATGTATGCTGACGATACTTTTATCTATGTTTTTGGTAGCAGTACTACACAAGTTGCTGAAGAACTCACAGACATCATGGTTCATGTAACAACTTGGCTGAAGCAGTGCTGTTTGCAATTAAATCTGTCAAAAACGGTCTGCATGTTTTTCTCAAAGACAAAGTGCTCTGGTGCTGACCCAGATGTCTTTGTTTTGGGGGAAAGGCTGCAGATTGTTTCCGAATACAAGTACCTTGGAGTCCTTATAGATTCACAACTTAATTTCAAAAAACAGGTTAAAAAGGTCTGTAATAGAGTTAAATTCAGTCTCTCAAACTTTAGATTCACTCGGGATTACATGTCGACAGGGGCGTCGTTGACGTATATGCATTCAATGATTCTTTCGCATATCACTTACTGCTTAACAACCTGGTCACAGGCGAGTATCACTACTCTAATACCTCTGCAGTCTCTGTACAAACAAACGCTTAAAATACTGGACAAAAAACCAGCATATTTTCATCATTGCCCAATATTAAATAAATACAAATTGTTAAACTGGGAAAATTTGATTAAATATATAAATTCATGTCTGATGTACAAAATTATTAATGGTTTAACATCTCCTCCGCTCAGACAGTTTGTGGATGTAAGAACTGCCACACATCGAGTCTCTAGAGGTGCTGCAAGAGGGGACTGCGTTATCCCACTCAGGAAAAGCACATTTGGTCAATCTGCCTTTTCCTTTAAAGCTGCACACGAGTGGAATTCTATCCCAGTTATCGTCAGAAATCTTGAGAGCTATAATGCATTTAAATTTCACCTTAAGGAATGGCTCATTAGCACACAGTTGTGTCGTCACTGAGAGAAACTGCTGTTTAATTTGTTGTTTTTTAATGTCACCTGTTTTTATGATTTTAGTTGCTTTATAAAATTTTAGTTAATAGACATTAAGTTTTACTGTTACTTGAAATTGTTTTAGTTGATATAGTTTTTATTTATGTGGTTATTTTATATCTGTATTTTTATTAATTTTATTTCATATGTATATATATTTTGGGGCCATGGAATTTCTGTCCAGGGACAACAGATGAAAAATAGCCTTTTGGCTAATTCTGGCACATTGACAGAAATGTTTATTAATGTGCGCTGTCCCTGTTAAATAAACGAATCATTCATTCAACCCCATCAAATTTCAGTTTGATGACTGGGACAAATGCCTTTGTGATGGCCTGAAGACACAAAGATGGTTAGTTAGTTAGATAATCGTTACTATCTTGTATGATGGACACGTACATGTACTGTGTATATGGCTAACCCGTGCGTCGGTGACCTCCTTCTGGGCTTTAAGCTTTTCAAAGAAAGAGGTGAAGAAATCACCCCTCTCCAGAAATGAGGGTCCCACGCAAACAGCATCGATATCAGCGCCTGTCAAAACAGCACAGGTTCATATTAGAGGAGCTTCTCCATCATTTTCCTTATGAGCGTGCAAAGTTCCGTCAGTCCAGACACTCACGGTCAAGAATAGGAAAACTCACCTTTTGAATCAACACCCAGAACAGAGGAGCCAAATGGAAGGACCTTTCCTCCAACGTTGTCCGTCACTATTTCTGGTACATTCTAAAATTAAAAAGTAAACAAATAAAATGTTATCTTTAAGCACCACAGCTGGTTAGCTTTGAAACAACATGGCGTATGTAAAAAGATGTCCTACCATTTCGATGCACATCTCCGTCAGCCACTCCTTAAACAGCTTCTCTAGCTTTTTGGTGATATCCTCTCTGAAAATGAAACACAGGGCATTTTCACATTTGTCTGCACCTTAACAAGCATGCAATGGTCCCTCCACTTGTGCTTTAGCACTTTTATTAACTTCACTCATTAAGTTCTTGATGGCAGTAAATCGGTTAGCTCTAAACAATCACAGATCCTCCAATATTCTAGAGCCGGCAATATAGGAAAATGCTAAGGGCGCCGTGGCCTCCAAGGGGCGCCACAAAAAGGTGGAAATACCTTAAATATAATTGTATTAAAACTAGTTATTATTAAATTATTCTTGAAATGGAAAAGCTTACTTTCATTCAAATGTAATGTACGTTTCGGACGTGAAGGTATGGATTTTTTTGGACGAGAATACTCGTTTAGGTACTGAATTCGTTAATTGCTATATAGATCCAGGCAGACACACACACAATAATAGAATAAATGATAAACAGTATTATTGTAATATAAAATGTGGTTTTATTATGAGATTAACTTTGAGACAGACAGTAGCACAAATGGAACATCCAGTTCCCAAACACATATAAAATATCTGTGACAGTCTTTGTTCAAAATAGCAAACAGATGTTTTCTGATCTGATCTGTTTTCTGTCTCAAACAACTCTGTCAGAAACACCTCTGAAAATAAAAACGAAAGTAAGTTCATTGCGTGCACACAATGAATGTGCATGCATGTGCACGTTTTCATACTGAGACATCACAGTAAGAGAGATTTCTTCCAGAATCGTTTCTGTACTTGATTACAGAATTACACAAACAATGCAGTATTTGGTTTATTTAGCGGTTTTTGGGTTGATGATGACCCAAAACCACCAAATTAGTCATTTTTCTAAACGACTAACAAGTAGTGTATATTTCAAATCTTCAACAAAAAACACGAGCACAGCACAAAGTCGACATAACGCCAACGAATCACGCTGACGCCAACTGGATGTAGGTGCAGCTCTTTGTGTTTTCTGAACGCAGATCTCGTCCAATATGTACCGTACTGGTACTGTATTTTATATGTGTTGTAATATGTATTTTCATTTTGAAAAAAATACTATTTTATTTAACTTGGGCCAGAAAATGCTTATTTTATGTAAATATAAACACTTGTAGGGAGGCTCGGTGGCGCAGTGGTAAGCACTGTTGCCTCACAGCAAGATGGTCGCGGGTTTGTCTCCAACTTGTGGCCATTCTGTGGGGAGTTTGCATGTTCTCCCCGTGTCTGTGTGGGTTCTCTCCGGGTTCTCCGGCTTCCTCCCTCCACCAAAGACATGCAGCCTAGGATGATTGGTGACACTAAGTTGTGAGTGTGTGTGTGGCTGGTTGTGTGTCTCTGTGTTGCCCTGCGATGGACTGGCGGCTTGTCCGGGGTGTCCCCTGCCTCTCGCCCATTGACTGCTGGGGTTGGCTCCAGCTTGGCTCGCGACCCGATAACGGAATAAGCGGTTGGGACAATGAATAAACATTTGTACATACCGCAGAATCCCGCAATAAAATCCATGATATATGAAAATCCACAATAAAGTGAATCTGCGGAAAGTGAACCGCAATATAGCGGGGGGACGTCTGTATTTTTGACTGTCCCTTCTGACATTTTGACAACTAAACATCTGATGGACTAAATCAAGGAAAAAGAACAATACATAACTATTTCAACCGGTAAATCCTACCTGTGCTTCAGCACTGATTTGCTCTCAATAACGTCAAAGCCCTTCAGCATTTCAAACAGCAAGCCGGTCCGGGTCAACTCGGCCTCCTTTGGCAGATCCTCGCTGATCGGAAGGGTGAGTCCGTAAACCTTGGGGGGCTGTTGGACAGCTGGAGCCTGAATCTTAGTTGCTCTGAAAATTAACACGATTACCTTGAAACCTGATATGTTGACTGGATGCTCCAATTTTGTGTTGAAAAAAAATCATCCAGTGTCAATCAATACCAAGAAAAGCATAAACAAAAGCAATGACACTTAATACTTACTTGATCGAAGTCATAATCACTTTATCGAGTGCAGAAGAAATATGCTCTCTTAAAACTTTTTTCTTTGGCGAGTTATATATACCCACACCACTTGCTTTGAAGTGCGACATTTGCTTTGAAGTGCGACACTTGCTTTGACGTGCACCTAACTGGTGACAGTTGACACGCGCAAAGAGTCATTGGACTAACATTCAAGACCAAAGGATTTAAAATGTAGTAGTGATGCTTTAAGTGGGTCATCGTGGGTTTTTTAGGTTTGCGTGGCTGAAAGTGTTAAGTTCTATTACACTGACCAAAGAACACTGAGTGAACAAGTGAACACTTAACCCGTTAAAGTTGAGTGTATCATATTTGATGCACTTCGTCTTTCGGAATTGTGAGCCATCTACTTCATAAATTAAAAATGTCCCACTTGAAAAACCTGATGTATACAATGAAACATGTTTTTCCATAAGAAAAAAACTAAAAGCAAATTAAAGACAAACATATACCGTATGCAGATGTGTTTTCTTTTTACAAAAATGTTCCTCAACACCTTATTTTACAAAAATAAAATTTTAATGGCAATTATTCATGGATCAGGCTTCAAAGGGTTAAATCACGCATCCCAGATCTCAATGAATTAAATATTCCAGAAGAAAAATAAAGAAGAAAAAGACAAAAACAACAATTATACTGGAGTCCACATGAAGCTCTCGTTCAGAGACCAGTGGAGGGCAGTAATGCACCGGGCGGCGTCCATGTTGCCGGAAATGAAGAGGAGGGGAAACAAAGACAAAACAACGCTGAGATAGATACAGCTACTTACTTTTGTACTCAACTTCACACCCTCATTAGCCAAAGTGTGTTTTCACTCGGAGCCGAGAGGTCAGTGATGCAGCTGTAAAAGCCAGCTACATAATTGCTAGCGAAATAGCATTAGCATCAAAGTCGTATTACGGAGCTAATGAAAACATGCACGCTGAAGGCTGCAGAACTCGCATGTCCCGAGAAGCTTTTGCCAACATCAGCCTGACGAGGAAAACAAAGTCGTCTAAACCGGACTCGTTCTTGTAATATGCTGCATCAGAAACGTTTTGAATTAAAAAAAATACAGTTCATTGTGCGATTTAATGTTGGTCACCTGCTTCGCTACGAAGGAGTTTGGTCATAAGTTTTATTTTCAAGCCAGGTTATTACCGTATTTTCCGGATTATAAGTCGCGGTTTTTGTCATAGTTTGGTCGGGGGTGCGACTTATAAATCGGAGCGACTTATATATGTTTTTTTTTACAAAATCTGTGAGCGCAGAGACAGTAGCCTACACATTTCTATAACAGGTGTTACAGGGAACTCTGTGACCCGTCAGAATCTGTCGTGGTTTCTGGAGGTTCAGAGTTATCTGTCACACCTGTTATCTAAAAACACCAATTAGAAGGGCTGATTGAAAATGGCGCCGAAAAGAAAGTCATATTCTGCGGCTTACAAGCTTCAGATAGTGAAATATGGAGCCGAAAACGGCAATCGAGCAGCAGAAAGAAAGTTTGGAGTGAGCGAAAAACTTGTAAGGGACTGGCGAAAAGCGGAGGTTATGCTTACTGAAATGAAGAAAACAAATAAAGCTAATCGCGGGCAACAAGCTAGGTGGCCACAGTTGGAGGAACGAGTTCACGCATGGGTGCTTGAACAACGTGCTTCTGGAAGAGGTTTGTCACCGGTGCAGTTGCGTCTCCGCGCCCAAGTGGTTGCCAGGGAAGTGAATATAAACGGCTTTGCGGGAGGACCTTCTTGGTGTTACCGCTTCATGCAGCGCAAACGCCTCTCTATCAGAGCTAGGACGACACTGTCCCAAAAACTGCCAGCGGACTTCCAAGCCAAGGTTGACAGTTTCCGCACGTTCATTGACAAGCATGTAAGTGATCACAACGTGACACCGGATCATATTATTAACATGGACAAGGTCCCCCTCACTTTTCACATCCCCATGGGCCAAAGTGTTGCAGAGAAAGGGCAAAAAAGTGTGAATATCGTTACAACTGGTCATGAGAGATCACACTTCACAGTGGTGCTGGCATGTTGTGGAGACGGATCAAAACTGCCACCGATGGTCATTTTCAAATGAAAAACCATGCCAAAAATCCAATCCTCCTCAGTTGAAATCGCCGTGAACGAGAAAGGGTGGATTGATCAAGAAATGATGAACTTGTGGCTTACAAAGTGTTATAATAAGCGACCGGATGGTTTCTTTAGAGCACGCAAAGCTCTGCTTGTGATGGATAGCATGAGAGCGCACATCACACCACAGTTAAAAAATAAATTAAAAGTTTTCAACTCCATACCTGCCATCATCCCTGGAGGCTTAACCAAAATACTCCAGCCACTTGATATCTCCGTGAATAGGAGCTTTAAGTCAGTTTTGCGTAACCTGTGGGAGCAGTGGATGACGGATGGAGAGCACAGCTTCACGGCAACCGGGAGAATGCGCCATGCAACTTTCCTGGAAGTCATTGAATGGATCGACAAAGCATGGGCTTCAGTGACAACCGCAACCATCCTGTCGGGATTCAGAAAGGCTGGAATAATTGGAACTGCAACTGACGACGAGTCTGATGTAAGCGACGTAGAAGAGGAAGCGGCGTCTTGTCTACCTGCCGAGTTGGGGGAGTTATTCAAAAGTGACACCGAGGATGAAGATTTCCTTGGATTTCGTGATTCGGAATAAAACCTGATATTTTGGTAAACGTGTTAGCATGTTCTTTGTGCTATATGTTGTTTGGTGTTGGATTTTATCAAATAAATTTTCCCCAAAAATGCGACTCATACTCCAGTGCGACCTATATATGGTTTTTTCTTCTTAATTATGCATTTTTTGGCTGGTGCGACCTACAATCCGGAGCGACGTATAATCCAAAAAATACGGTACTTTCTTTCTTGCACATTTAAAATGGCCACCACCACTTTGTAAGATATGTGCAGTCAGTTTAAGTTTTGAGAATTATTATGCATGTGGAAAATGGAGTAAAAATGATTCCTACATCATGAGAGGTTGATTTAAGCTTCAAGTGCAATAGGCTGTCATGTTTTTCAGGGCTGAATACCTGTGACTTAAAGTGTCATGCCTTTGTGCAAACACTGATCAGTTGTCATATAAATAAACTGAAGCAAATTGCATGTTCTTCTTGAGAAATCTGAAGTTGTTTGTAAATGGATAGTTCATTAAATAAAACATATCCTCATGCCATTGTGACAAAAGGAGCATTCATTTATTGCTATTTATAGCTATGCTATGATTTGAATGGTCCGGCCCACTTGGCATCACATTAGGCTGCATGTGCCCCCTGAACTGAAATGAGTGACCCCCCTGCTCCAGACCACTCTTAATGCAACAGCTTGGCAACACATGTCATCACCTCTATCTTTCCCTGCTGTTGTGATATTATGATACTTCACTGCCTCGAATAAAGGCAAAAAACCTTGAAAAAGAATCATCTTGATGATGAAAGGCTGAAACTTTCTGCAAGGGGTGTGAATGAACTGGAGACATGTTTTCAAAGAGCTCAGTACATAGCATTTTAGAGCTCTTTAATGTATCAAAGTTACGTAGCATCCAACGACCTGCTGTGCCCAGCATTTTCTCATCAGTCTTATTTAGCACTTTGTATTCATGCAGATTTAGACGTGCAGCCAAAGCGGGAAAAACTCTGAACCGGTTATGCACTTTTATTTACATTTTATGCAACTGGACACAAAGACTTCTCTTCCACCAAGCAAGCACAATTATTTGTGGCTTACTAATATAGACTATGTGAGGTCTCTCCATGTGCAGCAGCATCTTGGGCTGCTGCTTTAATATGAAGTCGACATTCCACAATTAGGGATCACTGAATCCCTAGGAAAACATCTCTGCCGATGTTACAGCTTTGCATTAGCGGTGAGGTCTTACTTTCTTATTATGGATGCAAAACACTTCTGCATATAAACAGCATTCATGAAAACACAGCGGTTATGCATAATGGAGCTTAATTTACCTGAATGATATCAGTCTATCCATCAGAAATCAGGACAGCTACTAGTCAACCAGCCTTCAGCTTAACCTGAAAGGTGTTCATCTGAAGGAATATCAGATGTATTTTATTTTGAAGCAGCCTTGTGGATAACATATTTGACTGCATCTGCATGAAGATCATTTTGACATACATTATAGACTGACTTAGAAGTACTTAGAAGTATTAGGATACACCACTTTGTTGTCAAATACAGGTGTTTCATTAAGAACAGCTGTATAAATCCGGGCACCCAGCCACTCAGTCTACATTACAAACATTTGAATCATTCCAATCTGAAGAGCCCAGTGAACTCACGCATGGCACGAATAAAGGATGGGCAATAAGTCAGTCCACGGCATTCTGAATAATCCACTGTCAACTGCAAGTTGTATTGCTGAAAAGTGGAAGCTTTTAGGAAGAACAGCAACTCAGCCATGAAGTGGCAGCACATAAAGGGTCATTGATTGCTGAGGAGTGTACTGCACAAAAAATGGCCAACTCTCTGCTGACTCAAAAACTGCTCTAAACATTATGTTCTAACATTAAAATCAGGATGAAGAAAAAAAGAGTGCTGGGGCATCGTGGAATGGGTTTACACAGTCACGCAGCTGCATGTAAGACATTTCCAAGCACACACTCGAGGGGGGCGGATGGAGTAAATGTCTGAAATGTTTGCCACATGTTTTACAACTGTAAGGCTTCTCATGTGTGACTGTCAGATCTCCAATCTGTCTAAAATGTTTCCCACATGATAAACAACTGTAAGGCTTCTCTTCTGTGTGGGTTCTCATGTGGACTGTCAGATCTCCACTCTGTCGAAAAGGTTTCCCACATGTTTAACACCTGTGAGGCTTCTCTTCTTTGTGGGTTCTCATGTGGCAAGTCAATTAACCACTCTCTCTAAAATGTTTCCCACATGTTTTACAACTGTAAGGCTTCTGATCTGTGTGGGTTCTCATGTGGACTGTCAGATATCCCCTCTGTCTGAAAAGTTACCCACATGTTTTACAACTATAAGGCTTCTCATCTGTGTGGGTTCTCATGTTGACTGTCAGATTTCCACTCTGTTTAAAATGTTTCCCACATGTTTTACAACTGTAAGGCTTCTCATCTGTGTGGGTTCTCATGTTGACTGTCAGATCTCCAATCTGTCTAAAAGGTTTCCCATGTGTTTCACACCTGTGAGGCTTCTCTTCTTTGTGGGTTCTCATGTGCACTGTCAGATCTCCACTCTTTCTAAAAAGTTTCCCACGTGTTTCACAACTGTAAGGCTTCTCTTCTTTGTCGGTTCTCATGTTGACTGTCAGATCTCCACTCTGTTTAAAATGTTCCCCACATGATTTACAACTGTAAGGCTTCTCTTCTTTGTGGGTTCTCATGTGGCGAGTCAATTAACCACTCCCTCTAAAATGTTTACCACATGTTTACAACTGTAAGGCTTCTCTTCTTTGTGGGTTCTCATGTGGACTGTCAGATCTCCACTCTGTCGAAAAGGTTTTCCACATGTTTTACAACTGTAAGGCTTCTCATCTGTGTGGGTTCTCATGTGGACTGTCAGATCTTCACTCTGTCTAAAATGTTTCCCAAATGCTTTACAACTGTAAGGCTTCTCATCTGTGTGGGTTCTCATGTTGACTGTCAAATCTCCAATCTGTCTAAAAAGTTTCCCACATGTTTCACACCTGTTAGGCGTCTCTTCTTTGTGGGTTCTCATGGGCGCTGTCAGATCTCCACTCTTTCTAAAATGTTTCCCACATTTTTTTACAACTGTAAGGCTTCTCTTCTTTGTCGGTTCTCATGTGGACTGTCAGATATCCACTCTTTCTAAAGTGTTTCCCACATGTTTTAAAACTGTAAGGCTTCTCATCTGTGTGGGTTCTCATGTGGACTGTCAGATCTTCACTCTGTCGAAAAGGTTTCCCACATGTTTCACACCTGTGAGTCTTCTCTTCTTTGTGGGTTCTCATGTGGCGAGT
Source organism: Brachionichthys hirsutus (assembly GCF_040956055.1). NCBI lineage: Eukaryota > Metazoa > Chordata > Actinopteri > Lophiiformes > Brachionichthyidae > Brachionichthys > Brachionichthys hirsutus. The sequence continues at coordinate 257,962 of NW_027180315.1, read as the reverse complement.
CAATCAACCACTCTCTCTATAATGTTTCCCACATGTTTACAACTGTAAGGCTTCTCTTCTTTGTGGGTTCGCACGTGGACTGTCAGATCTCCACTCTGTCTAAAAAGTTTCCCACATGTTTCACACCTGTGAAGGCTCTTCTGTGTGGGTTCTCATGTGGACTGTCAGATCTCAACTCTGTCTGAAAAGTTTCCCACATATTGTTCAACTGTAAGGCTTCTCATCTGTGTAAGTTCTCATGTGGACTGTCAGATCTTCACTCTGTCTAAAATGTTTCCCACATGTTTTACAACTGTAAGGCTTCTCATCTGTGTGGGTTCTCATGTGGACTGTCAGATCTTCACTCTGTCTAAAATGTTTCCCAAATGCTTTACAACTGTAAGGCTTCTCATCTGTGTAGGTTCACATGTGGACTGTAAGATATCCACTCTGTCTGAAAAGTTTCCCACATGTTTTACAACTGTAAGGCTTCTCATCTGTGTGGGTTCTCATGTTGACTGTCAGATCTCCAATCTGTCTAAAAAGTTTCCCACATGTTTCACACCTGTTAGGCTTCTCTTCTTTGTGGGTTCTCATGTGCGCTGTCAGATCTCCACTCTTTCTAAAAAGTTTCCCACGTGTTTCACAACTGTAAGGCTTCTCTTCTTTGTCGGTTCTCATGTGGACTGTCAGATATCCACTCTTTCTAAAGTGTTTCCCACATGTTTTACAACTGTAAGGCTTCTTATCTGTGTGGGTTCTCATGTTGACTGTAAGATATCCACTCTGTCGAAAAGGTTTCCCACATGTTTCACACCTGTGAGTCTTTTCTTCTTTGTGGGTTCTCATGTGGCAAGTCAATTAACCACTCTCTCTAAAATGTTTCCCAAATGCTTTACAACTGTAAGGCTTCTCATCTGTGTAGGTTCACATGTGGACTGTAAGATATCCACTCTGTCTGAAAAGTTTCCCACATGTTTTACAACTGTAAGGCTTCTCTTCTTTGTGGGTTCTCATGTGGACTGTCAGATTTCCACTCTGTCTAAAATGTTTCCCACATTTTTTTACAACTGTAAGGCTTCTCTTCTTTGTCGGTTCTCATGTGGACTGTCAGATATCCACTCTTTCTAAAGTGTTTCCCACATGTTTTAAAACTGTAAGGCTTCTCATCTGTGTGGGTTCTCATGTGGACTGTCAGATCTTCACTCTGTCGAAAAGGTTTCCCACATGTTTCACACCTGTGAGTCTTCTCTTCTTTGTGGGTTCTCATGTGGCGAGTCAATCAACCACTCTCTCTATAATGTTTCCCACATGTTTACAACTGTAAGGCTTCTCTTCTTTGTGGGTTCGCACGTGGACTGTCAGATCTCCACTCTGTCTAAAAAGTTTCCCACATGTTTCACACCTGTGAAGGCTCTTCTGTGTGGGTTCTCATGTGGACTGTCAGATCTCAACTCTGTCTGAAAAGTTTCCCACATATTGTTCAACTGTAAGGCTTCTCATCTGTGTAAGTTCTCATGTGGACTGTCAGATCTTCACTCTGTCTAAAATGTTTCCCACATGTTTTACAACTGTAAGGCTTCTCATCTGTGTGGGTTCTCATGTGGACTGTCAGATCTTCACTCTGTCTAAAATGTTTCCCAAATGCTTTACAACTGTAAGGCTTCTCATCTGTGTAGGTTCACATGTGGACTGTAAGATATCCACTCTGTCTGAAAAGTTTCCCACATGTTTTACAACTGTAAGGCTTCTCATCTGTGTGGGTTCTCATGTTGACTGTCAGATCTCCAATCTGTCTAAAAAGTTTCCCACATGTTTCACACCTGTTAGGCTTCTCTTCTTTGTGGGTTCTCATGTGCGCTGTCAGATCTCCACTCTTTCTAAAAAGTTTCCCACGTGTTTCACAACTGTAAGGCTTCTCTTCTTTGTCGGTTCTCATGTGGACTGTCAGATATCCACTCTTTCTAAAGTGTTTCCCACATGTTTTACAACTGTAAGGCTTCTTATCTGTGTGGGTTCTCATGTTGACTGTAAGATATCCACTCTGTCGAAAAGGTTTCCCACATGTTTCACACCTGTGAGTCTTTTCTTCTTTGTGGGTTCTCATGTGGCAAGTCAATTAACCACTCTCTCTAAAATGTTTCCCAAATGCTTTACAACTGTAAGGCTTCTCATCTGTGTAGGTTCACATGTGGACTGTAAGATATCCACTCTGTCTGAAAAGTTTCCCACATGTTTTACAACTGTAAGGCTTCTCTTCTTTGTGGGTTCTCATGTGGACTGTCAGATTTCCACTCTGTCTAAAAAGTTTCCCACATGTTTAACACCTGTGAGGCTTCTCTTCTTTGTGGGTTCTCACGTGGACTGTCAGATCTCCACTCTTTCTAAAATTTTCCCCACATTTTTTGCAACTGTAAGGCTTCTCTTCTTTGTGGGTTCTCATGTGGACTGTCAGATCTTCACTCTGTCTAAAATGTTTCCCAAATGCTTTACAACTGTAAGGCTTCTCATCTGTGTAGGTTCACATGTGGACTGTAAGATATCCACTCTGTCTGAAAAGTTTCCCACATGTTTTACAACTGTAAGGCTTCTCTTCTTTGTGGGTTCTCATGTGGACTGTCAGATCTCCACTCTGTCTAAAAAGTTTCCCACATGTTTAACACCTGTGAGGCTTCTCTTCTTTGTGGGTTCTCACGTGGACTGTCAGATCTCCACTCTTTCTAAAGTGTTTCCCACCTGTTTTACAACTGTAAGGCTTCTCTTCTTTGTGGGTTCTCATGTGAACTGTCAGATCTCCACTCTGTCGAAAACGTTTCCCACATGTTTCACACCTGTAAGGCTTGTCTCCTTTGTGGGTTTTCATGTGGCGAGTCAATTAACCACTCTCTCTAAAATGTTTCCCACTTGTTTATAACTGTAAGGCTTCTCTTCTTTGTGGGTTCTCATGTGCACTGTCAGATCTCCACTCTTTCTAAAAAGTTTCCCACATGTTTCACACCTGTTAGGCTTCTCTTCTTTGTGGGTTCTCATGTGCGCTGTCAGATCTCCACTCTTTCTAAAAAGTTTCCCACATGTTTCACAACTGGAAGGCTTCTCTTCTTTGTCGGTTCTCATGTGGACTGTCAGATATCCACTCTTTCTAAAGTGTTTCCCACATGTTTTACAACTGTAAGGCTTCTTATCTGTGTGGGTTCTCATGTTGACTGTCAGATCGCCACTCTGTTTAAAATGTTCCCCACATGATTTACAACTGTAAGGCTTCTCTTCTTTGTGGGTTCTCATGTGGACTGTCAGATCTCCACTCTGTCAAAAAGGTTTCCCACATGTTTTACAATTTTACAACTTCATCGACCACCAATACATCAGGCCCCTCTGAAACAATGGCGACATCGGTGACAGGCTGAGCCTCCGCCACATCCAGCAAGACATCCAATGGCAGGAAGTTGACCAGGAGGATCAAGTTGCGATGCACCGTCTTCTCATTGCCTGCTTGGTCCCTGATCTTGTAGATATGCAGGTCTGTCTTAGAAGCAACAACATCATAAACAACTGCCTCCCACTTATCCAACAGCTTCTTCTTCCCTTTCACTCCCTTGTTCGCCAGCAGCACCCGATCTCCAACAGACAATGGTAAGCCTTTAACACGCTTATTGTACTGGTCAGACTGGTGCTTCTGCTCAATAGCACTGTGTCCATGGAAACATTTGAGGGACCGTAGAGTGTTTCCAGACGGACCGTAGACGCGGTCGGACCGGATGTGATCGCGCAAGACCTCCTGTGTGATTTTTGGATAACATACATGACGGCTTTCTGCTACTAATATAATATTAGACACCACCATCGCATAATTCACCCTTTTCGATTACTTTCATTAATTGACGGATTGGATTATCGCTCAGCGTGGAGAACCTCGAGGTATTTATTGACCAGTATTACTCCAGCTGCTGCGCCATGGAGGAATCCGCGTCGGGCGATAATCCCTCCAAGGAAAGAAAGGCCAACTCGGCAACTGATACGGAAGATCTCGGCAACGAAGATATTCCGACTAACATTCTGGACTCCATTAATAAAAAACTGGACGTCTTCTGCATGCTTCACGCCGACGTTAAAGATCTGAAGGCAAGTTTGGAGCTCGCTTATCGTATGATGGCTGAGCTTCAGCGTGAGAACATCGAGCTACGCTCCTTCGTTGCGACTGTATCAGTCAAAATGGAGAAGATTAAAACAGAAAATTAGATGCTCAAAAAGACAGTCCTGGACATTAAGTCACGCAGTATACGAGACAATTTAATATTCTCAGGCATCTCCGAGAGCGCCGCGGACAATCCAGAGTCCTTAATTCACTCAACAGCACCCACACACACACCCCGATATATTATCAAAGAAAACAGAGTTCATATTACAACAACTGAAATACAACGACTTTGAAAATAATAACAAATGAGGCAAGTTTCTGGCGAATCAACTCCATCGTAACAGAGAAAGATCTCTCTAACAGAGAAAGATCTCTCATAACAGCAATTAAAGGGTTAAATGGTGAGTGCACGCAATCACCAGAAGAAATCAATCAGATATTTTACACGTTCTACCACAACTTGTATTCAGCAGCTAATAAACCCAACCCGGAGGATATTGAGGCATTTCTCAGTAATCTGAATATGCCTCAACTATCAACTGAGTATAAGAACATTCTGGAAGCTCCGCTGTCTATAAATGAACTCCATAGCGCCCCCTAGATAGTATGCCTAACGGCAAAGCACCAGGCCCGTACGGTTTCCCGGCTGAATTTATGAAGCATTTCTGGACCATGTTAGCGCCGTTATTTTTCAGATCAGTAACAGAAATTAAAAACAATGGTCATATACGACCATTCGTTATTTCTAAGAAACATACGCACCCCACACTCGCAGCCCTCGCCATCGCCAAGAAAACAATCTCGTTAACTGGAAAAATAAACAGTCTTTAAACATCAACCATTGGTTGAACCTCCTCATAGAACACATATCAATGGAGAAAATCTCTGCTTCCAAAAAAATAAATAAAAAATATTTGAAATATTTTACAGAAAGTTGGTCTCCTTTTATTAAATCATTAAATATAAATATTGCAACCTGATTCTGCCTGCTAGCGAAAGCCACCACAACGATGTAAATGGTAATGCTGCTTACATTTTTTTGCATGACTCATCTTGTTTCTGTTTTCATTTAGGAAACCGGTTTCTGTCTCCAGGACTGAGTGGACCTCAGAAATACATCACCTCCCAGCCATTCTAACTTTCTATGTTTCAGCTCCAGTCTCCAGCTCAATGCTCTCCACACAAGGATGGTTGATCTCCGGGGCTGTTGCATGCTGGGCTAACTCTTCAGGGGCTGTCCCCGTGGCTTAATATGTGCGGTCTCTGCTGGGTGGCGCATGCTTCTCGGGCGGCTGCCGGTGTTCCACTAGGTTGCCATGCCGGGGTGCTGGCCCATGCGTTTGGGATGACACTGAGCTGGCGCAGTCTGTCACTCCTCTGCTGGTAGTAGCGGCCCGGGTCCGGCTGGTGACCTGGCGTGGCCATGGCCCCCTCACCTCCCCTCCCTCCTCCACCCTCCCCATCCCCCGCTCGCCCTCTTCTCCTTGGTCTCGTCTCCTGTCCTGCTTCCCCCTCGCCCCTCTCCCTTCTCCTTCGCCTCCCCTTCTCTGCCCTTGTGGTCTCCCCTTTCCCCTCTCTCCCCGCCTCTCCTCTTCCGGCATCCTGCCTCCCGCCGGCGCCTCGCGACTCCCTCCTTCCTGGGGGCTGGATTATGGGGGATGGGTGGGATGCGTCGGGGGCGGCGCTCGATCCGGGCCCTGTGCATGGTTGGGCCCTCTTACACTTGTGGGTGGGATAGGTGAGGCTGGGGACTACGGTCGGGCTCCCTCCTCCCCCCGCCTGGTTGGCTGGGGCCTCATGTGCTGTGCCTCTTAACTCACCACCTTAGCACAACACATTTGTAAATATACACATAGGGACATGCACCTGGGGGGCCTGGTGCTGGGGGGCGTTCACCGAGCGTCCCTCTGCAACCCCCCCCCCCCCATTTTAATGCACCACATGGGGTCACGTGGGTGCTAGGTTGGGAGATAAGGGGGAGGGCGCAGGGCAGGAGTGCGTTGATGGAGGGTGGGGGGGGGGCTGGGCCGTGGGGGGGACTGGGGAGCTGGGGGGTGTGGGATGGGTGGAGGGTGCTGGGAGGGGGCGGATGGTTGTGGGGGGCGTGGTGTTGGGTGCTGGTGGGGCGCCAGGCCGGCCCGCTGTGCCCCGTGCCGCTGCGCTGGCCTAGGTTTCGTCGGCTGTGTTGGTGTAGGTTGCCCCCGGGCCCTGGGTTGGTTCTTCTGCGTGTGACTCTGGTGGGACCATGGTGGTCGTTCTCAGGTTGCTGTGGCTGCTTGGGGTGATCTGGGGGCTTATGTTGCCATTGTTGGGTCCGGGATGGCTTCCCCATTCTTAGGTGGAGGTTTCACGCATGCCAGATCCACCACTCCGGCACCTATCAAAACTCGTTTAGAGAGTCAACCCCGCACACAGATCTCTGAGTCAGTGGAGGTTGCTGGTTCAGTGTTTGTGGCTCTCACTATGCTCTCCCTCTTTTTCCTCAGATCTCCTGAGAACTTGGTGATCCATACTTTCCTCTAGAGGCTGATGTGAACCTGGTGTATTGGGACAACTCTTGGTGATGATTGGATGGAAGGGGTAGAATTAAGGAGCACAAATAAATCCATTGCACTTTCTTCTCAGAACACTGTGTATTTGTCACTTTTTGTTTGTCCATGTTGTATGTTCACTGCGGTGTGCACAGCCCTCTACGGCGGTAAGCAGGTAATAAAACCAATAAAATATGAATAGGCTAGTCTGCCAAGAGGGCAGGTGACGGTCACAATCACTATAAGAATAAAAATTGCATAGAACTTGTAGGGAATTTCTATAGTAGATGGGATTCCACAACGTAATTACACGCCGACACCACTAGGAACGCACAACATTTAGTTAGTGTTGTAATGACTGATTTCAATGGAATGCATCACAACAGTGACGTCACACACAATGCAGATAAACATGGGCTTAGATTGGCTGGGGCATAGTCCCACCTTCAGGGGACGGAATGACGTGAGGACGAAGCAGGAAGCATCTTTATTCCAACGAAGCGCGGGCACGAGAGCCGTGTTTGAATCTCAGCGCTGATATCTGAACTAACTTGTACTGATCTGTTAATTATATAAATGTCTTAATCTTAACCCACATTCTCCTCATTGAATACGCACCCACAATGGCGAACAAGAACCGGAAGAGGGTTTGGTAAAACCCTACAAACTCTAACAGTGACTGACGTTATGTACGTTTTCACTGTGGAGCAAGAATGCAGACAAGGTAAAAAAAAAAGAAAAAAAAAAAGAACATCACAGGGTCCCACTTGACCCTGAGCAGATGCTGAAAGACTGTGGCCTTGGCGACATTGACATAGAGGGTTGTGAAGTGTCGGGTGAATGGAAAACTTAGTTATAAGTTTTGTTAAAAAGGAAAGTCTTCAATCTACTCTTGAACATAGAGATGGTGTCTGTCTCACAAACCAAAATAGGGAGCCGATTCCACAATAAAGGAGCTTGATAACTGAAGGCTCTGCCCCCTGTCTGCTCTTGGAAATTTCTGCCCAATTTCTTCCTGGGGGCTGGATTATGGGGGATGGGTGGGATGCGTCGGGGGCGGCGCTCGATCCGGGCCCTGTGCATGGTTGGGCCCTCTGACACCTGTGGGTGGGATGGGTACTACGGTCGGGCTCCCTCCTCCCCCCCAGCACATGAGGCTGGGGCCTCATGTGCTGCGCCTCTTAACTCAACACCTTAGCACAACACATTTGTAAATATACACTTAGGGTACATGCACCTGGGAGGCCTGGTGCTGGGGGGCGTTCACCGAGCATCCCTCTGCAACCCCCCCCCCCATTTTAATGCACCACATGGGGTCACGTGGGTGCTAGGCGGGGAGATAAGGGGGAGGGTGCAGGGCAGGAGTGCGCCGTTGCCCTCCTCCGCATCCCCTGTCCGGCCCCAACTGCCCCAAATTTTAACGCACTACATACATTTGTATATAGCACCTGGGTGTTCACACATTCACGGTGTTGGTAAGCTCACCAGGGGGGTTTTGGACAAATTTTGAATGGCCGTAGGTTGGCAATTAAAACCGTATTGAGGCGAAGGGCTGCCTGAGCCTCCGTCAGACTTTTGGACGTCAGGTGACAATGTATTCTGCACATAAGTGACACCCCTGTTGTGCTGTCAGGAAAAATACACTAGGTGGCACCAAAACCTATTTTTCTCTCTTTTCTTAGGGGGGGGACCAAATGGTCCTTATTCTGGCCACTTACCTCATATGGGCAGAATCTTTGCGGGGGGGTCCCAAGCTGTCCAAAGGTAAAGTAATCTGTCCACTTACCTCATATATGCCAAATCAATGGGTCTTGGTGGGGGGGTCACTCGGGGGGTGTCCCCTTGGTCCAAAAGGTAAATATCTTGTCCACTTACCTCATATACCCAAATCAATGGGTCTTGGTGGGGGGGTCACTTGGGGGGCGGTCCAAAAGGTCAATATCTTGCCCACTTACCTCATATACCCAAATCGATGGGTCTTGGTGGGGGGGTCACTTGGGGGTAAGTGGGCAAGTTATCAACCCTATGGACACCCATTGATTTTGGACACATGTGGTAAGTTGGCAAGTTATCGACCCTTTGGACACCGATCGATTTGTGAGACATGTGGTAAGTGGGCAAGTTATTGACCCTTTGGACACCCATTCATTTGGTTCCCCAATAATTTGGGACACATGGGGTAAGTGGGCAAGTTATCGACCCTTTGGACACCCAGTGAGTTGGGAGACATGTGGTAAGTGGGCAAGTTATCGACCCTGTGGACACTGATCAATTTGTGAGACATGTGGTAAGTGGGCAAGTTATGTACCCTTTGGACAGCCATTCATTTGGTGACCCTTTGGACACCCATTGATTTGTGAGACATGTGGTAAGTGGGCAAGTTATCGACCCTTTGGACACCAATTCATTTGGTCCCCCATTAATTTGGGACGCATGTGGTAAGTGGGCATGTTATCGACCCTTTGGACACCCAGTGAGTTGGGAGACATGTGGTAAGTGGGCAAGTTATGTACCCTTTGGACAACCATTGATTTGTGACACATGTGGTAAGTGGACAAGTTATCGACCCTTTGGACACTGTTAGGGATAAAGTCTCTAACATTGTTGTATTAATTTTCAAACGCATCGAAATGAATCAGGCAGAGGCAGGGATCCTTTTTCTCTCTGACGCAGCCAAGACCGGGTGGTCTGGCGCGCTCCTCCAAACCAACTCTGTTCCGCTTCCCGGAACATGTTTATTTATCACCTTCGTAGCTCCACCTCTTGACCCAGTGACATCACAATACCTTTAGGGCGCAAACATCGCTGCCCACCAGATGGGACTGTTCTTCACCTAACAATTACCTTACATTGAAAATTGACTCTAACAGTCCCTCCTGTATTTTTATTGTAAAATTGTAACATTCTTCTGGTTTCTACAAAACATTCAGTGTTAACTAAACATGCTTGAACTAAACTATCAGAAAACAATCATAGAACAAAATCAATACAATCAAGATCAATTCAAATTCAATCAATTCGATCAAATTCCTTCCACAATCCAGCTGCACCTGCGATTATCTTAACGACCCCCAATTCAGGCATTTTAACAATCTTCCTAATACAATGTCAAACATCTCATTCCTCGTCAACAAGGAAAACAAACATGAAAAAACATAAAATCAAATCAGTACAAAAACAATCAACATTCATTTCCACAATCTAAATGTTACTGTCAAACCCTTTATTCACAAATCCTACGTTAACGCATTACCGATGTTTCTCCTAGTTTGAATTACTTTAACATTTTACCAGCATTATCTTCTCTACACTGAAATTTGGAAACAGTGACATGATTATTTTATCTTTATTGCTCCAAAGTTTTAACACATCTGGAACATTCTGAACTCTAAATTAAATTATTACAATGTCTATATTATGGATGGATAATCCTAACAATCTTTTACTGTCTTATTAACTCAACTTGTCACTATAATTTAGCTACTTTTACTTACTCTAATGTTATCAAAAGTCATATGCTTATACACTTTTACGTTGTTGTAGACTTATTACTTCTATTTTAGTATAATTGTTAACCTATCTTTCTATTAACTTCATGCCTATTGGAATATCAAATAGCAATGGTTTAGTTAAATTTAGTTTATGAATTTAAATCTACATCCTGCTCATTAGTGTTATTTGATCTATTTTAGGATTCTAATTGCATCGTACGCTTCTCCACTTAATCATAAATTACTGACAGTTGCAATTAATACAGTATAACGATACCAGGTGTTGGTTAACTACTCCTATGAAACTCTCCTAATCTGCATAGATTACTTTATGACGTTCTTCTAGTCACACATCTCTAGACAAACATTCAAACAGATTACACTTTAGAAAATGCAAACTGTTCTCGGTGTAAGATCAGTCTCGTTGTTCTCGTTCCTTGTCCATCAGCAAATCTTCTTGAAAGTGATTCAGCTTCACTGTCAGTGTTCTTGTCCTGCGTTACACTGTGAGGGTCTCTTCCTCACGGATCTTAAAATGAGTGTGATTCAATCTCTCACCACCTCTCTCTGATCAGACTTCCTGTCTGCATCTCTGGATCAGTTTGGCAAGAGACGTTTCCTCCTACAGTGCAACGGATGGATTCAGGAGGAACTCTGGATGTTCACGTCTCGTTGGTGTCGTCAGCATGACCCTGAGTGGTCCTCCGTTCCTCGGTCCGGACCGTCTGCTGCTTCCTGATGGTTTTCATGAAGACAACACCAAACACGCTCTGTAGATTCGCCCTCCTGTCGGGACAAAAAAAAACTTCGGCAGATCATTTGCTCTCTGGACATCGTTCAGAAAGAGTGTGCTTCATCTATTCACTCAACGCTTCCTCTTCACCAAATCGATGTACTGCATCCATGGCTTTTGGTTTCTTCCGTGCATTGGCCAAACCTCATTTTAGCCTTCTCTACACTAGCCTAGCGCTCTGATATACAGTGACATCTGATCTGCGTGTTGTTTCACATCTTACCACCTGATTCACAAAATCATTACCGTTATAACTAGTTATTATGGCTACTGGAACAGCATTTAGTGATTCTACACATATATATACAGCAAAAAAAAATTTTTTTAGTATTATTTTTATTCTTCCAGAGTAACTATTGATTTAATTACTGCTGTGCAATCCCTCCTGTTTGAACTATGAAAGTATTCCATGGTTCAAACTTGCTTCCATTAGTAAATCTAGTCTACTCTATTAGCATTAGTCTAACTTGGTTAATACAATGTCTCAAAATAATTCCTACTCTTACATCACATTCACAACATATTATGTACATCACTCAATTTGGGATGAAATAAGTTCAAAAGAGTTTCCATGTGCCTCTCACCCTGTGCTCGTCTGAGATGCTCCTATTGAGGTTGCCACGTGTTGGCTGGAAGGTTCATCGCCTCCAGTCCGTCAGGCTTCTCTGCTGTTACTTGAGATGTTCCTTCGACCGTACAGCGCTTCCGTCGGCTGTCGTTTCTGCATCACAGCTTAGCAGTCTCTCCTGGTGTTCCTGGAGCTGTTATAGGCATTTGCAACTCAGAACAAAACACATTCCTTTATTGACACACGATAAAATCTTTGAACCTCTTCCTTCCTTCATTTCGTGTTTCACTATTGAGAACCCATATGTTGGCAGAGTTTATCTGCTCCCAGTCCAGTCCGGGACCCTCCTGCTATGGTAGAAAAAGCAATAGCATTAAATTTACATGTTATATTCACAAATGTCAAGTTCCCAATTCACATCTGAATTGATTCAAGTCTGTCTCTAGTCGTCTCATCTTCCTTCAGTCTGAAGTCAGTCTCTAACCTCCTTATCTGTCTTGTACCGTACAGTCAAAAGTCTCTTTAGATGTGTGCGTGTGTTTGTGCAATTACCTGTCTGCCGTTGAATCATCACCAATTATTTTAGATTTTATTTAGATCCTGAGATTACTTTCGTTTTTAATCTAATTAAACTGTCTGTTCTTGATGACTCCCTGTGGCTCGCATTCCACAGAGTCATAAAAGTTGGGGGGTGATCTGGTACATCCCCATTCCTGTGTTTAGCTAAGCAAATGGTGGGGGACGAGTAGCTTCAAACGTGTCCCAAGACCGAGCGGACTTGAGAGGGCCCGTCTCATTTCCACTCAGCCATAAAAAGACAGGCATTCAGTCAGTCGTCCTCCTTGAACCCACCATTTTGTGATTTTACCTCCACTATGCTGATCTGGGGTTTTGTTAAAAGGCGTTAGATATTTTATTTTTATTTATTTTTAATTCTGTGCAAGCACTTTGAGCTTGTCTTGGTCATCATCCTGGCGCTGTGGCCTGCCTGTGGTCTCCATGCAGCGTCATCCGATGCCATGTGGCATGTCTTCGTCTCTTGTCTGTCTTCACCATCCAGCATTCCTTTGTCTCCTCTTTTTTCTTCTCCTCAGCTTCATATTCTTACATCTCCTTCAACCTTCTTTGTCTTCCAAAACTTTCTCAAACAAAAGGCGTCTCCAGAATCATCCGCATATCAATGGCTGCAGAGACGTGGTTCTGTCATGCTAATTTGGAATTCACAAAGACTTTTTCTGCTTAAACCTCCATTTTGTAGTTGTCCTGGTCTCCATCTTGGAGCTGCCATGTGGTCTCCGCATGCTGTTTCGCCATGCTGCGTCTTTGTCTCTTCTGAAACGCTCAAAACAATCTTTACACATCATATTTCTTACGTTACATTTCCAACACTTACCACATTCCGGTTTCTTTTCCTCAACTTAGCTGTTCCTCCACACATTCTCAATACTTTCCATATACTCACCGGTTCCATTGCACTTTCTTCTCAGAAAACAAACAAAAAAGCACTGTGTCCATGGGCCAATACCATAGCAGAGGGAAGATCCTCCATTAGTGACTTGATGTAGGTGTTTTAGTCACAAACCGAATCATCATGAAGGACGTTCATGGAGATCCATGGGTAATCGGGGAACTCTCCCAAACATAAGGTAGAAGGGCGCAAATCCTGTCGTTTCGTGAGCTGTGCAGTTATACACAAACGTCAAGGACTGAAGCATTTGCGGCCACTTCTGCTTGGTTCTTGGAGGCAAAGACCTTAGCATATTCCCCAATGTTCTGTTGAACCTCTCTGTGACGCCATTGCCCATGGGGTGGTACGGAGTAGTACGAGACTTGATGACGCCACCCATCTCCAACAACTCCGCCACCAACTCACTCTCAAGACTCGAACCCTTGTCTGAGTGGATGTGCTGGGGAAAGCCATAAATGCAGAAGAACCCCTCCCAAAGTTTCTTAGCCACACTCTTCGCCGATTGGTTGTGACAAGGGACAACGCATGCGCCAACTTAGTAAAATGGTCGGTGACCACAGGGACATCTACTGACTTGTTATTACTGTCCTCAGCTGACCAAAAGTCAATGCACACGAGTTCCAGAGGTGCACTGGTCTTAATGTTCTCCAGCGGGGCTCTGGCGGACGGCTCAGGAGTCTTACTGAGATTGCACCTCGGACACTGCCTTACGTAGTCACGCACATCCTTCTCCATATCATGCCAAAAGAAACGCTGACGAGCCAGCGTTAGGGTGCGAGGCTGCCCTTGATGACCAGCGTTGTCATGGATGCCAGAGAGCACAGATGGCTTAAGGGATCCTGGGACAACGAACTGGAAGTGTTTGTGTCTGGAGAAAGGATCCGTTGTGACACGATACAGAATCCTATCCAAAATGGCTAACCTATCCCACTGCTTCAGAATTCTCAAAGCCTGTTGACCCTCATGGCTACGCTCATGCCTGGAGGGCCTTTGTTTCCTGTTCACGTAGAAGGCAACCCTGGAAACAATGGCATCACTCTCCTGGTGGGACTGGAGCACACTTTTGGACAACACAGAGGAAAGGCAAGGTTCAGGTCCAATAACTGCACCAAGACGATCAGCGAGAGAAGTAGCACGATGCCTGGAAGCAACCTCCCAATCACTGGATGCGGACAGGACAGTGGAGACCTCATCCTCGGACATAGAGACATTGACGGCAGTGGAGAATGGTGGGTCAGCCAATGACTGTGGTTGGCAGGTCAGGTGAAAAGCATCCTGCACAGAGTCCTCCCTCATTACACAAGCCCGCTGCAAAAGATCAGCATATGGCTCTGAGAGCAGACAATCTGCCAAAGGTTTGACAAAAGGCTTCCTGCTCAATGCATCCACCACCACGTTGAGCCTGCCAGGGACGTATTTAATGTCAAAATTATATGGTGCCAGCTTTGAGACAAGCATCCAGCTTTGGCTTGGTCAAGATGTACGTGAGCGGGTTATTATCAGTCCAAACGGTGAACTGATGACCCTTGAGCCAATGGCTGAACTTGTCACAAGCCGCCCATTTAAGAGCCAGAAACTCAAGTCTGTGAGCAGGGTACTTAGCCTGGCTGCGGCTCAGGGACTTGCTGGCAAAAGCAACAGGCCTTGCTCTCACTTCACCTGCAGGAACCTGAGAAAGCACGGCTCCAAGATCGTCAGTGGAGAGGATAAAAGGTTTCTCAAAGTCTGGATGTGCCAGTACAGCACAATCAAGAAGCGTCATCTTCAGTTTCTCAAAGGCTATCTCGCACTCAGGGGTCCAGTCCTGTGGCTTCAACTGCCTGTACGTGCCAGGTCTCCCCCTACCCTGAGCACCCTTAATCCTCCTCTTTTGCCCCGCAGTTAAAGCATGTAGTGGCTTAGCAATACGGGAGCAGGCTGGTATGAAGTGCTGATAGAACAGGACCATTCCAAGAAAAGATCTGACCTTCTACTGGGATGGAGTACAGCCATCGGGTTCCATCAGATCCTCCTTCTTAAATTTGGAAATCGCGTTCACCTTCTCCTGATCTACAGAGACACCGCCAGTGCTCACAACATGTCCAAGGAATCTTACTGATCCCCTAAGAAAATGACACTTCTTCTGTGAGAGCTTCAAGTTACTGGACCTCAGCTGGGAGAAGACAACACTGAGTCGACTCAACGACTCTTCCTCAGAGGGCGCAAACACCAACAAGTAGCATAGAAGGCTGGTGAAGTTAAGGTCACCGAATATGCTGAACATCATCCGCATAAAAGAGGCAGGACTGTTGCAGAGGCCTTGGGGCAAGCGGTTGTACTCGTACAGGCCGAGGGGATTAGTAAAGGCTGTGTAATGCTTGTCAGATTCATGGAGAGGGATGTTGTAAAATCCCGCGGTCAGATCCATAGTGCTAAAGAAAGCTTTACCCCCGAGGGCAGCGAGACAATCTGACTGGTGGGGCAGAGGATGGGCGTCCTTAACAGTTCTAGCGTTAAGCCAGCGAAAGTCAGTACATATCCGCAAACCTCCTGACTTCTTCCACGCCAACACCAGTGGAGAAGCATATTCACAATTTACGGATTATGCCTCTCATCTCCATCTCAGACAGAACTTCTCTCAACTTCTGAAAATGAGCAGGTGGCACTCTACAGAACGGCAGCCTGAAGGGGCGGTCATCAGCAAGGTGAATCCAATAGACAAACGCCTTCGCTTCCCCACAGTCCAGACTACCCCTGGAGAACACATCCTGGAAGCTCAACAACAGGTCAGCCAGCTTGCTCTTCCATTCACCCGACACTTCACAACCCTCTATGTCAATGTCGCCAAGGCCACAGTCTTTCAGCATCTGCTCAGGGTCAAGTGGGACCCTGTGATGTTCTTTTTTTTTTTCTTTTTTTTTTACCTTGTCTGCATTCTTGCTCCACAGTGAAAACGTACATAACGTCAGTCACTGTTAGAGTTTGTAGGGTTTTACCAAACCCTCTTCCGGTTCTTGTTCGCCATTGTGGGTGCGTATTCAATGAGGAGAATGTGGGTTAAGATTAAGACATTTATATAATTAACAGATCAGTACAAGTTAGTTCAGATATCAGCGCTGAGATTCAAACACGGCTCTCGTGCCCGCGCTTCGTTGGAATAAAGATGCTTCCTGCTTCGTCCTCACGTCATTCCGTCCCCTGAAGGTGGGACTATGCCCCAGCCAATCTAAGCCCATGTTTATCTGCATTGTGTGTGACGTCACTGTTGTGATGCATTCCATTGAAATCAGTCATTACAACACTAACTAAATGTTGTGCGTTCCTAGTGGTGTCGGCGTGTAATTACGTTGTGGAATCCCATCTACTATAGAAATTCCCTACAAGTTCTATGCAATTTTTATTCTTATAGTGATTGTGACCGTCACCTGCCCTCTTGGCAGACTAGCCTATTCATATTTTATTGGTTTTATTACCTGCTTACCGCCGTAGAGGGCTGTGCACACCGCAGTGAACATACAACATGGACAAACAAAAAGTGACAAATACACAGTGTTCTGAGAAGAAAGTGCAATGGATTTATTTGTGCTCCTTAATTCTACCCCTTCCATCCAATCATCACCAAGAGTTGTCCCAATACACCAGGTTCACATCAGCCTCTAGAGGAAAGTATGGATCACCAAGTTCTCAGGAGATCTGAGGAAAAAGAGGGAGAGCATAGTGAGAGCCACAAACACTGAACCAGCAACCTCCACTGACTCAGAGATCTGTGTGCGGGGTTGACTCTCTAAACGAGTTTTGATAGGTGCCGGAGTGGTGGATCTGGCATGCGTGAAACCTCCACCTAAGAATGGGGAAGCCATCCCGGACCCAACAATGGCAACATAAGCCCCCAGATCACCCCAAGCAGCCACAGCAACCTGAGAACGGCCACCATGGTCCCACCAGAGTCACACGCAGAAGAACCAACCCAGGGCCCGGGGGCAACCTACACCAACACAGCCGACGAAACCTAGGCCAGCGCAGCGGCACGGGGCACAGCGGGCCGGCCTGGCGCCCCACCAGCACCCAACACCACGCCCCCCACAACCATCCGCCCCCTCCCAGCACCCTCCACCCATCCCACACCCCCCAGCTCCCCAGTCCCCCCCACGGCCCAGCCCCCCCCCCCACCCTCCATCAACGCACTCCTGCCCTGCGCCCTCCCCCTTATCTCCCAACCTAGCACCCACGTGACCCCATGTGGTGCATTAAAATGGGGGGGGGGGGGGGGGGGGTTGCAGAGGGACGCTCGGTGAACGCCCCCCAGCACCAGGCCCCCCAGGTGCATGTCCCTATGTGTATATTTACAAATGTGTTGTGCTAAGGTGGTGAGTTAAGAGGCACAGCACATGAGGCCCCAGCCAACCAGGCGGGGGGAGGAGGGAGCCCGACCGTAGTCCCCAGCCTCACCTATCCCACCCACAAGTGTAAGAGGGCCCAACCATGCACAGGGCCCGGATCGAGCGCCGCCCCCGACGCATCCCACCCATCCCCCATAATCCAGCCCCCAGGAAGGAGGGAGTCGCGAGGCGCCGGCGGGAGGCAGGATGCCGGAAGAGGAGAGGCGGGGAGAGAGGGGAAAGGGGAGACCACAAGGGCAGAGAAGGGGAGGCGAAGGAGAAGGGAGAGGGGCGAGGGGGAAGCAGGACAGGAGACGAGACCAAGGAGAAGAGGGCGAGCGGGGGATGGGGAGGGTGGAGGAGGGAGGGGAGGTGAGGGGGCCATGGCCACGCCAGGTCACCAGCCGGACCCGGGCCGCTACTACCAGCAGAGGAGTGACAGACTGCGCCAGCTCAGTGTCATCCCAAACGCATGGGCCAGCACCCCGGCATGGCAACCTAGTGGAACACCGGCAGCCGCCCGAGAAGCATGCGCCACCCAGCAGAGACCGCACATATTAAGCCACGGGGACAGCCCCTGAAGAGTTAGCCCAGCATGCAACAGCCCCGGAGATCAACCATCCTTGTGTGGAGAACATTGAGCTGGAGACTGGAGCTGAAACATAGAAAGTTAGAATGGCTGGGAGGTGATGTATTTCTGAGGTCCACTCAGTCCTGGAGACAGAAACCGGTTTCCTAAATGAAAACAGAAACAAGATGAGTCATGCAAAAAAATGTAAGCAGCATTACCATTTACATCGTTGTGGTGGCTTTCGCTAGCAGGCAGAATCAGGTTGCAATATTTATATTTAATGATTTAATAAAAGGAGACCAACTTTCTGTAAAATATTTCAAATATTTTTTATTTATTTTTTTGGAAGCAGAGATTTTCTCCATTGATATGTGTTCTATGAGGAGGTTCAACCAATGGTTGATGTTTAAAGACTGTTTATTTTTCCAGTTAACGAGATTGTTTTCTTGGCGATGGCGAGGGCTGCGAGTGTGGGGTGCGTATGTTTCTTAGAAATAACGAATGGTCGTATATGACCATTGTTTTTAATTTCTGTTACTGATCTGAAAAATAACGGCGCTAACATGGTCCAGAAATGCTTCATAAATTCAGCCGGGAAACCGTACGGGCCTGGTGCTTTGCCGTTAGGCATACTATCTAGGGGGCGCTATGGAGTTCATTTATAGACAGCGGAGCTTCCAGAATGTTCTTATACTCAGTTGATAGTTGAGGCATATTCAGATTACTGAGAAATGCCTCAATATCCTCCGGGTTGGGTTTATTAGCTGCTGAATACAAGTTGTGGTAGAACGTGTAAAATATCTGATTGATTTCTTCTGGTGATTGCGTGCACTCACCATTTAACCCTTTAATTGCTGTTATGAGAGATCTTTCTCTGTTAGAGAGATCTTTCTCTGTTACGATGGAGTTGATTCGCCAGAAACTTGCCTCATTTGTTATTATTTTCAAAGTCGTTGTATTTCAGTTGTTGTAATATGAACTCTGTTTTCTTTGATAATATATCGGGGTGTGTGTGTGGGTGCTGTTGAGTGAATTAAGGACTCTGGATTGTCCGCGGCGCTCTCGGAGATGCCTGAGAATATTAAATTGTCTCGTATACTGCGTGACTTAATGTCCAGGACTGTCTTTTTGAGCATCTAATTTTCTGTTTTAATCTTCTCCATTTTGACTGATACAGTCGCAACGAAGGAGCGTAGCTCGATGTTCTCACGCTGAAGCTCAGCCATCATACGATAAGCGAGCTCCAAACTTGCCTTCAGATCTTTAACGTCGGCGTGAAGCATGCAGAAGACGTCCAGTTTTTTATTAATGGAGTCCAGAATGTTAGTCGGAATATCTTCGTTGCCGAGATCTTCCGTATCAGTTGCCGAGTTGGCCTTTCTTTTCTTGGAGGGATTATCGCCCGACGCGGATTCCTCCATGGCGCAGCAGCTGGAGTAATACTGGTCAATAAATACCTCGAGGTTCTCCACGCTGAGCGATAATCCAATCCGTCAATTAATGAAAGTAATCGAAAAGGGTGAATTATGCGATGGTGGTGTCTAATATTATATTAGTAGCAGAAAGCCGTCATGTATGTTATCCAAAAATCACACAGGAGGTCTTGCGCGATCACATCCGGTCCGACCGCGTCTACGGTCCGTCTGGAAACACTCTACGGTCCCTCAAATGTTTCCATGGACACAGTGCTATTGAGCAGAAGCACCAGTCTGACCAGTACAATAAGCGTGTTAAAGGCTTACCATTGTCTGTTGGAGATCGGGTGCTGCTGGCGAACAAGGGAGTGAAAGGGAAGAAGAAGCTGTTGGATAAGTGGGAGGCAGTTGTTTATGATGTTGTTGCTTCTAAGACAGACCTGCATATCTACAAGATCAGGGACCAAGCAGGCAATGAGAAGACGGTGCATCGCAACTTGATCCTCCTGGTCAACTTCCTGCCATTGGATGTCTTGCTGGATGTGGCGGAGGCTCAGCCTGTCACCGATGTCGCCATTGTTTCAGAGGGGCCTGATGTATTGGTGGTCGATGAAGGGGCTGTGTCATCCTTGCCCAGCGCCACTCCGAGTATTGTTGTGTCCAGTGTTGACCGTACCTCATCATGGGTTCAGCAGCAGTCGCCCGACGAAGGGGGGGACCTGTCGTGTGATTCCTCCGTTGGGCTTGCTAGCGTCCCTTTGGCCTTCCATGTTGAGTTGAACGATCCCTCTGACGGGCCCCAAGCCACTGATCTCGCCGCTATCTTACCACGCGCTTTGGATTGTCAAACCGGTCTGTAGATTGATTGAGTCTCTGTTTGCCCCGGAAAGGGTTAAGTGTGGGGAGATGCTAACTGTTGCATGTCTTCTCCCCCTTTAGTTTGGGCTGGACTGTATGCTAGCGACGCATATCGATGTTCTTTTATTTTATATGTCAACCAGGTATGTTTGTAGGCCCTTTTCGTATATGATCGCGGAAGAGTTTGGGCTGTACTGTATGCTAGCGACGCATATCGATGTTCTTTTATTTTATACCAGATTAAACGGAGAGTGCCTCCAAACGTTCCCGCTGTATGCCGTGGCTCCTTCCTGCATCACACGCTGCATGAAATTACACAACGCAGAAGTCCACCGGTCACTAGTGATGTGTCGGTCGTGATCGGATCCGGTTCTAAGAACCGGATCTTTGAAGTGAACGACAAGAGCCGGTTCCCGTCATCGGGAGCCAATTGGGAGCCAAAAAGATTTTTCTGTTAAAGTCTAACGTGATTGGTCGCGATGTGGGTGGGCGTCTGTGTGTCCACAACGAGCGGGGGGCGGAGGGAGGGGGTGTTTCCACACATGCAGCACAGCGAGCGGACGAAACGAAAGGGAGGCAGGGAGAGAGAGCACTTTAGACGAGAGACAAACGATGCGCTAGAAAGGGTAAGGAAAAAACGAGTGATAGAAAACGTAGTAAAATCTGGACACGTGTTAATGCGACTGACGGAACAAAGGCAAAATAAAATAAAGTAAGCTCGTATCTTGAGGAGCCGCTTATACAAAGAAGTGCAGACCCCCAAGCGTTCAGTCTCCCCACGTCTTACACACGGAGCTTGTATCGTGGCAACATCTGCGCCTTCAGAGAGAATCTTCTCCAGAACAGGACAGAAAGGAGAAACAGGATCAGCCCCTCCAAGCTGAGCCACTTGGTTTTCTTTGATGCCAATCTTCAGTAAAACAGTAGAACTGTTACCGGATGCTGCTTTATCTTTTGCACTTTTTAATTTATGTTTTCTTGATGTGTTGTTTGAGATTTACATGCAGAGATTTGACCTTGTTCTCTGTGAGATGTGTGTTTGGTATTTTATATTATATAATATGTTTTTTGTAGCTAATAGTGCAAATAGGATATAAATAAAGACATTTAATAAACATTTGATATATTGTATGTTTTTACATTAGTAGCTAATGTTAAAAAATGCACATGATTTTGTATTAAATTAATTTTGTCAACAACAACAACAACAAATCTGAGGAGCCACTTGGGAGCCAAAAGAGCCGGTTCTTATTAGTGAGCCGAGCCGAAAGAACCGGCTCTCTGAAAAGAGCCGGAATGCCTATCACTACCGGTCACACCTGTACATACCTACCGGTCGAGGTATACCTATAGCTACTTCCTGGGGGGACCTGGAAAAAGAGAAGTTTTATTTATTTTTATTTTATCACAAGCACTTATGAGCCAGTGCACCAAAAACCATCCCCAAACATAAACCTAACCAGCCAGTGCCATGATCCGATTGTGTATATATTTTCCTCTTCCTTTTTTTACTGGGAAATTTAATGGTTGCAGAACCTTAATGAAAAACAAGATTATTCAGAGTATTGACCACAAACTTTAATGGTGATTTGAGGTTTACACTGATCCTTCTCAGTATTAGGAAGATATGGGCTGTAAAAAGGAAAGAATATGGTGGAAAGGTTTTTTTTATGATCTAGGGTCTGTAAGAGACCCTAGAGAGAGAATTTAGTTTATGTTATGATGTGTGCCTTAAGCCGTGGGCCTTCTCACGATTTTATTATTCTCGCATAATGACAATAAATTATCTTGAATCTTGAATCTTGAATCTTGTAAATATGGGGTTGTGTGGGGTATTTTTGATGGGTCTTTTATTATTTCTGTTTTTTTGTGATCTTTTTTAAAGTTTTATTTTGAGTGTAGTATGTTTTTAAAAATAATTGTGTAATTTTCTTATTTAGCCAACAGGTGAGGTTGATTGTGAATAATCAGGCTGTCGTCAGGTGTTTTTGATGAGGTGGCCATTTTGGATTCCCAGCCAATGAGAAACCCAGATTCACGGGCCATACCTCTTCCTGTTGGTGACATGTATATATTCGACTTCCTCCCTTCTGCTCGTTTCGCATCTCACCTCTGAGGAAGGCACATTGCCGAAAAGTTAGAAGCGCATACGTTTTCAAAGCTCGAGGTTTACCGTATTTTCACAACCATCGGGCCAGGGGTGGGCAAACTTTTTGACGTGCGGGCCACATTGGGTTTGAAATTTTGACAGAGGGGCTGGGCCAGGAGCATTTGGATCAGTGTTTGGCACAGATACACTAAAGCGCTGCGTGTCGTGTGCAAACCTCATAGCACAGTAAACACACAGATAAATGTACAACCCAATTTACTAACAGTGTGTACGAAGAACTGCGTCTTTCAAATGTGCAAAATAGCCCTAATCCAGGTAGTACGTTTGTCTCAATGAATATGCAAGATGCGGCATTTACACATATTTTGGCACAACAGTGTGAGGAGAAATGTAAATAGATTAAAATAGCACAGGCACAGTGATCTTTCAAACCCGGTGATTGCATCCGTTTTTAATAAATTTCACATGAACGTGTAAAGTTAAAGAAATCGACATTTATTGAAAAAAGATGATCACTTTCAACATTCAAAACATATCAAAACACGAAATTCTAAATCTCAATCATTTCTGCTGCACTCATTGTTGTTCCACTGCTGTGCATAAATGCGCACTTCATCAAAAGGACGGGCTTTATTGATCATGACGCTGGACGTCTGCTCACACACGTAGGTCGAGCCAAACAACAGCAGCATCTTCTGTGCCGTCCTCCGGACGTTTGGAAACGTTGCTTTGTTAAGTGAGACATAAAAGTCATTCAGGTTAAGAGACTTGGACTTATCCTTTGAGGCAGAGTCGGACTGAAGATCGATCAGTTCCAGCTGCAGCTCCTGCGGTGCGGTTTCAGGGTCTTGGGACGGGACACCAGCTGAAGTGATGCATCATTTTTTTTTTTTTAATCAAAGAAGCGACGGCAGAACTCTGTGCAGGAGCCGTCCGTTCTTGCGTTGATTGCTTGCTGGCGTAGTTTGCATCCTTCGTGGCAAAGTGACGGCTGATATTATATTCTTTAAAACCCGCAACGGCTTCTTGGCATATCAGACATGCGGCCGCAGATCGGGTTTCGGTGAAAAGAAATCTTGTTGTCCACTCTTTATTAAACACTCGGCCCTCATCGTCTACTTTGCTTTTCTTTGGTGCGCTCATTTCTCCAGTGGGGTTCAGATAGCAATGGGGAAAAAGAAACTAAAGCAGAGTAACACGCTACACGCCAACGGTGGTCAGTGCGCCATCTGCTGGTGAAACACGGGTATTGCAGGGACAAAATGAAAGTTATGATTTTGAATTTTTTGGTAATTGGACAAGTTCGGCGGGCCGTATTGAAAAGCATAACGGGCCGTGGTTTGCCCATGTCTGCATTAGACGCACGGAAAAGTCTAAAATGATCTTCAAAATGTCCCGAACGCCCTATGGTCCGCGGGCCCTATGTTTTGTTGTAAGGCTGACTCAGTCGGGCGCCTCGCGGAGTGATACGTACTAGCTGCGCTTTGCCACAGTATTATGGCGTGCTGACAAAGCGGAGTTCCAACTCGAGGCCGCCGGTCCTGCAGCAGAACACGGGAATAGAGCAGCAGCGAGAGAATCCAGCATTAATGAATCAGTGGAGGAAGGAGAGGAAGCAAGAAGACCTGAAGCAACTCGGCTTCTGCGATCTGCGACTCCGGGCACGTCGATCTCACCGATACGGTCTAAACCGGCGTGAAGCAAGCTAACGGGCTAACTAGCTTATCATCATCATCCCCGTTGTGTTAACCAAAGAACTCCAACCGCTCAACATTAAACTGCGGGCTGCGCTGGATGACCACAGTTTCACTAGGAGTGGAAGGCAGCGCAGCACCACAGTTTGTGACTGGAGTGTAGCTGCTTGGGCTAACTGTCTGCTAGCATTGTTGTTCCGAGCCTTCGCAGAAGTCGACATCATTTCCGAGGCGCCGCCGCACGGAAAGTGACTGACAGCGAAGAAAGGGAGCCTGGCATGCTTGACGGAGATCTAGCGCAGCTCTTCAATACAGAAACAGAGGATGAGGACTTTGATGGGTTTGATTAATGATGATTAAAAAAACTCACAAACCGGCGCAAAGGCGTGTCGTGCAACAAAGTGGAAAAATCTAAACATTTCCAAGGCCTAGCCTTGTGAGTGAGCTAGCCTCACCTACGGCGCCCATAAGGGACGCTAAAAACCCTACAAGACAGAGATCTAGAATCCCCACAAGAAAACTAAACACAATTATCATTACCTCTCCCTGCACACAGACACCATGTGTTAGCCTTAGCAACAGTGTGTCATGTAGCATGCAACCCCAACTGTAGATGTTCTTCTTCGTCATCCTCAGAACCGGTGGGAACATGAACGCCACGTCTCAGGCATTCCCTCAGGTTCCCTACGGCTCCTCCTTCCTTGGATTCCCGTTTCAGCCGGGCCTCCTGCTCCATCATCAGGTCGGCGGGGGCATGGCCTCCCCCACCGCTCTGTCAATACACTCAATCATAGCCGCCATATATATAGTATACAACGGCCTCCACCTGCCATAAAATTCCCTACAACTGCATCTACTCAACACAATAACATTCCCCATTACTTCCCTTCATTAATCAAAAGCATCCGAAACACAATATCCTATAATTTCATTGTTATTTGCTCCAAATCCTGAAAAGCCTCCGTCTAGAACAACCAGATTAAACACGCAGCGTTCCGTAACAGAACATTAACTTTACCAGCTAGTCATGAATCTCTAAATGTTAGTAGTTTAATATGTATTTTGAGAGGTGCCTGTAACTAGTCATGAACTGACTTAACCCCTGGTAGGATTAGTAAACATTGATCATTTTATTGCACACAGCTGATCCTATCATCTTTATTGGACGCTCTCTAACAATGTTATCCCCCCTCAGGTTAGTTGGTCAGTTGGTTATATGCATTCAGGACGTCCCGTGGAATTCCCATGTTGTTGACGGGACTGGATTTCCTTTGCACAGGTCTGGATCTCTGGACCTGAATGGGTGAAAGAAAAGAGAGCCAGAGACACGCCTCCCTGTCTGTCCTGTCCAGGTGTCTTTGCCATGTGGTCTTCACCACACCTCTCGCCTTCTGCTCTGGCCAAAGCTAACTTTGCAGCCAGTCGATGTTCCAGCCCTCACTGAGCTATGAAATGAATCATTCTCTAACTATGCTTGTGATGATGTCACTGGACGATGCTCATCGTCACCGCCTGGGGAATCCACATCGTCTCCATCAGCTGATCTGTCCTGTCCACACAATAATCCTAAATGATCCTCCCCTGAATATCTGCTCATTCCTCAAACCAACCTGATTCCTGTCTACTCTCACATGCGAGAGGATTCAAAATGTAAACCTGCTCCTCACCGGGACGCTGTCAGGAGCACCGGGCTGATGGCCCGCGTCTCCGTTATATGTCCCCTCATCAAAGAGAAAGTCCTCCTCTGTAAGATCCCCGTGATCCTCCTCTCAATATGGCAAAACACAATTTTAATCAGTCAATCTACTATTACTCACAACAAAATATACTACTACTACTACTCCTTACTTCTAGTCCTGTTCAAGTCTAGCTGCACTCGCTTCTTCTCTTCCGCTCCACATTCTCCATCATTCTGCTCTGATGACGCTGCACACCTGAAGTCATTCACTTTCTATCCATCTACTCCGTTTGACTTCTGTCTCCCTGAGACTCTCATTCACACACGCTACTCTATCGTACTCCTGCTCTCCTTCACCGCTGTCCTGCGCTACTCTACTACTGAACTAATATATAACTCCTCCAGTTTATTATTATTCAACGCATCCTCCCTGACTATTCTACATCCTAAAAACTATACGGTCATTATTAGAACACAATCCCAGCCTAACTTAACTATCTATCCCGTGTTCCACACGGGGCTCCTCTCATTCTTATACTCACCTTCTCCCATCTTCTCCTCTTCCTCCGTCTCACTCAGGTGTTTTCCGGTCTCACCGAGTCCTCTCTCCGTTTCCGTTGGTGGGTCAGCTCCGATGTTGCGGGACTCGTGCCACCAATCACTGATCCTCTGGATGTTTCCTTTCATCTCCAGGCTGCACTGTGCTTCTGTACAGCCTGAGGGGATCCCAGGTTCTGGTCACAATGTTGTTCTCTCAGAACCCACTCTCTGGGTTCAGTCTCCTGGTGCGACGTCTGGGTCCTGCAGAAGATTTTCTTGCACAGGGGGAAAAAAGCTGTGCTGTCCGTCGCCGTCCGTCATCTCCTGCTCTCGGCCTGACATCACAGGCCAGATTGTCCACCCGTCTCTTGCTTCTTTTCTGCTCGGACCAGCAGAAGTCCGTCTCGTCATTTTCGTCGTCTAGTCATACAGTCTCCAATTCACATCTGAATTGAGTCATGTCTTTGTCTTAAAGTAGTCCCAATATTCATGTCACATGTACACGTCACATGTACTTACAAGTTTCTAGAAATTTGCTCATGTAATTACAAGATAATTACAACTTCAGCCCTAGTGTTTACAAGATAATTAATATTTCAGCTCAGGTAAGGATGCCACATGCTCAGATGAGTAGAATTTTGTTTCTCACCTTCTGGACGCTCAGTGGGCCACAGAGCTTCACCGACTGGGCCGTGTGGTGGTGCCATTCTCTCCGGTGGGGCCTAAGAAGGGCCTTCCCCTTTCTTGACATTTCAGTCATTTAATAATGTGCTTTAAATGAGAGTGCGTAACTCTTGCTACTACTGGATCTCCCTCTCATGAGAGCCGTGTTCTTAAAACACAGCCCTCACTACATGAGGCTCATCTATATGCATGTGTGTGTCTTTAACAAAGTGTGACTTGCCCCCACCACACAGCACCGAGGTCAGGCATCCCCCCTAGTCCCCTGCTGATCCCAGGCATCTGTATTCCCAGATGAAGCAAACAATTTTATTGACCCACAGTATGAACTGTCTTTGTAGTGTCCCCCTCCCTCAGGTCTGGAATTCGGCCCCCCTCCCATTTGGGGCAGTAAGGGTGTGTTAGGTGTGTGATAAGTGGCAATCCCCCTGCTGACTAGAAAAACAATCCGAGTTACATTTTTAACTATACAACTGAGGCCTCACTGGGCCATAAAAGGCCTATTATTATTCAGACTACGCGTTTATCCTCCTGTGCTCGTCATGTTTGTGTGTGCGTGCGTTTTACCTGTTCTCGTCTGTCGCTGGTTCATCATCAACGGTCTTCACCATCCTGTGCTTCCAACCCCCTACTCCTGTCCCCCTTAGCATGTGTGTTTGTTCTTAAGACTCCCTGTGGCTACTGTCTTTTGTTTCGGAGCCATAAAAGTGAGGGGATGAGCAAATGGTGGGGGTCGAATGGCCTCAAACGTGTCCCAAGAGCCAGCGGAAGTGAGAGGGCCCCTTCTCACTCCACAGCTCCATCAAAAGACAGTCATCCAGCCATTCGTCCTCCCTGAACCCACCATTTTGTGATTGTACCCCCACTATTCTGATCTGGGGTTTTCTTAAATTGTCTCCTCTCTAATCCTGTGTAGACCTGCATCCAGTGCTCCGGTCTGGAGGTCGTCGCTTCAGCTGTTGTCCTGCTCGCCATCTTGTGTCCGTGCGATGCCGCTCTGTCTGCACCTGGAAGATATTCTTAAACTCTTTAAGCATCATTTTTCCTTATTACACGTGTCCTTCTGTCATACTTACCCGTTCTCCATTGTCTTCCAGTTCTCCCTTCTTTTTTAAACAACTTTTTCCTTCACTTACCGAAACACATGCCTTCTTCTTCTTAGAAGTCATACATCATCAGTTGTTTCTTCAACCAGTATCTTATTACTGCTTTGCAATTCTACATATGTTTCTATGTTTAGGAGTTTATTCTCAGGTGGGGGTTTTGTCTCCCTCGAATGGATAGGACAGGGCTGCAGTTCCCCCCCCCATCCATTCTTCTTTTACTTAGATCAACCTTAGATCTCCATGCTCCCCCACGCTAGCTGTGTGTGTGTGTGTGTGTGTGTGTGTTCCATTCACAGCAAGTTTGCATATCATCTCCCCCCCCTTGGTCCCGCCGGTGAGCCAGCAGCAGTCATTTTGTGACCCAGCGTCTCACTATTTGCTTCCATTCAAACAGACAATCGATTTTCCCTACCTAAACTAGTTATTAGACGTCTTCCCGAACCCCGCTTTATTTTAATTTTATTCCTATACCCAGAGAGCAGGGCTCGAAACCTCTACACGGCAGCTTTTGTTCTCTCTGGGTCTATTCCTATTCCCCAGGGAGTAGGGCTTCAAACCTCTAACTTAGTGTTGCTTTTAGCTCTCCTGGGTTTACCTATTTCCAGAGAGTAGGGCTCGAAACCTCTACACGGCAGCTTTCTTTCTCTCTGGGCCTATTCCTATATCCTGAGAGAAGGGCTTCAAACCTCTAAATTAGTGTTGCTTTTACTTCTGCAGGTTTACAAATTAGTACAGTACGTGAACTGGGACCTCCAACCCGTTTCCGCCTCTTTTAGTTCAAACGTGTCCACAAGGGTGGTCCCAACCCGTTGCTTTCGGAAGCTTCTTCTGCAGAGAACGACCGCGACTTTAAACACATTCTTTTATGTGGACAGCGGGGTCCATTGTTTTTATATAGCGCTCCTTTAAACCGTTCTATTTATCCCCCCTTATCGTCACCGACTGCACTGATCTGTGTCGTCCGTGTGCTATTCACAGAACGCAAGCTTTAACCTTACTTTATTCGACAGGCTTTACTTCAGATACACGCTCATGCAAGGCCACGCTACTATCTGGCAGAATTAATCAGTGGGTTCTGCTCACCTTGTTGTTTGCGCTGATCAGATACAGCGTGGCCTCCCTGAGCGATCGATCACCTCACAGGAGACCCGGGTCGCGGCATCATCTGTTAGGGTTTACCTCAAACCCTCCCCGATTCTTCTTCTCCGTGTGGGTGCGTGGTCAATAAAGAGGATTT
This sequence comes from Brachionichthys hirsutus, assembly GCF_040956055.1. Lineage (NCBI taxonomy): Eukaryota > Metazoa > Chordata > Actinopteri > Lophiiformes > Brachionichthyidae > Brachionichthys > Brachionichthys hirsutus. The sequence goes on along the minus strand of NW_027180315.1, from coordinate 228,749 downwards.
GGGTCATGATTAAGATATTTATATAATATGCAGATCAATACAAGTTGGTTCAGATATCAGCGCTGAGGTTCGATCCTGCTCCGTGTGTGAGTCTCAGGTCCGAACAAAGGGCCGCCCTCTGCGTCCGTGTCTTTCTATGTCCATGAGTCCGGCCCCCTCCAGGTGGGGGTCCCGCCCCAGCCAATCTAAGCCCATGTTTATCTGTGTTGTGTGACATCACTGTTGTGATGCCTTCAATTGAAATCAGTCATTACAATAACAAACTAAACGTGGTGCGTTCCTAGTGGTGTCGGCATGTAATTACTTTGTGGAATCCCATCTAAATACGGAAATTCCCTACAGTACCGAACTATTTTGCTCCTGCTTTATTTTGCGCACCTATCATGCCGGCGCTTTTTGAGATGCGCGCCCTTTGTATGTTTAAAATACCAAAAAATCAGCTGTTAATGAGACAGCGCCGAATCAGCAAGTGCGTCATAAGGTCGTGAAAATACGGTAATTCATTTGAAGGACTGGTTGGGGGAACTTTTTATCCTTTAAAGGAGACTTCTTTTAATGCAGCATAAATATGCACGCAAACAAATGTCTCAACATCTTGTAACTTTGCGTACTTATAGATGACATAGGTGGCTGGAACTGGATAAATCTTGGGGACAAATTATTTAATGAAAGGGCAAAGTTTGGATATAAAAACCCGACTCTGATCTAATGGCGGCGCACTGTGATGCAGCGGCTTCTCAGGCTCCCAGTCTTGGCTTTAGTTTAAGTGAGTGTGAGCGGGTAAAGTACAGTGTTACTGAGCTTTTGAGCGTCAACGAAGCTCAGTCGACGACTCTTCCACCAACTCTCAGAGCCACGCTCGGAAGGCTTCAGCTTCTAAGGACATCGGGCTGGCGCAGCAGAGTTCAGCGGCCCGGAGGCAAGCGGAGACGGTGCGCTCGGAAGCAGAAGAGGGGCAAGCGGGGCAGCCTGTTAGCTAGGCTAAAGGCTAACCCGACGCGACCGGCTGTTCCATCGTTCTTTCCGGCTAACATTCGCCCTAACCCTAACCCTTGATAACAAGATTGACCTACTGCGGCTGTGACTAAATGCCTACAAAGAGATGAGGAACTGCTGTGTGCTTCTCCCAACGGAAATGTGGCTAAATTACAACATGCCGGACTCTGCTGTTCAGATCGACAACATGCTACTCTTCCGCAGTGCCCGGTGGCTACCTGGTTGATCCTGCCAGTAGCATATGCTTGTCTCAAAGATTAAGCCATGCAAGTCCACGTACACACGGCCGGTACAGTGAAACTGCGAATGGCTCACTAAATCAGTTATGGTTTCTTTGATCACTCAACCGTTACTTGGATGACTGTGGCGATGCTGTGTACTTGTATACGAGTATATATTATCAGTGAGGTCAGTGAGAAGTGTTCTGTCTGGTTTTGGTTCCTGGAAACATGTGACATAGTCTTCTGCCATAACTCGCTCAGATATGATGTGTCTATTGTCCTCCCTGTCCATTTTTCCTGTCCCCTCAGTGGATTTGTGAACTTCCTGCTGTTGGGAAATGTGCTAATGTTTGTGGATTATTGTTTACTATACTGCAACTGGTCCCTACATCTATCCTCGAATTATAAAATGATTTTCTACCTGCATGGTAACTCTTGGTCCTGTAAACTTGTCTGGCCCACGTATAGCCGGACCCTGACCTCCCTCTCGTGACCTGGTCAAATCCAAAGACGAAAAACCCCACGCATGAAACATCCTCCCTTTAACTGAAATTTGGTCCGTCAGAACCGAGCGCAGCGATAACCGTTCATACGGCCTTCTGTATGCACCTGCTAGAACAGTTTAGATTAGGAGCTGGTTGTTTCCTTCTGTCCGTGACTTCTTCTCTTAGTTTAGACACACATGTCCATGCATCCCTCCCTCCCTGGCCTCACATACATAAGGAGACATGAAACCTCCCATGAAATGCTGACCCCTGCCCTGTAATGATGGAAGATGAATGTATGGAATGAATGAAGTTGTGAGTTTGACATTATATAGCTACAGGTTATAGCCAGGGCTAGCACACTACTCCTGCTTTCTCCTTGCCATTCCACTTGGGCTTGATGGGGATCAATGATTTAGTGAGTGCTGTGTTGAGAACGCAGCACTCAAAAGGGGAAGATCCAGATCCTTTGTATCGACTCTTGATCCCTGGACCAGGACACGCGCACTAACCTCACCTACGACGTCCATAAGGGACACTAAAAACCCTATAAGACAGAGATCCGAAGATCTCCACAGCGAAAACTAAACACAATCATCATTACCTCTCCCTGCGCACAGTCACCATGTGTTAGCCTTAGCAACAGTGTGTCATGTAGCATGCAAACCCCAACTACAGATGATGGTCTTCGTCATCGTCCTCAGAATCAGTGGGAACATGAATGCCATGGCGTACGAGGCAGTCTATCGGGTCCTCTCAGTTCCCCTCATCCTCGGAGACCCGCTCCAGCAGGGCCTCTCTCTCCGCCATCTGGTAGGGTGGGGGCTTACCAACCTCCCCTACCGAATGCTCAAGACACCTGATCACCAACTGGCGAATACATGATATACAGCAGCATCCGCAAAGCACACCCATCATCGCAACCAATGATATGATTAGACTACCAATCACCCCTTTCCACCTACCAAACCACCTCTCCATCATGTCCCCAAAAGGATTAGATATGCCAGAATGTTCCGTCAATTCATTAGACAGAGCCCTAAGCCCCTTACGAGTCTTTGTGAGGCTGCCATCCAGGGCTGTATTATTGGGAATAAAAGTGCAGCAACTGTCACCAAACATAGAACATACTCCCCCATTTTCGGCCAACAACCAGTCTAAAGCTATCCTATTCTGATATGCAACGAGATAGGTGGCCTACAACTGAGCATGCACTGCTTCAAATCCGTCCCGGGTACAGTTTGTCAAACGCTGAACATTGTAATGCACATAATTAATCCTATCCACGAGTCATCCACAAGAAAAGGGACTCGAAACCCCCCGCCACTTGATCCGCCAGTTTGTATTCATCAGGGACGCCATGAGGGATTCCTATGGGGTCAATATAAACTGGGCTCCCTGCAAACGGGTCCGGACCACCGCTCCTCCTTCTTCTGGTTAACATGGTGGGAATCGGATCAGTATTGGTCCACAACGTAATCTCCTTCTCCGCCACGGCATAGATCTGTATGGGTGAAAGAAGGGAAACAAGTGCACATCTCCCTGCCCAATTTGGGGCCAAGTATCCATACAACGCACGACCACCACAAAACCAACAGGCATCTGCCCTGGCAATAGTTAACTCAGCAGCCACCGCCTGAGTAGTAGGGTTATGATGGTATTTACATAAATGTCGGTCTAAATGTCCAACAAAGAAAGAATGGGTCGATTCCGCTTCCCCAAACACGCAGGTCAGTCTGATTCAAGGTAGGCGAAAACAATGGTGGAGTATCATTTACAGGCGTCATGGAATACATTTTATCCCGTCCATCACAGTGTTCGTTAAAATTCTCCACAGACATCAGATGTATTAAACATACTGGTGAACCCATCATATGACTCAAAACCTCCTTTTTCCATGGCAATGGGTATCGGCAACAAGGTGGGAAGACCAACCGAGCACGCCACACAGTCACCTCGTTTTGCATCCTTAAACGCAGTTTCCATCATATCTAGCCATGAATTTCTCTGAGACATCCCAGTGTCAGCTCCTGTTGAGTTATGAAATTATATTTTTTCAGCGTCAAACAATTGTACCTTAGTTGATTGCTCTGGAGGAGGGTTAGTGTCCCTACTTAAGAAATCAGCTGATCTATACTGCACCCTTGCCAAGCCCAGCGGGTCCTTTCCTGAAACGTCTGCTCCTAACCAACCATATGCTGATTCCTTACTGTTCATACAGGTGGGTGGACTCAGATGTAAACCTGCATCATAATTGGACACAGTCAACAGTACTGGATTAATGGCCTGGGTTCCCCTTATTTGTCCCCTTACTAAAGAGAAATTCCATCCCATTAAGTTTGTGTGCGTCCACTTTCCAACCATAGGCGAAGATATAATTCAACTTAGCACATCCCCTGTTGACCATAATACAAAGATACAACTCCTCCATTTTGTAACTATACGTAGAGCAATCCAAGACATCACACACATCAAACTGAAATCTTTGTGTACTTCCCAAAGTGTAGTTGAGTGTCACACGGCTGCCATACCTCTGTTGACAATGATCTAATTTAGTGTTCTCCACCACCTCCCTTGTAATTCGACGATTGAATGCCTCTACTTCGAGTATTCCAGCACCCTGTCATTTCAAAAACAGACGGCAAACACTGTCCAACCCATGGTCCACCACAAGGTGGTGCCAAAGGGACCTCCCCTCTTACTCTGCATCGCTTTCATGGTTGTCTTCTCTTGTCGTCCCGGTTTCTGTCAATTCACTCAGGTGCTTTCTGATTTCTCTGAGCTCTCTTTCCGTTGGTGGAGTGGTCTTAATACACTGGGACTTATGCCACCAATTGCTAATCTTGTGATCTTGCAATTTTACCTTTAGGTTGTATTGTGTGCTTTGTACAACATGAAAAGGTCCCAAGTATCGGGGCTCCGACCACCTCCGGTTATGGTGCTTCTTCAGGACCCACTCTCCAGGTATCACCACATCTGGTGTGACAGATTCCTGCAACAAAGTTTCTTGTACAGATTGGGACAGGAGCAATACTGCAGAATTAAGGCGAGAGATGTAGTCTGATATTTCTTCTTGTTCCTTCAACGTGAAGGCATCCCCCGTCGGGCTATTTACAAAAGGACAGGGCATTTTTTGGCCTGTCAACACTTCATGTGGAGTCAAACCATGGGCTGAAGTAGGGGCGGTCGCTCCACCAACCCTTGTGATTGTGGGTGGTACACTGCTCCATATTTGTGTTGGATGCCAAAAATTGTTCAACTGTCTGAAGGCTTCCATTCTTGAAATGTGTTCCATTATCAGACCTGATCTGTTTAGGAAGGCCATATCTCGGGATTAAATCCTGTGTCAACCATTTTATGACCTCCTTTGCCGTCTCCTTTTTAGTGGGGATTGCCTCAACCCATCTAGAAAACGTATCCACTGCCAGCAGGAGGTATTGGTACCCCCCCACTTTGTTGTCTGCTCCCATGTCCATGTATTCGATCACAACCTCCTTCCATGGGTAGCTCGGCACTGGAGATCCTCCCATTCCTGTTTTCAGCGTTGACTTCACATTAAATTTCAAACACACGTCACATGTATTTACAAAATACTTACAAATGTCCGGCAATTAGGGATGCCACCAAGTCAACTGGATCATATTCTGCAGCCTCCCTACTGAGTGATGCCCCCTGAAATGACTTTCTTGGCATAGTACCTGCAAAAGGCCACTAGGTGCCACTATCTTCCCTTCCTGTGATCTCCAAATCCCATCAGTGTTTGACTTTGTTGCACCTTTTTCCAGCCACTGTTGTTTTTCAATAGGAGCTGCTGCTTCTTGTGCCTCCCTAATCTCAGTCGCTCCTCTCTGTGTCTGGACATTTCCTTCACTCCTACCTACAAATTGCAGAGCAGGTGTGGGCTGATAATTAGCTGCTTCTTTGGCTGCTAAATCTGCGCTGGAATTCCCATGTGCCTCAAAAGAATTTTCTTTAGAATGTCCCGCCACCGTAATTAATGCAATTCATTTAGGTAGTTTAACTAATTCAGCTACACTCAAAAGAAGATCGTGATGTTTGACTGGTGCACATGTGGTGGTCAAAGTCATGCAGCCATGTCTATAAGAAGAGCCCTGTAGACATAAGCTGAATCAGTGTAAATGTTCAGTCTTACCTTCTGCCAGGTGACACGCCCGGTGAACCGCAAAGAGCTCAGCTGACTGGGCCGAGTGTGGTGGTGCCAGTTTTTGCTTCTTCTAGGGTTGAGAAAGCGTTTGCTCTCTGTCTGTCTGGTGTAGTTATGGCTTATGCTGCAACTACTCGTCCCGTCTGTCTGTCAAAGTGGCCATCTTCAATGTTGGAGAGCATAGTGTACGGGTTCGGCGTATCATAAGTGGACGTAACCAAGGCAGCATTAATCTCTCAGATCATGCACCAATCGGTACGTGTCCCTTCCCGGCTTCTTCACAGGATGAATCGGTGTATTGTACTCCGAAGAGCATTTTACCAATACACCAGCGTCCACCAGGCCAGAAATGATCTTCGCTATCCCATCCTTTTTCTCCTCCGTCATCGGGTATTGCGGGACCCGAATGGGCCCGACACCTGCTCTCAACTAAAACCTGACCGGAGTGAGATAACTGCAAAGCCCCACATCAGCTCCACCCTTGGACCACAAGGTGGCCGGCAGATTCCTCAGGAGGGAGGGGGCCTCAAGTGAATCCGTGTTCTCTCGTGCATGCGTCCTTGACAATAGCTGCACTTCTGGTAGTTGTGAAACCCAACCTGGTTCACATTTCAATCTGTACATATTGTCAGTCGCGCAAAAAAACAAATCCTCTCTGCTCAACACTGGTGTCCATTTCAAGCTTCTTGCCTTTTTCACCATGGGGCCGAGATTCTTAGCTTCACCCCCTGTCCTTGCAAGCAGTGTGATGTGCGGCACACTGTCGGGCAATTGATACAAAACCTCCGACTCTTCATGCAATGTCACTTCCGCTGCCACACCCGCCGGTCCTATGAACACATCACCCATTTGGATGTCCGGCGTGTGGCCCGTAACGGACGACCGTTCCATCAGTGCAGACCACAGTTCCTCATATTCTTTGATCATATGAGACGCGTCGTCCTGCATCAAATAATTGTATGTGCAATGGGCGGGGTCATATGGATCAGTGTAGGATCTGAGATTGTGTATCCATGGCAACCATCTGTCTACCTGTTTTTAACACTGAAGCGTCGAAATTCATCAACTTACCCCACCACACAAGCGCACCAGAGTCAGTCGGTCCTTCCTCCGCGGTCACCTGGAGCATGCAGCGGTGAACTTTACCATTCAGAAAAAGAATATCAGTCGATGACTTTCTGCACACCACAGAGGCTCCCGGTCGGCACAAAGATGAATAGGACATTTGTTGTTGACTAAGAAGTGATGCTGAAATGATAAATCATCAAAATCACATTTTACGGGCGCACTTAAGAAGCAGTTTTCAGGTTTACCCGAAAATCCAACCACACTTACATAAGCGAACGATAGAGGGAGACTGCTGTTGATCGTACTGTACCTGGCACCTGTGTCTACCATAAAAGGCAAACAATTACCATTGACCCGTATTTCCAAAACTCCCTCAGGATATTTATCCTCGTCACAGGTTGGATCTCGGCCTCCCTATTGGGGCATCATATGTTGATTGGGTGGCTGTTGATTCCGAGGCTGTGGTGGCGTCCCTCCCTGTTGCTACATTCAACCTAATCTTTCCCTCAAAACATGAAAGATTAGGTTGAATATAGCACTGTGGCTGATGTTCTTGAAACGTTTGGTACCCCCGTCCCCTGACGGGCCCATTACCGGATCGGTAACCTCCTCGGGTCCGCCCATTTGGATCCCCTCTCATTCCCCTATTATAACCATTTCCATTCACATAGGGGCGATCTGTGATCCAATGACCAAAATTTCCACAGGCAAAGCATCAATCTGTCCTGAGCATCTGTCCCCTCAGATGGCCATTGTTCCCTCTCCATGGTACCAGGCTTTGCTGGAACATTGAGCTCTGGCTAACTGTAATTGGATTTTAGTCAGCTCAGAGTCCATTTCGGTCTTTTCAGTCGCGTACTTTTCAAAAAAGTGAGTCACATACTTAGCCCATTGTTCTGGGGATTTCACTGCTAAATCCCAGCTGGTAGACTTATGATCTGTTTAGGAAGGCTAAACCTAGGCTGGTAGACTTATGTCTACCAGCTGGGATTGTACTTTGGGCTCCAATGACTGGACCAACGTCTGTCTAAACCAGACATGGGCAAACCACGGCCCGCGGGCCGTATACGGCCCGTTATGCTTTTCAATACGGCCCGCCGAACTTGTCCAATTACCAAAGAAATTCAAAATCATAACCTTCATTTTGTCCCTGTAATACCCGTGTTTCACCAGCAGATGGCGCACTGACCATCGGTGGCGCATAGCATATTACTCTGCTTTCGTTTCGTTTTCCCTGCTCTCTGACCCCGTCTGTAGAAATGAGCGGACCAAAGAAAAGCAAAGTAGACGGTGAGGGCCGAGTGTTTAATAAAGAGCGGAAAACAAGATTTCTTTTCACCGAAATCCGATCTACGGCTGCATGTCTGATATGCCAAGAAGCCGTTGCAGGTTTTAAAGAATATAATATCAGCCGGCACTTTGCCGCGAAGCATGCAAACTACGCCAGCAAGCAATCAATGCAAGAACGGGAGGCTCCTGCACAGAGTTCTGCCGTCGCTTTTCTGATTTAAAAAAAAAAAAAAAACAAAAAAAAAAAATGATGCGTTACTTCAGCTGGTGTCCCATCCCGTCACAAGACCCTGAAACCGACCCGCAGGAGCTGCAGTTGGAACTGATCGATCTTCAGTCCGACTCCGCCTCAAAGGATAAGTTCAAGTCTCTTAACCTGAATGACTTTAATGCCTCACTTAACGAAGCCACGTTTTCAAACCTCCGGAGGGCGGAACAGAAGATGCTGCTGTTTGGCTCGACCTACGTGTGTGAGCAGACGTTCAGCGTCATGATCAATAAAGCCCGTTCTTTTAATGAAGTGCACATTTATGCACAGCAGTGGAACAACAATGAGTGCAGCAGAAATGATTGAAATTTAGTGTTTTGTGTTTTGATACGTTTTGAATGTTGAAAGTGATCATCTTTGTTCAATAAATGTTGATTTCGTTAACTTTACGCGTTCAAGTGAAATTTATTAAAAACAGATGCAATCACCAGGTTTGACAGATCAGTGTCATGAATAATGAATATATATTTATTAGATAGAATGTTAGAGTACAAGTACAGTCACACCGTAGCATGTATTACAGTACAAATAACGTCAAACATCCTGTCTAAGAGGAGCATTTCAAAAAAGCCCTTGTGGGCTTGTTTCCGTTGAAAGTCCTTCGTACATAAATCATCCACAAAAAAAAAAAAAAAAAAAAAAAAAAATCCAATATTAAATTACGCAATTGATGCAACGTAACATTAGAAAGACAAAAATAAAATGTTATTACACCGCCAGTGCAAACTAACAATTAATCTAAAATAAATTACACCACTGATGCGAAATGACAATAAATAACTTACATAAATTACAATAAATTACTAAAGCAATTAATACGTGCAACATCGGTGGACAAAAAAAAAAGGTGGGGGGGTTTGACCCGGAGAGAGTCGTGATGACTATCTCCGTTTCTGTCAAATAGTTTAATCTATTTACATTTCTCCTCACACTGTTGTGCCAAAATGTGTAAATGCTGCATCTTGCATATTCATTGAGACAAACGTACTACCTGCATTAGGGCTATTTTGCACATTTGAAAGACGCAGTTCTTCGTACACACTGTTAGTAAAGCGGGTTGTACATTTGTCTGTGTTTACTGTGCTATGAGGTTTGCACACTACACGCAGCGCTTTAGTATATCTGGGCCAAACACTCATCCAAAAGCTCCTGGCCCGGCCCCTCTGTCAAAATTTCAAACCCAATGTGGCCCACATGTCAAAAAGTTTGCCCACCCCTGGTCTAAACAGTGCTTCTGTTGCATCAGTAAAATCTCCCATCTGATTCTCCCACACTGTCCTGCAACATCTGATGTACTCTGCACCGGTCTCCCCTACTTTAGGCTTGCATGTCATTAACTCAGTCCCGCTTACCAACCCTAGGAAAATGACGTCTTATCTCCGGCCACAGATGGGGAACCGCAACGTCTATTAATGGTGTGTCATTTTCCAAATCTTCTGTCTCTGGTCAGGTGAGCCCTCACTGCATTCCTAAAATCACCTAAACCTAGAATGTGACCTGTTGCATCAATAAATGTGGTTATCCACGCATCTCCACCGTCTCTAGATGGATGGTAATTTCTCTCTGATGTGCTCTGCATCTGACAATGTGAATGGTGCGTAGGTGTGCGTTACCTGTCCGTCGCCATCCCTTGTCAGGCGCAGTGGCGTCGCATAGTTTGGGTTTTTCTTCGGGTGTCCTCTGAGATCAAATTTTCTTACTTTATATTTTTGAAATCTCACATCATCTCTTGCTTTAGGCCTGACATCCCTGTCCTCAGGCTGTCCGTCTTCCTCTTCCCTGCTTGGGCCAGCAGAAACCTCTGCCTCGTCGTTCCCTTCATCTGTTCTTAAACTCTCCAAGTCACATCTGAATTGGGTCATGTCTTTGTCCAGCGCCTCCCTAGCTGCCCTCATTTTACGTTCAATTGAGTCCTTTAGTTCCGTGTAGTTTAGTTGTGTACTGTCTTCTTGTTCAGTGTCGTCATATGTCTCCAAGACTCTGTCTTTGATGTGTAGCATTGCTTGTTGGTTCGCTCGAGTGGGGGTTTGGTTCGGTGTAACCTGAGCCTTATCTAACATCTGCTTAGCCTCTGCATAAGGATTGTGGGGTGGGGGTTGAGGAGGTGCAGAATGTCTCCCTTCGGTCATGTCCTTAAAAGGATTTGTCGCCTTTTGCCCCACTTGATTTTGGAGGGCCCTTCCCCCACCAAGTGGTGCTTTACGACCCGGACATGTGGAGACGCCACATAACTTCAGATGGAGCAGTTCTTGATTGATTCCTTTTGTGATTCCTTTTTATATAATTAACAGATCAGTACAAGTTAGTTCAGATATCAGTGCTGAGATTCCAACACAGCTGTCGTGCCCGCGCTTGGTTGGAAAGAAGATGCTTCCTGCTTCGTCCCCAAGTCAGCCCCTCCCCTGAAGGCCGGAATTTGCCCCAGCCAGTCTAAGCCCATGTTTATCTGTGTTGTGCGTGACGTCACCGTTGTGATGCATTCAATTGAAATCAGTCATGACAACACTAAATTAAATGTGGTGCGTTCCTAGTGGTGTCGGCATGTAATTACATTGTGGAATCCATTTAATACGGAAATTCCCTACGTCTTTCGGACCCCTCTCTAAATCTCACTTTATTCCAAGAGTACAGGTCTTGAAATCCCTAAGCGCTGCTTTTTTACTCCGGAACCCTAATTAGAATTATACGTCAAAACCGTCTGTAAACAATTTACGCTGCTTTTATTTAACGTAGAGCCAAATCAATATTGCACCTGGCTGGGTCTTGAAGCCGTTTTTGCGCTGCCTTTAGCCACGCGATGTAATTAATCTGTAGTGCTGGACCCGTTGCCTGTCGCTAACGCACTCACAACCGGGCCAAGTAGGCCTGATCGCCTATCTAATATTTAATCTTTTCGTCCTGGGGTCTTGAAACCCGCCGTGCTGCTTTTCAGGGCATTAATTACCACACAGACTATATTTTAATATGTGAGAGGACAAATTGTGGTATAATCATTCATAACCAATGCAGTTTTCAGATTGCTTCTCTGCAGAGACCAACCACGTTTTCAAATGCCTTTTTTTTTTTTTTTTTAAGAGTTTTATGCAATTTTATTTTTTTTATTGTGATTGTGACCGTCACCTGCCCTCTTGGCAGACTAGCCTATCATATATTATTAAGTTTTAATTCCAGCTTTCTGCCGTAGAGGGCTGTGCACACCACAGTAAAACACGAAACATATAACATGGACAAACAAAAAATGACAAATACAGTGTTCTGAAAAAGTGCAACGGATTTATTTGTGCTCCTTGATTCTATCCCTTCCACCATCACCAAGAGTTGTCCCAATACACCACGTTCTCATCAGTCTCTGGAGGAAAGTCTTGATCATCAAGGTCTCAGGAGATCTGAGGAAGAAGAGGGAGAGCATAGTGAGAGCCACAAACACTGACCCAGCAACCTCCACTAACTCAGAGATCTGTGTGCGGGATTGACTCTCTAAACAAGTTTTGATAGATGCTGGAGTGGTGGATCTGGCATGCGTGAAACCTCCACCTAAGAACGGGGCAGCCATCCCGGACCCAGCAATGGCAACATAAGCCCCCAGATCACCCCAAGCAGCCACAGCAACCCAAGAACGACCACCATGGCCCCACCAGAGCCACACGCAGAATAACCAGTCCAGGGCCCGGGGGCAACTTACACCAACACAGCCGACGAAACCTAGGCCAGCGCAGCGGCACGGGGCACAGCGGGCCGGCCTGGCGCCCCACCAGCACCCAACACCACGCCCCCCCCCCGCCCCCACCGCACCCCTCCCCCCCACCACCCAACCCACCGCCGAGCTCGGGCAACCCCCCAACCCAGCGAACCAGCGTCTGGGGAACGGGAGTAGACAGTGCAGGGGCTTCAGCCCTATCCGACCCTATACAGCCATTTGGGAGGAGAGTATTATTTCCTGGGATGGAGAGTAGGGAGCAAGAGGCTGGACCACCGTCCCACCCCAAGCCCAGCCCGCTAAGGCCCCACAGGCCGCGCCAAGGCCAAAAATAAATAAACTGATTGTGACCCCCCCCCCCCCTACCCTGTCTATACGGCTCCCCAGATCCCAGACTGGGGAACCCTCCCAACACCGTGAATGTGTGGACACCCAGGTGCTATATACACATGTATGTAGTGCGTTACAATTTGGGGCAGGAGGGGCCAGACGGGGGATGCGGAGGAGGGCAACGGCGCACTCCTGCCCTGCGCCCTCCCCCTTATCTCCCCGCCTAGCACCCACGTAACCCCATGTGGTGCATTAAAATGGGGGGGGGGGGGGGTTGCAGGGGGACGCTCGGTGAACGCCCCCCAGCACCAGGCCCCCCAGGTGCATGTACCCTGTGTATATTACAAATGTGTTGTGCTAAGGTGGTGAGTTAAGAGGCGCAGCACATGAGGCCCCAGCCGACCAGGCGGGGGGAGGAGGGAGCCCGACCATAGTCCCCAGCCTCACCCATCCCACCCACAGCTGTCAGAGGGCCCAACCATGCACAGGGCCTGGATCGAGCGCCGCCCCCGACGCATCCCACCCATCCCCCATAATCAAGCCCCCAGGAAGGAGGGAGCCGTGAGGCCCCGGCGGGAGGCAGGATGCCGGAAGAGGAGATGCGGGGAGAGAGGGGAAGGGGGAGACCACGAGGGGAGAGAAAGGGAGGCAAAGGAGAGGGGTGAGGGGGAGGCAGGACAGGAGACGAGACCAAGGAGAAGAGGGCGAGCGGGGACGGGGAGGGTGGAGGAGAGAGGTCAGGGATGAGGATGTGGAGGTGAGGGGGCCATGGCCACGCCAGGTCACCAGCCGGACCCGGGCCGCTACTACCAGCAGAGGAGTGACAGACTGCGCCAGCTCAGTGTCATCCCGAACGCATAGGCCAGCACCCCCGCATGGCAACCTAGCGGTACACCGGCGGCCGCCCGAGAAGCATGTGCCACCCAGCAGAGGCCCGAGGAGCCGGGTTGCACATATCAAGCCACGGGGACAGCCCCAGAGTTAGCCCAGCATGCAACAGCCCCGGAGATCAACCATCCTTGTGTGGAGAACATTGAGCTGGAGACTGGAGCTGAAACATAGAAAGTTAGAATGGCTGGGAGGTGATGTATTTCTGAGGTCCACTCGGTCCTGGATACAGAAACCGGGTTCCTAAATGAAAACAGAAACAAGATGAGTCATGCCAAAAAAAAAAAATTGTAAGCAGCATTACCATTTACATCGTTGTGGTGGCTTTCGCTAGCAGGCAGAATCAGGTTGCAATATTTATATTTAATGATTTAATAAAAGGAGACCAACTTTCTGTAAAATATTTCAAATATTTTTTATTTATTTTTTTGGAAGCAGAGATTTTCTCCATTGATATGTGTTCTATGAGGAGGTTCAACCAATGGTTGATGTTTAAAGACTGTTTATTTTTCCAGTTAACGAGGATTGTTAACTGGAAAAATGGACGACAGTTTATGTGATACTGCGACCCAGAAATCCTGGACGGGTGAGCACAACCACATGGCATGGAAATAAGTGTCAGCAGTATTTTGGGGGCATTGAGAACAGATTTCAGATTCAGAAAAGCCCATTTTCTTCATCATATATTGAGTAATGTGTGTTCTATGAAGGATCTTATACTGGATGAGTTGGAGATTTCTGTGTTTTGTCATTTTAAATACATTTTCACAGATTTGTGTCCAAAAGTCATGATCTAAGGTTCGTGACAGATCCGTCTCCCATTTTGAGATGGGAAGAAGTATCGTATCTGTGCTTGAGAGGAGTTTATAAATCTTAGAAAGGGTCTTTTTAACTGTCGGGGAAATCTTTGTGACTTCCATAACAAACACAGGTGGCTGAGGCGGGCCCCGGAGCGTTGGATTTCTTTTCTTAATTGTATTCTTTACTTGAAGATAGTGAAGGAAATTTCCGCTTCCGAGTTCATATTTTTGGAACAATTTTGTAGATGACATAAACGTATTGCCATGAAAGAGATGATGGAGTTGAGAGATTCCCTTCTGTTCCCACATACCTACATGGAAAGGTTGATTGCTAGCCTGAAAGTCAGGGTTATTCCAGATTGGAGAGAACATGCAGGGTTCCAGTTTAGAATTTGTAACTTCTAACGCTTTCCACCAGGCGGACAAGGTGGAAGAAATCATCGGGTTTTTAAAACAGTTATGCCGTTTGATGGTTGTTGTGATAAAGGGGAGATCTGCGAGTCTAATATCCTTGCAGTCCTTCTGTTCCAATTCTAACCAGTAATTAGAGTCTCTATTCGGGTGCATCCATAGTACAATATATTGTAGCTGGTTAGCCAAGTAATAATTCATAAAATTTGGCGCTTCCAGGCCTCCCTTAGATTTACTCCTCTGAAGGGTAGATGAACTAATTCTTGCTTTTTTATTTTTCCAGTAGAATTTGGTGATGGCTGAATCCAACGATTGGAAGCAGTTGGAAGTTGGTTTAAATGGAATCATTGAAAATAAATTTATTTGTGGTAAAATTTTCATTTTGATGGTGGCTATTCTTCCCAAAAGGGATATCGGGAGGTTATTCCAATGCTTCAGATCACTGCTGATTTTATCCACAAGTGGGGTGAAGTTTAATCGGGTTAACTCAGACAGTTTAGGTGAAATATTAATGCCCAGGTACTTTAAATTGCCCGTAGGAAAGGAGTAGTTTGGTCCTGGTCTGCAGGGTTCCATGACTTTTCTGTAATGGGAAGTAATGTTGATTTTGTCCAATTGATGGAATAGCCTGAAAGTTGTGAAAATTTAGCTATCAACTTGAATACTTCCTTCAGCGAAGCCAAGGGTTCTTGTAAATAAAGCAAGATGTCATCAGCATATAAATTGATTTTGTGTTCTGACACCGCAGCATTGATTCCCTTAATCCTGGTGTTTTGCCGCACTGCTGCTGCTAGAGGTTCAATAAATATTGCAAATAATAAAGGAGAGAGTGGGCAGCCCTGCCTGGTACCTCTCTGCAAGGTGAAGCTCTGTGAGGTAATCCCGTTGGTGGTTACGGTCGCTTTGGGAGAGTTATATAATACTGACACCCAGTGAATAAATGACTCTCCAAACCCAAGCTTGTGTAGGACGGCAAAGAGGAAGGACCAGCTAACTTTATCAAAGGCTTTTTCTGCGTCCAGCGATACAACCACTGCCTTTTTTCCAAGTCGCTGCGACATACTGATCAGATTTAGCAGTCTTCCGATATTGTTGGTGGAATGTCGACCTTTAATGAATCCTGTTTGGTCGCTGTGAATTACAGACGGGATCACTGTCTCCAGCCTGGATGCGAGTGCCTTTGCTATCATTTTGATGTCGGCGTTGTTAATGATAGAGGTCGGTAGCTTGAAGGGAGGGTGGGGTCTTTGTCCGGCTTCAGTAGAAGTTTAATTGCTGCTGTATTCATGTGGGGTCGTATATGACCATTGTTTTTCATTTCTGTCACTGATCTGAAAAATAACGGCGCTAACATGGTCCAGAAATGCTTCATAAATTCAGCCGGGAAGCCGTCCGGGCCTGGTGCTTTGCCGTTAGGCATACCATCTAGGGGGCGCTATGGAGTTCATTTATAGACAGCGGAGCTTCCAGAATGTTCTTATACTCTGTTAATAGTTTAATAGTTTTTATAGTTTAATAGATTAATAGTTTAATTTTCTCCTCTAATTCCTTTTCCATTTTCTGTTCCTGTTTTTTTTTGTAAGAGGCATATGATATAATTTTACCTCTGATTACAGCTTTCCCTGCTTCCCAGAGTAAAGACGGAGATGAGTTTGGAGAGTCATTCATTTCCAGATAGTCTGCCCACTCTCTTCTTATGACCCTATCAAATTCTGCATCTTTAAGCAAAGAGGTGTTAAAGCGCCACGTCGACGGGGGTTCAAAGGTCGCTGTGATTTGTAAGGTGAGCGTAACCGGAGCATGATCGCTGATAATTATTGGATTAATTTTAGTAGAAATATTCTCAATCACAGAATTATTTGTGAGAAAATAATCAATTCTTGAGAATGAACGGTGCACAGAAGAAAAGAACGTGTATTCCCTCTTCATTGGATTCTTTCATCTCCAGCCGTCGCCAAGGCCAAAATCATCCATATACTCCAGTAGTACTTTGGCTGATTGTGTACTGTAGTACTGGAGCGATCTACTGATGGATGTAGAACTGTGTTGAAGTCTCCGCCGATGATGATAGTTGAGTCTGCTGTTAGCTCGAGTAGCTGAGAGAACAATGTGTGGAAGAAGGCCGGATCATCACTATGAGGAGCGTACAGATTCACTATTGAGTATAATTTACTGAATAATAATGTATCGGCCCTCTGGATCCGTTACAGTGTTGTTTAACGTGAAGAGTAGTCTCTTGTGTATTAATATAGAGACTCCTCTTTGTCTGCTGTTATAGCAGGCAGAATAAACTTGACTGAAGTTTGTGTCTGTGAGTAATTTCTCTCCTGATTTTTGTAAATGGGTTTCTTGTAGGAGACAAATGTCTGCTTTTAATTTTGAGAGATGGTCTAAGATGTTGATTCTTTTTGCCTGAGAGCGAGCGCCACACACATTCCAGATAGCAAAATTAACTTAGACATACCGATGGTGAGCAGTCAGGTCTAAATGTGTGTATCTCTGTGAGCTGCTTACTATTCTCTGCATGTGATGAGTTAAAGTCGAGGTGTTGGATGGTTGGATAGCTGAGAGGGATATAAAGAGTCTTAAATGTGTGCACAGCAGAATCAAGAACACTGATACATAAACAAGTATAACAAACAAGTGATAGACATAGAGGGTGTGTGTGTGGGGAGAGGGGAGGGGTGAGTGAGAGGGAGGGGGAGAAGTGAGGGGGGGAGTGGATCTGAGGGGAGAGTTGGGACAAGAGGAATACATTCATTCCTAATAGCCCAGTGAGATTTGGATCATTCGTTTCTCTATTTCACATATAGATATATACGGACATACACATATATACATACATATACATACATAAACATCTACATATACACCAAGACATAACTACACCTACACATATACATATTGATGATGTATTATGATAAAGTATAATCCTCATCCACATGAAAATGCCTCTAATTCTTGGCTGAATGGGATAATTACGGGTGTTTCTGACTCAGAATAGCCAGGGGTGGGGGGGGGGGGGGCAGGGTCTCGGTACAGCTGGTTGTCGATATATAGTTTATCCACAACCAGCGTAGCTCGTTTGCCCTTCTGCCTATTCTGCTTCATGATCGGATACAGTACCTTTCGCCGCTCGTTGATCTCTCTCGGGAACTGGTCATTCATCCCGAAAGAGGTTCCTTTAAGCTCCCGTCCTTTGCTCTTTAACAGCATTTTACGTTTAAAGTGTTCAAATTTGGCGATAATAGGACGGGGCCTATCGCCTCTACGGGCTCCGAGGCGGTGGACGCGGTGAAAGGAGATTGTACTTACCGTCTCTGGGGGAATTTTCAGTGACGTCGTCATAAAGTTTTTAATTAAGGACTCTGGGTTGTCCGCGGCGCTCTCTGAGACGCCTGAGAATATTAAATTGTCTTGCATACTGCGCGACTGAATGTCCAGGACTGTCTCTTTGAGTGTCTTATTTTCTGTTTTAATCTTCTCCATTTCGACTGACACAGTCGCAACGGAGGAGCGTAGCTCGATGTTCTCGCGCTGAAGCTCAGCCATCATACGATAAGCGACCTCCAAGCTAGCCTTCAGATCTTTAACGTCGGCGTGAAGCACGCCGAGGACGTCCAGTTTTTTATTAATGGAGTCCAGAATATTAGTCGGAGTATCTTCGTTGCCGAGATCTTCCGTATCAGTAGCCGAGTCGGCCTTTCTTTTCTTGGAGGGATTATCACCCGACGCGGATTCCTCCATGGCGCAGCAGCTGGAGTAATACTGGTCAATAAATACCTCGAGGTCCTCCACGCTGAGCGATAATCCAATCCGTCAATTAATGAAAGTAATCGAAAAGGGCGAATTATGCGATGGTGGTGTCTAATATTATATTAGTAGCAGAAAGCCGTCATGTATCTTATCCAAAAATCACACGGGAGGTCTCGCACGATCACATCCGGTCCGACCACTTCACATCCGCCGTCATCCCGTGTCCATCGACGGCAACCCGTTCAAATGCCTTAACCCTTTATAAACTCTTTACATCAATAGCGGGGTCCTTTTGTTTTATAGTGCACACTTATCTCGTTTTATGACATTTGTTCTCATCACATTTATTCTTATCCTTTCCAACTGCACTGATCTGCTTCGTCCGTGTGCTTTTCACAGAATGCAAACTTTAACGTTACTTTATTAAACGGGCGTTACTTCAAATACGACTTTAACTCGTACGCTCATGCAAGACCAAGCTACTATCTGGCAGAATTAATCAAATAGGTTCTGCTCACCTTTGTTTGCGCAGATCAGATACAGCGTGGTCTCAGAGCGGACTGCACCCATTGGAAGAACCGGGCGGAAACACCAGTTTCTGTAGGGATTTACCAAACCCTCTTCCGGTTCTTGTTCTCCATAGTGGGTGCGTAATCAATGAGGAGAATGTGGGTTAAGATTAAGACATTTATATAATTAACAGATCAGTACAAGTCATTCAGGGGACGTCATTCTGTCCCCTGAAGGCGGGACTTTGCCCCAGCCAATCTAAGCCCACGTTCGTCTGTGTTGTGTGATGTCACTGTGATGCGTTCAATTGAAATCAGTCATTACAATAACAAACTAAACGTGGTGCGTCCCTGTTGTTCTGTCGGCATGGAAACACGTTGTGGAATCCCATCTACTATGGAAATTCCCTACAAAGGCCAAGCTACTATCTGGCAGAATTAATCAAAAAGGTTCTGCTCACCTTTGTTTGTGCAGCAGCAAGGTCTCCCAGCTAGCGGACTGCGCCCACAGAAGTCACCGGGCGGGCAAACACCGGTTTTACCAAACCCTCTTCCGGTTCTTTGTTCTCCTTCGTGGGCGCGTAGTCAATGAGGAGGACATGTGTCAAGATTAAAAAGTTTATACAAACAAACAGATCAGTACAAATTGGTTTAGATTATCAGCGCTGAGGTTCGATCCTGTTCCTTGTGTGTGTCCCAAGTCTGAACAAAGGGCCGTTCTCTGTCCACAAGCCCACCCCCTCAGCGGGTGGGGGCCCGGCCCAGCCAATCTCATCCCCTGTTATTCAGCATTATTATGTGTCGTCACCGATAGGTGCGTTTACATGGACAACATTTCTTTATTCCGATCAGAGTTCAGAGTAAACTTGTGATCCGATGCGCCGTGTTCATGGACCCTAAAAATCCGATGCGATTAGGATTTGCGTGTTCATGCATCCCACTTTTGATTGGAACAGAATATTCTGACATGCGCAGTTTGACCAAAAGCACCGGAAATGGTAGAAGAAGAAGCGTAGCGTAGCGACTTCCGCTGTGAACAAATCATCGCTCCGCGCTTTCCTGCCTGAAACGTCAGCGTTATTTCGCTCCTTTTCCCCGTTTGCGCTTTTAGTTTCCTCCTTTAATGTCTCCGGCAACATGTTTGTCTCAGATATTGACCAGTTCTGTCTTCCCCCCGCCGTGCTTTTCGCTCGCTCTGCTTCAACTAGCTTCCGGCAATAGCAGCAGCGCGTGTAGCTGACGTCACAGACATGCGCAGTAAGGACGACGGAATAAGTGTTTTCATGCGCACTGACCGGGTCACAAATCGGTATAAACCACCCCTCTCCATCGGGATTGAATTGTGACCGGATCAGGCTGGATTGGGTTAGACTACTCCGGTTAAGGTGTGTACATGAAGCATTTTTATTCCAATCAGGATTTTAACCGGGTTAAACATGTCCATGTAAATGCACCTGATGAGACGTTCAAGCCTTATCAGTAATAGTAATACTGTTGCGATGTCGGCGTGTAATCATGTTATGGAATCCCATCTAATACAGGAATTCCCTACATACATAATCATCTGCATGTACCAGTGACCCTAAATGGTCCCGTTATGGACGGCTTGTTTATTTAAACGTGATTACACTGGTCTCTAATTGTTTCTTGTGTATTTATATAATGAGAGCTGTGTCTGAGTTCTGTCATCAAAGCAGTGTTTTGTGTAAAACGAGCGATGTTAGTGTATTATAATTCCTAGCTGCTGTATTTAGGTGACCGGGCCTGCTTTGGACACTCTAATTGGAAGAACAGGTTCCAGAAACCTCTGTGATTGGGGGCCCCAAAGTTGAAACTGAGAACAAGCTTCCCCTGGCAGATACTGACACAAGGACACAGAACGTGACTCCCACAGTCACACCCACTTCTCTGTCACCTCAGTTCCAGCCACATATGTCGTCTATAAGTATGCAGTTACAAGTTATTGAGACATTTGCTTGTGTGCATATTTATGCTGAATGTAAACTTCAAACGCTCACTGAGGCGGCCCGTGCGCTCTCTTGTGGACGTTTCTGGAATAACACCAGAAGTGTTCAAAACATTTGTAGTCTAAATATCGCGTGAACCGTACGTTGTAGAAACTTTGGTCCCGGCGTCGTGGGAGGGGTTTCCAGTACCTGGTCGACTGGGAGGGGTACGGTCCGGAGGAACGCTCGTGGGTCCCGGCGTTGGACATCCTGGACCCGTCCCTCATCCAGGACTTCCGTCGGGACCACCCCAGCCAGCCTGGGGGAACATCAGGTGCTGTTCCTAGAGGGGGGGTTTTGTCACACCTTGAGGCAGGCCGGTGTCATTCGCCCACTATCTCTCACTGTCTTCCCCTCTCCTGTGCTCCTGACAATCAGCTAATTCCAGTCACCTGTGCTCCTGCCACCACCTGCATCTCATCAGTCCGGACACTATTTATACCCAGCTCAGTCCTCTGCTCTCTGTCAGATTGTCAGTGATGCCCTGCCTGATTCCTGGCTCTTAGCCTGCTCCTTGGGATCTGTCTGCTGGTTTGGGTTCTTTTCTGCCTCGGCCCGTGAAATAAGGTGTCGGCAATAACACACGCACACACTTCTGTCAGTTAATAAAGTCGACAGTTGTGTGTGTGTGTGTGTGTGTGTTATTTTGACATCTTAGGTAAATTCAGAAGAGCCTGGTGTAAGGGTTCACCAAACCCTCTTCCGGCTCTTTGTTCTCCTTTGTGGGTGCGTATTCAATGAGGGATGTGGGTTCAGATTAAGACATTTATATAATGAACAGATCATTACAAGTTAGTTCAGATATCAGCGCTGAGGTTCGATCCTGTGCCTTGTGAGTGTCCCAAGTCTGAACAAAGGGCCGTTCTCTGCTTCCGTGTCTTCATATGTCTCCTCCAAAACAGCCGATCTGTCGGAGTCCTGCCCCGGTGGCCAGAGGAGATCCCCCGCCCTCGTGCTCCTTCCCGCCTGCCTCACCCGGAGAGCCAGGCCGCCGCTGCTGTGTCCTTATTTTCGTGGGTCCAGCTCCTTCGTCCGAATGGGGACAGAGGCGATTCTTCTTTGTGGCTGCGTCCGCAGCCTTCCGCCTGCAGCTTCAGCTGCTTTGACGGCTGCTGCCGCCATCCGGAACGCGGCCACGGGGGGGATCTGCATGTGCTTCCTTACCAGCAAGTTTCTGGAGGTCCAGATGGCGTCTTTGATGGCGGTGATGGCGAGCCACTGCTTTGCATGTTCTTTTGCAGGCACTTGTTTTTGGTTCACTCCGTAGAGGACCAGTTGTGCAGTGAGGACCTCCCTTGCTGGCAAGTATGGGAAATTCAAGGAGCTGGCCATTTCCCACAGGTCCACAGCAGCGCCGCACTCCCAGAGCAGATCCTCACCGACTCCGGGGCGCCACAACCCGGTCGGGGGCAGATCGACAGTCTTGCCATTCCCCGGGAGTGCATTACGGACCTGACCGGGAGGATCTCGTGGGCCACCATCCAGGACAGATCCCGGAGCTTGTTTGAAAGAGCAGGATGGTTCACGTTGCGCCAAACTGTTTGGGGTTCGCCGAGTGCAAGCCGCCGCACTGGACTCACCGGCTCGCGCTCCTGCACAACACATAAAAGAGAGCGATGGCTGGTTAAAACCGACAACTCCTCATGTTCCAGATTAAAATTCTTTAAAAAAAATTTAATCGAAGTGTAGGCTGGTGGCAGGTTAGAAGACACAGGAACTTTAAGATCAGTGGGTAAAATCTTTAAGTGTCTGAGGTAGGACCCCATCCAGAAGCGTGCCATGGCCGCAGTTTTTGGGTTTCTGGATGGGGCTGTGGCTGCTCCAATGTGCGCTGTGGTGTACGAGGATGTTAAAAACAAGGTCAAGTCTGGAACCCCCTTGCCTCCTTTCTCCTTTGGCCTTTTTACCACACTTCTCCTCAACCTTTCCCACTTGGATCCCCATAAAAAATAAAAAATGGCTCGTTCCAAGTCTAAAATCACTCTCCTCGGAGGGGTAAAAACAGAACTGACCAATAAAAGCAAAGGTAAAATCACGGCTTTGATGATTAAAACCTTCCCTTCCATAGTCAGTTCCCTTAGTCCCCAATACCCCAGTCTCTGCCTAACTTTCCCTACCACATCCGGCCAATTTGTATGCCCTCCCCCATCCCTGTCAAATTTAATCCCCAGAATCTTTTGGTCAGTCTGAGTCCCAGTCAGGGGCAGTCCTGTACGTTCAGTTGGTGTCCAAGGGCCATAAAATTGGGCTAGCGTCTTGCTTCTGTTTAGTTTGGAACCAGAAGCCCGCCCAAACCAGTCAGTCAAGTCCAGGGTCCGGTTGACAGATAAAAGGTCAGTGCATAAAACGTTGATGTCATCCATGTATAAAACGCATTTACTACTCAGTCCCCCGGACCCTGGTACTACCACCCCGTGGATCCGTGGGTCCCTTCTCAAGACCTGTGCCAGCGGTTCGATGCAGATTACATAGAGGAGAGCGGATAACGGACAACCCTGACGGACACCGCAGTTAATCTCCACTGCTTTTGTAAGATCCCAGTTAACCATGAATTTGCTGGTGATGTCTTTGTACAGCAATCCCACCCAAGCTACAAACCTCCCTGGAAACCCCATTTTTTGCAGTACCTGGAACAGGTACTGGTGCGAGACCCGATCGAAGGCTTTCTCAAAATCTAGGTTTAAAACAACTAACCGAATATTCCTGTCTCTCGCAAAACAGATGGTGTCTCGGATCAGTACGAGGCTGTCGGTGATCTTCCTCCCCGGGACGGCACAGGCTTGATCCGGGTGAATCAAGTCTTCTAAAACAAGGGACATCCGAACTGCTAAAAGTTTGCTAAAAAGTTTACAGTCGAAGTTTAAAAGCGTGATTGGTCTCCAGTTTCTAATGTCAGTCTTGTCTTTGTTTTTCAATAGGAGGGTCACTATCCCTGTCCTAAAACTGTCAGGTAGCCGATCTAGTCGTTCGAATTCCATAAAAACAGTCAGTAAGTCAGGTGCTAAAAGATCCCAAAATGTCAAATAAAATTCCAAGGGAAGTCCGTCTTGTCCTGGGGACTTCCCTTTCGTAAAAGCACACTGTCACTTAAAACCTGTTCAGTGGAATCTAAAACTTCATTCAAGGTGTCAATAAAAACAGGTTTTTCTCTATACAATTCAGAATAAAAGCTTTCTATATGCTCTCGTATTTCTTTGGAAGTATTAAAAGTGCATCCGTTAGGGTCCTTTAGTTTTAAAATTGCCCCTCTTTTATTTAAAATCTTTTTAAAGAAGTATCGCGTGCACTTTTCCCCTTCCTCTAGCTGCTTCTCCCTGCTTCTTAAAATGACACCTTTACTGTGGTTATCTGCTAAAATTGACATTTCACGCTTAATACATTTTACCTCCTCACTAAAATCCAAACCTTGTAAAGTTAATCTAAAATAACGCTGCAGTCTTTTCTGCAGTCCCATCATGCGTCTGTTTTCCCTATCTTTCTTTCTCTTACCTGCCTGCCTAAAGAAAGTCTGGGTCTTTTTTTTAACCATTTCCCACCACAGTGCTCGTGTATCGTAGAAGTCCTGGAGGGTCTGCCACATTGTGTACTGCTCCCTGTACTGACTAACTAACTCCCTATCTTCTAGAAGGGAGCAGTTGAGCTTCCACAGACCCGTCCCTACAGTCACACCTGAAGAGAGTGAGAGGGTGCAGGTCAGCATCGAGTGATCTGAGAAGAAAACAGGGATTAATCTAGCATCGGTGGGTGGGCAACCCCGGGTAAAAATGTAATCTATGCGAGAGGCTCTGGTGCCGTCACCACTGGTCCAGGTGAAGCCCTCCTCTCTGGGATGCATGGATCTAAAGCAGTCAGTCAGCTTAAAATCCTTGCAAATTCCCTGAAGTAAAACCGACGTCTTGTCTATTTTAAAATCTGTCCCTGCTCTCTTCCTATCCTGCCTACTCAAGATACAATTAAAATCACCCCCTACAACTAATGGCGCCCTACCTAGCATGTGGGACTGCAGGTCTTCTAAAAAGTCGTACCTGTCGTTTTTGTCATTAAAACCATAAACATTTAAGAGGTTAAAATCCTGTTCCATAAAAGTCAAATGTGCTAAAAGTGCCCGACCGTGTCTCACCACAGTGCTGCCCTTCACCACAATCTGAGGATTTTTTACTAAAATGGCCACTCCGTCATTCTTGTTTTCGTCTGATCCGCTCCATATAGACGGGAGTGGCCACATCTCCTCCCACTGCGTGTACCTCTTTAAAAACGGAAGGTTGCATTCTTGAATTAAAATCACATCTGACTTAAAATTGTAAAGGAAAGATAAAATGCCCTCACCCTCGACTTCACACTCCTGACATTAATTGTCGTGAAGGTGAGGGTCATGAATATGGTTATTAAAAACAGGTACAACATTTTAAAAGACAATAAATAATTAAAACACTAAACCTAGTCGTACGTGTCCGCCAATATTGTAACAGGATCTCATGTCATAATATCCTCACAGTCGGGAGGTGAACTTCGAGATCCTGTCCTCCGGAAAGCAATATCTGCTCGCCGTTCCAACGGAGTTGATTGCAGTGCAATTGTTAGGAAGGAACACTGACCTGGTGAACCGGAGGGGGGGGCTTCGTCCTGCTCCACAGAGGAACTGTGAGAGCCTGGCTCAGCCCTTCCCCTCTTCTCCAAGGCTTCCTCAGCCTCAGAGCTCGACAGTTCCGATGCAGTCCTCTTATAACAGGGCTGGGCATTGGGGAGGCAGGTTTCACCGGACCCCTCTTCACTCACTGTGATAAGACTTCCAGTGGAGTCCTCACCGGAAGAGCTAGGTCCAGCTCCACCATCTGCCTGACTCTCCCCAGCAGGCTCCCCAGCTGCCTGGCTCGCCACGGCAGGCTCCTCAGCTCCCTCTGCTGGGTTGAGTTCAGGCCCCTCCCCTTTTCCCGCCTCACCGGGCTCTCCTCCAATCACCAGTGTTGGCGGGAAGTTTGAATTTCCCAGCCCCGCCCCTTCAATCAGCACTTTGCCGCCATTTTCCGCAGGTGTGTCGGTCACTGTCGGTCTGGCCTTCAATTTGTTAGCAAACGAGTTTGGGCAATCCCTGAAGAGATGAGTAGTGACTCCACAGAGATTACACTTTCTGCCATTGGTACATTCCTCAAATGCATGCCCAATCTCTCTACATTTACCACAAATGATGTGCGGACACGCCTCAGCAAGGTGCCCATGCTCACCACACTTGTGGCACAGCTTGGGCTGTCCTTGATAATGTATGTAGCCCCGGTCGCTTCCCAGGACTATCATGGATGGGAGATGCTTCAGGCCCTGGAAGCCCTGAGGGTCCTCCCATTGTTGAATGGGGACCCTCAAGGCACAGTTCCAAATGCCATCCACATCCCTCACCTTGGTAGCCTGTCCTTTGACCGTGCAGTATCTACCCAGCCAAACCAAAATGTCTCCTGCGTTCACCATTTCGTTGAACATCCTGACAATAACCGTTTTAAGGCTATTGTCAGTCAGTTTCTCAATTTCGAACACAGAGAACTGGGTCTTCACATTTTCGTACTTCATCCAAAGCTGTTTCAATAATAAATCAGACATAAAACTTACATCAAAACCTTTGTTAAAAGGGAGGGTCAAAATACAATGGAGGTCATCTGGCTGAAAACCTAGGGCCTGCTGGACTAGCTTCCTGGAGAAGTCTAGCCTCGACATCCCCAGGAGCCTCCCACCCTCCTCCCTGAATTTAAAACGCACACTGTGGTGCCTCCGCACGCCGGCACGTGCAGCCGACATGGCGAGAGGCACCACCAAGAACAATAAATTAGCTAAAAACAGGTAAAATACAATTTAAAATACAAGAAATGTTAAAACTTACCTTGAGGTAGACCTAAAGTGCAAGTGGAAAAAGTGCAAATGAGCAAGTAATGTGCAAAATACAACAAACTGACGCAGAAACAGAACAATATCCTCCTCTCAAGCTAAGGGATTTTTCCAACAATTTGGAAAGACCTTACTGCCAAGGAGTGATCACTGTCTTAGCCAAAAGGCAGAGAAGCGATAAGCCCGGCTCATTTGGCGCAGGTGCCAACTGCCTGAAACCTATCACTCAGGTCGTGGTGCAGACACATGCTGACTATAGTAAAAGCTGCTGATTCAAACTCGGCTTGTGGTCCGAAGCTCACATTGACTATATTATACCCTGTTGATCATTTTGGTCTTGACAGGGTGGATCCTGGATGTCCAGGTGATGGCGGTTTCTGTTAGATAAATCTGCAAATATGTTTATCATTAATTCACCAATCAGTAGCATTAATTATGTCATGGTTCTTTTCATGCCATTTATAATCATTGATTCATAATCGATTCTCACTGTAATCATAACGTATGTGACAATCGTATATCTGTAATATGCTGACGAGACTGAAGAAGTGAACCCCTTGTGTTGTCTGGAAGAGCTATCTACTCAAGGTTGGAGTCTTCATGT
Source organism: Brachionichthys hirsutus (assembly GCF_040956055.1). Lineage (NCBI taxonomy): Eukaryota > Metazoa > Chordata > Actinopteri > Lophiiformes > Brachionichthyidae > Brachionichthys > Brachionichthys hirsutus. The sequence continues at coordinate 201,384 of NW_027180315.1, read as the reverse complement.
CTGGGTGATTTACGCATGCACACATTCTTATCTGCTAATAAAACCAGCTGGGAGAGAACTGTTTCTCTGAGAATCGAGGACGAAGCTAGCAAGCGACCACTCTCCCTTGCTGGGAGAGTAGAGGGCGCTGCTCGAGCAGCTCCATTCTCCCTTGCTGAAAGAAAGATACCAGTCTCCTGTCTTACCGCAAGTCAAGTAAATGTTTAGTGGTGTGGAATATTTAGGACTTGGTTCTGATTTTCACTCTTTTACGGCGTCTCAAACCTGACAGTTTCCTGCTCAGGTGAGGAAGAGGCGAGGCGTCATCGTGAAGAGTAGCGTATTCTCCACCTCTTGACGGGTTTCCACCACAGCAGTGAAACACACAAAGCTCTCTCATAGCTGTTTTGAAACTCTGGACGTTTTCCCTTTTCCCCTCCAGGGGAGGGGGTGCCGCCGTGCCGCTCGTGCCCAGGCCTGGTGCCCGATGCTGGGAGGCGAAAAGCACGCTGGCCCCCTTGACACTCTGGAAGTTGGGGGGTTTCCCCTCATTTCCCTCCTCTCCCTCTCTCCCTCTCTGCCCATCTCCCAAGGCCCACCCGCCCGTCGCAGAACACTGCCCGACCTCACCTCACCCACGCTGGGCTGAAGAGGGAGATGCCCCCCCCTACCCCACATTCTGGCCCCAGTCCGGCGAGGCCCGACCGACACAACCCGGCTCTCCACCACCTCCTGGGCACCCACACTTTGATGATGATCACACGCGGTTCATTTTATGCACCATTAAAAAAAATCATATAAATATGTCTTGAATTTGAAAGAAATCACATTTTATTTTTTTCCCCACTAAAGATGGGTTCGGCGAATGTGCATATGAAACTGGTGGGGTTCGGCACCTCCGACAACAGTAAGAACCACCGTGCAATGCTGCTTTGCTTTGATGTTATGCTTTGAGTTCACAATGGTTTGGTATTGTGTAATGCCTGTGTGCTTTGATGTTTTGAAACTCTGGACGTTTTCCCTTTTCCCCTCCAGGGGAGGGGGTGCTGCCGCTCCAAATGTGCCCAGGGGAAGAGGCAAGGCGTCATCGTGAAGACTAGCGTATTCCTCCACCTCTTGACGGGTCTCCACCACAGCAGTGAAACACACAAAGCTCTCTCATAGCTGAAATCGTATTCCACGGATCAAGTGGAGCTTTACGATGTAAAAATTGATTTATTCAGAACAATGATTTGAATTTGTAAAATACAATTTAAGAGTAACAATTTGAGCTGAGGTCATGGAGACAAAATGAAAGAATTGATCCCTCTGGATCTAACTCATTTGACTCATTTCTGTGCAGTTGAGGACCAAACTAGAAAGATAAAACTGGCTTCCTGGAATCTCAGGTTTTTCGTGATGTTTCAGCCCATGGACAGCACTGGCAGGGAAACAACTGACCCAGATGAGTCTATCAGCTCATCCTGTGTAAAGGAAGGTTTAGCCAGAGCTAACTATGCTTTGCTCCTATGCTATGCTACTGTGCCTTCAGCCTGTCATCCCTCCCTCTAAATGCAGTGAGCTCAAGAAAAGTCATTAATCACAAGTCTTCAAATTGACAACCATCTTGATTTCCGACTTTTGTATGAAAAAAATCCATTTCGTTTGCCCGCAGCCTCAGGGATGAGGAAAAGCTTACGGCACCCGGTACTCCCAGGCAGTCTCCCATCCAAGTACTAACCAGGCCCAACCCAGCTTAGCTTCCGAGATCGGACGAGATCGGGCGTGTGTTTTTTTTTTTATCTTTTATTATCAAAAATGTCATATTATTTACAGATTTACAATATATACAATGATAAAAACGGGTGGCAGCAGTCCATACATACATACTCATGCGTGCTCCAAACCGGCACCGAAATCATAAAACCATAAACATAGCAGAACATAAGGGTGAGTAGGCACGAGGCCTCTCACCAAATCATAAACACATAAACTCAGGAAACATAATGGTGGACCGACACTTGGCCTCCCACCAAATCAAAACAAATCAATAAAACCGAACATCAGTAAGTCAGTCAAAATTAAATTTCAGTGCATCACCGTGCATTTGAACCAAAGTGCTTCCCTCAATAAACCCCTGCAGAAAGTCTTCGTGATCAATGTTTTTATGAAGTGTCGTTATTGTCCTCCTCACCATGTTCCTGAATAACCTCCAGACGTTCGTTACTTTATTGTCATAGTGGGCCAGATTCCTCCTGAATTTTACCGCGTACCTTGCATGGCTCAAGACCAGGTTTAACAGATTGATGTTTTCCCCCTTCTTCTTCCCAGTCACTCCAAACAGCCACAACGCCTTCCACTCCATCTCCACCACATACCGTCCTCTCCAGCATCTGTCAATCATCTCTCTCATCCTCTCAAAATACCCCTGAAGCTCTCTACATTCAACAAACTCATGCATACACGTTTCTACACCCACGCTACACACATCACATTCTTTCTTCACATTCGCATCAAACCTACTAATTAATAAATTATTGAACACCCTATTGTGACGTAAAAGAAAATCAAAATCCTCACATTCATGGCAGTTCCATCTCACCCTCAGGTTCTTCCACATTGTTTCCACTCTCACTTTGTTCACTACTCTCACCCACACTCTCTCCGCAGCCGGTCTCCTCACCTCATTCACCCTCAAGCATTTATACACCATTCTCGTCTTGACATTCTCCAGCCTCACCCTCCGTTCACCCTCACCCACATACATCTCGATCTCTCCTTCTTCACATGCTCCGGCCTCCTCCTCAATCATTCTCACCCATTCGCACGGCATTCCACTCTTCAGTCTCTCCATCACTCCTTCCGCCGTGCCCCGCCAAATCTCTCCCTCCCTTTCCCTCACCTCATCCACTATCACCTGTGCCCTCATGAACCCCGGTACATATTCGTAGACTACATCCCTGATCTTCCTAAACCCCGCCTTCCACATGACCCTGTTGTACATTGTGTTCCCCTCGTGTGTTATTTGTGGGTTAAAGAACAGTGGTTGCTCCCACACCTGCTTCACGTTCGCACACTCATACTTCACATGCTTCACAAACTCTCCCCATGCCGCCAGTACTTCCTTATAAAACTCGCTCACTCCGTCCATTCTTGCCTTCTTCAGTGCCATGTACACTCCGCTCTCCCCGCACCCCCCACATTTATTTATCGCCTCCCTCAAAAAGACCTTCCACCCATGGTCCCTACACTTATCCAAATATCTAATCACCGTTTTAACTCTGAGTGCCTTCACCTTATCCCGTAAATTAATCAGCTTCAATCCCCCGTCCACATAATCGTTTTCCAGTACCTCCCTAGCTATCCTGACTCCCTTCCCTCCCCACAGAAAATCCTTATCCAGCTCATCCACATCTCGCATCACTCTCTCCGGCACATCCAACACAGCCGTCGCATACACAAGCTTACTCATCACCAACGCATTCACCACAACCACTTTCCCCCTCAGTTTCAACCCTCTCCTCTTCCAGAACCCCAACGACTTCCTGATGCTGTTGACTATCCCTTCGTACTGCATGTCTCTCCCTTCTCTAGCCACTATCCCTAAGTTGACTCCTAACACCCTAAAATAGTCCTTCCTCTCTTTCAGCCCTATGTCCACCCTCCCTATCCTGTCTGCCCCTACATACATTATTTCTGACTTTTCTATGTTGACCCTCGCTCCTGACGCCCTGCCATACATTTCTACACTTTCCAACACCTCTACTACGCTCTCCGTATCCCTCACTGTAACTGTTGTGTCATCCGCATACTGATATAATAAACTAATCTGACCACCCGGTAGCTCTACTCCCCTAATCTTATTGTTGTGCTGCATCAGTGCCGCTAGCGGCTCTGCCGACAGCGAGTACAGCAGAGCCGATAGCGGGCACCCCTGCCTGACTGACCTCTCTAACCTGAACGTGCCGGTCACTATACCGTTAATCTTTACACAGCTCACTGCCCTATCATACATCCTCCTTATCCATCCTATCATCCTATGCCCGAAGCCCACTCGTTCTAGCACCCTGTACAAATATGTGTGATCTACTCTATCAAATGCTTTGTTCAGATCTAAACTCAGTACTATCCCTCCTTTGTCCCTCTTCATGCAGTCTATGGTGTCCCTGATGCTGCTAATCGTGTCTGCTATATCCCTGCCCGGTATGCTATAAGCCTGTGTGCTCCCCACCACTGTCCCTATCACACTCTTTATCCTGCTCGCCAATACCCTCGCTAATATCTTATAATCTCCATTTAGCATACTAAGTGGCCTGTAGTTTTCCAGCTTATCCCTACTTCCCTTCTTGTGAATGATCGTTACTGACCCTGTCGTCATGCTAATTGGCATCTCTCCCTGCTCTTCTATCCTCCTAAACAACCTCTCCAGCACTGGCACTAATTCCTCCCTAAATTCTATATAAAATTCCCCTATTATCCCATCTATCCCTGGACTCTTATTCCTCCCTAGTCCTGCTATCGCTGCCTCTATCTCTCCTGTCCCTATCTCCCCCTCACACATTACCCTATGTTCCTCGCTCAGCCTACCTTTCACCTGCTCTAGAACCTGTTCCGTGCTTGCCTCATCTGTCGCTTCTTTCCTGAATAGTTCCCTATAAAATTCCTCAACCCTTTCAGCTATCCCTACAAAGTCTGTTATCTTCCCTCCCTCCTTTCCCTCCACATGTTCTATGTAATTTCTCTTCTGTCTCGTCCTTTCCATCCCTAAAAAGTACCCTGTCGCTCTCTCCCCCTCAATTATATGTTTCGCCCTGCTCCTAACTATTGCTCCCAAACATTTTCTCTGTTCCATTTCCTTAAGTTCATTCTTAATTCTCACATACTCCCCTACGTCTCGCCCCTCCTCGCTGTCTGCTCTCCCCATCTCCCTAATCAATTCGTCCTTTAATCTTCTTTCCCTCTCTCTCTCTAGCCTATTCTTATTCCTGCTATATCCTATACTGAGCTTCTTAATCTCCTCCTTCAGTTTCTCCCACCACCTCCCTATGTCCTCCTCATACATGACCTCACCCTTTCTCAATCGTATACAATCTCTCACACGCTCCTTATACTTTTCATCCTTCAACACCATTCCATTCATACACCAGACTCCTCCCCCTCTGCTCTCACGTCCCCGCCCCAAGCTAAAACCCAACACCATGTGATCGCTCAGTGCATTCATTTTGTACTCAATATTCCCTATTTCCCCTTCTATGCTCCTCGTGCACAGTACAAAGTCTATCCTGCTCTGCCTCAACCCCCCTTGCACCACCTGTGCCCTCGAAAATCCCCTCCCCTTCGGGTTCCTCTCCCTCCACACATCAACCAGATCATTCGCTCTCATCACTTCATTCAGCACGCCTCTGGTGGAATCACTCCTGAAGTCCACACTCGCACACGCATCCAGTCTCCCCCTCCACACATTAAAATCACCCACAATCATACAATTCTCTCCACACATCCCTCCCAGTCTCTCAAAAAAGCCTCTCCTCACCTTCTCCTCATTGGGCGCGTACACATTCACCAGCTTGTACTCCCTGCCCATGTACTCAAAGGTGATCCCGATCGCTCTCCCGTCACCGTCATCCACGCATTTGTTCACCCTCTCAATAACCCCCCTCTTTACCAAAATTGCTACCCCCCCCCCCCCCTCACCCCCCCCGTTGTTCACAAACATTTCTCCCATCCATTCCCTTTCAGCCTCCCTCGCGCACTCCCCATCCCAGTGAGTTTCTTGTAAACAGATGATGTCACTTGCGCACATGCTTGTGGCTCGGTACCGCCTCTCCCTCCCTCTCAGCCCATTCCCGTTGAAAGAAGATATTGTTAACATAACGTGAAAATGAAATAAAAAACTAAACCTCACGGTGCCGGTTTGAGCTTGCACCGAGCCTTATTTTTCCCCTTGCTGCCCAGCGGTCTCTTTCTGCTCGTCCTGACGTCCTCCATGTCGTCTTCCCCGCTGTCCGTTATGTCTGAACACTCAGCGCGGCCGTCCTTCTCCTTGTCCCGTGGGGTAGACCTCGTACTCATCGGTGTCCTTTTCTCCTCTCCTCCAACCCTCGCGCCGCTGCTCCGCTTCTCCGTCTCCAGCGCGCCATCGCGCTCCGCGCTGTCACCCGCACCGCTGTCTCCTCCTTGTGCGATCACCGCTCGTCTCCCTCTCTCCGCTTTGCCACCTCTCCTCCTCTCCTCTCCTCTGCTCTGCTCCTCCGTCCGTCCGCTCCCGCCGCTCCACCGCCTGCTCCTCCATCCGCTCCCGCCGCTCCACCGCCTGCTCCTCTGTCCGCTCCGCCGTCCGCTTCGTCCGCTCCCGCCAATCCTTCGCTCTCGCCGCCGCCTCCGTCGTCTCCTCTCTCCTCTCCGCTCACTTCCCCGTCCTCCTCCATCTGCTCCACTCCTCCTTCGTCAGCTTCCTCTGCCGCTTGCTCCTCTCTGCTGTCCTGCTCCGCGCCTCCTCCTTCTCCCTCTCTCTCTCGCCGCCCCCTCTCCTCGCCACAGTCCCGTGCGTAATGGCCGGTCTGGCCGCACCGAAAGCACTTAAAGTCAGGGCAATCCCTGAAGATGTGCCCCGGCTTGATGCAGAGTCTGCACACCCGTGTCTGTCGGTCGTGAATCACCCTAAAGTGCTCTGTGCCTCCCAGCGTGCTGAATTTTGTTGAATACGGCAGCGATCTCACTTCCTCGGTGAACTTTACGCGGAGGAAGCGCGTGCCGTCCGCCACCTCCGTTCCCGGCCACATCCTCCGCTTGATCGCGGACACCGGCTTCACCCCCCACTCCGTCAGCTTGTCCCGTATCTGCTGGTCCGTGACGTACACCGGTAGGTTTAGAAAGGACACCACCATCACGCTGCTGTTAATCTCCTGCCCCGTCACCGTCACGCTGCCGCACATGAGCCCGTCCAATACAGAGTTCTTCCCCTCCGCCGTCGCCATCGTGAGCTCAAACTTTCCGGGCCCTCTCTGCCGACACCCCTCAACCACCCCGCACTCACTCCTCACCGCCTTCAACAAATCCATCACCGTGACACCCTCCTCTCCCTCCACAATCGCGAGCACCGTCAGATCTTTGTGATAACGCTCCTCGCCAGATGTTTGTCCGTTACGCATGCCTTCGTCTGCGTCATTCGGTTTATCCCCCATTCTGACAGTCCGAGTTGAATCCGCCCCTAACACCAACAGGTGCCAGGGGGGGCCGAAAACAACTCAAATATAAGTTGTTTTTCAAATAAAACAATTTGGGTTTGAGGAAGTTAGACTTCAAGCGCCCCGCCACTCCTGTCAGTCCGCTCACTCGCACACACACTCCCCCTTTGCTGCGCATGCGCACTCGGGCGTGTTCAGAGTGGTTTGGCCGTAGACAAAAGCCGTGGCGAAAAGGACAGTTTATAAACACGACTGTCCAAACGCGGCGGACCGCCGTGTATTACAAAAAAAAAAAATACTTTCCCAGCGGGCGTCACCTTGTATCTCCGCCTGTCACGCGGAAGACCGGGGCTCGGTTCCCTGATGGGGAGATGTTCTTTGTATCCAGGCATCCGGCGTAAATATTTTCCAAAGAAATTAAGCATGCAATCAACTTCTTGATCAATCTTGGAACACATTTAATTCTGAGATCCATCCTGTCTCGATACAAAAAGGTTCATTCTTTGCTGTCCAATCACAGCTGTTCAATCACTGATCAAAGATCAAATTAAAAGATGATGAACATCAAAGATACAGATCAAATAAAAGATGATGAACATCAAAGATACAAATCAAATAAAAGATGATGAACATCAAAGATACAGATCAAAAACAGATGATGAACATCAAAGATACAGATCAAAAACAGATGAACATCAACGATACAGATCAAATAAAAGATGATGAACATCAAAGATACAGATCAAATAAAAGATGATGAACATCAAAGATACAAATCAAATAAAAGATGATGAACATCAAAGATACAAATCAAATAAAAGATGATGAACATCAAAGATACAGATCAAAAACAGATGATGAACATCAACAATACAGATCAAATAAAAGATGATGAACATCAAAGATACAGATCAAATAAAAGATGATGAACATCAAAGATACAAATCAAATAAAAGATGATGAACATCAAAGATACAAATCAAATAAAAGATGATGAACACCAAAGATACAGATCAAAAACAGATGATGAACATCAACAATACAGATCAAATAAAAGATGATGAACATCAAAGATACAGATCAAATAAAAGATGATGAACATCAAAGATACAAATCAAACCATACAGGGCAATGCAGCCTCATGGTAGTACCGGTAGTGCGGTTAGCAGGAGCTAACGTAGCATTGCTAGTATCTCCCTTGTGCCGGTCTCAAGCCCGCATAAATGCAGAGAGTTGCATCAGGAATGGTGTGGTGTTGGTTGGAAATAAGAAGGCAGTAGCAGTTCCAACCACTTAACTTTATCAGAACATCTTTAGTACATCTTTAGTACATCTTTAGTACATCTTTAGTGCATCTTTAGTGCATCTTTAGTACATCTTGAGTACAACTCGCACTGGAACATCAACTCTGCATTCTTCTTCTCTCATTCTCTCTCTCGCTCCTCTCGCTTCTTCTGCAGTCCCTATTTCTCAGCATCAGAGTACTTACGCCATCTTGTGGTGAAAGCATAGAACTCAAAAAATGGCATCCGGCGAAAATATTTTCCAAAAGAATTATGCATGCAATAAACTTCTTGATCTTGATCATCTTGGAATACATTTAATTCTGAAATCGATCCTGTCTGGATACAAAAAAGGTCCAATCTCTGCTGTCCAATCGCGGCTGTTCAGTCACTGATCAAAGATCAAATTAAAAGATGATGAACATCAAAGATACAGATCAAATAAAAGATGATGAACATCAAAGATACAAATCAAACCATACAGGGCAATGCAGCCTCATGGTAGTACGGGTAGTGCGGTTAGCAGGAGCTAACGTAGCATTGCTAGGATCTCCCTTGTGCCGGTCTCAAGCCCGGATAAATGCAGAGAGTTGCATCAGGAATGGTGTGGTGTTGGTTGGAAATAAGAAGGCAGTAGCAGTTCCAACCACATAACTTTATCAGAACATCTTTAGTACATCTTTAGTACATCTTTAGTGCATCTCTAGTACATCGTTAGTACATCTTTAGTGCATCTTTAGTACATCTTCAGTGCATCTTTAGTACATCTTTAGTACATCTTTAGTACATCTTTAGTGCATCTTTAGTGCATCTTTAGTACATCTGCATGGAAACAGAATCCTGCCCAGCTTTGTTGCAGCAATCACTTCAACATGTCTGTGACGTTGTTTCGTGTGCCGCAGTAGCAGCTCACCAGACTGTTTATTTTGCTTCCTAACGGACAACTTCTTATCAAGGCCCTCTGATCTCCAAAGGAGAAACGAAAGGAGAAACGACACTGTTAGCTTTGCAGCAATAACAGCTAGCTAACGGTGTTGTGTTCACTGCGAGAAAAGCGCAAGCGTACCGGAGCTACAAGTTAGCGAAGCTACAAGCTAGCTACCGGAGTTTAACTGCTCCGCTGCTGCTTGAGCCACGGAGTTGAGTTTAATTTTCCGCTGCCCCTGGATGCATTGGTGGGACCATCACTACGATGCCACCGAAGAAATTCCCGACACCCGAGGAGTTCGAGGGAATAAAGTACTCCCTCGACGCCTTAAGCGGCGATGTGACGGCTGTCAGAGCGCAGCAGGAACAGCTGCTGGGGCTACTGGAGGAGGTGAAACAACTACGCCTCCAGAATGCCGAGAAAGACCGGCGTATCGTGGACCTTGAGCGACGCGTGGATGATCTGGAGCAATACTCCCGCATGAATGATGTGGTCATCACCGGCATCAAGATCAAGCCGCGCTCGTATGCGCGTGCGGCGACCACGGATGGCGGGGAGCCCAGCGACTTGGAGGTGCGCTCGGTGGAGCAACAGGTTGATTCCTACCTCCAGAGTAAGGGGATAGTGATGGACCTGGAGAACATCAAGGCGTGCTACCCGCTGCCCACGAAGTACGGGAGACCGTCGGCTGTCATCATGAGGTTCCCTAATAGGAAAAATGGTGAGACAGATAGAAGATCTGGACAAATACTGAGCCTGAAGCACCATTCATTTTATTTTTGTCTTTCTAATGTTACGTTGCATCAATTGCGTAATTTAATATTGGATTTATTTTTATTTGTATTGTTTTTTTTGTGGATGATTTATGTACGAAGGACTTTCAACGGAAACAAGCCCGCAAGGGCTTTTTTGAAATGCTCCTCTTAGACAGGATGTTTGACGTTATTTGTACTGTAATACATGCTACTGTGTGACTGTACTTGTACTCTAACATTCTATCTAATAAATATATTCATCATCATCATCATCACCAGATGGTATCAAGGTACTGTGACTCTCCATCACCACAATGCTGAACACACCAAAGATACAAACTACACCAAGAAATGGAACGGACATGTTGCAGAACATTCTTCATCACAAACAGATGGAATTGGAAACTTCTGAATATCATGAGCACAACACGAATGACACTGATGCAGAGATAGACCCTGACAATAACTTTTTATCTTCTATTGTCCGTAACTGTAGTCATTTTACTCAAGGACAGTATGAGACCTGTGTGAAAACAGAAGGGAAACTGTCAATAAAACATTTTAATAGCAGAAGCATGTACAAAAATTTTGAGGCAATCAAGGAGTATTTAACACATTTTGTACAACCCTTTAATATTATTGCAATAACGGAAACCTGGTTTAATATTGATAAAGGCATAGATTTTTGTCTGAATGATTATGAATTAGAATATATGAACAGAGTTAATAAAACAGGGGGTGGGGTAGCAATATATATTCATAAATCTATATCATATAATGTTCTGACAAGTATGACCACAGCAATTAATGGATTAATGGAATGTGTGACAGTGATGATTCAAAATGGAAACAAGAAAAATGTCATTGAGTTGTTTATACCGAACACCTGGCTCAAATATAGAAATGTTCAATGATTGGATGGATAAATTGTTTTCTACTGTAAACCAAAAAACACTGTTTATCTGTGGTGACTTTAACATTGACTTGTCAAATCCATCTAAACTGAATACGATTGATGATTTCATTAATACAATGTACAGTTTGTCTCTCTATCCAGCGATAACGAAACCTAGCAGAATAACTTCACATAGTGCAACAATCATTGACAACATCTTTACCAATATTATGGGAAATCACGGCACCAGCGGTTTAATTATTTGTGACATCACTGATCATTTACCTGTTTTTACTCTCTACGACTGTGATTTTGCAAAACCCAAAGATATCATGAAAATACAGTTTAAACGAACTATAACTGAAGAAACAATCAGTGCACTAAACGACGGTTTGGCCCACCAGGACTGGTGTGCAGTTTATACTAAGTCTGATGTGGACGGTGCCCATAGTACATTTTTAGATACATTCACCAAGTTGTATGATAAATACTGTCCGGTTATGGAATACTGTATAAAGAAGAAACATATCAAAAGCCCTTGGCTCACAAACGGAATATTAAATGCCTGCAAAAAGAAGAATACTCTTTATAAATTATTTATTAAAGTAAAGACAATTGAAATGGAACAAAGATATAAGAAGTACAGGAATAAATTAACAGACATTATAAGAACCAGTAAGCAGCTGTATTATAAAAGAAAATTATATGAAAATAAAGACAACATAAAAGGAACGTGGGAAACATTAAATAGTTTAATTTAACAAGGCTACTCAAGACCGACATATCCGGATTTCTTTACTGATGAAAATGGTGAAAAGTGTCAGAATATAAGCAGCATTGTAAATAAGTTCAACAATTTCTTTGCAAACATCGGCCCTGAATTAGCTGCTCAAATCCCAGACCAAGGCCAACATAAATATGATTTGAAAATTAAACATAATCCATCGTCTCTTTTCCTCTCAGCTGTAACTGAGCAGGAAGTGATCAACATTGTCCACAAGTGTAGGAGTAAGCTGTCCACTGACTGTCATGATATCAGCATGACGTTGGTCAAAAAAATTATTCTGAATATTGTAAAGCCTTTCACTCACATCTGTAATTTATCATTCCAGTCCGGTTGTTTTCCGAAAGGAATGAAGACTGCAAAAGTAATCCCTCTATACAAAAATGATAACAAACATTGTTTTAATAATAATAGACCGATTTCCTTGTTGCCTCAATTCTCGAAAATTCTGGAGAAACTCTTCAACTCTCGGCTTGATAACTTCCTTGACAAACATCACATTATAAATGAAGGTCAATATGGATTTCGAACAAATAGATCGACTTCTATGGCGATAGTTGAGGCCCTTGAAGAAATCACTACTGCAATGGAGCTGAAAAAATATGTGACTGGTATCTTTATAGATCTAAAAAAAGCATTTGACACCATTAATCACCCATTATTACTCAATAAGCTGCATAAATATGGGATAAGAGGGGTGGCTGGGGACTGGTTAAAAAGTTATTTGACAGGAAGGGTGCAGTATGTGCGAATGGGGCAGTGCTTGTCTCATACACTTGACATTGCGTGTGGTGTCCCCCAGGGGTCGGTTTTGGGTCCAAAGTTGTTCAGTATATTTATAAATGATATTTTTAATGTATCTCAAACATTAAAACTCATCCTGTTTGCGGATGACACAAATATATTCTATAGTAGTGACAGTTATAAGGAGCTTGTAAATACGGTGAACAAGGAACTAAATGCTATAAAGAAGTGGATAGACACAAATAAATTATCTTTAAATATTCATAAAACTAAAGTAACGATGTTTAGTCGTCTAAAAATGGATTCAGAACTGCAAATAACTATTGAAGGTATCCCAATTGAAAGGGTAAATAAGATCAAATTTTTGGGTGTTATTATTGATAATAAATTGTCATGGAAACCTCACGTCAGACATAAAAACTAAGATCTCCAAAAGTCTCTCAATAATGAACAAAGTAAAACCATACCTAGACGTGAATGCTCTCCGTACTTTGTATTGCACGCTGGTGCTTCCATACTTTACATACTGCATTGAAGTGTGGGGGAATACTTATCAGAACACAATAAATCCATTAAGCATATTACAGAAACGAGCAGTACGGATCATTCACAAGGTCGGATTTCGGGATCATACTCATAACTTATTTTTTCAGTCAAAGTTGCTTAAATTTATGGACCTTGTGAAATACAACACTCTGGTAGTTCTGTTCAAGGCATTTAACAAATCATTACCCATTAACCTGCAACGTTTTTCTACTGTTCGAGCAGCTGCTCATGATTTGAGAGGATTTGGAGTTTTTAAACTTCCTCAAGTTCGAACCACACTCAAAAGTTTTTGTTTGTCCGTACGTGGGGTTAAACTTTGGAACAGTCTGGATACACACCACAAGCAATGTCAAGGTATTCATCAATTTAAGCTAGTATATAGACAGCTGGTTTACTCACAATATTCAAACAGAGGGTCTTGAAGGTATTTATTGTTCCATTACCATTGTTGGTATATGTTTGTTACCATTGCTGGTATTGTTTGTCTATTATTAATGTTGGCATGACTGTCTAAACTGTCATGTTACCTGTGGTAACACTATAATGGAGAAAAAATAATAATAATAATAATACATAAAAAATATATATATACATATATATAATTTTGTAAATTTGCTAGTTTCGTCCGACATTTTGTTGTATTTTTCGAAATCATGCAGTGTATATAGTTGTTGTTAATATGACTTGGAGCTTGAAATAGAGGAGCTCACTATGTTTATGTTATGAGAAATGGGGGTGGGATTAAATACGTTTTCTTCTTCCCACTCCCTTTCAGGCTGAATTGGCATTTTACTTATCGTTTAAATGTGGCTCGTGCGATGTGGCATGGGTCGTTTTGTTTTGTGTGCTTTGTGTCATTGCCTGAAATAAATACATACCTAACCTAACCTAACCTAAATAACAAATGCTTTTTTTCACAGGGAAAGGACGCCCCACTTTAGCAGGGCATAAAAAATTGGCTTCAACTCTCGTTGTTCCACTCCACGGAAATCGTTAGTAAAAGGCGAAAGATTTATACGATCTGAAGTGAAGCAAGAGCGATCTACCTTCTCATTGAAAGTCAGACCGACCACATTTCTGACAACAAGACTTTCAGTCCTGGTTCATCTCAGAATATCACCCACACTGATTTCCAGTCAGCATGCAACAGTCATTGGTTTTACACAAGGCAGAAGGAGGGTGCACCGTCCCTGGCAGCACTGCAATACCAGGTCAATGCGCAGAGCGAGTGAGGCAAGCCCCTTTCTTAGCTCCCAGTTCTAAAAATCTGCTTAATATGGTATCCTCTAATAGAGGACATATCAGATGTTAAACTGATAAGAACAGATACTACACTTGATCTTAGCCAAAAGGCCGAGAAGCGATGAGCCCGGCTCGTTTGGCGCAGGTGCCAACTGCCTGAAACCTATCCCTCAGGTCGTGGTGCAGACACATGCTGACTATAGTAAAAGCTGCTGATTCAAACTCGGCTTGTGGTCCAAAGCTCACATTGACTATATTATCTCATGTTCATTTTCTAACCGCTTAATCCGCTGTCGGGTCGCGGGCCAAGCTGGAGCCAATCCCAGCAGTCAATGGGCGAGAGGCGGGGGACACCCTGGACAAGCCGCCAGTTCACCGCAGGGCAACACAGAGACAGACAACCAGCCACACACACACTCACACCTACGGGCAATTTAGCGTCACCAATCAGCCTAAGTTGCATGTCTTTGGTGGTGGGAGGAAGCCGGAGAACCCGGAGAGAACCCACGCAGACACGGGGAGAACATGCAAACTCCTCACAGAACGGCCACAAGCTGGAGACGAACCTGCGACCGTCTTGCTGTGAGGCAACAGTGCTTACCACCGCGCCACCGAGCCGCCCACATTGACTATATTATATTTATTTATTTATTTCGACCACGTAAACAACAAAGAATACTAGAAAGACAATCAGAGACTGCAGACCCCGCCTCCAAAAGACTCTTCAATCTTGTGAGACAGTAAACAGGGCTTCTGGATCAGAAGGGCCAAACCTGCTCTAGCTTGCTGCTCCGGAACGTACTACAAGACTCCTTCTGGACTCTTTTTCCCATCATGCCATTCGTGTCCCTCCCTCGTAAAGTGGCAGTTTACAGCACAGGCACGAATCCAGATGTAAAAATAATTCTAGAATCTGGATCCAGATCCGGATCAACGGCATTCTCGGGGGAGGACCGAGCCACGGACAGAACCTTGCCTGTGTAAAAATTTCAAGTCGATTGGGTTACTAGTTTTTGAGTTATGCGCTCGGACAGACAAACAGACAAACAAACAAACGCACCCAATTGCAATACCCTTGCCTGCTCTTCGGTGAGGGTAATTATTAAGAATCCATTCGGCTTTTACAGACTGTAACAGGCAGCAAACCAGCCATCAGGAAACAAAATGATTTATTTTTTTAAACATTTCTATATACAGATTGAATTCATCCATCCATCCATCTTCATCCGCTTATCCGGGGCCGGGTCGCGGGGGCAGCAGCCCAAGCAGGGAAGCCCAGACTTCCCTCTCCCCGGCCACTTCATCTAGCTCTTCCGGGGGGACCGGATTCTCATCCCGGCCGCTTCACATGCGGCTGCGAACCGATCCAGTGAGAGGTCATATAGGGAGAGGGACACCCCTTATCAGGGACTATCCGGTACCCCTGAATAGACCTTACCGGGGAGGCTGAGGAGTGTGATCCCTCTATAGTTGGAGCACACCCTCCGGTCCCCCTTCTTATAAAGAGGGACCACCACCCCGGTCTGCCAATCCAAGATTGAATTTGACTCACAAAATATCGTAAATGGTCAAAGACAAAAATTTATTTAAGTTTGTCTTGAGGATTTGCCCTCTGCGTGATAAAAACATGTCCCTTAAGCAAAGATCAAGTGAAGATGAGGATGAGGGTTTCTTCTTCTGCTTCTTCGTTTACAGAAGCGCTCATGGAGGTCTGCAGGTTGATGTGGAGTAAACGTTGTTGGGCCCCGCTGGCCTGGGGTAGACTTATTCTATCTCAATTGAGAACAGCTCGGTCACCACGCTCTCATAGGACCTGAGAGGGACACAAAATAACACAGAGGACAGAACATGTCTCAACACCAACCCTTCACACGGGAGCTACGGCATTCTGGCTTTAAACCTGGCCTGAAACTCACTGTGACACGTCATCCATGGTGAAGCTGGGGAGGTCGACCGGCATCAAGCTCAATTTCTCCATTTCAAGGACGATATCGTCCATCTTCATCTTATTTTTGTTATTATTATTTATTATTATTATTATTTACAAACTTAAGTATATCCTCATCGCACAGAAGTTGCTGCTAGGTACATTTTCTTGCTATGAAAGGTTAGAGCGTGTGAAACTATGTTCAAACATAGATTAGAGATGACATCTTCTCCATTCATAAATTCCCAGCCAATAAAAGCCACTCCTTTTTGGGGGTTGGGCAGCTTTAGCTTTGATTGCAGCCCACATTCATTCTATCTTAAGATCTACAGGAGAGGAGATCCATTGGGATCTACTGAAGTCACATGATTTACAAGGAGAGCGAGACAAAATCTAATCTTGGAAAACAATATCTCCATCTCTCAGCCAAGACTGAGAACATTAAATAACTTGACACCAGTTGGAGTTACCCTGAATTGATCCTATATGTTGATTATCTAGTCATTAAGAAGCTATTTGAGATGCATAATATATAGAAAGAAAATGTGATGGAAAAGTGATTTTATTAGCTTATTGGATGAGGATTCAGCTGGTGGTGTATAGAGAAATCATGTGTATTGACAGCTGTTTATGGTGGTTTCATTAGACATCCTTTACCTCGCCTCACTGGCAAAAAAATAAGTATATTGAAACACATCTGAATATGCAGTAACCCTTCTTAAAGCATTTTATTGTGCCAATCAACCACGAAGAAGATATTTTCTGGCCAGCCTCCCAAAGTTCCCATGGCAAGTTCAAGACTTCGAACATCAAAGCCATTCCCCACCACCACCCTGAACGCTTGGTGGCTTTGTTCACGTTTTGAAGATCAAAGCACAAAGCAGACAACATGGTTTATATATATAAAGGACGCCACAGGTTTGGTTTTATGGACTCAGCTTCCGTCAGGTAAGAAACTTTTATTCTTTACACCTGGTCTATCTCTTGTCAAGCCGTTTTGTGTCTTCAGTCTAGAGCAGGCCTGGGATTGTAACGGCCCTTTGGTTGACTGACCGGCCTGTGTAAGGTTAATTGGAAATTACATTTGTATTTTCAAATTAATTTTCGCTAGTGAATTCTACTTTGTAGAAAATCCGGTAGTTTTTTGAAATAAAACACCTTTTAGACGCTAATAATCGATACAACGGAAATTGTATAAAAGAATTATTCTTTTTGTGCAGCCCGGTAACAAATAATGCCTCACGGACCGGTACCGGGCCGCGGCCCGGTGGGTGGGGATCACTGAGTCACAAATGTACTCTTACACGTTTGTCAAAACAATGATATTTACTGCTTTTTTAAATAAAGAAATACAATTGATATTATGCAGAATTGAGTTCAGACTCTTGGCCCGGACCCGCAAAAATATTTTCTGTTTCTCATGTGGCCCCATGAGAAAAAATAATTGCCCACCCCTGGTCTAGGGTGACCAGATTGTCCCGCATTGTGCTGGACGGCATAGCATGTTAATGTCAAAATCCTGCATTATGCAGATTGCGGGTGTACCCCGCATTTTAATCTTACCGCAAAAGCATAGACATTGCTCGACACAAGCGTGGGACAGTCGCGCCGCAAATGGACAGGCAAAGTCGTTTTTCCGATTGGATTCTGTCCTTTCGGTATGATTGTGTGAACAGAGTTGATGTTTCTAATGGCTTAATGTTTCTGTTCTTTTTAGATAGAACAGTGTTGATGATGTCGGCTAGAAGTACAATGAACATTGATGAAAGCACATTCCGGCTTCGCACCGTGAATTTCATTCACCAGCAGCTCGTGCAGCTGGCCGAAGAATGTGGGAAGACCTACCACAGCGGTCAGGCCAGCCTGCAGTTCTGCACCGAGCTGAAGGGCAAACTGAAAAAGGTTCTCCATCGGGTATGCACTGTTCAGTTCTTTCAGTCAAAAATGTCTTCTGATTGCAAAGGGAATCTTGACTTCTGTCTTTTCACCTCACACACAGTAATATATTCTAGACTGTATTTATTGACGGTTGGACTTGTTCCTGTCTTTAGAATAGTTTGGCGTGCTGTCCCGCTCTGGAAGCTGTTGGTCTGAGGCCTGATACACTGAACCCATCGGCCCCCAGCTTTGAGCACAAGCACCTGTCCCCTCTGTTGGATCCCACCAACCCCAACCAACCCCTCCTGCCTCAGAACCCGGTACCTGTCCGTCAGAGTAAGTTTCTTGTTTTCTTTTTCAGGACTTGGAGCCTGCTGCTCAGCTGCTGGTCAGCTGTTCAACGTTTCTGACTAGTGTTTATGATCTTGTAGGTCCACAGGCCGTCCGTCCACTAAAGCGGCGCTTCGTTCAGGACGATGTCAACGACCGGCCCTCTAAACGGATCTGCTACGGCCTTATCCAACCCTCTCAGCCGGTTGCGGCGATCTTTGGCACCGGTCAGTGGACTTTCTTATTGTTCTAGTTCACTTGTTAGAGCTGTCATTAAAAGGGTTTCTAATACTTGTGGCTCCAACAGCTTCACCAGCAGTTAAGGAGGAAGAGGAGGAGATGGAGGTGGACGAATTTGTCCAACATAAGATGGTGGACAAAATCATCTTTGATGAGAAGATGGAGGTGGATGAAAACATCCAGGATGAGGAGATGGAGGTGGATGAAAACATCCAGGATGAGGAGGAGATGGAGGTGGATGAAAACATCCAGGATGAGGAGAACAAGGTTCTCCATCGGGTATGCACTGTTCAGTTCTTTCAGTCAAAAATGTCTTCTGATTGCAAAGGGAATCTTGACTTCTGTCTTTTCACCTCACACACAGTAATATATTCTAGACTGTATTTATTGACGGTTGGACTTGTTCCTGTCTTTAGAATAGTTTGGCGTGCTGTCCCGCTCTGGAAGCTGTTGGTCTGAGGCCTGATACACTGAACCCATCGGCCCCCAGCTTTGAGCACAAGCACCTGTCTCCTCTGTTGGATCCCACCAACCCCAACCAACCCCTCCTGCCTCAGAACCCGGTACCTGTCCGTCAGAGTAAGTTTCTTGTTTTCTTTTTCAGGACTTGGAGCCTGCTGCTCAGCTGCTGGTCAGCTGAGTTCAACGTTTCTGACTAGTGTTTATGATCTTGTAGGTCCACAGGCCGTCCGTCCACTAAAGCGGCGCTTCGTTCAGGACGATGTCAACGACCGGCCCTCTAAACGGATCTGCTACGGCCTTATCCAACCCTCTCAGCCGGTTGTGGTGATCTTTGGCACCGGTCAGTGGACTTTCTGATTGTTCTAGTTCACTTGGTAGAGCTGTCATTAAAAGGGTTTCTAATACTTGTGGCTCCAACAGCTTCACCAGCAGTTAAGGAGGAAGAAGAGGAGATGGAGGTGGACGAATTTGTCCAACATAAGATGGTGGACAAAATCGTCTTTGATGAGAAGATGGAGGTGGATGAAAACATCCAGGATGAGGAGATGGAGGTGGATGAAAACATCCAGGATGAGGAGATGGAGGTGGATGAAAACATCCAGGATGAGGAGATGGAGGTGGATGAAAACATCCAGGATGAGGAGGCGATGGAGGTGGATGAAAACATCCAGGATGAGGAGGAGATGGAGGTGGATGAAAACATCCAGGATGAGCAGATGGAGGTGGATGAAAACATCCAGGATGAGGAGATGGAGGTGGATGAAAACATCCAGGATGAGCAGATGGAGGTGGATGAAAACATCCAGGATGAGGAGATGGAGGTGGATGAAAACATCCAGGATGAGGAGGAGATGGAGGCGGACGAATTTGTCCAACATAAGATGGTCGACAAAATCGTCTTTGATGAGAAGATGAAGGCGGATGAAAAAATCCAGGATAAGGAGGCGATGAAGATGGACGATATCGTCCTTGAAATGGAGAAATTGAGCTTGATGCCGGTCGACCTCCCCAGCTTCACCATGGATGACGTGTCACAGTGAGTTTCAGGCCAGGTTTAAAGCCAGAATGCCGTAGCTCCCGTGTGAAGGGTTGGTGTTGAGACATGTTCTGTCCTCTGTGTTATTTTGTGTCCCTCTCAGGTCCTATGAGAGCGTGGTGACCGAGCTGTTCTCAATTGAGATAGAATAAGTCTACCCCAGGCCAGCGGGGCCCAACAACGTTTACTCCACATCAACCTGCAGACCTCCATGAGCGCTTCTGTAAACGAAGAAGCAGAAGAAGAAACCCGCATCCTCATCTTCACTTGATCTTTGCTTAAGGGACATGTTTTTATCACGCAGAGGGCAAATCCTCAAGACAAACTTAAATAAATTTTTGTCTTTGACCATTTACGATATTTTGTGAGTCAAATTCAATCTTGGATTGGCAGACCGGGGTGGTGGTCCCTCTTTATAAGAAGGGGGACCGGAGGGTGTGCTCCAACTATAGAGGGATCACACTCCTCAGCCTCCCCGGTAAGGTCTATTCAGGGGTACCGGATAGTCCCTGATAAGGGGTGTCCCTCTCCCTATATGACCTCTCACTGGATCGGTTCGCAGCCGCATGTGAAGCGGCCGGGATGAGAATCCGGTCCCCCCGGAAGAGCTAGATGAAGTGGCCGGGGAGAGGGAAGTCTGGGCTTCCCTGCTTGGGCTGCTGCCCCCGCGACCCGGCCCCGGATAAGCGGATGAAGATGGATGGATGGATGAATTCAATCTGTATATAGAAATGTTTAAAAAAATAAATCATTTTGTTTCCTGATGGCTGGTTTGCTGCCTGTTACAGTCTGTAAAAGCCGAATGGATTCTTAATAATTACCCTCACCGAAGAGCAGGCAAGGGTATTGCAATTGGGTGCGTTTGTTTGTTTGTCTGTTTGTCTGTCCGAGCGCATAACTCAAAAACTAGTAACCCAATCGACTTGAAATTTTTACACAGGCAAGGTTCTGTCCGTGGCTCGGTCCTCCCCCGAGAATGCCGTTGATCCGGATCTGGATCCAGATTCTAGAATTATTTTTACATCTGGATTCGTGCCTGTGCTGTAAACTGCCACTTTACGAGGGAGGGACACGAATGGCATGATGGGAAAAAGAGTCCAGAAGGAGTCTTGTAGTACGTTCCGGAGCAGCAAGCTAGAGCAGGTTTGGCCCTTCTGATCCAGAAGCCCTGTTTACTGTCTCACAAGATTGAAGAGTCTTTTGGAGGCGGGGTCTGCAGTCTCTGATTGTCTTTCTAGTATTCTTTGTTGTTTACGTGGTCGAAATAAATAAATAAATATAATATAGTCAATGTGGGCGGCTCGGTGGCGCGGTGGTAAGCACTGTTGCCTCACAGCAAGACGGTCGCAGGTTTGTCTCCGGCTTGTGGCCGTTCTGTGAGGAGTTTGCATGTTCTCCCCGTGTCTGCGTGGGTTCTCTCCGGGTTCTCCGGCTTCCTCCCACCACCAAAGACATGCAACTTAGGCTGATTGGTGACGCTAAATTGCCCGTAGGTGTGAGTGTGTGTGTGGCTGGTTGTCTGTCTCTGTGTTGCCCTGCGGTGAACTGGCGGCTTGTCCAGGGTGTCCCCCGCCTCTCGCCCATTGACTGCTGGGATTGGCTCCAGCTTGGCCCGCGACCCGACAGCGGATTAAGCGGTTAGAAAATGAACATGAGATAATATAGTCAATGTGAGCTTTGGACCACAAGCCGAGTTTGAATCAGCAGCTTTTCCTATGGTCAGCATGTGTCTGCACCACGACCTGAGGGATAGGTTTCAGGCAGTTGGCACCTGCGCCAAACGAGCCGGGCTCATCGCTTCTCGGCCTTTTGGCTAAGATCAAGTGTAGTATCTGTTCTTATCAGTTTAACATCTGATATGTCCTCTATTAGAGGATACCATATTAAGCAGATTTTTAGAACTGGGAGCTAAGAAAGGGGCTTGCCTCACTCGCTCTGCGCATTGACCTGGTATTGCAGTGCTGCCAGGGACGGTGCACCCTCCTTCTGCCTTGTGTAAAACCAATGACTGTTGCATGCTGACTGGAAATCAGTGTGGGTGATATTCTGAGATGAACCAGGACTGAAAGTCTTGTTGTCAGAAATGTGGTCGGTCTGACTTTCAATGAGAAGGTAGATCGCTCTTGCTTCACTTCAGATCGTATAAATCTTTCGCCTTTTACTAACGATTTCCGTGGAGTGGAACAACGAGAGTTGAAGCCAATTTTTTATGCCCTGCTAAAGTGGGGCGTCCTTTCCCTGTGAAAAAAAGCATTTGTTATTTAGGTTAGGTTAGGTTAGGTATGTATTTATTTCAGGCAATGACACAAAGCACACAAAACAAAACGACCCATGCCACATCGCACGAGCCACATTTAAACGATAAGTAAAATGCCAATTCAGCCTGAAAGGGAGTGGGAAGAAGAAAACGTATTTAATCCCACCCCCATTTCTCATAACATAAACATAGTGAGCTCCTCTATTTCAAGCTCCAAGTCATATTAACAACAACTATATACACTGCATGATTTCGAAAAATACAACAAAATGTCGGACGAAACTAGCAAATTTACAAAATTATATATATGTATATATATATTTTTTATGTATTATTATTATTATTATTTTTTCTCCATTATAGTGTTACCACAGGTAACATGACAGTTTAGACAGTCATGCCAACATTAATAATAGACAAACAATACCAGCAATGGTAACAAACATATACCAACAATGGTAATGGAACAATAAATACCTTCAAGACCCTCTGTTTGAATATTGTGAGTGAACCAGCTGTCTATATACTAGCTTAAATTGATGAATACCTTGACATTGCTTGTGGTGTGTATCCAGACTGTTCCAAAGTTTAACCCCACGTACAGACAAACAAAAACTTTTGAGTGTGGTTCGAACTTGAGGAAGTTTAAAAACTCCAAATCCTCTCAAATCATGAGCAGCTGCTCGAACAGTAGAAAAACGTTGCAGGTTAATGGGTAATGATTTGTTAAATGCCTTGAACAGAACTACCAGAGTGTTGTATTTCACAAGGTCCATAAATTTAAGCAACTTTGACTGAAAAAATAAGTTATGAGTATGATCCCGAAATCCGACCTTGTGAATGATCCGTACTGCTCGTTTCCGTAATATGCTTAATGGATTTATTGTGTTCTGATAAGTATTCCCCCACACTTCAATGCAGTATGTAAAGTATGGAAGCACCAGCGTGCAATACAAAGTACGGAGAGCATTCACGTCTAGGTATGGTTTTACTTTGTTCATTATTGAGAGACTTTTGGAGATCTTAGTTTTTATGTCTGACGTGAGGTTTCCATGACAATTTATTATCAATATAACACCCAAAAATTTGATCTTATTTACCCTTTCAATTGGGATACCTTCAATAGTTATTTGCAGTTCTGAATCCATTTTTAGACGACTAAACATCGTTACTTTAGTTTTATGAATATTTAAAGATAATTTATTTGTGTCTATCCACTTCTTTATAGCATTTAGTTCCTTGTTCACCGTATTTACAAGCTCCTTATAACTGTCACTACTATAGAATATATTTGTGTCATCCGCAAACAGGATGAGTTTTAATGTTTGAGATACATTAAAAATATCATTTATAAATATACTGAACAACTTTGGACCCAAAACCGACCCCTGGGGGACACCACACGCAATGTCAAGTGTATGAGACAAGCACTGCCCCATTCGCACATACTGCACCCTTCCTGTCAAATAACTTTTTAACCAGTCCCCAGCCACCCCTCTTATCCCATATTTATGCAGCTTATTGAGTAATAATGGGTGATTAATGGTGTCAAATGCTTTTTTTAGATCTATAAAGATACCAGTCACATATTTTTTCAGCTCCATTGCAGTAGTGATTTCTTCAAGGGCCTCAACTATCGCCATAGAAGTCGATCTATTTGTTCGAAATCCATATTGACCTTCATTTATAATGTGATGTTTGTCAAGGAAGTTATCAAGCCGAGAGTTGAAGAGTTTCTCCAGAATTTTCGAGAATTGAGGCAACAAGGAAATCGGTCTATTATTATTAAAACAATGTTTGTTATCATTTTTGTATAGAGGGATTACTTTTGCAGTCTTCATTCCTTTCGGAAAACAACCGGACTGGAATGATAAATTACAGATGTGAGTGAAAGGCTTTACAATATTCAGAATAATTTTTTTGACCAACGTCATGCTGATATCATGACAGTCAGTGGACAGCTTACTCCTACACTTGTGGACAATGTTGATCACTTCCTGCTCAGTTACAGCTGAGAGGAAAAGAGACGATGGATTATGTTTAATTTTCAAATCATATTTATGTTGGCCTTGGTCTGGGATTTGAGCAGCTAATTCAGGGCCGATGTTTGCAAAGAAATTGTTGAACTTATTTACAATGCTGCTTATATTCTGACACTTTTCACCATTTTCATCAGTAAAGAAATCCGGATATGTCGGTCTTGAGTAGCCTTGTTAAATTAAACTATTTAATGTTTCCCACGTTCCTTTTATGTTGTCTTTATTTTCATATAATTTTCTTTTATAATACAGCTGCTTACTGGTTCTTATAATGTCTGTTAATTTATTCCTGTACTTCTTATATCTTTGTTCCATTTCAATTGTCTTTACTTTAATAAATAATTTATAAAGAGTATTCTTCTTTTTGCAGGCATTTAATATTCCGTTTGTGAGCCAAGGGCTTTTGATATGTTTCTTCTTTATACAGTATTCCATAACCGGACAGTATTTATCATACAACTTGGTGAATGTATCTAAAAATGTACTATGGGCACCGTCCACATCAGACTTAGTATAAACTGCACACCAGTCCTGGTGGGCCAAACCGTCGTTTAGTGCACTGATTGTTTCTTCAGTTATAGTTCGTTTAAACTGTATTTTCATGATATCTTTGGGTTTTGCAAAATCACAGTCGTAGAGAGTAAAAACAGGTAAATGATCAGTGATGTCACAAATAATTAAACCGCTGGTGCCGTGATTTCCCATAATATTGGTAAAGATGTTGTCAATGATTGTTGCACTATGTGAAGTTATTCTGCTAGGTTTCGTTATCGCTGGATAGAGAGACAAACTGTACATTGTATTAATGAAATCATCAATCGTATTCAGTTTAGATGGATTTGACAAGTCAATGTTAAAGTCACCACAGATAAACAGTG
The DNA here is from genome assembly GCF_040956055.1 of Brachionichthys hirsutus. Taxonomy (NCBI): domain Eukaryota; kingdom Metazoa; phylum Chordata; class Actinopteri; order Lophiiformes; family Brachionichthyidae; genus Brachionichthys; species Brachionichthys hirsutus. The sequence goes on along the minus strand of NW_027180315.1, from coordinate 176,015 downwards.
TTTTTTGGTTTACAGTAGAAAACAATTTATCCATCCAATCATTGAACATTTCTATATTTGAGCCAGGTGTTCGGTATAAACAACTCAATGACATTTTTCTTGTTTCCATTTTGAATCATCACTGTCACACATTCCATTAATCCATTAATTGCTGTGGTCATACTTGTCAGAACATTATATGATATAGATTTATGAATATATATTGCTACCCCACCCCCTGTTTTATTAACTCTGTTCATATATTCTAATTCATAATCATTCAGACAAAAATCTATGCCTTTATCAATATTAAACCAGGTTTCCGTTATTGCAATAATATTAAAGGGTTGTACAAAATGTGTTAAATACTCCTTGATTGCCTCAAAATTTTTGTACATGCTTCTGCTATTAAAATGTTTTATTGACAGTTTCCCTTCTGTTTTCACACAGGTCTCATACTGTCCTTGAGTAAAATGACTACAGTTACGGACAATAGAAGATAAAAAGTTATTGTCAGGGTCTATCTCTGCATCAGTGTCATTCGTGTTGTGCTCATGATATTCAGAAGTTTCCAATTCCATCTGTTTGTGATGAAGAATGTTCTGCAACATGTCCGTTCCATTTCTTGGTGTAGTTTGTATCTTTGGTGTGTTCAGCATTGTGGTGATGGAGAGTCACAGTACCTTGATACCATCTGGTGATGATGATGATGATGAATATATTTATTAGATAGAATGTTAGAGTACAAGTACAGTCACACAGTAGCATGTATTACAGTACAAATAACGTCAAACATCCTGTCTAAGAGGAGCATTTCAAAAAAGCCCTTGCGGGCTTGTTTCCGTTGAAAGTCCTTCGTACATAAATCATCCACAAAAAAAACAATACAAATAAAAATAAATCCAATATTAAATTACGCAATTGATGCAACGTAACATTAGAAAGACAAAAATAAAATGAATGGTGCTTCAGGCTCAGTATTTGTCCAGATCTTCTATCTGTCTCACCATTTTTCCTATTAGGGAACCTCATGATGACAGCCGACGGTCTCCCGTACTTCGTGGGCAGCGGGTGGCACGCCTTGATGTTCTCCAGGTCCATCACTATCCCCTTACTCTGGAGGTAGGAATCAACCTGTTGCTCCACCGAGCGCACCTCCAAGTCGCTGGGCTCCCCGCCATCCGTGGTCGCCGCACGCGCATACGAGCGCGGCTTGATCTTGATGCCGGTGATGACCACATCATTCATGCGGGAGTATTGCTCCAGATCATCCACGCGTCGCTCAAGGTCCACGATACGCCGGTCTTTCTCGGCATTCTGGAGGCGTAGTTGTTTCACCTCCTCCAGTAGCCCCAGCAGCTGTTCCTGCTGCGCTCTGACAGCCGTCACATCGCCGCTTAAGGCGTCGAGGGAGTACTTTATTCCCTCGAACTCCTCGGGTGTCGGGAATTTCTTCGGTGGCATCGTAGTGATGGTCCCACCAATGCATCCAGGGGCAGCGGAAAATTAAACTCAACTCCGTGGCTCAAGCAGCAGCGGAGCAGTTAAACTCCGGTAGCTAGCTTGTAGCTTCGCTAACTTGTAGCTCCGGTAGCTAGCTTGTAGCTTCGCTAACTTGTAGCTCCGGTACGCTTGCGCTTTTCTCGCAGTGAACACAACACCGTTAGCTAGCTGTTATTGCTGCAAAGCTAACAGTGTTGTTTCTCCTTTCGTTTCTCCTTTGGAGATCAGAGGGCCTTGATAAGAAGTTGTCCGTTAGGAAGCAAAATAAACAGTCTGGTGAGCTGCTACTGCGGCACACGAAACAACGTCACAGACATGTTGAAGTGATTGCTGCAACAAAGCTGGGCAGGATTCTGTTTCCATGCAGATGTACTAAAGATGCACTAAAGATGCACTAAAGATGTACTAAAGATGTACTAAAGATGTACTAAAGATGTACTAAAGATGCACTGAAGATGTACTAAAGATGCACTAAAGATGTACTAACGATGTACTAGAGATGCACTAAAGATGTACTAAAGATGTACTAAAGATGTTCTGATAAAGTTAAGTGGTTGGAACTGCTACTGCCTTCTTATTTCCAACCAACACCACACCATTCCTGATGCAACTCTCTGCATTTATCCGGGCTTGAGACCGGCACAAGGGAGATCCTAGCAATGCTACGTTAGCTCCTGCTAACCGCACTACCCGTACTACCATGAGGCTGCATTGCCCTGTATGGTTTGATTTGTATCTTTGATGTTCATCATCTTTTATTTGATCTGTATTTTTGATGTTCATCATCTTTTAATTTGATCTTTGATCAGTGACTGAACAGCCGCGATTGGACAGCAGAGATTGGACCTTTTTTGTATCCAGACAGGATCGATTTCAGAATTAAATGTATTCCAAGATGATCAAGATCAAGAAGTTTATTGCATGCATAATTCTTTTGGAAAATATTTTCGCCGGATGCCATTTTTTGAGTTCTATGCTTTCACCACAAGATGGCGTAAGTACTCTGATGCTGAGAAATAGGGACTGCAGAAGAAGCGAGAGGAGCGAGAGAGAGAATGAGAGAAGAAGAATGCAGAGTTGATGTTCCAGTGCGAGTTGTACTCAAGATGTACTAAAGATGCACTAAAGATGTACTAAAGATGTACTAAAGATGTACTAAAGATGTACTAAAGATGTTCTGATAAAGTTAAGTGGTTGGAACTGCTACTGCCTTCTTATTTCCAACCAACACCACACCATTCCTGATGCAACTCTCTGCATTTATGCGGGCTTGAGACCGGCACAAGGGAGATACTAGCAATGCTACGTTAGCTCCTGCTAACCGCACTACCGGTACTACCATGAGGCTGCATTGCCCTGTATGGTTTGATTTGTATCTTTGATGTTCATCATCTTTTATTTGATCTGTATCTTTGATGTTCATCATCTTTTATTTGATCTGTATTGTTGATGTTCATCATCTGTTTTTGATCTGTATCTTTGGTGTTCATCATCTTTTATTTGATTTGTATCTTTGATGTTCATCATCTTTTATTTGATTTGTATCTTTGATGTTCATCATCTTTTATTTGATCTGTATCTTTGATGTTCATCATCTTTTATTTGATCTGTATTGTTGATGTTCATCATCTGTTTTTGATCTGTATCTTTGATGTTCATCATCTTTTATTTGATTTGTATCTTTGATGTTCATCATCTTTTATTTGATTTGTATCTTTGATGTTCATCATCTTTTATTTGATCTGTATCTTTGATTTTCATCATCTTTTATTTGATCTGTATCGTTGATGTTCATCATCTGTTTTTGATCTGTATCTTTGATGTTCATCATCTGTTTTTGATCTGTATCTTTGATGTTCATCATCTTTTATTTGATTTGTATCTTTGATGTTCATCATCTTTTATTTGATCTGTATCTTTGATGTTCATCATCTTTTAATTTGATCTTTGATCAGTGATTGAACAGCTGTGATTGGACAGCAAAGAATGAACCTTTTTGTATCGAGACAGGATGGATCTCAGAATTAAATGTGTTCCAAGATTGATCAAGAAGTTGATTGCATGCTTAATTTCTTTGGAAAATATTTACGCCGGATGCCTGGATACAAAGAACATCTCCCCATCAGGGAACCGAGCCCCGGTCTTCCGCGTGACAGGCGGAGATACAAGGTGACGCCCGCTGGGAAAGTATTTTTTTTTTTTTGTAATACACGCGGTCCGCTGAGTTTGGACAGTCGTGTTTATATACTGTCCTTTTCGCCGCAGCTTTTGTCTACGGCCAAACCACTCTGAACACGCCCGAGTGCGCATGCGCAGCAAAGGGGGAGTGTGTGTGCGAGTGAGCGGACTGACAGGAGTGGCGGGGCGCTTGAAGTCTAACTTCCTCAAACCCAAATTGTTTTATTTGAAAAACAACTTATATTTGAGTTGTTTTCGGCCCCCCCTGGCACCTGTTGGTGTTAGGGGCGGATTCAACTCGGACTGTCAGAATGGGGGATAAACCGAATGACGCAGACGAAGGCATGCGTAACGGACAAACATCTGGCGAGGAGCGTTATCACAAAGATCTGACGGTGCTCGCGATTGTGGAGGGAGAGGAGGGTGTCACGGTGATGGATTTGTTGAAGGCGGTGAGGAGTGAGTGCGGGGTGGTTGAGGGGTGTCGGCAGAGAGGGCCCGGAAAGTTTGAGCTCACGATGGCGACGGCGGAGGGGAAGAACTCTGTATTGGACGGGCTCATGTGCGGCAGCGTGACGGTGACGGGGCAGGAGATTAACAGCAGCGTGATGGTGGTGTCCTTTCTAAACCTACCGGTGTACGTCACGGACCAGCAGATACGGGACAAGCTGACGGAGTGGGGGGTGAAGCCGGTGTCCGCGATCAAGCGGAGGATGTGGCCGGGAACGGAGGTGGCGGACGGCACGCGCTTCCTCCGCGTAAAGTTCACCGAGGAAGTGAGATCGCTGCCGTATTCAACAAAATTCAGCACGCTGGGAGGCACAGAGCACTTTAGGGTGATTCACGACCGACAGACACGGGTGTGCAGACTCTGCATCAAGCCGGGGCACATCTTCAGGGATTGCCCTGACTTTAAGTGCTTTCGGTGCGGCCAGACTGGCCATTACGCACGGGACTGTGGCGAGGAGAGGGGGCGGCGAGAGAGAGAGGGAGAAGGAGGAGGCGCGGAGCAGGACAGCAGAGAGGAGCAAGCGGCAGAGGAAGCTGACGAAGGAGGAGTGGAGCAGATGGAGGAGGACGGGGAAGTGAGCGGAGAGGAGAGAGGAGACGACGGAGGCGGAGGCGAGAGCGAAGGATTGGCGGGAGCGGACGGAGCGGACGGCGGAGCGGACAGAGGAGCAGGCGGTGGAGCGGCGGGAGCGGATGGAGGAGCAGGCGGTGGAGCGGCGGGAGCGGACGGACGGAGGAGCAGAGGAGAGGAGAGGAGGAGAGGTGGCAAAGCGGAGAGAGGGAGACGAGCGGTGATCGCACAAGGAGGAGACAGCGGTGCGGGTGACAGCGCGGAGCGCGATGGCGCGCTGGAGACGGAGAAGCGGAGCAGCGGCGCGAGGGTTGGAGGAGAGGAGAAAAGGACACCGATGAGTACGAGGTCTACCCCACGGGACAAGGAGAAGGACGGCCGCGCTGAGTGTTCAAACATAACGGACAGCGGGGAAGACGACATGGAGGACGTCAGGACGAGCAGGAAGAGACCGCTGGGCAGCAGGGGGAAAAATAAGGCTCGGTGCAAGCTCAAACCGGCACCGTGAGGTTTAGTTTTTTATTTCATTTTCACGTTATGTTAACAATATCTTCTTTCAACGGGAATGGGCTGAGGGAGGGAGAGGCGGTACCGAGCCACAAGCATGTGCGCTAGTGACATCATCTGTTTACAAGAAACTCACTGGGATGGGGAGTGCGCGAGGGAGGCTGAAAGGGAATGGATGGGAGAAATGTTTGTGAACAACGGGGGGGGTGAGGGGGGGGGGGGTAGCGATTTTGGTAAAGAGGGGGGTTATTGAGAGGGTGAACAAATGCGTGGATGACGGTGACGGGAGAGCGATCGGGATCACCTTTGAGTACATGGGCAGGGAGTACAAGCTGGTGAGTGTGTACGCGCCGAATGAGGAGAAAGTGAGGAGAGGCTTTTTTGAGAGACTGTGAGGGATGTGTGGAGAGAATTGTATGATTGTGGGTGATTTTAATGTGTGGAGGGGGAGACTGGATGCGTGTGCGAGTGTGGACTTCAGGAGTGATTCCACCAGAGGCGTGCTGAATGAAGTGATGAGAGCGAATGATCTGGTTGATGTGTGGAGGGAGAGGAACCCGAAGGGGAGGGAATTTTTGAGGGCACAGGTGGTGCAAGGGGGGTTGAGGCAGAGCAGGATAGACTTTGTACTGTGCACGAGGAGCATAGAAGGGGAAATAGGGAATATTGAGTACAAAATGAATGCACTGAGCGATCACATGGTGTTGGGTTTTAGCTTGGGGCGGGGACGTGAGAGTAGAGGGGGAGGAGTCTGGTGTATGAATGGAATGGTGTTGAAGGATGAAAAGTATAAGGAGCGTGTGAGAGATTGTATACGATTGAGAAAGGGTGAGGTCATGTATGAGGAGGACATAGGGAGGTGGTGGGAGAAACTGAAGGAGGAGATTAAGAAGCTCAGTATAGGATATAGCAGGAATAAGAATAGGCTAGAGAGAGAGAGGGAAAGAAGATTAAAGGACGAATTGGTTAGGGAGATGGGGAGAGCAGACAGCGAGGAGGGGCGAGACGTAGGGGAGTATGTGAGAATTAAGAATGAACTTAAGGAAATGGAACAGAGAAAATGTTTGGGAGCAATAGTTAGGAGCAGGGCGAAACATATAATTGAGGGGGAGAGAGCGACAGGGTACTTTTTAGGGATGGAAAGGACGAGACAGAAGAGAAATTACATAGAACAGGTGGAGGGAAAGGAGGGAGGGAAGATAACAGACTTTGTAGGGATAGCTGAAAGGGTTGAGGAATTTTATAGGGAACTATTCAGGAAAGAAGCAACAGATGAGGCAAGCACGGAACAGGTTCTAGAGCAGGTGAAAGGTAGGCTGAGCGAGGAACATAGGGGAATGTGTGAGGGGGAGATAGGGACAGGAGAGATAGAGGCAGCGATAGCAGGACTAGGGAGGAATAAGAGTCCAGGGATAGATGGGATAATAGGGGAATTTTATATAGAATTTAGGGAGGAATTAGTGCCAGTGCTGGAGAGGTTGTTTAGGAGGATAGAAGAGCAGGGAGAGATGCCAATTAGCATGACGACAGGGTTAGTAACGATCATTCACAAGAAGGGAAGTAGGGATAAGCTGGAAAACTACAGGCCACTTAGTATGCTAAATGGAGATTATAAGATATTAGCGAGGGTATTGGCGAGCAGGATAAAGAGTGTGATAGGGACAGTGGTGGGGAGCACACAGGCTTATAGCATACCGGGCAGGGATATAGCAGACACGATTAGCAGCATCAGGGACACCATAGACTGCATGAAGAGGGACAAAGGAGGGATAGTACTGAGTTTAGATCTGAACAAAGCATTTGATAGAGTAGATCACACATATTTGTACAGGGTGCTAGAACGAGTGGGCTTCGGGCATAGGATGATAGGATGGATAAGGAGGATGTATGATAGGGCAGTGAGCTGTGTAAAGATTAACGGTATAGTGACCAGCACGTTCAGGTTAGAGAGGTCAGTCAGGCAGGGGTGCCCGCTATCGGCTCTGCTGTACTCGCTGTCGGCAGAGCCGCTAGCGGCACTGATGCAGCACAACAATAAGATTAGGGGTGTAGAGCTACCGGGTGGTCAGATTAGTTTATTATATCAGTATGCGGATGACACAACAGTTACAGTGAGGGATACGGAGAGCGTAGTAGAGGTGTTGGAAAGTGTAGAAATGTATGGCAGGGCGTCAGGAGCGAGGGTCAACATAGAAAAGTCAGAAATAATGTATGTAGGGGCAGACAGGATAGGGAGGGTGGACATAGGGCTGAAAGAGAGGAAGGACTATTTTAGGGTGTTAGGAGTCAACTTAGGGATAGCGGCTAGAGAAGGGAGAGACATGCAGTACGAAGGGATAGTCAACAGCATCAGGAAGTCGTTGGGGTTTTGGAAGAGGAGAGGGTTGAAACTGAGGGGGAAAGTGGTTGTGGTGAATGCGTTGGTGATGAGTAAGCTTGTGTATGCGACGGCTGTGTTGGATGTGCCGGAGAGAGTGATGCAAGATGTGGATGAGCTGGTTAAGGATTTTCTGTGGGGAGGGAAGGGAGTCAGGATAGCTAGGGAGGTACTGGAAAACGATTATGTGGACGGGGGATTGAAGCTGATTAATTTACGGGATAAGGTGAAGGCACTCAGAGTTAAAACGGTGATTAGATATTTGGATAAGTGTAGGGACCATGGGTGGAAGGTCTTTTTGAGGGAGGCGATAAATAAATGTGGGGGGTGCGGGGAGAGCGGAGTGTACATGGCACTGAAGAAGGCAAGAATGGACGGAGTGAGCGAGTTTTATAAGGAAGTACTGTCGGCATGGGGAGAGTTTGTGGAGCATGTGAAGTATGAGTGTGCGAACGTGAAGCAGGTGTGGGAGCAACCACTGTTCTTTAACCCACAAATAACACACGAGGGGAACACAATGTACAACAGGGTCATGTGGAAGGCGGGGTTTAGGAAGATCAGGGATGTAGTCTACGAATATGTACCGGGGTTCATGAGGGCACAGGTGATAGTGGATGAGGTGAGGGAAAGGGAGGGAGAGATTTGGCGGGGCACGGCGGAAGGAGTGATGGAGAGACTGAAGAGTGGAATGCCGTGCGAATGGGTGAGAATGATTGAGGAGGAGGCCGGAGCGTGTGAAGAAGGAGAGATCGAGATGTATGTGGGTGAGGGTGAACGGAGGGTGAGGCTGGAGAATGTCAAGACGAGAATTGTGTATAAATGCTTGAGGGTGAATGAGGTGAGGAGACCGGCTGCGGAGAGAGTGTGGGTGAGAGTAGTGAACGAAGTGAGAGTGGAAACAATGTGGAAGAACCTGAGGGTGAAATGGAACTGCCATGAATGTGACGATTTTGATTTTCTTTTACGTCACAATAGGGTGTTCAATAATTTAATAATTAGTAGGTTTGATGCGAATGTGAAGAAAGAATGTGATGTGTGTAGCGTGGGTGTAGAAACGTGTATGCATGAGTTTGTTGAATGTAGAGAGCTTCAGGGGTATTTTGAGAGGATGAGAGAGATGATTGACAGATGCTGGAGAGGACGGTATGTGGTGGAGATGGAGTGGAAGGCGTTGTGGCTGTTTGGAGTGACTGGGAAGAAGAAGGGGGAAAACATCAATCTGTTAAACCTGGTCTTGAGCCATGCAAGGTACGCGGTAAAATTCAGGAGGAATCTGGCCCACTATGACAATAAAGTAACGAACGTCTGGAGGTTATTCAGGAACATGGTGAGGAGGACAATAACGACACTTCATAAAAACATTGATCACGAAGACTTTCTGCAGGGGTTTATTGAGGGGAGCACTTTGGTTCAAATGCACGGTGATGCACTGAAATTTAATTTTGACTGAGTTACTGATGTTCGGTTTTATTGATTTGTTTTGGATTGGTGGGAGGCCAAGTGTCTGTCCACCATTATGTTTCCTGAGTTTATGTGTTTATGATTTGGTGAGAGGCCTCGTGCCTACTCACCCTTATGTTCTGCTATGTTTATGGTTTTATGATTTCGGTGCCGGTTTGGAGCACGCATGAGTATGTATGTATGGACTGCTGCCACCCGTTTTTATCATTGTATATATTGTAAATCTGTAAATAATATGACATTTTTGATAATAAAAGATAAAAAAAAAAACACACGCCCGATCTCGTCCGATCTCGGAAGCTAAGCAGGGTCGGGCCTGGTTAGTACTTGGATGGGAGACCGCCTGGGAATACCAGGTGCTGTAAGATTTTCCTCATCCCTGAGGCTGCGGGCAAACAAAATGGAATTTTTTCATCCAAAAGTCGGAAATCAAGATGGTTGTCAATTTGAAGACTTGTGATTGATGACTTTCCTTGAGCAGTTGATTGATTTCATAGGTTGATTTTATTTATTTATTATTATTATTATTATTTTTATGACTGAAGAGTTTTCCAGACGGACAGGAGACGCTGTCTGGCCGGATGTGCTTGGCGAGAGACCTTCCGTGTGATCTTTGAAAATTATACAGTGTTGAAACTGTCAGAAGAAGCTTCTTCCGGCAGATGCTGACAAAAGGACATGCTACTGCATTTTTCAGACTGAAAGAAGAAAAATGACCTCAAAACAAGTTGAAACTGTCAGAACAAGCTTCTTCTGGCAGAGCCTGACAAAAAAACATGTAACTGCAGTGTTCAGACTGAAATTAGTTAAATGACCTGAAAACAAGTTGAAACTGTCAGAACAAGCTTCTTCTGGCAGAGCCTGACAAAAGGACTTGTTACTGCAGTTTTCATACAGAAATCATCCAAATGACCTCAAAACAAGTTGAAACTGTCAGAACAAGCTTCTTCCGGCAGATGCTGACAAAAGGACATGTTACTGCAGATTTAAGACTGAAAGAAGAAAAATGACCTCGAAACAAGTTGAAACTGTCAGAACAAGCTTCTTCTGGCAGAGCCTGACAAAAGGACTTGTTACTGCAGTTTTCAGACAAATCAGTAAAATGACCTGAAAACAAGTTGAAACTGTCAGAACAAGCTTCTTCTAGCAGAGCCTGACAAAAAAACATGTTACTGCAGATTTCAGACTGAAAGAAGAAAAATGACCTCAGAACACGTTGAAACTGTCAGAACAAGCTTCTTCCGGCAGATGCTGACAAAAGGACATGTTACTGCAGTGTTCAGACTGAAATTAGTTAAATGGCCTGAAAACAAGTTGAAACTGTCAGAACAAGCTTCTTCTGGCAGAGCCTGACAAAAGGACTTGTTACTGCAGTTTTCATACAGAAATCATCCAAATGACCTCAAAACAAGTTGGAACTGTCAGAACAAGCTTCTTCCGGCAGATGCTGACAAAAGGACATGTTACTGCATTTTTCAGACTGAAAGAAGAAAAATGACCTCGAAACAAGTTGAAACTGTCAGAGCAAGCTTCTTCTGGCAGATGCTGACAAAAGGACATGTTACTGCAGTGTTCAGACTGAAATCATCAGAATGACCTGAAAACTAGTCAGAACAAGCTTCTGCTGGCAGAGCCTTACAAAAAACATGTTCCTGCAGATTTCAGACTGGAATTAGTAAATGACCTGTAAACAAGTTGAAACTGTCAGAACAAGCTTCTTCCGGCAGATGCTGACAAAAGGACATGCTTCTGCATTTTTCAGACTGAAAGAAGAAAAATGACCTCAAAACAAGTTGAAACTGTCAGAACAAGCTTCTTCTGGCAGAGCCTGACAAAAAAACATGTTCCTGCAGATTTCAGACTGGAATCAACAAAATGACCTGAAAACAAGTTGAAACTGTCAGAACAAGCTTCTTCCAGCAGATGCTGACAAAAGGACATGCTCCTGCATTTTTCAGACTGAAAGAAGAAAAATGACCTCAAAACAAGTTGAAACTGTCAGAACAAGCTTCTTCCGGCAGATGCTGACAAAAGGACATGCGACTGCATTTCTCAGACTGAAAGAAGAAAAATGACCTCAAAACAAGTTGAAACTGTCAGAACAAGCTTCTTCTGGCAGAGCATGACAAAAAAACATGTTCCTGCAGATTTCAGACTGGAATTAGTGAAATGACCTGTAAACAAGTTGAAACTGGCAGAACAACCTTCTCCTCTTGCAGAAGAGCTGCCTATACCTGTAAAGTAAGACAGCTGTCTGTTCTGATCTGGTGCAATATAACTTAAAATTAATTAAATTATTTATTTATTTATTTTTAAATTTATTTATTTATTTATTTTTGAATTTATTTATTTTTAAATGTATTTATTTATTATTATTATTAATATTTTTATGACTGAAGAGTTTTCCAGACGGACAGGAGACGCTGTCTGGCCGGATGTGCTTGGCGAGAGACCTTCCGTGTGATTTTTGAAAATTATACACAGTGTTGAAACTGTCAGAAGAAGCTTCTTCCGGCAGATGCTGACAAAAGGACATGCTACTGCATTTTTCAGACTGAAAGAAGAAAAATAACCTCAAAACAAGTTGAAACTGTCAGAACAAGCTTCTTCCGGCAGATGCTGACAAAAGGACATGCTACTGCATTTTTCAGACTGAAAGAAGAAAAATGACCTCAAAACAAGTTGAAACTGTCAGAACAAGCTTCTTCTGGCAGAGCCTGACAAAAAAACATGTTCCTGCAGATTTCAGACTGGAATCAACAAAATGACCTGAAAACAAGTTGAAACTGTCAGAACAAGCTTCTTCCGGCAGATGCTGACAAAAGGACATGCGACTGCATTTTTCAGACTGAAAGAAGAAAAATGACCTCAAAACAAGTTGAAACTGTCAGAACAAGCTTCTTCTGGCAGAGTCTTACAAAAAAAAACATGTTCCTGCAGATTTCAGACTGGAATTAGTGAAATGACCTGTAAACAAGTTGAAACTGTCAGAACAAGCTTCTTCTGGCAGAGCCTGACAAAAGGACTTGTTACTGCAGTTTTCATACAAAAATCATCCAAATGACCTCAAAACAAGTTGAAACTGTCAGAACAAGCTTCTTCTGGCAGAGCCTGACAAAAGGACTTGTTACTGCAGTTTTCATACAAAAATCATCCAAATGACCTCAAAACAAGTTGAAACTGTCAGAACAAGCTTCTTCTGGCAGAGCCTGACAAAAGGACTTGTTACTGCAGTTTTCATACAAAAATCATCCAAATGACCTCAAAACAAGTTGAAACTGTCAGAACAAGCTTCTTCTGGCAGAGCCTGACAAAAGGACTTGTTACTGCAGTTTTCATACAAAAATCATCCAAATGACCTCAAAACAAGTTGAAACTGTCAGAACAAGCTTCTTCTGGCAGAGCCTGACAAAAGGACTTGTTACTGCAGTTTTCATACAAAAATCATCCAAATGACCTCAAAACAAGTTGAAACTGTCAGAACAAGCTTCTTCTGGCAGAGCCTGACAAAAGGACTTGTTACTGCAGTTTTCATACAAAAATCATCCAAATGACCTCAAAACAAGTTGAAACTGTCAGAACAAGCTTCTTCTGGCAGAGCCTGACAAAAGGACTTGTTACTGCAGTTTTCATACAAAAATCATCCAAATGACCTCAAAACAAGTTGAAACTGTCAGAACAAGCTTCTTCTGGCAGAGCCTGACAAAAGGACTTGTTACTGCAGTTTTCATACAAAAATCATCCAAATGACCTCAAAACAAGTTGAAACTGTCAGAACAAGCTTCTTCTGGCAGAGCCTGACAAAAGGACTTGTTACTGCAGTTTTCATACAAAAATCATCCAAATGACCTCAAAACAAGTTGAAACTGTCAGAACAAGCTTCTTCTGGCAGAGCCTGACAAAAGGACTTGTTACTGCAGTTTTCATACAAAAATCATCCAAATGACCTCAAAACAAGTTGAAACTGTCAGAACAAGCTTCTTCTGGCAGAGCCTGACAAAAGGACTTGTTACTGCAGTTTTCATACAAAAATCATCCAAATGACCTCAAAACAAGTTGAAACTGTCAGAACAAGCTTCTTCTGGCAGAGCCTGACAAAAGGACTTGTTACTGCAGTTTTCATACAAAAATCATCCAAATGACCTTAAAACAAGTTGAAACTGTCAGAACAAGCTTCCTCTGGCAGAGCCTGACAAAAGGACTTGTTACTGCAGTTTTCATACAGAAATCATCCAAATGACCTGAAAACAAGTTGAAACTGTCAGAACAAGCTTCTTCCAGCAGATGCTGACAAAAGGACATGCTCCTGCATTTTTCAGACTGAAAGAAGAAAAATAACCTCAAAACAAGTTGAAACTGTCAGAAGAAGCTTCTTCCGGCAGATGCTGACAAAAGGACATGCTACTGCATTTTTCAGACTGAAAGAAGAAAAATGACCTCAAAACAAGTTGAAACTGTCAGAACAAGCTTCTTCTGGCAGAGCCTGACAAAAGGACTTGTTACTGCAGTTTTCATACAAAAATCATCCAAATGACCTTAAAACAAGTTGAAACTGTCAGAACAAGCTTCCTCTGGCAGAGCCTGACAAAAGGACTTGTTACTGCAGTTTTCATACAGAAATCATCCAAATGACCTGAAAACAAGTTGAAACTGTCAGAACAAGCTTCTTCCGGCAGATGCTGACAAAAGGACATGCTACTGCATTTTTCAGACTGAAAGAAGAAAAATAACCTCAAAACAAGTTGAAACTGTCAGAACAAGCTTCTTCCAGCAGATGCTGACAAAAGGACATGCTCCTGCATTTTTCAGACTGAAAGAAGAAAAATAACCTCAAAACAAGTTGAAACTGTCAGAACAAGCTTCTTCCGGCAGATGCTGACAAAAGGACATGCTACTGCATTTTTCAGACTGAAAGAAGAAAAATAACCTCAAAACAAGTTGAAACTGTCAGAACAAGCTTCTTCCGGCAGATGCTGACAAAAGGACATGCTACTGCATTTTTCAGACTGAAAGAAGAAAAATGACCTCAAAACAAGTTGAAACTGTCAGAACAAGCTTCTTCTGGCAGAGCCTGACAAAAGGACTTGTTACTGCAGTTTTCATACAAAAATCATCCAAATGACCTCAAAACAAGTTGAAACTGTCAGAACAAGCTTCTTCTGGCAGAGCCTGACAAAAGGACTTGTTACTGCAGTTTTCATACAAAAATCATCCAAATGACCTCAAAACAAGTTGAAACTGTCAGAACAAGCTTCTTCTGGCAGAGCCTGACAAAAGGACTTGTTACTGCAGTTTTCATACAAAAATCATCCAAATGACCTCAAAACAAGTTGAAACTGTCAGAACAAGCTTCTTCTGGCAGAGCCTGACAAAAGGACTTGTTACTGCAGTTTTCATACAAAAATCATCCAAATGACCTCAAAACAAGTTGAAACTGTCAGAACAAGCTTCTTCTGGCAGAGCCTGACAAAAGGACTTGTTACTGCAGTTTTCATACAAAAATCATCCAAATGACCTCAAAACAAGTTGAAACTGTCAGAACAAGCTTCTTCTGGCAGAGCCTGACAAAAGGACTTGTTACTGCAGTTTTCATACAAAAATCATCCAAATGACCTCAAAACAAGTTGAAACTGTCAGAACAAGCTTCTTCTGGCAGAGCCTGACAAAAGGACTTGTTACTGCAGTTTTCATACAAAAATCATCCAAATGACCTTAAAACAAGTTGAAACTGTCAGAACAAGCTTCTTCTGGCAGAGCCTGACAAAAGGACTTGTTACTGCAGTTTTCATACAGAAATCATCCAAATGACCTGAAAACAAGTTGAAACTGCCAGAAAAAGCTTCTTCTGGCAGAGTCTTACAAAAAAAAAACTTGTTCCTGCAGATTTCAGACTGGAATTAGTAAATGACCTGTAAACAAGTTGAAACTGTCAGAACAAGCTTCTTCCGGCAGATGCTGACAAAGGACATGTTACTGCAGTGTTCAGACTGGAATTAGTAAATGACCTGTAAACAAGTTGAAACTGTCAGAACAAGCTTCTTCCGGCAGATGCTGACAAAGGACATGTTACTGCAGTGTTCAGACTGGAATTAGTAAATGACCTGTAAACAAGTTGAAACTGCCAGAAAAAGCTTCTTCCGGCAGATGCTGACAAAAGGACATGCGACTGCATTTTTCAGACTGAAAGAAGAAAAATGACCTGAAAACCAGTTGAAACTGTCAGAACAAGCTTCTTCTGGCAGATGCTGACAAAAGGACATGCGACTGCATTTTTCAGACTGAAAGAAGAAATATGACCTCAAAACAAGTTGAAACTGTCAGAACAAGCTTCTTCCGGCAGATGCTGACAAAAGGACATGCTCCTGCATTTTTCAGACTGAAAGAAGAAAAATGACCTGAAAACCAGTTGAAACTGTCAGAACAAGCTTCTTCCGGCAGATGCTGACAAAAGGACATGCTACTGCATTTTTCAGACTGAAAGAAGAAAAATAACCTCAAAACAAGTTGAAACTGTCAGAACAAGCTTCTTCCGGCAGATGCTGACAAAAGGACATGTTACTGCATTTTTCAGACTGAAAGAAGAAAAATGACCTCAAAACAAGTTGAAACTGTCAGAACAAGCTTCTTCTGGCAGAGCATGACAAAAAAACATGTTCCTGCAGATTTCAGACTGGAATTAGTGAAATGACCTGTAAACAAGTTGAAACTGGCAGAACAACCTTCTCCTCTTGCAGAAGAGCTGCCTATACCTGTAAAGTAAGACAGCTGTCTGTTCTGATCTGGTGCAATATAACTTAAAATTAATTAAATTATTTATTTATTTATTTTTTAATTTATTTATTTATTTATTTTTTAATTTATTTATTTATTTATTTTTAAATTTATTTATTTATTTATTTTTGAATTTATTTATTTTTAAATTTATTTATTTATTATTATTATTATTATTTTTATGACTGAAGAGTTTTCCAGACGGACAGGAGACGCTGTCTGGCCGGATGTGCTTGGCGAGAGACCTTCCGTGTGATTTTTGGAAATTATACACAGTGTTGAAACTGTGAGAACAAGCTTCTTCCGGCAGATGCTGACAAAAGGACATGCTACTGCATTTTTCAGACTGAAAGAAGAAAAATGACCTCAAAACAAGTTGAAACTGTCAGAACAAGCTTCTTCTGGCAGAGCCTGACAAAAAAACATGTTCCTGCAGATTTCAGACTGGAATCAACAAAATGACCTGAAAACAAGTTGAAACTGTCAGAACAAGCTTCTTCCGGCAGATGCTGACAAAAGGACATGCGACTGCATTTTTCAGACTGAAAGAAGAAAAATGACCTCAAAACAAGTTGAAACTGTCAGAACAAGCTTCTTCTGGCAGAGTCTTACAAAAAAAAACATGTTCCTGCAGATTTCAGACTGGAATTAGTGAAATGACCTGTAAACAAGTTGAAACTGTCAGAACAAGCTTCTTCTGGCAGAGCCTGACAAAAGAACTTGTTACTGCAGTTTTCATACAAAAATCATCCAAATGACCTCAAAACAAGTTGAAACTGTCAGAACAAGCTTCTTCTGGCAGAGCCTGACAAAAGGACTTGTTACTGCAGTTTTCATACAAAAATCATCCAAATGACCTCAAAACAAGTTGAAACTGTCAGAACAAGCTTCTTCTGGCAGAGCCTGACAAAAGGACTTGTTACTGCAGTTTTCATACAAAAATCATCCAAATGACCTCAAAACAAGTTGAAACTGTCAGAACAAGCTTCTTCTGGCAGAGCCTGACAAAAGGACTTGTTACTGCAGTTTTCATACAAAAATCATCCAAATGACCTCAAAACAAGTTGAAACTGTCAGAACAAGCTTCTTCTGGCAGAGCCTGACAAAAGGACTTGTTACTGCAGTTTTCATACAAAAATCATCCAAATGACCTTAAAACAAGTTGAAACTGTCAGAACAAGCTTCCTCTGGCAGAGCCTGACAAAAGGACTTGTTACTGCAGTTTTCATACAGAAATCATCCAAATGACCTGAAAACAAGTTGAAACTGTCAGAACAAGCTTCTTCCAGCAGATGCTGACAAAAGGACATGCTCCTGCATTTTTCAGACTGAAAGAAGAAAAATAACCTCAAAACAAGTTGAAACTGTCAGAAGAAGCTTCTTCCGGCAGATGCTGACAAAAGGACATGCTACTGCATTTTTCAGACTGAAAGAAGAAAAATGACCTCAAAACAAGTTGAAACTGTCAGAACAAGCTTCTTCTGGCAGAGCCTGACAAAAGGACTTGTTACTGCAGTTTTCATACAAAAATCATCCAAATGACCTTAAAACAAGTTGAAACTGTCAGAACAAGCTTCCTCTGGCAGAGCCTGACAAAAGGACTTGTTACTGCAGTTTTCATACAGAAATCATCCAAATGACCTGAAAACAAGTTGAAACTGTCAGAACAAGCTTCTTCCGGCAGATGCTGACAAAAGGACATGCTACTGCATTTTTCAGACTGAAAGAAGAAAAATAACCTCAAAACAAGTTGAAACTGTCAGAACAAGCTTCTTCCAGCAGATGCTGACAAAAGGACATGCTCCTGCATTTTTCAGACTGAAAGAAGAAAAATAACCTCAAAACAAGTTGAAACTGTCAGAACAAGCTTCTTCCGGCAGATGCTGACAAAAGGACATGCTACTGCATTTTTCAGACTGAAAGAAGAAAAATAACCTCAAAACAAGTTGAAACTGTCAGAACAAGCTTCTTCCGGCAGATGCTGACAAAAGGACATGCTACTGCATTTTTCAGACTGAAAGAAGAAAAATGACCTCAAAACAAGTTGAAACTGTCAGAACAAGCTTCTTCTGGCAGAGCCTGACAAAAGGACTTGTTACTGCAGTTTTCATACAAAAATCATCCAAATGACCTCAAAACAAGTTGAAACTGTCAGAACAAGCTTCTTCTGGCAGAGCCTGACAAAAGGACTTGTTACTGCAGTTTTCATACAAAAATCATCCAAATGACCTCAAAACAAGTTGAAACTGTCAGAACAAGCTTCTTCTGGCAGAGCCTGACAAAAGGACTTGTTACTGCAGTTTTCATACAAAAATCATCCAAATGACCTCAAAACAAGTTGAAACTGTCAGAACAAGCTTCTTCTGGCAGAGCCTGACAAAAGGACTTGTTACTGCAGTTTTCATACAAAAATCATCCAAATGACCTCAAAACAAGTTGAAACTGTCAGAACAAGCTTCTTCTGGCAGAGCCTGACAAAAGGACTTGTTACTGCAGTTTTCATACAAAAATCATCCAAATGACCTCAAAACAAGTTGAAACTGTCAGAACAAGCTTCTTCTGGCAGAGCCTGACAAAAGGACTTGTTACTGCAGTTTTCATACAAAAATCATCCAAATGACCTCAAAACAAGTTGAAACTGTCAGAACAAGCTTCTTCTGGCAGAGCCTGACAAAAGGACTTGTTACTGCAGTTTTCATACAAAAATCATCCAAATGACCTTAAAACAAGTTGAAACTGTCAGAACAAGCTTCTTCTGGCAGAGCCTGACAAAAGGACTTGTTACTGCAGTTTTCATACAGAAATCATCCAAATGACCTGAAAACAAGTTGAAACTGCCAGAAAAAGCTTCTTCTGGCAGAGTCTTACAAAAAAAAAACTTGTTCCTGCAGATTTCAGACTGGAATTAGTAAATGACCTGTAAACAAGTTGAAACTGTCAGAACAAGCTTCTTCCGGCAGATGCTGACAAAGGACATGTTACTGCAGTGTTCAGACTGGAATTAGTAAATGACCTGTAAACAAGTTGAAACTGTCAGAACAAGCTTCTTCCGGCAGATGCTGACAAAGGACATGTTACTGCAGTGTTCAGACTGGAATTAGTAAATGACCTGTAAACAAGTTGAAACTGCCAGAAAAAGCTTCTTCCGGCAGATGCTGACAAAAGGACATGCGACTGCATTTTTCAGACTGAAAGAAGAAAAATGACCTGAAAACCAGTTGAAACTGTCAGAACAAGCTTCTTCTGGCAGATGCTGACAAAAGGACATGCGACTGCATTTTTCAGACTGAAAGAAGAAATATGACCTCAAAACAAGTTGAAACTGTCAGAACAAGCTTCTTCCGGCAGATGCTGACAAAAGGACATGCTCCTGCATTTTTCAGACTGAAAGAAGAAAAATGACCTGAAAACCAGTTGAAACTGTCAGAACAAGCTTCTTCCGGCAGATGCTGACAAAAGGACATGCTACTGCATTTTTCAGACTGAAAGAAGAAAAATAACCTCAAAACAAGTTGAAACTGTCAGAACAAGCTTCTTCCGGCAGATGCTGACAAAAGGACATGTTACTGCATTTTTCAGACTGAAAGAAGAAAAATGACCTCAAAACAAGTTGAAACTGTCAGAACAAGCTTCTTCTGGCAGAGCATGACAAAAAAACATGTTCCTGCAGATTTCAGACTGGAATTAGTGAAATGACCTGTAAACAAGTTGAAACTGGCAGAACAACCTTCTCCTCTTGCAGAAGAGCTGCCTATACCTGTAAAGTAAGACAGCTGTCTGTTCTGATCTGGTGCAATATAACTTAAAATTAATTAAATTATTTATTTATTTATTTTTTAATTTATTTATTTATTTATTTTTTAATTTATTTATTTATTTATTTTTAAATTTATTTATTTATTTATTTTTGAATTTATTTATTTTTAAATTTATTTATTTATTATTATTATTATTATTTTTATGACTGAAGAGTTTTCCAGACGGACAGGAGACGCTGTCTGGCCGGATGTGCTTGGCGAGAGACCTTCCGTGTGATTTTTGGAAATTATACACAGTGTTGAAACTGTGAGAACAAGCTTCTTCCGGCAGATGCTGACAAAAGGACATGCTACTGCATTTTTCAGACTGAAAGAAGAAAAATGACCTCAAAACAAGTTGAAACTGTCAGAACAAGCTTCTTCTGGCAGAGCCTGACAAAAAAACATGTTCCTGCAGATTTCAGACTGGAATCAACAAAATGACCTGAAAACAAGTTGAAACTGTCAGAACAAGCTTCTTCCGGCAGATGCTGACAAAAGGACATGCGACTGCATTTTTCAGACTGAAAGAAGAAAAATGACCTCAAAACAAGTTGAAACTGTCAGAACAAGCTTCTTCTGGCAGAGTCTTACAAAAAAAAACATGTTCCTGCAGATTTCAGACTGGAATTAGTGAAATGACCTGTAAACAAGTTGAAACTGTCAGAACAAGCTTCTTCTGGCAGAGCCTGACAAAAGAACTTGTTACTGCAGTTTTCATACAAAAATCATCCAAATGACCTCAAAACAAGTTGAAACTGTCAGAACAAGCTTCTTCTGGCAGAGCCTGACAAAAGGACTTGTTACTGCAGTTTTCATACAAAAATCATCCAAATGACCTCAAAACAAGTTGAAACTGTCAGAACAAGCTTCTTCTGGCAGAGCCTGACAAAAGGACTTGTTACTGCAGTTTTCATACAAAAATCATCCAAATGACCTCAAAACAAGTTGAAACTGTCAGAACAAGCTTCTTCTGGCAGAGCCTGACAAAAGGACTTGTTACTGCAGTTTTCATACAAAAATCATCCAAATGACCTCAAAACAAGTTGAAACTGTCAGAACAAGCTTCTTCTGGCAGAGCCTGACAAAAGGACTTGTTACTGCAGTTTTCATACAAAAATCATCCAAATGACCTCAAAACAAGTTGAAACTGTCAGAACAAGCTTCTTCTGGCAGAGCCTGACAAAAGGACTTGTTACTGCAGTTTTCATACAAAAATCATCCAAATGACCTCAAAACAAGTTGAAACTGTCAGAACAAGCTTCTTCTGGCAGAGCCTGACAAAAGGACTTGTTACTGCAGTTTTCATACAAAAATCATCCAAATGACCTTAAAACAAGTTGAAACTGTCAGAACAAGCTTCTTCTGGCAGAGCCTGACAAAAGGACTTGTTACTGCAGTTTTCATACAGAAATCATCCAAATGACCTGAAAACAAGTTGAAACTGCCAGAAAAAGCTTCTTCTGGCAGAGTCTTACAAAAAAAAAACTTGTTCCTGCAGATTTCAGACTGGAATTAGTAAATGACCTGTAAACAAGTTGAAACTGTCAGAACAAGCTTCTTCCGGCAGATGCTGACAAAGGACATGTTACTGCAGTGTTCAGACTGGAATTAGTAAATGACCTGTAAACAAGTTGAAACTGTCAGAACAAGCTTCTTCCGGCAGATGCTGACAAAGGACATGTTACTGCAGTGTTCAGACTGGAATTAGTAAATGACCTGTAAACAAGTTGAAACTGCCAGAAAAAGCTTCTTCCGGCAGATGCTGACAAAAGGACATGCGACTGCATTTTTCAGACTGAAAGAAGAAAAATGACCTGAAAACCAGTTGAAACTGTCAGAACAAGCTTCTTCTGGCAGATGCTGACAAAAGGACATGCGACTGCATTTTTCAGACTGAAAGAAGAAATATGACCTCAAAACAAGTTGAAACTGTCAGAACAAGCTTCTTCCGGCAGATGCTGACAAAAGGACATGCTCCTGCATTTTTCAGACTGAAAGAAGAAAAATGACCTGAAAACCAGTTGAAACTGTCAGAACAAGCTTCTTCCGGCAGATGCTGACAAAAGGACATGCTACTGCATTTTTCAGACTGAAAGAAGAAAAATAACCTCAAAACAAGTTGAAACTGTCAGAACAAGCTTCTTCCGGCAGATGCTGACAAAAGGACATGTTACTGCATTTTTCAGACTGAAAGAAGAAAAATGACCTCAAAACAAGTTGAAACTGTCAGAACAAGCTTCTTCTGGCAGAGCATGACAAAAAAACATGTTCCTGCAGATTTCAGACTGGAATTAGTGAAATGACCTGTAAACAAGTTGAAACTGGCAGAACAACCTTCTCCTCTTGCAGAAGAGCTGCCTATACCTGTAAAGTAAGACAGCTGTCTGTTCTGATCTGGTGCAATATAACTTAAAATTAATTAAATTATTTATTTATTTATTTTTTAATTTATTTATTTATTTATTTTTTAATTTATTTATTTATTTATTTTTAAATTTATTTATTTATTTATTTTTGAATTTATTTATTTTTAAATTTATTTATTTATTATTATTATTATTATTTTTATGACTGAAGAGTTTTCCAGACGGACAGGAGACGCTGTCTGGCCGGATGTGCTTGGCGAGAGACCTTCCGTGTGATTTTTGGAAATTATACACAGTGTTGAAACTGTGAGAACAAGCTTCTTCCGGCAGATGCTGACAAAAGGACATGCTACTGCATTTTTCAGACTGAAAGAAGAAAAATGACCTCAAAACAAGTTGAAACTGTCAGAACAAGCTTCTTCTGGCAGAGCCTGACAAAAAAACATGTTCCTGCAGATTTCAGACTGGAATCAACAAAATGACCTGAAAACAAGTTGAAACTGTCAGAACAAGCTTCTTCCGGCAGATGCTGACAAAAGGACATGCGACTGCATTTTTCAGACTGAAAGAAGAAAAATGACCTCAAAACAAGTTGAAACTGTCAGAACAAGCTTCTTCTGGCAGAGTCTTACAAAAAAAAACATGTTCCTGCAGATTTCAGACTGGAATTAGTGAAATGACCTGTAAACAAGTTGAAACTGTCAGAACAAGCTTCTTCTGGCAGAGCCTGACAAAAGAACTTGTTACTGCAGTTTTCATACAAAAATCATCCAAATGACCTCAAAACAAGTTGAAACTGTCAGAACAAGCTTCTTCTGGCAGAGCCTGACAAAAGGACTTGTTACTGCAGTTTTCATACAAAAATCATCCAAATGACCTCAAAACAAGTTGAAACTGTCAGAACAAGCTTCTTCTGGCAGAGCCTGACAAAAGGACTTGTTACTGCAGTTTTCATACAAAAATCATCCAAATGACCTCAAAACAAGTTGAAACTGTCAGAACAAGCTTCTTCTGGCAGAGCCTGACAAAAGGACTTGTTACTGCAGTTTTCATACAAAAATCATCCAAATGACCTCAAAACAAGTTGAAACTGTCAGAACAAGCTTCTTCTGGCAGAGCCTGACAAAAGGACTTGTTACTGCAGTTTTCATACAAAAATCATCCAAATGACCTCAAAACAAGTTGAAACTGTCAGAACAAGCTTCTTCTGGCAGAGCCTGACAAAAGGACTTGTTACTGCAGTTTTCATACAAAAATCATCCAAATGACCTCAAAACAAGTTGAAACTGTCAGAACAAGCTTCTTCTGGCAGAGCCTGACAAAAGGACTTGTTACTGCAGTTTTCATACAAAAATCATCCAAATGACCTTAAAACAAGTTGAAACTGTCAGAACAAGCTTCTTCTGGCAGAGCCTGACAAAAGGACTTGTTACTGCAGTTTTCATACAGAAATCATCCAAATGACCTGAAAACAAGTTGAAACTGCCAGAAAAAGCTTCTTCTGGCAGAGTCTTACAAAAAAAAAACTTGTTCCTGCAGATTTCAGACTGGAATTAGTAAATGACCTGTAAACAAGTTGAAACTGTCAGAACAAGCTTCTTCCGGCAGATGCTGACAAAGGACATGTTACTGCAGTGTTCAGACTGGAATTAGTAAATGACCTGTAAACAAGTTGAAACTGTCAGAACAAGCTTCTTCCGGCAGATGCTGACAAAGGACATGTTACTGCAGTGTTCAGACTGGAATTAGTAAATGACCTGTAAACAAGTTGAAACTGCCAGAAAAAGCTTCTTCCGGCAGATGCTGACAAAAGGACATGCGACTGCATTTTTCAGACTGAAAGAAGAAAAATGACCTGAAAACCAGTTGAAACTGTCAGAACAAGCTTCTTCTGGCAGATGCTGACAAAAGGACATGCGACTGCATTTTTCAGACTGAAAGAAGAAATATGACCTCAAAACAAGTTGAAACTGTCAGAACAAGCTTCTTCCGGCAGATGCTGACAAAAGGACATGCTCCTGCATTTTTCAGACTGAAAGAAGAAAAATGACCTGAAAACCAGTTGAAACTGTCAGAACAAGCTTCTTCCGGCAGATGCTGACAAAAGGACATGCTACTGCATTTTTCAGACTGAAAGAAGAAAAATAACCTCAAAACAAGTTGAAACTGTCAGAACAAGCTTCTTCCGGCAGATGCTGACAAAAGGACATGTTACTGCATTTTTCAGACTGAAAGAAGAAAAATGACCTCAAAACAAGTTGAAACTGTCAGAACAAGCTTCTTCTGGCAGAGCATGACAAAAAAACATGTTCCTGCAGATTTCAGACTGGAATTAGTGAAATGACCTGTAAACAAGTTGAAACTGGCAGAACAACCTTCTCCTCTTGCAGAAGAGCTGCCTATACCTGTAAAGTAAGACAGCTGTCTGTTCTGATCTGGTGCAATATAACTTAAAATTAATTAAATTATTTATTTATTTATTTTTTAATTTATTTATTTATTTATTTTTAAATTTATTTATTTATTCATTTTTGAATTTATTTATTTTTAAATTTATTTATTTATTATTATTATTATTATTTTTATGACTGAAGAGTTTTCCAGACGGACAGGAGACGCTGTCTGGCCGGATGTGCTTGGCGAGAGACCTTCCGTGTGATTTTTGGAAATTATACACAGTGTTGAAACTGTGAGAACAAGCTTCTTCCGGCAGATGCTGACAAAAGGACATGCTACTGCATTTTTCAGACTGAAAGAAGAAAAATGACCTCAAAACAAGTTGAAACTGTCAGAACAAGCTTCTTCTGGCAGAGCCTGACAAAAAAACATGTTCCTGCAGATTTCAGACTGGAATCAACAAAATGACCTGAAAACAAGTTGAAACTGTCAGAACAAGCTTCTTCCGGCAGATGCTGACAAAAGGACATGCGACTGCATTTTTCAGACTGAAAGAAGAAAAATGACCTCAAAACAAGTTGAAACTGTCAGAACAAGCTTCTTCTGGCAGAGTCTTACAAAAAAAAACATGTTCCTGCAGATTTCAGACTGGAATTAGTGAAATGACCTGTAAACAAGTTGAAACTGTCAGCACAAGCTTCTTCTGGCAGAGCCTGACAAAAGGACTTGTTACTGCAGTTTTCATACAAAAATCATCCAAATGACCTCAAAACAAGTTGAAACTGTCAGAACAAGCTTCTTCTGGCAGAGCCTGACAAAAGGACTTGTTACTGCAGTTTTCATACAAAAATCATCCAAATGACCTCAAAACAAGTTGAAACTGTCAGAACAAGCTTCTTCTGGCAGAGCCTGACTAAAGGACTTGTTACTGCAGTTTTCATACAAAAATCATCCAAATGACCTCAAAACAAGTTGAAACTGTCAGAACAAGCTTCTTCTGGCAGAGCCTGACAAAAGGACTTGTTACTGCAGTTTTCATACAAAAATCATCCAAATGACCTCAAAACAAGTTGAAACTGTCAGAACAAGCTTCTTCTGGCAGAGCCTGACAAAAGGACTTGTTACTGCAGTTTTCATACAAAAATCATCCAAATGACCTCAAAACAAGTTGAAACTGTCAGAACAAGCTTCTTCTGGCAGAGCCTGACAAAAGGACTTGTTACTGCAGTTTTCATACAAAAATCATCCAAATGACCTCAAAACAAGTTGAAACTGTCAGAACAAGCTTCTTCTGGCAGAGCCTGACAAAAGGACTTGTTACTGCAGTTTTCATACAAAAATCATCCAAATGACCTTAAAACAAGTTGAAACTGTCAGAACAAGCTTCTTCTGGCAGAGCCTGACAAAAGGACTTGTTACTGCAGTTTTCATACAGAAATCATCCAAATGACCTGAAAACAAGTTGAAACTGTCAGAACAAGCTTCTTCCAGCAGATGCTGACAAAAGGAAATGCTACTGCATTTTTCAGACTGAAAGAAGAAAAATAACCTCAAAACAAGTTGAAACTGTCAGAACAAGCTTCTTCCGGCAGATGCTGACAAAAGGACATGCTACTGCATTTTTCAGACTGAAAGAAGAAACATGACCTCAAAACAAGTTGAAACTGTCAGAACAAGCTTCTTCTGGCAGAGCCTGACAAAAAAACATGTTCCTGCAGATTTCAGACTGGAATCAACAAAATGACCTGAAAACAAGTTGAAACTGTCAGAACAAGCTTCTTCTGGCAGATGCTGACAAAAGGACATGTTACTGCAGTGTTCAGACTGAAATCATCAGAATGACCTGAAAACTAGTCAGAACAAGCTTCTGCTGGCAGAGCCTTACAAAAAACATGTTCCTGCAGATTTCAGACTGGAATTAGTAAATGACCTGTAAACAAGTTGAA
Source organism: Brachionichthys hirsutus (assembly GCF_040956055.1). Lineage (NCBI taxonomy): Eukaryota > Metazoa > Chordata > Actinopteri > Lophiiformes > Brachionichthyidae > Brachionichthys > Brachionichthys hirsutus. The sequence continues at coordinate 149,649 of NW_027180315.1, read as the reverse complement.
ACTGTCAGAACAAGCTTCTTCCGGCAGATGCTGACAAAAGGACATGCGACTGCATTTTTCAGACTGAAAGAAGAAAAATGACCTGTAAACAAGTTGAAACTGGCAGAACAACCTTCTCCTCTTGCAGAAGAGCTGCCTATACCTGTAAAGTAAGACAGCTGTCTGTTCTGATCTGGTGCAATATAACTTAAAATTAATTAAATTATTTATTTATTTATTTTTTAATTTATTTATTTATTTATTTTTAAATTTATTTATTTATTTATTTTTGAATTTATTTATTTTTAAATTTATTTATTTATTATTATTATTATTATTTTTATGACTGAAGAGTTTTCCAGACGGACAGGAGACGCTGTCTGGCCGGATGTGCTTGGCGAGAGACCTTCCGTGTGATTTTTGGAAATTATACACAGTGTTGAAACTGTGAGAACAAGCTTCTTCCGGCAGATGCTGACAAAAGGACATGGACTGCATTTTTCAGACTGAAAGAAGAAAAATGACCTCAAAACAAGTTGAAACTGTCAGAACAAGCTTCTTCTGGCAGAGCCTGACAAAAGGACTTGTTACTGCAGTTTTCATACAAAAATCATCCAAATGACCTCAAAACAAGTTGAAACTGTCAGAACAAGCTTCTTCTGGCAGAGCCTGACAAAAGGACTTGTTACTGCAGTTTTCATACAAAAATCATCCAAATGACCTCAAAACAAGTTGAAACTGTCAGAACAAGCTTCTTCCGGCAGATGCTGACAAAAGGACATGCGACTGCATTTTTCAGACTGAAAGAAGAAAAATGACCTGAAAACCAGTTGAAACTGTCAGAACAAGCTTCTTCCGGCAGATGCTGACAAAAGGACATGCTACTGCATTTTTCAGACTGAAAGAAGAAAAATAACCTCAAAACAAGTTGAAACTGTCAGAACAAGCTTCTTCCAGCAGATGCTGACAAAAGGACATGCTCCTGCATTTTTCAGACTGAAAGAAGAAAAATAACCTCAAAACAAGTTGAAACTGTCAGAACAAGCTTCTTCCGGCAGATGCTGACAAAAGGACATGCTACTGCATTTTTCAGACTGAAAGAAGAAAAATAACCTCAAAACAAGTTGAAACTGTCAGAACAAGCTTCTTCCGGCAGATGCTGACAAAAGGACATGCTACTGCATTTTTCAGACTGAAAGAAGAAAAATGACCTCAAAACAAGTTGAAACTGTCAGAACAAGCTTCTTCTGGCAGAGCCTGACAAAAGGACTTGTTACTGCAGTTTTCATACAAAAATCATCCAAATGACCTCAAAACAAGTTGAAACTGTCAGAACAAGCTTCTTCTGGCAGAGCCTGACAAAAGGACTTGTTACTGCAGTTTTCATACAAAAATCATCCAAATGACCTCAAAACAAGTTGAAACTGTCAGAACAAGCTTCTTCTGGCAGAGCCTGACAAAAGGACTTGTTACTGCAGTTTTCATACAAAAATCATCCAAATGACCTCAAAACAAGTTGAAACTGTCAGAACAAGCTTCTTCTGGCAGAGCCTGACAAAAGGACTTGTTACTGCAGTTTTCATACAAAAATCATCCAAATGACCTCAAAACAAGTTGAAACTGTCAGAACAAGCTTCTTCTGGCAGAGCCTGACAAAAGGACTTGTTACTGCAGTTTTCATACAAAAATCATCCAAATGACCTCAAAACAAGTTGAAACTGTCAGAACAAGCTTCTTCTGGCAGAGCCTGACAAAAGGACTTGTTACTGCAGTTTTCATACAAAAATCATCCAAATGACCTCAAAACAAGTTGAAACTGTCAGAACAAGCTTCTTCTGGCAGAGCCTGACAAAAGGACTTGTTACTGCAGTTTTCATACAAAAATCATCCAAATGACCTCAAAACAAGTTGAAACTGTCAGAACAAGCTTCTTCTGGCAGAGCCTGACAAAAGGACTTGTTACTGCAGTTTTCATACAAAAATCATCCAAATGACCTCAAAACAAGTTGAAACTGTCAGAACAAGCTTCTTCTGGCAGAGCCTGACAAAAGGACTTGTTACTGCAGTTTTCATACAAAAATCATCCAAATGACCTCAAAACAAGTTGAAACTGTCAGAACAAGCTTCTTCTGGCAGAGCCTGACAAAAGGACTTGTTACTGCAGTTTTCATACAAAAATCATCCAAATGACCTTAAAACAAGTTGAAACTGTCAGAACAAGCTTCTTCTGGCAGAGCCTGACAAAAGGACTTGTTACTGCAGTTTTCATACAGAAATCATCCAAATGACCTGAAAACAAGTTGAAACTGCCAGAAAAAGCTTCTTCTGGCAGAGTCTTACAAAAAAAAAACTTGTTCCTGCAGATTTCAGACTGGAATTAGTAAATGACCTGTAAACAAGTTGAAACTGTCAGAACAAGCTTCTTCCGGCAGATGCTGACAAAGGACATGTTACTGCAGTGTTCAGACTGGAATTAGTAAATGACCTGTAAACAAGTTGAAACTGTCAGAACAAGCTTCTTCCGGCAGATGCTGACAAAGGACATGTTACTGCAGTGTTCAGACTGGAATTAGTAAATGACCTGTAAACAAGTTGAAACTGCCAGAAAAAGCTTCTTCCGGCAGATGCTGACAAAAGGACATGCGACTGCATTTTTCAGACTGAAAGAAGAAAAATGACCTGAAAACCAGTTGAAACTGTCAGAACAAGCTTCTTCTGGCAGATGCTGACAAAAGGACATGCGACTGCATTTTTCAGACTGAAAGAAGAAATATGACCTCAAAACAAGTTGAAACTGTCAGAACAAGCTTCTTCCGGCAGATGCTGACAAAAGGACATGCTCCTGCATTTTTCAGACTGAAAGAAGAAAAATGACCTGAAAACCAGTTGAAACTGTCAGAACAAGCTTCTTCCGGCAGATGCTGACAAAAGGACATGCTACTGCATTTTTCAGACTGAAAGAAGAAAAATAACCTCAAAACAAGTTGAAACTGTCAGAACAAGCTTCTTCCGGCAGATGCTGACAAAAGGACATGTTACTGCATTTTTCAGACTGAAAGAAGAAAAATGACCTCAAAACAAGTTGAAACTGTCAGAACAAGCTTCTTCTGGCAGAGCATGACAAAAAAACATGTTCCTGCAGATTTCAGACTGGAATTAGTGAAATGACCTGTAAACAAGTTGAAACTGGCAGAACAACCTTCTCCTCTTGCAGAAGAGCTGCCTATACCTGTAAAGTAAGACAGCTGTCTGTTCTGATCTGGTGCAATATAACTTAAAATTAATTAAATTATTTATTTATTTATTTTTTAATTTATTTATTTATTTATTTTTTAATTTATTTATTTATTTATTTTTAAATTTATTTATTTATTCATTTTTGAATTTATTTATTTTTAAATTTATTTATTTATTATTATTATTATTATTTTTATGACTGAAGAGTTTTCCAGACGGACAGGAGACGCTGTCTGGCCGGATGTGCTTGGCGAGAGACCTTCCGTGTGATTTTTGGAAATTATACACAGTGTTGAAACTGTGAGAACAAGCTTCTTCCGGCAGATGCTGACAAAAGGACATGCTACTGCATTTTTCAGACTGAAAGAAGAAAAATGACCTCAAAACAAGTTGAAACTGTCAGAACAAGCTTCTTCTGGCAGAGCCTGACAAAAAAACATGTTCCTGCAGATTTCAGACTGGAATCAACAAAATGACCTGAAAACAAGTTGAAACTGTCAGAACAAGCTTCTTCCGGCAGATGCTGACAAAAGGACATGCGACTGCATTTTTCAGACTGAAAGAAGAAAAATGACCTCAAAACAAGTTGAAACTGTCAGAACAAGCTTCTTCTGGCAGAGTCTTACAAAAAAAAACATGTTCCTGCAGATTTCAGACTGGAATTAGTGAAATGACCTGTAAACAAGTTGAAACTGTCAGCACAAGCTTCTTCTGGCAGAGCCTGACAAAAGGACTTGTTACTGCAGTTTTCATACAAAAATCATCCAAATGACCTCAAAACAAGTTGAAACTGTCAGAACAAGCTTCTTCCGGCAGATGCTGACAAAAGGACATGCTACTGCATTTTTCAGACTGAAAGAAGAAACATGACCTCAAAACAAGTTGAAACTGTCAGAACAAGCTTCTTCTGGCAGAGCCTGACAAAAAAACATGTTCCTGCAGATTTCAGACTGGAATCAACAAAATGACCTGAAAACAAGTTGAAACTGTCAGAACAAGCTTCTTCTGGCAGATGCTGACAAAAGGACATGTTACTGCAGTGTTCAGACTGAAATCATCAGAATGACCTGAAAACTAGTCAGAACAAGCTTCTGCTGGCAGAGCCTTACAAAAAACATGTTCCTGCAGATTTCAGACTGGAATTAGTAAATGACCTGTAAACAAGTTGAAACTGTCAGAACAAGCTTCTTCCGGCAGATGCTGACAAAAGGACATGCGACTGCATTTTTCAGACTGAAAGAAGAAAAATGACCTGTAAACAAGTTGAAACTGGCAGAACAACCTTCTCCTCTTGCAGAAGAGCTGCCTATACCTGTAAAGTAAGACAGCTGTCTGTTCTGATCTGGTGCAATATAACTTAAAATTAATTAAATTATTTATTTATTTATTTTTTAATTTATTTATTTATTTATTTTTAAATTTATTTATTTATTTATTTTTGAATTTATTTATTTTTAAATTTATTTATTTATTATTATTATTATTATTTTTATGACTGAAGAGTTTTCCAGACGGACAGGAGACGCTGTCTGGCCGGATGTGCTTGGCGAGAGACCTTCCGTGTGATTTTTGGAAATTATACACAGTGTTGAAACTGTGAGAACAAGCTTCTTCCGGCAGATGCTGACAAAAGGACATGGACTGCATTTTTCAGACTGAAAGAAGAAAAATGACCTCAAAACAAGTTGAAACTGTCAGAACAAGCTTCTTCTGGCAGAGCCTGACAAAAGGACTTGTTACTGCAGTTTTCATACAAAAATCATCCAAATGACCTCAAAACAAGTTGAAACTGTCAGAACAAGCTTCTTCTGGCAGAGCCTGACAAAAGGACTTGTTACTGCAGTTTTCATACAAAAATCATCCAAATGACCTCAAAACAAGTTGAAACTGTCAGAACAAGCTTCTTCCGGCAGATGCTGACAAAAGGACATGCGACTGCATTTTTCAGACTGAAAGAAGAAAAATGACCTGAAAACCAGTTGAAACTGTCAGAACAAGCTTCTTCTGGCAGATGCTGACAAAAGGACATGTTACTGCAGTGTTCAGACTGAAATCATCAGAATGACCTGAAAACTAGTCAGAACAAGCTTCTGCTGGCAGAGCCTTACAAAAAACATGTTCCTGCAGATTTCAGACTGGAATTAGTAAATGACCTGTAAACAAGTTGAAACTGTCAGAACAAGCTTCTTCCGGCAGATGCTGACAAAAGGACATGGACTGCATTTTTCAGACTGAAAGAAGAAAAATGACCTCAAAACAAGTTGAAACTGTCAGAACAAGCTTCTTCTGGCAGAGCCTGACAAAAGGACTTGTTACTGCAGTTTTCATACAAAAATCATCCAAATGACCTCAAAACAAGTTGAAACTGTCAGAACAAGCTTCTTCTGGCAGAGCCTGACAAAAGGACTTGTTACTGCAGTTTTCATACAAAAATCATCCAAATGACCTCAAAACAAGTTGAAACTGTCAGAACAAGCTTCTTCCGGCAGATGCTGACAAAAGGACATGCGACTGCATTTTTCAGACTGAAAGAAGAAAAATGACCTGAAAACCAGTTGAAACTGTCAGAACAAGCTTCTTCCGGCAGATGCTGACAAAAGGACATGCTACTGCATTTTTCAGACTGAAAGAAGAAAAATAACCTCAAAACAAGTTGAAACTGTCAGAACAAGCTTCTTCCAGCAGATGCTGACAAAAGGACATGCTCCTGCATTTTTCAGACTGAAAGAAGAAAAATAACCTCAAAACAAGTTGAAACTGTCAGAACAAGCTTCTTCCGGCAGATGCTGACAAAAGGACATGCTACTGCATTTTTCAGACTGAAAGAAGAAAAATAACCTCAAAACAAGTTGAAACTGTCAGAACAAGCTTCTTCCGGCAGATGCTGACAAAAGGACATGCTACTGCATTTTTCAGACTGAAAGAAGAAAAATGACCTCAAAACAAGTTGAAACTGTCAGAACAAGCTTCTTCTGGCAGAGCCTGACAAAAGGACTTGTTACTGCAGTTTTCATACAAAAATCATCCAAATGACCTCAAAACAAGTTGAAACTGTCAGAACAAGCTTCTTCTGGCAGAGCCTGACAAAAGGACTTGTTACTGCAGTTTTCATACAAAAATCATCCAAATGACCTCAAAACAAGTTGAAACTGTCAGAACAAGCTTCTTCTGGCAGAGCCTGACAAAAGGACTTGTTACTGCAGTTTTCATACAAAAATCATCCAAATGACCTCAAAACAAGTTGAAACTGTCAGAACAAGCTTCTTCTGGCAGAGCCTGACAAAAGGACTTGTTACTGCAGTTTTCATACAAAAATCATCCAAATGACCTCAAAACAAGTTGAAACTGTCAGAACAAGCTTCTTCTGGCAGAGCCTGACAAAAGGACTTGTTACTGCAGTTTTCATACAAAAATCATCCAAATGACCTCAAAACAAGTTGAAACTGTCAGAACAAGCTTCTTCTGGCAGAGCCTGACAAAAGGACTTGTTACTGCAGTTTTCATACAAAAATCATCCAAATGACCTCAAAACAAGTTGAAACTGTCAGAACAAGCTTCTTCTGGCAGAGCCTGACAAAAGGACTTGTTACTGCAGTTTTCATACAAAAATCATCCAAATGACCTTAAAACAAGTTGAAACTGTCAGAACAAGCTTCTTCTGGCAGAGCCTGACAAAAGGACTTGTTACTGCAGTTTTCATACAGAAATCATCCAAATGACCTGAAAACAAGTTGAAACTGTCAGAACAAGCTTCTTCCAGCAGATGCTGACAAAAGGAAATGCTACTGCATTTTTCAGACTGAAAGAAGAAAAATAACCTCAAAACAAGTTGAAACTGTCAGAACAAGCTTCTTCCGGCAGATGCTGACAAAAGGACATGCTACTGCATTTTTCAGACTGAAAGAAGAAACATGACCTCAAAACAAGTTGAAACTGTCAGAACAAGCTTCTTCTGGCAGAGCCTGACAAAAAAACATGTTCCTGCAGATTTCAGACTGGAATCAACAAAATGACCTGTAAACAAGTTGAAACTGCCAGAAAAAGCTTCTTCCGGCAGATGCTGACAAAAGGACATGCGACTGCATTTTTCAGACTGAAAGAAGAAAAATGACCTGAAAACCAGTTGAAACTGTCAGAACAAGCTTCTTCTGGCAGATGCTGACAAAAGGACATGCGACTGCATTTTTCAGACTGAAAGAAGAAATATGACCTCAAAACAAGTTGAAACTGTCAGAACAAGCTTCTTCCGGCAGATGCTGACAAAAGGACATGCTCCTGCATTTTTCAGACTGAAAGAAGAAAAATGACCTGAAAACCAGTTGAAACTGTCAGAACAAGCTTCTTCCGGCAGATGCTGACAAAAGGACATGCTACTGCATTTTTCAGACTGAAAGAAGAAAAATAACCTCAAAACAAGTTGAAACTGTCAGAACAAGCTTCTTCCGGCAGATGCTGACAAAAGGACATGTTACTGCATTTTTCAGACTGAAAGAAGAAAAATGACCTCAAAACAAGTTGAAACTGTCAGAACAAGCTTCTTCTGGCAGAGCATGACAAAAAAACATGTTCCTGCAGATTTCAGACTGGAATTAGTGAAATGACCTGTAAACAAGTTGAAACTGGCAGAACAACCTTCTCCTCTTGCAGAAGAGCTGCCTATACCTGTAAAGTAAGACAGCTGTCTGTTCTGATCTGGTGCAATATAACTTAAAATTAATTAAATTATTTATTTATTTATTTTTTAATTTATTTATTTATTTATTTTTTAATTTATTTATTTATTTATTTTTAAATTTATTTATTTATTCATTTTTGAATTTATTTATTTTTAAATTTATTTATTTATTATTATTATTATTATTTTTATGACTGAAGAGTTTTCCAGACGGACAGGAGACGCTGTCTGGCCGGATGTGCTTGGCGAGAGACCTTCCGTGTGATTTTTGGAAATTATACACAGTGTTGAAACTGTGAGAACAAGCTTCTTCCGGCAGATGCTGACAAAAGGACATGCTACTGCATTTTTCAGACTGAAAGAAGAAAAATGACCTCAAAACAAGTTGAAACTGTCAGAACAAGCTTCTTCTGGCAGAGCCTGACAAAAAAACATGTTCCTGCAGATTTCAGACTGGAATCAACAAAATGACCTGAAAACAAGTTGAAACTGTCAGAACAAGCTTCTTCCGGCAGATGCTGACAAAAGGACATGCGACTGCATTTTTCAGACTGAAAGAAGAAAAATGACCTCAAAACAAGTTGAAACTGTCAGAACAAGCTTCTTCTGGCAGAGTCTTACAAAAAAAAACATGTTCCTGCAGATTTCAGACTGGAATTAGTGAAATGACCTGTAAACAAGTTGAAACTGTCAGCACAAGCTTCTTCTGGCAGAGCCTGACAAAAGGACTTGTTACTGCAGTTTTCATACAAAAATCATCCAAATGACCTCAAAACAAGTTGAAACTGTCAGAACAAGCTTCTTCTGGCAGAGCCTGACAAAAGGACTTGTTACTGCAGTTTTCATACAAAAATCATCCAAATGACCTCAAAACAAGTTGAAACTGTCAGAACAAGCTTCTTCTGGCAGAGCCTGACTAAAGGACTTGTTACTGCAGTTTTCATACAAAAATCATCCAAATGACCTCAAAACAAGTTGAAACTGTCAGAACAAGCTTCTTCTGGCAGAGCCTGACAAAAGGACTTGTTACTGCAGTTTTCATACAAAAATCATCCAAATGACCTCAAAACAAGTTGAAACTGTCAGAACAAGCTTCTTCTGGCAGAGCCTGACAAAAGGACTTGTTACTGCAGTTTTCATACAAAAATCATCCAAATGACCTCAAAACAAGTTGAAACTGTCAGAACAAGCTTCTTCTGGCAGAGCCTGACAAAAGGACTTGTTACTGCAGTTTTCATACAAAAATCATCCAAATGACCTCAAAACAAGTTGAAACTGTCAGAACAAGCTTCTTCTGGCAGAGCCTGACAAAAGGACTTGTTACTGCAGTTTTCATACAAAAATCATCCAAATGACCTTAAAACAAGTTGAAACTGTCAGAACAAGCTTCTTCTGGCAGAGCCTGACAAAAGGACTTGTTACTGCAGTTTTCATACAGAAATCATCCAAATGACCTGAAAACAAGTTGAAACTGTCAGAACAAGCTTCTTCCAGCAGATGCTGACAAAAGGAAATGCTACTGCATTTTTCAGACTGAAAGAAGAAAAATAACCTCAAAACAAGTTGAAACTGTCAGAACAAGCTTCTTCCGGCAGATGCTGACAAAAGGACATGCTACTGCATTTTTCAGACTGAAAGAAGAAACATGACCTCAAAACAAGTTGAAACTGTCAGAACAAGCTTCTTCTGGCAGAGCCTGACAAAAAAACATGTTCCTGCAGATTTCAGACTGGAATCAACAAAATGACCTGAAAACAAGTTGAAACTGTCAGAACAAGCTTCTTCTGGCAGATGCTGACAAAAGGACATGTTACTGCAGTGTTCAGACTGAAATCATCAGAATGACCTGAAAACTAGTCAGAACAAGCTTCTGCTGGCAGAGCCTTACAAAAAACATGTTCCTGCAGATTTCAGACTGGAATTAGTAAATGACCTGTAAACAAGTTGAAACTGTCAGAACAAGCTTCTTCCGGCAGATGCTGACAAAAGGACATGCGACTGCATTTTTCAGACTGAAAGAAGAAAAATGACCTGTAAACAAGTTGAAACTGGCAGAACAACCTTCTCCTCTTGCAGAAGAGCTGCCTATACCTGTAAAGTAAGACAGCTGTCTGTTCTGATCTGGTGCAATATAACTTAAAATTAATTAAATTATTTATTTATTTATTTTTTAATTTATTTATTTATTTATTTTTAAATTTATTTATTTATTTATTTTTGAATTTATTTATTTTTAAATTTATTTATTTATTATTATTATTATTATTTTTATGACTGAAGAGTTTTCCAGACGGACAGGAGACGCTGTCTGGCCGGATGTGCTTGGCGAGAGACCTTCCGTGTGATTTTTGGAAATTATACACAGTGTTGAAACTGTGAGAACAAGCTTCTTCCGGCAGATGCTGACAAAAGGACATGGACTGCATTTTTCAGACTGAAAGAAGAAAAATGACCTCAAAACAAGTTGAAACTGTCAGAACAAGCTTCTTCTGGCAGAGCCTGACAAAAGGACTTGTTACTGCAGTTTTCATACAAAAATCATCCAAATGACCTCAAAACAAGTTGAAACTGTCAGAACAAGCTTCTTCTGGCAGAGCCTGACAAAAGGACTTGTTACTGCAGTTTTCATACAAAAATCATCCAAATGACCTCAAAACAAGTTGAAACTGTCAGAACAAGCTTCTTCCGGCAGATGCTGACAAAAGGACATGCGACTGCATTTTTCAGACTGAAAGAAGAAAAATGACCTGAAAACCAGTTGAAACTGTCAGAACAAGCTTCTTCTGGCAGATGCTGACAAAAGGACATGTTACTGCAGTGTTCAGACTGAAATCATCAGAATGACCTGAAAACTAGTCAGAACAAGCTTCTGCTGGCAGAGCCTTACAAAAAACATGTTCCTGCAGATTTCAGACTGGAATTAGTAAATGACCTGTAAACAAGTTGAAACTGTCAGAACAAGCTTCTTCCGGCAGATGCTGACAAAAGGACATGCGACTGCATTTTTCAGACTGAAAGAAGAAAAATGACCTCAAAACAAGTTGAAACGGTCAGAACAAGCTTCTGCTGGCAGAGCCTTACAAAAAACATGTTCCTGCAGATTTCAGACTGGAATTAGTGAAATGACCTGTAAACAAGTTGAAACTGGCAGAACAACCTTCTCCTCTTGCAGAAGAGCTGCCTATACCTGTAAAGTAAGACAGCTGTCTGTTCTGATCTGGTGCAATATAACTTAAAATTAATTAAATTATTTATTTATTTATTTTTAAATTTATTTATTTATTTATTTTTAAATTTATTTATTTATTTATTTTTGAATTTATTTATTTTTAAATTTATTTATTTATTATTATTATTATTATTTTTATGACTGAAGAGTTTTCCAGACGGACAGGAGACGCTGTCTGGCCGGATGTGCTTGGCGAGAGACCTTCCGTGTGATTTTTGGAAATTATACACAGTGTTGAAACTGTGAGAACAAGCTTCTTCCGGCAGATGCTGACAAAAGGACATGCTACTGCATTTTTCAGACTGAAAGAAGAAACATGACCTCAAAACAAGTTGAAACTGTCAGAACAAGCTTCTTCTGGCAGAGCCTGACAAAAAAACATGTTCCTGCAGATTTCAGACTGGAATCAACAAAATGACCTGAAAACAAGTTGAAACTGTCAGAACAAGCTTCTTCCGGCAGATGCTGACAAAAGGACATGCGACTGCATTTTTCAGACTGAAAGAAGAAAAATGACCTCAAAACAAGTTGAAACTGTCAGAACAAGCTTCTTCTGGCAGAGTCTTACAAAAAAAAACATGTTCCTGCAGATTTCAGACTGGAATTAGTGAAATGACCTGTAAACAAGTTGAAACTGTCAGCACAAGCTTCTTCTGGCAGAGCCTGACAAAAGGACTTGTTACTGCAGTTTTCATACAAAAATCATCCAAATGACCTCAAAACAAGTTGAAACTGTCAGAACAAGCTTCTTCTGGCAGAGCCTGACAAAAGGACTTGTTACTGCAGTTTTCATACAAAAATCATCCAAATGACCTCAAAACAAGTTGAAACTGTCAGAACAAGCTTCTTCTGGCAGAGCCTGACTAAAGGACTTGTTACTGCAGTTTTCATACAAAAATCATCCAAATGACCTCAAAACAAGTTGAAACTGTCAGAACAAGCTTCTTCTGGCAGAGCCTGACAAAAGGACTTGTTACTGCAGTTTTCATACAAAAATCATCCAAATGACCTCAAAACAAGTTGAAACTGTCAGAACAAGCTTCTTCTGGCAGAGCCTGACAAAAGGACTTGTTACTGCAGTTTTCATACAAAAATCATCCAAATGACCTCAAAACAAGTTGAAACTGTCAGAACAAGCTTCTTCTGGCAGAGCCTGACAAAAGGACTTGTTACTGCAGTTTTCATACAAAAATCATCCAAATGACCTCAAAACAAGTTGAAACTGTCAGAACAAGCTTCTTCTGGCAGAGCCTGACAAAAGGACTTGTTACTGCAGTTTTCATACAAAAATCATCCAAATGACCTTAAAACAAGTTGAAACTGTCAGAACAAGCTTCTTCTGGCAGAGCCTGACAAAAGGACTTGTTACTGCAGTTTTCATACAGAAATCATCCAAATGACCTGAAAACAAGTTGAAACTGTCAGAACAAGCTTCTTCCAGCAGATGCTGACAAAAGGAAATGCTACTGCATTTTTCAGACTGAAAGAAGAAAAATAACCTCAAAACAAGTTGAAACTGTCAGAACAAGCTTCTTCCGGCAGATGCTGACAAAAGGACATGCTACTGCATTTTTCAGACTGAAAGAAGAAACATGACCTCAAAACAAGTTGAAACTGTCAGAACAAGCTTCTTCTGGCAGAGCCTGACAAAAAAACATGTTCCTGCAGATTTCAGACTGGAATCAACAAAATGACCTGAAAACAAGTTGAAACTGTCAGAACAAGCTTCTTCTGGCAGATGCTGACAAAAGGACATGTTACTGCAGTGTTCAGACTGAAATCATCAGAATGACCTGAAAACTAGTCAGAACAAGCTTCTGCTGGCAGAGCCTTACAAAAAACATGTTCCTGCAGATTTCAGACTGGAATTAGTAAATGACCTGTAAACAAGTTGAAACTGTCAGAACAAGCTTCTTCCGGCAGATGCTGACAAAAGGACATGCGACTGCATTTTTCAGACTGAAAGAAGAAAAATGACCTGTAAACAAGTTGAAACTGGCAGAACAACCTTCTCCTCTTGCAGAAGAGCTGCCTATACCTGTAAAGTAAGACAGCTGTCTGTTCTGATCTGGTGCAATATAACTTAAAATTAATTAAATTATTTATTTATTTATTTTTTAATTTATTTATTTATTTATTTTTAAATTTATTTATTTATTTATTTTTGAATTTATTTATTTTTAAATTTATTTATTTATTATTATTATTATTATTTTTATGACTGAAGAGTTTTCCAGACGGACAGGAGACGCTGTCTGGCCGGATGTGCTTGGCGAGAGACCTTCCGTGTGATTTTTGGAAATTATACACAGTGTTGAAACTGTGAGAACAAGCTTCTTCCGGCAGATGCTGACAAAAGGACATGGACTGCATTTTTCAGACTGAAAGAAGAAAAATGACCTCAAAACAAGTTGAAACTGTCAGAACAAGCTTCTTCTGGCAGAGCCTGACAAAAGGACTTGTTACTGCAGTTTTCATACAAAAATCATCCAAATGACCTCAAAACAAGTTGAAACTGTCAGAACAAGCTTCTTCTGGCAGAGCCTGACAAAAGGACTTGTTACTGCAGTTTTCATACAAAAATCATCCAAATGACCTCAAAACAAGTTGAAACTGTCAGAACAAGCTTCTTCCGGCAGATGCTGACAAAAGGACATGCGACTGCATTTTTCAGACTGAAAGAAGAAAAATGACCTGAAAACCAGTTGAAACTGTCAGAACAAGCTTCTTCTGGCAGATGCTGACAAAAGGACATGTTACTGCAGTGTTCAGACTGAAATCATCAGAATGACCTGAAAACTAGTCAGAACAAGCTTCTGCTGGCAGAGCCTTACAAAAAACATGTTCCTGCAGATTTCAGACTGGAATTAGTAAATGACCTGTAAACAAGTTGAAACTGTCAGAACAAGCTTCTTCCGGCAGATGCTGACAAAAGGACATGCGACTGCATTTTTCAGACTGAAAGAAGAAAAATGACCTCAAAACAAGTTGAAACGGTCAGAACAAGCTTCTGCTGGCAGAGCCTTACAAAAAACATGTTCCTGCAGATTTCAGACTGGAATTAGTGAAATGACCTGTAAACAAGTTGAAACTGGCAGAACAACCTTCTCCTCTTGCAGAAGAGCTGCCTATACCTGTAAAGTAAGACAGCTGTCTGTTCTGATCTGGTGCAATATAACTTAAAATTAATTAAATTATTTATTTATTTATTTTTAAATTTATTTATTTATTTATTTTTAAATTTATTTATTTATTTATTTTTGAATTTATTTATTTTTAAATTTATTTATTTATTATTATTATTATTATTTTTATGACTGAAGAGTTTTCCAGACGGACAGGAGACGCTGTCTGGCCGGATGTGCTTGGCGAGAGACCTTCCGTGTGATTTTTGGAAATTATACACAGTGTTGAAACTGTGAGAACAAGCTTCTTCCGGCAGATGCTGACAAAAGGACATGCTACTGCATTTTTCAGACTGAAAGAAGAAACATGACCTCAAAACAAGTTGAAACTGTCAGAACAAGCTTCTTCTGGCAGAGCCTGACAAAAAAACATGTTCCTGCAGATTTCAGACTGGAATCAACAAAATGACCTGAAAACAAGTTGAAACTGTCAGAACAAGCTTCTTCCGGCAGATGCTGACAAAAGGACATGCGACTGCATTTTTCAGACTGAAAGAAGAAAAATGACCTCAAAACAAGTTGAAACTGTCAGAACAAGCTTCTTCTGGCAGAGTCTTACAAAAAAAAACATGTTCCTGCAGATTTCAGACTGGAATTAGTGAAATGACCTGTAAACAAGTTGAAACTGTCAGCACAAGCTTCTTCTGGCAGAGCCTGACAAAAGGACTTGTTACTGCAGTTTTCATACAAAAATCATCCAAATGACCTCAAAACAAGTTGAAACTGTCAGAACAAGCTTCTTCTGGCAGAGCCTGACAAAAGGACTTGTTACTGCAGTTTTCATACAAAAATCATCCAAATGACCTCAAAACAAGTTGAAACTGTCAGAACAAGCTTCTTCTGGCAGAGCCTGACTAAAGGACTTGTTACTGCAGTTTTCATACAAAAATCATCCAAATGACCTCAAAACAAGTTGAAACTGTCAGAACAAGCTTCTTCTGGCAGAGCCTGACAAAAGGACTTGTTACTGCAGTTTTCATACAAAAATCATCCAAATGACCTCAAAACAAGTTGAAACTGTCAGAACAAGCTTCTTCTGGCAGAGCCTGACAAAAGGACTTGTTACTGCAGTTTTCATACAAAAATCATCCAAATGACCTCAAAACAAGTTGAAACTGTCAGAACAAGCTTCTTCTGGCAGAGCCTGACAAAAGGACTTGTTACTGCAGTTTTCATACAAAAATCATCCAAATGACCTCAAAACAAGTTGAAACTGTCAGAACAAGCTTCTTCTGGCAGAGCCTGACAAAAGGACTTGTTACTGCAGTTTTCATACAAAAATCATCCAAATGACCTTAAAACAAGTTGAAACTGTCAGAACAAGCTTCTTCTGGCAGAGCCTGACAAAAGGACTTGTTACTGCAGTTTTCATACAGAAATCATCCAAATGACCTGAAAACAAGTTGAAACTGTCAGAACAAGCTTCTTCCAGCAGATGCTGACAAAAGGAAATGCTACTGCATTTTTCAGACTGAAAGAAGAAAAATAACCTCAAAACAAGTTGAAACTGTCAGAACAAGCTTCTTCCGGCAGATGCTGACAAAAGGACATGCTACTGCATTTTTCAGACTGAAAGAAGAAACATGACCTCAAAACAAGTTGAAACTGTCAGAACAAGCTTCTTCTGGCAGAGCCTGACAAAAAAACATGTTCCTGCAGATTTCAGACTGGAATCAACAAAATGACCTGAAAACAAGTTGAAACTGTCAGAACAAGCTTCTTCTGGCAGATGCTGACAAAAGGACATGTTACTGCAGTGTTCAGACTGAAATCATCAGAATGACCTGAAAACTAGTCAGAACAAGCTTCTGCTGGCAGAGCCTTACAAAAAACATGTTCCTGCAGATTTCAGACTGGAATTAGTAAATGACCTGTAAACAAGTTGAAACTGTCAGAACAAGCTTCTTCCGGCAGATGCTGACAAAAGGACATGCGACTGCATTTTTCAGACTGAAAGAAGAAAAATGACCTGTAAACAAGTTGAAACTGGCAGAACAACCTTCTCCTCTTGCAGAAGAGCTGCCTATACCTGTAAAGTAAGACAGCTGTCTGTTCTGATCTGGTGCAATATAACTTAAAATTAATTAAATTATTTATTTATTTATTTTTTAATTTATTTATTTATTTATTTTTAAATTTATTTATTTATTTATTTTTGAATTTATTTATTTTTAAATTTATTTATTTATTATTATTATTATTATTTTTATGACTGAAGAGTTTTCCAGACGGACAGGAGACGCTGTCTGGCCGGATGTGCTTGGCGAGAGACCTTCCGTGTGATTTTTGGAAATTATACACAGTGTTGAAACTGTGAGAACAAGCTTCTTCCGGCAGATGCTGACAAAAGGACATGGACTGCATTTTTCAGACTGAAAGAAGAAAAATGACCTCAAAACAAGTTGAAACTGTCAGAACAAGCTTCTTCTGGCAGAGCCTGACAAAAGGACTTGTTACTGCAGTTTTCATACAAAAATCATCCAAATGACCTCAAAACAAGTTGAAACTGTCAGAACAAGCTTCTTCTGGCAGAGCCTGACAAAAGGACTTGTTACTGCAGTTTTCATACAAAAATCATCCAAATGACCTCAAAACAAGTTGAAACTGTCAGAACAAGCTTCTTCCGGCAGATGCTGACAAAAGGACATGCGACTGCATTTTTCAGACTGAAAGAAGAAAAATGACCTGAAAACCAGTTGAAACTGTCAGAACAAGCTTCTTCTGGCAGATGCTGACAAAAGGACATGTTACTGCAGTGTTCAGACTGAAATCATCAGAATGACCTGAAAACTAGTCAGAACAAGCTTCTGCTGGCAGAGCCTTACAAAAAACATGTTCCTGCAGATTTCAGACTGGAATTAGTAAATGACCTGTAAACAAGTTGAAACTGTCAGAACAAGCTTCTTCCGGCAGATGCTGACAAAAGGACATGCGACTGCATTTTTCAGACTGAAAGAAGAAAAATGACCTCAAAACAAGTTGAAACGGTCAGAACAAGCTTCTGCTGGCAGAGCCTTACAAAAAACATGTTCCTGCAGATTTCAGACTGGAATTAGTGAAATGACCTGTAAACAAGTTGAAACTGGCAGAACAACCTTCTCCTCTTGCAGAAGAGCTGCCTATACCTGTAAAGTAAGACAGCTGTCTGTTCTGATCTGGTGCAATATAACTTAAAATTAATTAAATTATTTATTTATTTATTTTTAAATTTATTTATTTATTTATTTTTAAATTTATTTATTTATTTATTTTTGAATTTATTTATTTTTAAATTTATTTATTTATTATTATTATTATTATTTTTATGACTGAAGAGTTTTCCAGACGGACAGGAGACGCTGTCTGGCCGGATGTGCTTGGCGAGAGACCTTCCGTGTGATTTTTGGAAATTATACACAGTGTTGAAACTGTGAGAACAAGCTTCTTCCGGCAGATGCTGACAAAAGGACATGCTACTGCATTTTTCAGACTGAAAGAAGAAACATGACCTCAAAACAAGTTGAAACTGTCAGAACAAGCTTCTTCTGGCAGAGCCTGACAAAAAAACATGTTCCTGCAGATTTCAGACTGGAATCAACAAAATGACCTGAAAACAAGTTGAAACTGTCGGAACAAGCTTCTTCCGGCAGATGCTGACAAAAGGACATGGACTGCATTTTTCAGACTGAAAGAAGAAAAATGACCTCAAAACAAGTTGAAACTGTCAGAACAAGCTTCTTCTGGCAGAGCCTGACAAAAAAACATGTTCCTGCAGATTTCAGACTGGAATCAACAAAATGACCTGAAAACAAGTTGAAACTGTCAGAACAAGCTTCTTCCAGCAGATGCTGACAAAAGGACATGCTCCTGCATTTTTCAGACTGAAAGAAGAAAAATAACCTCAAAACAAGTTGAAACTGTCAGAACAAGCTTCTTCCGGCAGATGCTGACAAAAGGAAATGCTACTGCATTTTTCAGACTGAAAGAAGAAAAATAACCTCAAAACAAGTTGAAACTGTCAGAACAAGCTTCTTCCGGCAGATGCTGACAAAAGGACATGCTACTGCATTTTTCAGACTGAAAGAAGAAACATGACCTCAAAACAAGTTGAAACTGTCAGAACAAGCTTCTTCTGGCAGAGCCTGACAAAAAAACATGTTCCTGCAGATTTCAGACTGGAATCAACAAAATGACCTGAAAACAAGTTGAAACTGTCAGAACAAGCTTCTTCTGGCAGATGCTGACAAAAGGACATGTTACTGCAGTGTTCAGACTGAAATCATCAGAATGACCTGAAAACTAGTCAGAACAAGCTTCTGCTGGCAGAGCCTTACAAAAAACATGTTCCTGCAGATTTCAGACTGGAATTAGTAAATGACCTGTAAACAAGTTGAAACTGTCAGAACAAGCTTCTTCCGGCAGATGCTGACAAAAGGACATGCGACTGCATTTTTCAGACTGAAAGAAGAAAAATGACCTGAAAACAAGTTGAAACTGTCAGAACAAGCTTCTTCCGGCAGATGCTGACAAAAGGACATGTTACTGCATTTTTCAGACTGAAAGAAGAAAAATGACCTCAAAACAAGTTGAAACTGTCAGAACAAGCTTCTTCTGGCAGAGCATGACAAAAAAACATGTTCCTGCAGATTTCAGACTGGAATTAGTGAAATGACCTGTAAACAAGTTGAAACTGGCAGAACAACCTTCTCCTCTTGCAGAAGAGCTGCCTATACCTGTAAAGTAAGACAGCTGTCTGTTCTGATCTGGTGCAATATAACTTAAAATTAATTAAATTATTTATTTATTTATTTTTAAATTTATTTATTTATTTATTTTTAAATTTATTTATTTATTTATTTTTAAATTTATTTATTTATTTATTTTTGAATTTATTTATTTTTAAATTTATTTATTTATTATTATTATTATTATTTTTATGACTGAAGAGTTTTCCAGACGGACAGGAGACGCTGTCTGGCCGGATGTGCTTGGCGAGAGACCTTCCGTGTGATTTTTGGAAATTATACACAGTGTTGAAACTGTGAGAACAAGCTTCTTCCGGCAGATGCTGACAAAAGGACATGGACTGCATTTTTCAGACTGAAAGAAGAAAAATGACCTCAAAACAAGTTGAAACTGTCAGAACAAGCTTCTTCTGGCAGAGCCTGACAAAAGGACTTGTTACTGCAGTTTTCATACAAAAATCATCCAAATGACCTCAAAACAAGTTGAAACTGTCAGAACAAGCTTCTTCTGGCAGAGCCTGACAAAAGGACTTGTTACTGCAGTTTTCATACAAAAATCATCCAAATGACCTCAAAACAAGTTGAAACTGTCAGAACAAGCTTCTTCCGGCAGATGCTGACAAAAGGACATGCGACTGCATTTTTCAGACTGAAAGAAGAAAAATGACCTGAAAACCAGTTGAAACTGTCAGAACAAGCTTCTTCTGGCAGATGCTGACAAAAGGACATGTTACTGCAGTGTTCAGACTGAAATCAGCAGAATGACCTGAAAACTAGTCAGAACAAGCTTCTGCTGGCAGAGCCTTACAAAAAACATGTTCCTGCAGATTTCAGACTGGAATTAGTAAATGACCTGTAAACAAGTTGAAACTGTCAGAACAAGCTTCTTCCGGCAGATGCTGACAAAAGGACATGCGACTGCATTTTTCAGACTGAAAGAAGAAAAATGACCTCAAAACAAGTTGAAACGGTCAGAACAAGCTTCTTCTGGCAGAGCATGACAAAAAAACATGTTCCTGCAGATTTCAGACTGGAATTAGTGAAATGACCTGTAAACAAGTTGAAACTGGCAGAACAACCTTCTCCTCTTGCAGAAGAGCTGCCTATACCTGTAAAGTAAGACAGCTGTCTGTTCTGATCTGGTGCAATATAACTTAAAATTAATTAAATTATTTATTTATTTATTTTTAAATTTATTTATTTATTTATTTTTAAATTTATTTATTTATTTATTTTTAAATTTATTTATTTATTTATTTTTGAATTTATTTATTTTTAAATTTATTTATTTATTATTATTATTATTATTTTTATGACTGAAGAGTTTTCCAGACGGACAGGAGACGCTGTCTGGCCGGATGTGCTTGGCGAGAGACCTTCCGTGTGATTTTTGGAAATTATACACAGTGTTGAAACTGTGAGAACAAGCTTCTTCCGGCAGATGCTGACAAAAGGACATGCTACTGCATTTTTCAGACTGAAAGAAGAAACATGACCTCAAAACAAGTTGAAACTGTCAGAACAAGCTTCTTCTGGCAGAGCCTGACAAAAAAACATGTTCCTGCAGATTTCAGACTGGAATCAACAAAATGACCTGAAAACAAGTTGAAACTGTCAGAACAAGCTTCTTCCGGCAGATGCTGACAAAAGGACATGGACTGCATTTTTCAGACTGAAAGAAGAAAAATGACCTCAAAACAAGTTGAAACTGTCAGAACAAGCTTCTTCTGGCAGAGCCTGACAAAAAAACATGTTCCTGCAGATTTCAGACTGGAATCAACAAAATGACCTGAAAACAAGTTGAAACTGTCAGAACAAGCTTCTTCCAGCAGATGCTGACAAAAGGACATGCTCCTGCATTTTTCCGACTGAAAGAAGAAAAATAACCTCAAAACAAGTTGAAACTGTCAGAACAAGCTTCTTCCGGCAGATGCTGACAAAAGGAAATGCTACTGCATTTTTCAGACTGAAAGAAGAAAAATAACCTCAAAACAAGTTGAAACTGTCAGAACAAGCTTCTTCCGGCAGATGCTGACAAAAGGACATGCTACTGCATTTTTCAGACTGAAAGAAGAAACATGACCTCAAAACAAGTTGAAACTGTCAGAACAAGCTTCTTCTGGCAGAGCCTGACAAAAAAACATGTTCCTGCAGATTTCAGACTGGAATCAACAAAATGACCTGAAAACAAGTTGAAACTGTCAGAACAAGCTTCTTCTGGCAGATGCTGACAAAAGGACATGTTACTGCAGTGTTCAGACTGAAATCATCAGAATGACCTGAAAACTAGTCAGAACAAGCTTCTGCTGGCAGAGCCTTACAAAAAACATGTTCCTGCAGATTTCAGACTGGAATTAGTAAATGACCTGTAAACAAGTTGAAACTGTCAGAACAAGCTTCTTCCGGCAGATGCTGACAAAAGGACATGCGACTGCATTTTTCAGACTGAAAGAAGAAAAATGACCTGAAAACCAGTTGAAACTGTCAGAACAAGCTTCTTCTGGCAGATGCTGACAAAAGGACATGTTACTGCAGTGTTCAGACTGGAATTAATAAATGACCTGTAAACAAGTTGAAACTGTCAGAACAAGCTTCTTCCGGCAGATGCTGACAAAGGACATGTTACTGCAGTGTTCAGACTGGAATTAGTAAATGACCTGTAAACAAGTTGAAACTGCCAGAAAAAGCTTCTTCCGGCAGATGCTGACAAAAGGACATGCGACTGCATTTTTCAGACTGAAAGAAGAAAAATGACCTGAAAACCAGTTGAAACTGTCAGAACAAGCTTCTTCTGGCAGATGCTGACAAAAGGACATGCGACTGCATTTTTCAGACTGAAAGAAGAAATATGACCTCAAAACAAGTTGAAACTGTCAGAACAAGCTTCTTCCGGCAGATGCTGACAAAAGGACATGCGACTGCATTTTTCAGACTGAAAGAAGAAAAATGACCTGTAAACAAGTTGAAACTGTCAGAACAAGCTTCTTCCGGCAGATGCTGACAAAAGGACATGCGACTGCATTTTTCAGACTGAAAGAAGAAAAATGACCTGAAAACAAGTTGAAACTGTCAGAACAAGCTTCTTCCGGCAGATGCTGACAAAAGGACATGTTACTGCATTTTTCAGACTGAAAGAAGAAAAATGACCTCAAAACAAGTTGAAACTGTCAGAACAAGCTTCTTCTGGCAGAGCATGACAAAAAAACATGTTCCTGCAGATTTCAGACTGGAATTAGTGAAATGACCTGTAAACAAGTTGAAACTGGCAGAACAACCTTCTCCTCTTGCAGAAGAGCTGCCTATACCTGTAAAGTAAGACAGCTGTCTGTTCTGATCTGGTGCAATATAACTTAAAATTAATTAAATTATTTATTTATTTATTTTTAAATTTATTTATTTATTTATTTTTAAATTTATTTATTTATTTATTTTTAAATTTATTTATTTATTTATTTTTGAATTTATTTATTTTTAAATTTATTTATTTATTATTATTATTATTATTTTTATGACTGAAGAGTTTTCCAGACGGACAGGAGACGCTGTCTGGCCGGATGTGCTTGGCGAGAGACCTTCCGTGTGATTTTTGGAAATTATACACAGTGTTGAAACTGTGAGAACAAGCTTCTTCCGGCAGATGCTGACAAAAGGACATGGACTGCATTTTTCAGACTGAAAGAAGAAAAATGACCTCAAAACAAGTTGAAACTGTCAGAACAAGCTTCTTCTGGCAGAGCCTGACAAAAGGACTTGTTACTGCAGTTTTCATACAAAAATCATCCAAATGACCTCAAAACAAGTTGAAACTGTCAGAACAAGCTTCTTCTGGCAGAGCCTGACAAAAGGACTTGTTACTGCAGTTTTCATACAAAAATCATCCAAATGACCTCAAAACAAGTTGAAACTGTCAGAACAAGCTTCTTCCGGCAGATGCTGACAAAAGGACATGCGACTGCATTTTTCAGACTGAAAGAAGAAAAATGACCTGAAAACCAGTTGAAACTGTCAGAACAAGCTTCTTCTGGCAGATGCTGACAAAAGGACATGTTACTGCAGTGTTCAGACTGAAATCAGCAGAATGACCTGAAAACTAGTCAGAACAAGCTTCTGCTGGCAGAGCCTTACAAAAAACATGTTCCTGCAGATTTCAGACTGGAATTAGTAAATGACCTGTAAACAAGTTGAAACTGTCAGAACAAGCTTCTTCCGGCAGATGCTGACAAAAGGACATGCGACTGCATTTTTCAGACTGAAAGAAGAAAAATGACCTCAAAACAAGTTGAAACGGTCAGAACAAGCTTCTTCTGGCAGAGCATGACAAAAAAACATGTTCCTGCAGATTTCAGACTGGAATTAGTGAAATGACCTGTAAACAAGTTGAAACTGGCAGAACAACCTTCTCCTCTTGCAGAAGAGCTGCCTATACCTGTAAAGTAAGACAGCTGTCTGTTCTGATCTGGTGCAATATAACTTAAAATTAATTAAATTATTTATTTATTTATTTTTAAATTTATTTATTTATTTATTTTTAAATTTATTTATTTATTTATTTTTAAATTTATTTATTTATTTATTTTTGAATTTATTTATTTTTAAATTTATTTATTTATTATTATTATTATTATTTTTATGACTGAAGAGTTTTCCAGACGGACAGGAGACGCTGTCTGGCCGGATGTGCTTGGCGAGAGACCTTCCGTGTGATTTTTGGAAATTATACACAGTGTTGAAACTGTGAGAACAAGCTTCTTCCGGCAGATGCTGACAAAAGGACATGCTACTGCATTTTTCAGACTGAAAGAAGAAACATGACCTCAAAACAAGTTGAAACTGTCAGAACAAGCTTCTTCTGGCAGAGCCTGACAAAAAAACATGTTCCTGCAGATTTCAGACTGGAATCAACAAAATGACCTGAAAACAAGTTGAAACTGTCAGAACAAGCTTCTTCCGGCAGATGCTGACAAAAGGACATGGACTGCATTTTTCAGACTGAAAGAAGAAAAATGACCTCAAAACAAGTTGAAACTGTCAGAACAAGCTTCTTCTGGCAGAGCCTGACAAAAAAACATGTTCCTGCAGATTTCAGACTGGAATCAACAAAATGACCTGAAAACAAGTTGAAACTGTCAGAACAAGCTTCTTCCAGCAGATGCTGACAAAAGGACATGCTCCTGCATTTTTCCGACTGAAAGAAGAAAAATAACCTCAAAACAAGTTGAAACTGTCAGAACAAGCTTCTTCCGGCAGATGCTGACAAAAGGAAATGCTACTGCATTTTTCAGACTGAAAGAAGAAAAATAACCTCAAAACAAGTTGAAACTGTCAGAACAAGCTTCTTCCGGCAGATGCTGACAAAAGGACATGCTACTGCATTTTTCAGACTGAAAGAAGAAACATGACCTCAAAACAAGTTGAAACTGTCAGAACAAGCTTCTTCTGGCAGAGCCTGACAAAAAAACATGTTCCTGCAGATTTCAGACTGGAATCAACAAAATGACCTGAAAACAAGTTGAAACTGTCAGAACAAGCTTCTTCTGGCAGATGCTGACAAAAGGACATGTTACTGCAGTGTTCAGACTGAAATCATCAGAATGACCTGAAAACTAGTCAGAACAAGCTTCTGCTGGCAGAGCCTTACAAAAAACATGTTCCTGCAGATTTCAGACTGGAATTAGTAAATGACCTGTAAACAAGTTGAAACTGTCAGAACAAGCTTCTTCCGGCAGATGCTGACAAAAGGACATGCGACTGCATTTTTCAGACTGAAAGAAGAAAAATGACCTGAAAACCAGTTGAAACTGTCAGAACAAGCTTCTTCTGGCAGATGCTGACAAAAGGACATGTTACTGCAGTGTTCAGACTGGAATTAATAAATGACCTGTAAACAAGTTGAAACTGTCAGAACAAGCTTCTTCCGGCAGATGCTGACAAAGGACATGTTACTGCAGTGTTCAGACTGGAATTAGTAAATGACCTGTAAACAAGTTGAAACTGCCAGAAAAAGCTTCTTCCGGCAGATGCTGACAAAAGGACATGCGACTGCATTTTTCAGACTGAAAGAAGAAAAATGACCTGAAAACCAGTTGAAACTGTCAGAACAAGCTTCTTCTGGCAGATGCTGACAAAAGGACATGCGACTGCATTTTTCAGACTGAAAGAAGAAATATGACCTCAAAACAAGTTGAAACTGTCAGAACAAGCTTCTTCCGGCAGATGCTGACAAAAGGACATGCGACTGCATTTTTCAGACTGAAAGAAGAAAAATGACCTGTAAACAAGTTGAAACTGTCAGAACAAGCTTCTTCCGGCAGATGCTGACAAAAGGACATGTTACTGCATTTTTCAGACTGAAAGAAGAAAAATGACCTCAAAACAAGTTGAAACTGTCAGAACAAGCTTCTTCTGGCAGAGCATGACAAAAAAACATGTTCCTGCAGATTTCAGACTGGAATTAGTGAAATGACCTGTAAACAAGTTGAAACTGGCAGAACAACCTTCTCCTCTTGCAGAAGAGCTGCCTATACCTGTAAAGTAAGACAGCTGTCTGTTCTGATCTGGTGCAATATAACTTAAAATTAAATAAATTATTTATTTATTTATTTTTTAATTTATTTATTTATTTATTTTTAAATTTATTTATTTATTTATTTTTAAATTTATTTATTTATTTATTTTTGAATTTATTTATTTTTAAATTTATTTATTTATTATTATTATTATTATTTTTATGACTGAAGAGTTTTCCAGACGGACAGGAGACGCTGTCTGGCCGGATGTGCTTGGCGAGAGACCTTCCGTGTGATTTTTGGAAATTATACACAGTGTTGAAACTGTGAGAACAAGCTTCTTCCGGCAGATGCTGACAAAAGGACATGGACTGCATTTTTCAGACTGAAAGAAGAAAAATGACTTCAAAACAAGTTGAAACTGTCAGAACAAGCTTCTTCTGGCAGAGCCTGACAAAAGGACTTGTTACTGCAGTTTTCATACAAAAATCATCCAAATGACCTCAAAACAAGTTGAAACTGTCAGAACAAGCTTCTTCTGGCAGAGCCTGACAAAAGGACTTGTTACTGCAGTTTTCATACAAAAATCATCCAAATGACCTCAAAACAAGTTGAAACTGTCAGAACAAGCTTCTTCCGGCAGATGCTGACAAAAGGACATGCGACTGCATTTTTCAGACTGAAAGAAGAAAAATGACCTGAAAACCAGTTGAAACTGTCAGAACAAGCTTCTTCTGGCAGATGCTGACAAAAGGACATGTTACTGCAGTGTTCAGACTGAAATCATCAGAATGACCTGAAAACTAGTCAGAACAAGCTTCTGCTGGCAGAGCCTTACAAAAAACATGTTCCTGCAGATTTCAGACTGGAATTAGTAAATGACCTGTAAACAAGTTGAAACTGTCAGAACAAGCTTCTTCCGGCAGATGCTGACAAAAGGACATGCGACTGCATTTTTCAGACTGAAAGAAGAAAAATGACCTCAAAACAAGTTGAAACGGTCAGAACAAGCTTCTTCTGGCAGAGCATGACAAAAAAACATGTTCCTGCAGATTTCAGACTGGAATTAGTGAAATGACCTGTAAACAAGTTGAAACTGGCAGAACAACCTTCTCCTCTTGCAGAAGAGCTGCCTATACCTGTAAAGTAAGACAGCTGTCTGTTCTGATCTGGTGCAATATAACTTAAAATTAATTAAATTATTTATTTATTTATTTTTAAATTTATTTATTTATTTATTTTTAAATTTATTTATTTATTTATTTTTGAATTTATTTATTTTTAAATTTATTTATTTATTATTATTATTATTATTTTTATGACTGAAGAGTTTTCCAGACGGACAGGAGACGCTGTCTGGCCGGATGTGCTTGGCGAGAGACCTTCCGTGTGATTTTTGGAAATTATACACAGTGTTGAAACTGTGAGAACAAGCTTCTTCCGGCAGATGCTGACAAAAGGACATGGACTGCATTTTTCAGACTGAAAGAAGAAAAATGACCTCAAAACAAGTTGAAACTGTCAGAACAAGCTTCTTCTGGCAGAGCCTGACAAAAGGACTTGTTACTGCAGTTTTCATACAAAAATCATCCAAATGACCTCAAAACAAGTTGAAACTGTCAGAACAAGCTTCTTCTGGCAGAGCCTGACAAAAGGACTTGTTACTGCAGTTTTCATACAAAAATCATCCAAATGACCTCAAAACAAGTTGAAACTGTCAGAACAAGCTTCTTCCGGCAGATGCTGACAAAAGGACATGCGACTGCATTTTTCAGACTGAAAGAAGAAAAATGACCTGAAAACCAGTTGAAACTGTCAGAACAAGCTTCTTCTGGCAGATGCTGACAAAAGGACATGTTACTGCAGTGTTCAGACTGAAATCATCAGAATGACCTGAAAACTAGTCAGAACAAGCTTCTGCTGGCAGAGCCTTACAAAAAACATGTTCCTGCAGATTTCAGACTGGAATTAGTAAATGACCTGTAAACAAGTTGAAACTGTCAGAACAAGCTTCTTCCGGCAGATGCTGACAAAAGGACATGCGACTGCATTTTTCAGACTGAAAGAAGAAAAATGACCTCAAAACAAGTTGAAACTGTCAGAACAAGCTTCTTCTGGCAGAGTCTTACAAAAAAAAAACATGTTCCTGCAGATTTCAGACTGGAATTAGTGAAATGACCTGTAAACAAGTTGAAACTGTCAGAACAAGCTTCTTCTGGCAGAGCCTGACAAAAGGACTTGTTACTGCAGTTTTCATACAAAAATTATCCAAATGACCTCAAAACAAGTTGAAACTGTCAGAACAAGCTTCTTCTGGCAGAGCCTGACAAAAGGACTTGTTACTGCAGTTTTCATACAAAAATCATCCAAATGACCTCAAAACAAGTTGAAACTGTCAGAACAAGCTTCTTCTGGCAGAGCCTGACAAAAGGACTTGTTACTGCAGTTTTCATACAAAAATCATCCAAATGACCTCAAAACAAGTTGAAACTGTCAGAACAAGCTTCTTCTGGCAGAGCCTGACAAAAGGACTTGTTACTGCAGTTTTCATACAAAAATCATCCAAATGACCTCAAAACAAGTTGAAACTGTCAGAACAAGCTTCTTCTGGCAGAGCCTGACAAAAGGACTTGTTACTGCAGTTTTCATACAAAAATCATCCAAATGACCTTAAAACAAGTTGAAACTGTCAGAACAAGCTTCTTCTGGCAGAGCCTGACAAAAGGACTTGTTACTGCAGTTTTCATACAGAAATCATCCAAATGACCTGAAAACAAGTTGAAACTGCCAGAAAAAGCTTCTTCTGGCAGAGTCTTACAAAATAAAAACTTGTTCCTGCAGATTTCAGACTGGAATTAGTAAATGACCTGTAAACAAGTTGAAACTGTCAGAACAAGCTTCTTCCGGCAGATGCTGACAAAGGACATGTTACTGCAGTGTTCAGACTGGAATTAGTAAATGACCTGTAAACAAGTTGAAACTGCCAGAAAAAGCTTCTTCCGGCAGATGCTGACAAAAGGACATGCGACTGCATTTTTCAGACTGAAAGAAGAAAAATGACCTGAAAACCAGTTGAAACTGTCAGAACAAGCTTCTTCTGGCAGATGCTGACAAAAGGACATGCGACTGCATTTTTCAGACTGAAAGAAGAAATATGACCTCAAAACAAGTTGAAACTGTCAGAACAAGCTTCTTCCGGCAGATGCTGACAAAAGGACATGCGACTGCATTTTTCAGACTGAAAGAAGAAAAATGACCTGAAAACCAGTTGAAACTGTCAGAACAAGCTTCTTCTGGCAGAGCCTGACAAAAGGACTTGTTACTGCAGTTTTCATACAAAAATCATCCAAATGACCTGAAAACAAGTTGAAACTGTCAGAACAAGCTTCTTCTGGCAGAGCCTGACAAAAGGACTTGTTACTGCAGTTTTCATACAAAAATCATCCAAATGACCTCAAAACAAGTTGAAACTGTCAGAACAAGCTTCTTCTGGCAGAGCCTGACAAAAGGACTTGTTACTGCAGTTTTCATACAAAAATCATCCAAATGACCTGTAAACAAGTTGAAACTGCCAGAAAAAGCTTCTTCCGGCAGATGCTGACAAAAGGACATGCGACTGCATTTTTCAGACTGAAAGAAGAAAAATGACCTGAAAACCAGTTGAAACTGTCAGAACAAGCTTCTTCTGGCAGAGCCTGACAAAAGGACTTGTTACTGCAGTTTTCATACAAAAATCATCCAAATGACCTGTAAACAAGTTGAAACTGCCAGAAAAAGCTTCTTCCGGCAGATGCTGACAAAAGGACATGCGACTGCATTTTTCAGACTGAAAGAAGAAAAATGACCTGAAAACCAGTTGAAACTGTCAGAACAAGCTTCTTCTGGCAGATGCTGACAAAAGGACATGCGACTGCATTTTTCAGACTGAAAGAAGAAATATGACCTCAAAACAAGTTGAAACTGTCAGAACAAGCTTCTTCCGGCAGATGCTGACAAAAGGACATGCGACTGCATTTTTCAGACTGAAAGAAGAAAAATGACCTGAAAACCAGTTGAAACTGTCAGAACAAGCTTCTTCTGGCAGAGCCTGACAAAAGGACTTGTTACTGCAGTTTTCATACAAAAATCATCCAAATGACCTGAAAACAAGTTGAAACTGTCAGAACAAGCTTCTTCTGGCAGAGCCTGACAAAAGGACTTGTTACTGCAGTTTTCATACAAAAATCATCCAAATGACCTCAAAACAAGTTGAAACTGTCAGAACAAGCTTCTTCTGGCAGAGCCTGACAAAAGGACTTGTTACTGCAGTTTTCATACAAAAATCATCCAAATGACCTTAAAACAAGTTGAAACTGTCAGAACAAGCTTCTTCCGGCAGATGCTGACAAAAGGACATGCGACTGCATTTTTCAGACTGAAAGAAGAAAAATGACCTCAAAACAAGTTGAAACGGTCAGAACAAGCTTCTTCTGGCAGAGCATGACAAAAAAACATGTTCCTGCAGATTTCAGACTGGAATTAGTGAAATGACCTGTAAACAAGTTGAAACTGGCAGAACAACCTTCTCCTCTTGCAGAAGAGCTGCCTATACCTGTAAAGTAAGACAGCTGTCTGTTCTGATCTGGTGCAATATAACTTAAAATTAATTAAATTATTTATTTATTTATTTTTAAATTTATTTATTTATTTATTTTTAAATTTATTTATTTATTTATTTTTAAATTTATTTATTTATTTATTTTTGAATTTATTTATTTTTAAATTTATTTATTTATTATTATTATTATTATTTTTATGACTGAAGAGTTTTCCAGACGGACAGGAGACGCTGTCTGGCCGGATGTGCTTGGCGAGAGACCTTCCGTGTGATTTTTGGAAATTATACACAGTGTTGAAACTGTGAGAACAAGCTTCTTCCGGCAGATGCTGACAAAAGGACATGGACTGCATTTTTCAGACTGAAAGAAGAAAAATGACCTCAAAACAAGTTGAAACTGTCAGAACAAGCTTCTTCTGGCAGAGCCTGACAAAAGGACTTGTTACTGCAGTTTTCATACAAAAATCATCCAAATGACCTCAAAACAAGTTGAAACTGTCAGAACAAGCTTCTTCTGGCAGAGCCTGACAAAAGGACTTGTTACTGCAGTTTTCATACAAAAATCATCCAAATGACCTCAAAACAAGTTGAAACTGTCAGAACAAGCTTCTTCCGGCAGATGCTGACAAAAGGACATGCGACTGCATTTTTCAGACTGAAAGAAGAAAAATGACCTGAAAACCAGTTGAAACTGTCAGAACAAGCTTCTTCTGGCAGATGCTGACAAAAGGACATGTTACTGCAGTGTTCAGACTGAAATCATCAGAATGACCTGAAAACTAGTCAGAACAAGCTTCTGCTGGCAGAGCCTTACAAAAAACATGTTCCTGCAGATTTCAGACTGGAATTAGTAAATGACCTGTAAACAAGTTGAAACTGTCAGAACAAGCTTCTTCCGGCAGATGCTGACAAAAGGACATGCGACTGCATTTTTCAGACTGAAAGAAGAAAAATGACCTCAAAACAAGTTGAAACTGTCAGAACAAGCTTCTTCTGGCAGAGTCTTACAAAAAAAAAACATGTTCCTGCAGATTTCAGACTGGAATTAGTGAAATGACCTGTAAACAAGTTGAAACTGTCAGAACAAGCTTCTTCTGGCAGAGCCTGACAAAAGGACTTGTTACTGCAGTTTTCATACAAAAATCATCCAAATGACCTCAAAACAAGTTGAAACTGTCAGAACAAGCTTCTTCTGGCAGAGCCTGACAAAAGGACTTGTTACTGCAGTTTTCATACAAAAATCATCCAAATGACCTCAAAACAAGTTGAAACTGTCAGAACAAGCTTCTTCTGGCAGAGCCTGACAAAAGGACTTGTTACTGCAGTTTTCATACAAAAATCATCCAAATGACCTCAAAACAAGTTGAAACTGTCAGAACAAGCTTCTTCTGGCAGAGCCTGACAAAAGGACTTGTTACTGCAGTTTTCATACAAAAATCATCCAAATGACCTTAAAACAAGTTGAAACTGTCAGAACAAGCTTCTTCTGGCAGAGCCTGACAAAAGGACTTGTTACTGCAGTTTTCATACAGAAATCATCCAAATGACCTGAAAACAAGTTGAAACTGCCAGAAAAAGCTTCTTCTGGCAGAGTCTTACAAAATAAAAACTTGTTCCTGCAGATTTCAGACTGGAATTAGTAAATGACCTGTAAACAAGTTGAAACTGTCAGAACAAGCTTCTTCCGGCAGATGCTGACAAAGGACATGTTACTGCAGTGTTCAGACTGGAATTAGTAAATGACCTGTAAACAAGTTGAAACTGCCAGAAAAAGCTTCTTCCGGCAGATGCTGACAAAAGGACATGCGACTGCATTTTTCAGACTGAAAGAAGAAAAATGACCTGAAAACCAGTTGAAACTGTCAGAACAAGCTTCTTCTGGCAGATGCTGACAAAAGGACATGCGACTGCATTTTTCAGACTGAAAGAAGAAATATGACCTCAAAACAAGTTGAAACTGTCAGAACAAGCTTCTTCCGGTAGATGCTGACAAAAGGACATGCGACTGCATTTTTCAGACTGAAAGAAGAAAAATGACCTGAAAACCAGTTGAAACTGTCAGAACAAGCTTCTTCTGGCAGAGCCTGACAAAAGGACTTGTTACTGCAGTTTTCATACAAAAATCATCCAAATGACCTGAAAACAAGTTGAAACTGTCAGAACAAGCTTCTTCTGGCAGAGCCTGACAAAAGGACTTGTTACTGCAGTTTTCATACAAAAATCATCCAAATGACCTCAAAACAAGTTGAAACTGTCAGAACAAGCTTCTTCTGGCAGAGCCTGACAAAAGGACTTGTTACTGCAGTTTTCATACAAAAATCATCCAAATGACCTGTAAACAAGTTGAAACTGCCAGAAAAAGCTTCTTCCGGCAGATGCTGACAAAAGGACATGCGACTGCATTTTTCAGACTGAAAGAAGAAAAATGACCTGAAAACCAGTTGAAACTGTCAGAACAAGCTTCTTCTGGCAGAGCCTGACAAAAGGACTTGTTACTGCAGTTTTCATACAAAAATCATCCAAATGACCTGTAAACAAGTTGAAACTGCCAGAAAAAGCTTCTTCCGGCAGATGCTGACAAAAGGACATGCGACTGCATTTTTCAGACTGAAAGAAGAAAAATGACCTGAAAACCAGTTGAAACTGTCAGAACAAGCTTCTTCTGGCAGATGCTGACAAAAGGACATGCGACTGCATTTTTCAGACTGAAAGAAGAAATATGACCTCAAAACAAGTTGAAACTGTCAGAACAAGCTTCTTCCGGCAGATGCTGACAAAAGGACATGCGACTGCATTTTTCAGACTGAAAGAAGAAAAATGACCTGAAAACCAGTTGAAACTGTCAGAACAAGCTTCTTCTGGCAGAGCCTGACAAAAGGACTTGTTACTGCAGTTTTCATACAAAAATCATCCAAATGACCTGAAAACAAGTTGAAACTGTCAGAACAAGCTTCTTCTGGCAGAGCCTGACAAAAGGACTTGTTACTGCAGTTTTCATACAAAAATCATCCAAATGACCTCAAAACAAGTTGAAACTGTCAGAACAAGCTTCTTCTGGCAGAGCCTGACAAAAGGACTTGTTACTGCAGTTTTCATACAAAAATCATCCAAATGACCTTAAAACAAGTTGAAACTGTCAGAACAAGCTTCTTCCGGCAGATGCTGACAAAAGGACATGCGACTGCATTTTTCAGACTGAAAGAAGAAAAATGACCTCAAAACAAGTTGAAACGGTCAGAACAAGCTTCTTCTGGCAGAGCATGACAAAAAAACATGTTCCTGCAGATTTCAGACTGGAATTAGTGAAATGACCTGTAAACAAGTTGAAACTGGCAGAACAACCTTCTCCTCTTGCAGAAGAGCTGCCTATACCTGTAAAGTAAGACAGCTGTCTGTTCTGATCTGGTGCAATATAACTTAAAATTAATTAAATTATTTATTTATTTATTTTTAAATTTATTTATTTATTTATTTTTAAATTTATTTATTTATTTATTTTTAAATTTATTTATTTATTTATTTTTGAATTTATTTATTTTTAAATTTATTTATTTATTATTATTATTATTATTTTTATGACTGAAGAGTTTTCCAGACGGACAGGAGACGCTGTCTGGCCGGATGTGCTTGGCGAGAGACCTTCCGTGTGATTTTTGGAAATTATACACAGTGTTGAAACTGTGAGAACAAGCTTCTTCCGGCAGATGCTGACAAAAGGACATGGACTGCATTTTTCAGACTGAAAGAAGAAAAATGACCTCAAAACAAGTTGAAACTGTCAGAACAAGCTTCTTCTGGCAGAGCCTGACAAAAGGACTTGTTACTGCAGTTTTCATACAAAAATCATCCAAATGACCTCAAAACAAGTTGAAACTGTCAGAACAAGCTTCTTCTGGCAGAGCCTGACAAAAGGACTTGTTACTGCAGTTTTCATACAAAAATCATCCAAATGACCTCAAAACAAGTTGAAACTGTCAGAACAAGCTTCTTCCGGCAGATGCTGACAAAAGGACATGCGACTGCATTTTTCAGACTGAAAGAAGAAAAATGACCTGAAAACCAGTTGAAACTGTCAGAACAAGCTTCTTCTGGCAGATGCTGACAAAAGGACATGTTACTGCAGTGTTCAGACTGAAATCATCAGAATGACCTGAAAACTAGTCAGAACAAGCTTCTGCTGGCAGAGCCTTACAAAAAAAAAAACATGTTCCTGCAGATTTCAGACTGGAATTAGTAAATGACCTGTAAACAAGTTGAAACTGTCAGAACAAGCTTCTTCCGGCAGATGCTGACAAAAGGACATGCGACTGCATTTTTCAGACTGAAAGAAGAAAAATGACCTCAAAACAAGTTGAAACGGTCAGAACAAGCTTCTTCTGGCAGAGCATGACAAAAAAACATGTTCCTGCAGATTTCAGACTGGAATTAGTGAAATGACCTGTAAACAAGTTGAAACTGGCAGAACAACCTTCTCCTCTTGCAGAAGAGCTGCCTATACCTGTAAAGTGAGACAGCTGTCTGTTCTGATCTGGTGCAATATAACTTAAAATTAATTAAATTATTTATTCATTTATTTATTTATTTTTAAATTTATTTATTTATTTATTTTTAAATTTATTTATTTATTTATTTTTAAATTTATTTATTTATTTATTTTTGAATTTATTTATTTTTAAATTTATTTATTTATTATTATTATTATTATTTTTATGACTGAAGAGTTTTCCAGACGGACAGGAGACGCTGTCTGGCCGGATGTGCTTGGCGAGAGACCTTCCGTGTGATTTTTGGAAATTATACACAGTGTTGAAACTGTGAGAACAAGCTTCTTCCGGCAGATGCTGACAAAAGGACATGGACTGCATTTTTCAGACTGAAAGAAGAAAAATGACCTCAAAACAAGTTGAAACTGTCAGAACAAGCTTCTTCTGGCAGAGCCTGACAAAAGGACTTGTTACTGCAGTTTTCATACAAAAATCATCCAAATGACCTCAAAACAAGTTGAAACTGTCAGAACAAGCTTCTTCTGGCAGAGCCTGACAAAAGGACTTGTTACTGCAGTTTTCATACAAAAATCATCCAAATGACCTCAAAACAAGTTGAAACTGTCAGAACAAGCTTCTTCCGGCAGATGCTGACAAAAGGACATGCGACTGCATTTTTCAGACTGAAAGAAGAAAAATGACCTGAAAACCAGTTGAAACTGTCAGAACAAGCTTCTTCTGGCAGATGCTGACAAAAGGACATGTTACTGCAGTGTTCAGACTGAAATCATCAGAATGACCTGAAAACTAGTCAGAACAAGCTTCTGCTGGCAGAGCCTTACAAAAAACATGTTCCTGCAGATTTCAGACTGGAATTAGTAAATGACCTGTAAACAAGTTGAAACTGTCAGAACAAGCTTCTTCCGGCAGATGCTGACAAAAGGACATGCGACTGCATTTTTCAGACTGAAAGAAGAAAAATGACCTCAAAACAAGTTGAAACGGTCAGAACAAGCTTCTTCTGGCAGAGCATGACAAAAAAACATGTTCCTGCAGATTTCAGACTGGAATTAGTGAAATGACCTGTAAACAAGTTGAAACTGGCAGAACAACCTTCTCCTCTTGCAGAAGAGCTGCCTATACCTGTAAAGTAAGACAGCTGTCTGTTCTGATCTGGTGCAATATAACTTAAAATTAATTAAATTATTTATTTATTTATTTTTAAATTTATTTATTTATTTATTTTTAAATTTATTTATTTATTTGTTTTTGAATTTATTTATTTTTAAATTTATTTATTTATTATTATTATTATTATTTTTATGACTGAAGAGTTTTCCAGACGGACAGGAGACGCTGTCTGGCCGGATGTGCTTGGCGAGAGACCTTCCGTGTGATTTTTGGAAATTATACACAGTGTTGAAACTGTGAGAACAAGCTTCTTCCGGCAGATGCTGACAAAAGGACATGCTACTGCATTTTTCAGACTGAAAGAAGAAACATGACCTCAAAACAAGTTGAAACTGTCAGAACAAGCTTCTTCTGGCAGAGCCTGACAAAAAAACATGTTCCTGCAGATTTCAGACTGGAATCAACAAAATGACCTGAAAACAAGTTGAAACTGTCAGAACAAGCTTCTTCCGGCAGATGCTGACAAAAGGACATGGACTGCATTTTTCAGACTGAAAGAAGAAAAATGACCTCAAAACAAGTTGAAACTGTCAGAACAAGCTTCTTCTGGCAGAGCCTGACAAAAAAACATGTTCCTGCAGATTTCAGACTGGAATCAACAAAATGACCTGAAAACAAGTTGAAACTGTCAGAACAAGCTTCTTCCAGCAGATGCTGACAAAAGGACATGTTACTGCATTTTTCAGACTGAAAGAAGAAAAATGACCTCAAAACAAGTTGAAACTGTCAGAACAAGCTTCTTCTGGCAGAGCCTGACAAAAGGACTTGTTACTGCAGTTTTCATACAAAAATCATCCAAATGACCTCAAAACAAGTTGAAACTGTCAGAACAAGCTTCTTCCGGCAGATGCTGACAAAAGGACATGCGACTGCATTTTTCAGACTGAAAGAAGAAAAATGACCTGAAAACCAGTTGAAACTGTCAGAACAAGCTTCTTCTGGCAGATGCTGACAAAAGGACATGTTACTGCAGTGTTCAGACTGAAATCATCAGAATGACCTGAAAACTAGTCAGAACAAGCTTCTGCTGGCAGAGCCTTACAAAAAACATGTTCCTGCAGATTTCAGACTGGAATTAGTAAATGACCTGTAAACAAGTTGAAACTGTCAGAACAAGCTTCTTCCGGCAGATGCTGACAAAAGGACATGCGACTGCATTTTTCAGACTGAAAGAAGAAAAATGACCTCAAAACAAGTTGAAACTGTCAGAACAAGCTTCTTCTGGCAGAGTCTTACAAAAAAAAAACATGTTCCTGCAGATTTCAGACTGGAATTAGTGAAATGACCTGTAAACAAGTTGAAACTGTCAGAACAAGCTTCTTCTGGCAGAGCCTGACAAAAGGACTTGTTACTGCAGTTTTCATACAAAAATTATCCAAATGACCTCAAAACAAGTTGAAACTGTCAGAACAAGCTTCTTCTGGCAGAGCCTGACAAAAGGACTTGTTACTGCAGTTTTCATACAAAAATCATCCAAATGACCTCAAAACAAGTTGAAACTGTCAGAACAAGCTTCTTCTGGCAGAGCCTGACAAAAGGACTTGTTACTGCAGTTTTCATACAAAAATCATCCAAATGACCTCAAAACAAGTTGAAACTGTCAGAACAAGCTTCTTCTGGCAGAGCCTGACAAAAGGACTTGTTACTGCAGTTTTCATACAAAAATCATCCAAATGACCTCAAAACAAGTTGAAACTGTCAGAACAAGCTTCTTCTGGCAGAGCCTGACAAAAGGACTTGTTACTGCAGTTTTCATACAAAAATCATCCAAATGACCTTAAAACAAGTTGAAACTGTCAGAACAAGCTTCTTCTGGCAGAGCCTGACAAAAGGACTTGTTACTGCAGTTTTCATACAGAAATCATCCAAATGACCTGAAAACAAGTTGAAACTGCCAGAAAAAGCTTCTTCTGGCAGAGTCTTACAAAATAAAAACTTGTTCCTGCAGATTTCAGACTGGAATTAGTAAATGACCT
Source organism: Brachionichthys hirsutus (assembly GCF_040956055.1). Classification (NCBI taxonomy): domain Eukaryota; kingdom Metazoa; phylum Chordata; class Actinopteri; order Lophiiformes; family Brachionichthyidae; genus Brachionichthys; species Brachionichthys hirsutus. Next base: position 111,866 of record NW_027180315.1, on the reverse strand, counting down.
GTAAACAAGTTGAAACTGTCAGAACAAGCTTCTTCCGGCAGATGCTGACAAAGGACATGTTACTGCAGTGTTCAGACTGGAATTAGTAAATGACCTGTAAACAAGTTGAAACTGCCAGAAAAAGCTTCTTCCGGCAGATGCTGACAAAAGGACATGCGACTGCATTTTTCAGACTGAAAGAAGAAAAATGACCTGAAAACCAGTTGAAACTGTCAGAACAAGCTTCTTCTGGCAGATGCTGACAAAAGGACATGCGACTGCATTTTTCAGACTGAAAGAAGAAATATGACCTCAAAACAAGTTGAAACTGTCAGAACAAGCTTCTTCCGGCAGATGCTGACAAAAGGACATGCGACTGCATTTTTCAGACTGAAAGAAGAAAAATGACCTGAAAACCAGTTGAAACTGTCAGAACAAGCTTCTTCTGGCAGAGCCTGACAAAAGGACTTGTTACTGCAGTTTTCATACAAAAATCATCCAAATGACCTGAAAACAAGTTGAAACTGTCAGAACAAGCTTCTTCTGGCAGAGCCTGACAAAAGGACTTGTTACTGCAGTTTTCATACAAAAATCATCCAAATGACCTCAAAACAAGTTGAAACTGTCAGAACAAGCTTCTTCTGGCAGAGCCTGACAAAAGGACTTGTTACTGCAGTTTTCATACAAAAATCATCCAAATGACCTGTAAACAAGTTGAAACTGCCAGAAAAAGCTTCTTCCGGCAGATGCTGACAAAAGGACATGCGACTGCATTTTTCAGACTGAAAGAAGAAAAATGACCTGAAAACCAGTTGAAACTGTCAGAACAAGCTTCTTCTGGCAGATGCTGACAAAAGGACATGTTACTGCAGTGTTCAGACTGAAATCATCAGAATGACCTGAAAACTAGTCAGAACAAGCTTCTGCTGGCAGAGCCTTACAAAAAACATGTTCCTGCAGATTTCAGACTGGAATTAGTAAATGACCTGTAAACAAGTTGAAACTGTCAGAACAAGCTTCTTCCGGCAGATGCTGACAAAAGGACATGCGACTGCATTTTTCAGACTGAAAGAAGAAAAATGACCTCAAAACAAGTTGAAACGGTCAGAACAAGCTTCTTCTGGCAGAGCATGACAAAAAAACATGTTCCTGCAGATTTCAGACTGGAATTAGTGAAATGACCTGTAAACAAGTTGAAACTGGCAGAACAACCTTCTCCTCTTGCAGAAGAGCTGCCTATACCTGTAAAGTAAGACAGCTGTCTGTTCTGATCTGGTGCAATATAACTTAAAATTAATTAAATTATTTATTTATTTATTTTTAAATTTATTTATTTATTTATTTTTAAATTTATTTATTTATTTGTTTTTGAATTTATTTATTTTTAAATTTATTTATTTATTATTATTATTATTATTTTTATGACTGAAGAGTTTTCCAGACGGACAGGAGACGCTGTCTGGCCGGATGTGCTTGGCGAGAGACCTTCCGTGTGATTTTTGGAAATTATACACAGTGTTGAAACTGTGAGAACAAGCTTCTTCCGGCAGATGCTGACAAAAGGACATGCTACTGCATTTTTCAGACTGAAAGAAGAAACATGACCTCAAAACAAGTTGAAACTGTCAGAACAAGCTTCTTCTGGCAGAGCCTGACAAAAAAACATGTTCCTGCAGATTTCAGACTGGAATCAACAAAATGACCTGAAAACAAGTTGAAACTGTCAGAACAAGCTTCTTCCGGCAGATGCTGACAAAAGGACATGGACTGCATTTTTCAGACTGAAAGAAGAAAAATGACCTCAAAACAAGTTGAAACTGTCAGAACAAGCTTCTTCTGGCAGAGCCTGACAAAAAAACATGTTCCTGCAGATTTCAGACTGGAATCAACAAAATGACCTGAAAACAAGTTGAAACTGTCAGAACAAGCTTCTTCCAGCAGATGCTGACAAAAGGACATGTTACTGCATTTTTCAGACTGAAAGAAGAAAAATGACCTCAAAACAAGTTGAAACTGTCAGAACAAGCTTCTTCTGGCAGAGCCTGACAAAAGGACTTGTTACTGCAGTTTTCATACAAAAATCATCCAAATGACCTCAAAACAAGTTGAAACTGTCAGAACAAGCTTCTTCCGGCAGATGCTGACAAAAGGACATGCGACTGCATTTTTCAGACTGAAAGAAGAAAAATGACCTGAAAACCAGTTGAAACTGTCAGAACAAGCTTCTTCTGGCAGATGCTGACAAAAGGACATGTTACTGCAGTGTTCAGACTGAAATCATCAGAATGACCTGAAAACTAGTCAGAACAAGCTTCTGCTGGCAGAGCCTTACAAAAAACATGTTCCTGCAGATTTCAGACTGGAATTAGTAAATGACCTGTAAACAAGTTGAAACTGTCAGAACAAGCTTCTTCCGGCAGATGCTGACAAAAGGACATGCGACTGCATTTTTCAGACTGAAAGAAGAAAAATGACCTCAAAACAAGTTGAAACTGTCAGAACAAGCTTCTTCTGGCAGAGTCTTACAAAAAAAAAACATGTTCCTGCAGATTTCAGACTGGAATTAGTGAAATGACCTGTAAACAAGTTGAAACTGTCAGAACAAGCTTCTTCTGGCAGAGCCTGACAAAAGGACTTGTTACTGCAGTTTTCATACAAAAATTATCCAAATGACCTCAAAACAAGTTGAAACTGTCAGAACAAGCTTCTTCTGGCAGAGCCTGACAAAAGGACTTGTTACTGCAGTTTTCATACAAAAATCATCCAAATGACCTCAAAACAAGTTGAAACTGTCAGAACAAGCTTCTTCTGGCAGAGCCTGACAAAAGGACTTGTTACTGCAGTTTTCATACAAAAATCATCCAAATGACCTCAAAACAAGTTGAAACTGTCAGAACAAGCTTCTTCTGGCAGAGCCTGACAAAAGGACTTGTTACTGCAGTTTTCATACAAAAATCATCCAAATGACCTCAAAACAAGTTGAAACTGTCAGAACAAGCTTCTTCTGGCAGAGCCTGACAAAAGGACTTGTTACTGCAGTTTTCATACAAAAATCATCCAAATGACCTTAAAACAAGTTGAAACTGTCAGAACAAGCTTCTTCTGGCAGAGCCTGACAAAAGGACTTGTTACTGCAGTTTTCATACAGAAATCATCCAAATGACCTGAAAACAAGTTGAAACTGCCAGAAAAAGCTTCTTCTGGCAGAGTCTTACAAAATAAAAACTTGTTCCTGCAGATTTCAGACTGGAATTAGTAAATGACCTGTAAACAAGTTGAAACTGTCAGAACAAGCTTCTTCCGGCAGATGCTGACAAAGGACATGTTACTGCAGTGTTCAGACTGGAATTAGTAAATGACCTGTAAACAAGTTGAAACTGCCAGAAAAAGCTTCTTCCGGCAGATGCTGACAAAAGGACATGCGACTGCATTTTTCAGACTGAAAGAAGAAAAATGACCTGAAAACCAGTTGAAACTGTCAGAACAAGCTTCTTCTGGCAGATGCTGACAAAAGGACATGCGACTGCATTTTTCAGACTGAAAGAAGAAATATGACCTCAAAACAAGTTGAAACTGTCAGAACAAGCTTCTTCCGGCAGATGCTGACAAAAGGACATGCGACTGCATTTTTCAGACTGAAAGAAGAAAAATGACCTGAAAACCAGTTGAAACTGTCAGAACAAGCTTCTTCTGGCAGAGCCTGACAAAAGGACTTGTTACTGCAGTTTTCATACAAAAATCATCCAAATGACCTGAAAACAAGTTGAAACTGTCAGAACAAGCTTCTTCTGGCAGAGCCTGACAAAAGGACTTGTTACTGCAGTTTTCATACAAAAATCATCCAAATGACCTCAAAACAAGTTGAAACTGTCAGAACAAGCTTCTTCTGGCAGAGCCTGACAAAAGGACTTGTTACTGCAGTTTTCATACAAAAATCATCCAAATGACCTGTAAACAAGTTGAAACTGCCAGAAAAAGCTTCTTCCGGCAGATGCTGACAAAAGGACATGCGACTGCATTTTTCAGACTGAAAGAAGAAAAATGACCTGAAAACCAGTTGAAACTGTCAGAACAAGCTTCTTCTGGCAGAGCCTGACAAAAGGACTTGTTACTGCAGTTTTCATACAAAAATCATCCAAATGACCTGTAAACAAGTTGAAACTGCCAGAAAAAGCTTCTTCCGGCAGATGCTGACAAAAGGACATGCGACTGCATTTTTCAGACTGAAAGAAGAAAAATGACCTGAAAACCAGTTGAAACTGTCAGAACAAGCTTCTTCTGGCAGATGCTGACAAAAGGACATGCGACTGCATTTTTCAGACTGAAAGAAGAAATATGACCTCAAAACAAGTTGAAACTGTCAGAACAAGCTTCTTCCGGCAGATGCTGACAAAAGGACATGCGACTGCATTTTTCAGACTGAAAGAAGAAAAATGACCTGAAAACCAGTTGAAACTGTCAGAACAAGCTTCTTCTGGCAGAGCCTGACAAAAGGACTTGTTACTGCAGTTTTCATACAAAAATCATCCAAATGACCTGAAAACAAGTTGAAACTGTCAGAACAAGCTTCTTCTGGCAGAGCCTGACAAAAGGACTTGTTACTGCAGTTTTCATACAAAAATCATCCAAATGACCTCAAAACAAGTTGAAACTGTCAGAACAAGCTTCTTCTGGCAGAGCCTGACAAAAGGACTTGTTACTGCAGTTTTCATACAAAAATCATCCAAATGACCTTAAAACAAGTTGAAACTGTCAGAACAAGCTTCTTCCGGCAGATGCTGACAAAAGGACATGCGACTGCATTTTTCAGACTGAAAGAAGAAAAATGACCTCAAAACAAGTTGAAACGGTCAGAACAAGCTTCTTCTGGCAGAGCATGACAAAAAAACATGTTCCTGCAGATTTCAGACTGGAATTAGTGAAATGACCTGTAAACAAGTTGAAACTGGCAGAACAACCTTCTCCTCTTGCAGAAGAGCTGCCTATACCTGTAAAGTAAGACAGCTGTCTGTTCTGATCTGGTGCAATATAACTTAAAATTAATTAAATTATTTATTTATTTATTTTTAAATTTATTTATTTATTTATTTTTAAATTTATTTATTTATTTATTTTTAAATTTATTTATTTATTTATTTTTGAATTTATTTATTTTTAAATTTATTTATTTATTATTATTATTATTATTTTTATGACTGAAGAGTTTTCCAGACGGACAGGAGACGCTGTCTGGCCGGATGTGCTTGGCGAGAGACCTTCCGTGTGATTTTTGGAAATTATACACAGTGTTGAAACTGTGAGAACAAGCTTCTTCCGGCAGATGCTGACAAAAGGACATGGACTGCATTTTTCAGACTGAAAGAAGAAAAATGACCTCAAAACAAGTTGAAACTGTCAGAACAAGCTTCTTCTGGCAGAGCCTGACAAAAGGACTTGTTACTGCAGTTTTCATACAAAAATCATCCAAATGACCTCAAAACAAGTTGAAACTGTCAGAACAAGCTTCTTCTGGCAGAGCCTGACAAAAGGACTTGTTACTGCAGTTTTCATACAAAAATCATCCAAATGACCTCAAAACAAGTTGAAACTGTCAGAACAAGCTTCTTCCGGCAGATGCTGACAAAAGGACATGCGACTGCATTTTTCAGACTGAAAGAAGAAAAATGACCTGAAAACCAGTTGAAACTGTCAGAACAAGCTTCTTCTGGCAGATGCTGACAAAAGGACATGTTACTGCAGTGTTCAGACTGAAATCATCAGAATGACCTGAAAACTAGTCAGAACAAGCTTCTGCTGGCAGAGCCTTACAAAAAAAAAAACATGTTCCTGCAGATTTCAGACTGGAATTAGTAAATGACCTGTAAACAAGTTGAAACTGTCAGAACAAGCTTCTTCTGGCAGAGCATGACAAAAAAACATGTTCCTGCAGATTTCAGACTGGAATTAGTGAAATGACCTGTAAACAAGTTGAAACTGGCAGAACAACCTTCTCCTCTTGCAGAAGAGCTGCCTATACCTGTAAAGTAAGACAGCTGTCTGTTCTGATCTGGTGCAATATAACTTAAAATTAATTAAATTATTTATTTATTTATTTTTAAATTTATTTATTTATTTATTTTTAAATTTATTTATTTATTTGTTTTTGAATTTATTTATTTTTAAATTTATTTATTTATTATTATTATTATTATTTTTATGACTGAAGAGTTTTCCAGACGGACAGGAGACGCTGTCTGGCCGGATGTGCTTGGCGAGAGACCTTCCGTGTGATTTTTGGAAATTATACACAGTGTTGAAACTGTGAGAACAAGCTTCTTCCGGCAGATGCTGACAAAAGGACATGCTACTGCATTTTTCAGACTGAAAGAAGAAACATGACCTCAAAACAAGTTGAAACTGTCAGAACAAGCTTCTTCTGGCAGAGCCTGACAAAAAAACATGTTCCTGCAGATTTCAGACTGGAATCAACAAAATGACCTGAAAACAAGTTGAAACTGTCAGAACAAGCTTCTTCCGGCAGATGCTGACAAAAGGACATGGACTGCATTTTTCAGACTGAAAGAAGAAAAATGACCTCAAAACAAGTTGAAACTGTCAGAACAAGCTTCTTCTGGCAGAGCCTGACAAAAAAACATGTTCCTGCAGATTTCAGACTGGAATCAACAAAATGACCTGAAAACAAGTTGAAACTGTCAGAACAAGCTTCTTCCAGCAGATGCTGACAAAAGGACATGTTACTGCATTTTTCAGACTGAAAGAAGAAAAATGACCTCAAAACAAGTTGAAACTGTCAGAACAAGCTTCTTCTGGCAGAGCCTGACAAAAGGACTTGTTACTGCAGTTTTCATACAAAAATCATCCAAATGACCTCAAAACAAGTTGAAACTGTCAGAACAAGCTTCTTCCGGCAGATGCTGACAAAAGGACATGCGACTGCATTTTTCAGACTGAAAGAAGAAAAATGACCTGAAAACCAGTTGAAACTGTCAGAACAAGCTTCTTCTGGCAGATGCTGACAAAAGGACATGTTACTGCAGTGTTCAGACTGAAATCATCAGAATGACCTGAAAACTAGTCAGAACAAGCTTCTGCTGGCAGAGCCTTACAAAAAACATGTTCCTGCAGATTTCAGACTGGAATTAGTAAATGACCTGTAAACAAGTTGAAACTGTCAGAACAAGCTTCTTCCGGCAGATGCTGACAAAAGGACATGCGACTGCATTTTTCAGACTGAAAGAAGAAAAATGACCTCAAAACAAGTTGAAACTGTCAGAACAAGCTTCTTCTGGCAGAGTCTTACAAAAAAAAAACATGTTCCTGCAGATTTCAGACTGGAATTAGTGAAATGACCTGTAAACAAGTTGAAACTGTCAGAACAAGCTTCTTCTGGCAGAGCCTGACAAAAGGACTTGTTACTGCAGTTTTCATACAAAAATTATCCAAATGACCTCAAAACAAGTTGAAACTGTCAGAACAAGCTTCTTCTGGCAGAGCCTGACAAAAGGACTTGTTACTGCAGTTTTCATACAAAAATCATCCAAATGACCTCAAAACAAGTTGAAACTGTCAGAACAAGCTTCTTCTGGCAGAGCCTGACAAAAGGACTTGTTACTGCAGTTTTCATACAAAAATCATCCAAATGACCTCAAAACAAGTTGAAACTGTCAGAACAAGCTTCTTCTGGCAGAGCCTGACAAAAGGACTTGTTACTGCAGTTTTCATACAAAAATCATCCAAATGACCTCAAAACAAGTTGAAACTGTCAGAACAAGCTTCTTCTGGCAGAGCCTGACAAAAGGACTTGTTACTGCAGTTTTCATACAAAAATCATCCAAATGACCTTAAAACAAGTTGAAACTGTCAGAACAAGCTTCTTCTGGCAGAGCCTGACAAAAGGACTTGTTACTGCAGTTTTCATACAGAAATCATCCAAATGACCTGAAAACAAGTTGAAACTGCCAGAAAAAGCTTCTTCTGGCAGAGTCTTACAAAATAAAAACTTGTTCCTGCAGATTTCAGACTGGAATTAGTAAATGACCTGTAAACAAGTTGAAACTGTCAGAACAAGCTTCTTCCGGCAGATGCTGACAAAGGACATGTTACTGCAGTGTTCAGACTGGAATTAGTAAATGACCTGTAAACAAGTTGAAACTGCCAGAAAAAGCTTCTTCCGGCAGATGCTGACAAAAGGACATGCGACTGCATTTTTCAGACTGAAAGAAGAAAAATGACCTGAAAACCAGTTGAAACTGTCAGAACAAGCTTCTTCTGGCAGATGCTGACAAAAGGACATGCGACTGCATTTTTCAGACTGAAAGAAGAAATATGACCTCAAAACAAGTTGAAACTGTCAGAACAAGCTTCTTCCGGCAGATGCTGACAAAAGGACATGCGACTGCATTTTTCAGACTGAAAGAAGAAAAATGACCTGAAAACCAGTTGAAACTGTCAGAACAAGCTTCTTCTGGCAGAGCCTGACAAAAGGACTTGTTACTGCAGTTTTCATACAAAAATCATCCAAATGACCTGAAAACAAGTTGAAACTGTCAGAACAAGCTTCTTCTGGCAGAGCCTGACAAAAGGACTTGTTACTGCAGTTTTCATACAAAAATCATCCAAATGACCTCAAAACAAGTTGAAACTGTCAGAACAAGCTTCTTCTGGCAGAGCCTGACAAAAGGACTTGTTACTGCAGTTTTCATACAAAAATCATCCAAATGACCTGTAAACAAGTTGAAACTGCCAGAAAAAGCTTCTTCCGGCAGATGCTGACAAAAGGACATGCGACTGCATTTTTCAGACTGAAAGAAGAAAAATGACCTGAAAACCAGTTGAAACTGTCAGAACAAGCTTCTTCTGGCAGAGCCTGACAAAAGGACTTGTTACTGCAGTTTTCATACAAAAATCATCCAAATGACCTGTAAACAAGTTGAAACTGCCAGAAAAAGCTTCTTCCGGCAGATGCTGACAAAAGGACATGCGACTGCATTTTTCAGACTGAAAGAAGAAAAATGACCTGAAAACCAGTTGAAACTGTCAGAACAAGCTTCTTCTGGCAGATGCTGACAAAAGGACATGCGACTGCATTTTTCAGACTGAAAGAAGAAATATGACCTCAAAACAAGTTGAAACTGTCAGAACAAGCTTCTTCCGGCAGATGCTGACAAAAGGACATGCGACTGCATTTTTCAGACTGAAAGAAGAAAAATGACCTGAAAACCAGTTGAAACTGTCAGAACAAGCTTCTTCTGGCAGAGCCTGACAAAAGGACTTGTTACTGCAGTTTTCATACAAAAATCATCCAAATGACCTGAAAACAAGTTGAAACTGTCAGAACAAGCTTCTTCTGGCAGAGCCTGACAAAAGGACTTGTTACTGCAGTTTTCATACAAAAATCATCCAAATGACCTCAAAACAAGTTGAAACTGTCAGAACAAGCTTCTTCTGGCAGAGCCTGACAAAAGGACTTGTTACTGCAGTTTTCATACAAAAATCATCCAAATGACCTTAAAACAAGTTGAAACTGTCAGAACAAGCTTCTTCCGGCAGATGCTGACAAAAGGACATGCGACTGCATTTTTCAGACTGAAAGAAGAAAAATGACCTCAAAACAAGTTGAAACGGTCAGAACAAGCTTCTTCTGGCAGAGCATGACAAAAAAACATGTTCCTGCAGATTTCAGACTGGAATTAGTGAAATGACCTGTAAACAAGTTGAAACTGGCAGAACAACCTTCTCCTCTTGCAGAAGAGCTGCCTATACCTGTAAAGTAAGACAGCTGTCTGTTCTGATCTGGTGCAATATAACTTAAAATTAATTAAATTATTTATTTATTTATTTTTAAATTTATTTATTTATTTATTTTTAAATTTATTTATTTATTTATTTTTAAATTTATTTATTTATTTATTTTTGAATTTATTTATTTTTAAATTTATTTATTTATTATTATTATTATTATTTTTATGACTGAAGAGTTTTCCAGACGGACAGGAGACGCTGTCTGGCCGGATGTGCTTGGCGAGAGACCTTCCGTGTGATTTTTGGAAATTATACACAGTGTTGAAACTGTGAGAACAAGCTTCTTCCGGCAGATGCTGACAAAAGGACATGGACTGCATTTTTCAGACTGAAAGAAGAAAAATGACCTCAAAACAAGTTGAAACTGTCAGAACAAGCTTCTTCTGGCAGAGCCTGACAAAAGGACTTGTTACTGCAGTTTTCATACAAAAATCATCCAAATGACCTCAAAACAAGTTGAAACTGTCAGAACAAGCTTCTTCTGGCAGAGCCTGACAAAAGGACTTGTTACTGCAGTTTTCATACAAAAATCATCCAAATGACCTCAAAACAAGTTGAAACTGTCAGAACAAGCTTCTTCCGGCAGATGCTGACAAAAGGACATGCGACTGCATTTTTCAGACTGAAAGAAGAAAAATGACCTGAAAACCAGTTGAAACTGTCAGAACAAGCTTCTTCTGGCAGATGCTGACAAAAGGACATGTTACTGCAGTGTTCAGACTGAAATCATCAGAATGACCTGAAAACTAGTCAGAACAAGCTTCTGCTGGCAGAGCCTTACAAAAAAAAAAACATGTTCCTGCAGATTTCAGACTGGAATTAGTAAATGACCTGTAAACAAGTTGAAACTGTCAGAACAAGCTTCTTCCGGCAGATGCTGACAAAAGGACATGCGACTGCATTTTTCAGACTGAAAGAAGAAAAATGACCTCAAAACAAGTTGAAACGGTCAGAACAAGCTTCTTCTGGCAGAGCATGACAAAAAAACATGTTCCTGCAGATTTCAGACTGGAATTAGTGAAATGACCTGTAAACAAGTTGAAACTGGCAGAACAACCTTCTCCTCTTGCAGAAGAGCTGCCTATACCTGTAAAGTGAGACAGCTGTCTGTTCTGATCTGGTGCAATATAACTTAAAATTAATTAAATTATTTATTCATTTATTTATTTATTTTTAAATTTATTTATTTATTTATTTTTAAATTTATTTATTTATTTATTTTTAAATTTATTTATTTATTTATTTTTGAATTTATTTATTTTTAAATTTATTTATTTATTATTATTATTATTATTTTTATGACTGAAGAGTTTTCCAGACGGACAGGAGACGCTGTCTGGCCGGATGTGCTTGGCGAGAGACCTTCCGTGTGATTTTTGGAAATTATACACAGTGTTGAAACTGTGAGAACAAGCTTCTTCCGGCAGATGCTGACAAAAGGACATGGACTGCATTTTTCAGACTGAAAGAAGAAAAATGACCTCAAAACAAGTTGAAACTGTCAGAACAAGCTTCTTCTGGCAGAGCCTGACAAAAGGACTTGTTACTGCAGTTTTCATACAAAAATCATCCAAATGACCTCAAAACAAGTTGAAACTGTCAGAACAAGCTTCTTCTGGCAGAGCCTGACAAAAGGACTTGTTACTGCAGTTTTCATACAAAAATCATCCAAATGACCTCAAAACAAGTTGAAACTGTCAGAACAAGCTTCTTCCGGCAGATGCTGACAAAAGCACATGCGACTGCATTTTTCAGACTGAAAGAAGAAAAATGACCTGAAAACCAGTTGAAACTGTCAGAACAAGCTTCTTCTGGCAGATGCTGACAAAAGGACATGTTACTGCAGTGTTCAGACTGAAATCATCAGAATGACCTGAAAACTAGTCAGAACAAGCTTCTGCTGGCAGAGCCTTACAAAAAACATGTTCCTGCAGATTTCAGACTGGAATTAGTAAATGACCTGTAAACAAGTTGAAACTGTCAGAACAAGCTTCTTCCGGCAGATGCTGACAAAAGGACATGCGACTGCATTTTTCAGACTGAAAGAAGAAAAATGACCTCAAAACAAGTTGAAACGGTCAGAACAAGCTTCTTCTGGCAGAGCATGACAAAAAAACATGTTCCTGCAGATTTCAGACTGGAATTAGTGAAATGACCTGTAAACAAGTTGAAACTGGCAGAACAACCTTCTCCTCTTGCAGAAGAGCTGCCTATACCTGTAAAGTAAGACAGCTGTCTGTTCTGATCTGGTGCAATATAACTTAAAATTAATTAAATTATTTATTTATTTATTTTTAAATTTATTTATTTATTTATTTTTAAATTTATTTATTTATTTGTTTTTGAATTTATTTATTTTTAAATTTATTTATTTATTATTATTATTATTATTTTTATGACTGAAGAGTTTTCCAGACGGACAGGAGACGCTGTCTGGCCGGATGTGCTTGGCGAGAGACCTTCCGTGTGATTTTTGGAAATTATACACAGTGTTGAAACTGTGAGAACAAGCTTCTTCCGGCAGATGCTGACAAAAGGACATGCTACTGCATTTTTCAGACTGAAAGAAGAAACATGACCTCAAAACAAGTTGAAACTGTCAGAACAAGCTTCTTCTGGCAGAGCCTGACAAAAAAACATGTTCCTGCAGATTTCAGACTGGAATCAACAAAATGACCTGAAAACAAGTTGAAACTGTCAGAACAAGCTTCTTCCGGCAGATGCTGACAAAAGGACATGGACTGCATTTTTCAGACTGAAAGAAGAAAAATGACCTCAAAACAAGTTGAAACTGTCAGAACAAGCTTCTTCTGGCAGAGCCTGACAAAAAAACATGTTCCTGCAGATTTCAGACTGGAATCAACAAAATGACCTGAAAACAAGTTGAAACTGTCAGAACAAGCTTCTTCCAGCAGATGCTGACAAAAGGACATGCTCCTGCATTTTTCAGACTGAAAGAAGAAAAATAACCTCAAAACAAGTTGAAACTGTCAGAACAAGCTTCTTCCGGCAGATGCTGACAAAAGGAAATGCTACTGCATTTTTCAGACTGAAAGAAGAAACATAACCTCAAAACAAGTTGAAACTGTCAGAACAAGCTTCTTCCGGCAGATGCTGACAAAAGGACATGCTACTGCATTTTTCAGACTGAAAGAAGAAACATGACCTCAAAACAAGTTGAAACTGTCAGAACAAGCTTCTTCTGGCAGAGCCTGACAAAAAAACATGTTCCTGCAGATTTCAGACTGGAATCAACAAAATGACCTGAAAACAAGTTGAAACTGTCAGAACAAGCTTCTTCTGGCAGATGCTGACAAAAGGACATGTTACTGCAGTGTTCAGACTGAAATCATCAGAATGACCTGAAAACTAGTCAGAACAAGCTTCTGCTGGCAGAGCCTTACAAAAAACATGTTCCTGCAGATTTCAGACTGGAATTAGTAAATGACCTGTAAACAAGTTGAAACTGTCAGAACAAGCTTCTTCCGGCAGATGCTGACAAAAGGACATGCGACTGCATTTTTCAGACTGAAAGAAGAAAAATGACCTGAAAACCAGTTGAAACTGTCAGAACAAGCTTCTTCTGGCAGATGCTGACAAAAGGACATGTTACTGCAGTGTTCAGACTGGAATTAATAAATGACCTGTAAACAAGTTGAAACTGTCAGAACAAGCTTCTTCCGGCAGATGCTGACAAAGGACATGTTACTGCAGTGTTCAGACTGGAATTAGTAAATGACCTGTAAACAAGTTGAAACTGCCAGAAAAAGCTTCTTCCGGCAGATGCTGACAAAAGGACATGCGACTGCATTTTTCAGACTGAAAGAAGAAAAATGACCTGAAAACCAGTTGAAACTGTCAGAACAAGCTTCTTCTGGCAGATGCTGACAAAAGGACATGCGACTGCATTTTTCAGACTGAAAGAAGAAATATGACCTCAAAACAAGTTGAAACTGTCAGAACAAGCTTCTTCCGGCAGATGCTGACAAAAGGACATGCGACTGCATTTTTCAGACTGAAAGAAGAAAAATGACCTGTAAACAAGTTGAAACTGTCAGAACAAGCTTCTTCCGGCAGATGCTGACAAAAGGACATGTTACTGCATTTTTCAGACTGAAAGAAGAAAAATGACCTCAAAACAAGTTGAAACTGTCAGAACAAGCTTCTTCTGGCATAGCATGACAAAAAAACATGTTCCTGCAGATTTCAGACTGGAATTAGTGAAATGACCTGTAAACAAGTTGAAACTGGCATAACAACCTTCTCCTCTTGCAGAAGAGCTGCCTATACCTGTAAAGTAAGACAGCTGTCTGTTCTGATCTGGTGCAATATAACTTAAAATTAATTAAATTATTTATTTATTTATTTTTAAATTTATTTATTTATTTATTTTTAAATTTATTTATTTATTTATTTTTAAATTTATTTATTTATTTATTTTTGAATTTATTTATTTTTAAATTTATTTATTTATTATTATTATTATTATTTTTATGACTGAAGAGTTTTCCAGACGGACAGGAGACGCTGTCTGGCCGGATGTGCTTGGCGAGAGACCTTCCGTGTGATTTTTGGAAATTATACACAGTGTTGAAACTGTGAGAACAAGCTTCTTCCGGCAGATGCTGACAAAAGGACATGGACTGCATTTTTCAGACTGAAAGAAGAAAAATGACCTCAAAACAAGTTGAAACTGTCAGAACAAGCTTCTTCTGGCAGAGCCTGACAAAAGGACTTGTTACTGCAGTTTTCATACAAAAATCATCCAAATGACCTCAAAACAAGTTGAAACTGTCAGAACAAGCTTCTTCTGGCAGAGCCTGACAAAAGGACTTGTTACTGCAGTTTTCATACAAAAATCATCCAAATGACCTCAAAACAAGTTGAAACTGTCAGAACAAGCTTCTTCCGGCAGATGCTGACAAAAGGACATGCGACTGCATTTTTCAGACTGAAAGAAGAAAAATGACCTGAAAACCAGTTGAAACTGTCAGAACAAGCTTCTTCTGGCAGATGCTGACAAAAGGACATGTTACTGCAGTGTTCAGACTGAAATCATCAGAATGACCTGAAAACTAGTCAGAACAAGCTTCTGCTGGCAGAGCCTTACAAAAAACATGTTCCTGCAGATTTCAGACTGGAATTAGTAAATGACCTGTAAACAAGTTGAAACTGTCAGAACAAGCTTCTTCCGGCAGATGCTGACAAAAGGACATGCGACTGCATTTTTCAGACTGAAAGAAGAAAAATGACCTCAAAACAAGTTGAAACGGTCAGAACAAGCTTCTTCTGGCAGAGCATGACAAAAAAACATGTTCCTGCAGATTTCAGACTGGAATTAGTGAAATGACCTGTAAACAAGTTGAAACTGGCAGAACAACCTTCTCCTCTTGCAGAAGAGCTGCCTATACCTGTAAAGTAAGACAGCTGTCTGTTCTGATCTGGTGCAATATAACTTAAAATTAATTAAATTATTTATTTATTTATTTTTAAATTTATTTATTTATTTATTTTTGAATTTATTTATTTATTTATTTTTAATTTTATTTATTTATTTATTTTTGAATTTATTTATTTTTAAATTTATTTATTTATTATTATTATTAATATTTTTATGACTGAAGAGTTTTCCAGACGGACAGGAGACGCTGTCTGGCCGGATGTGCTTGGCGAGAGACCTTCCGTGTGATTTTTGAAAATTATACACAGTGTTGACACTGTCAGAAGAAGCTTCTTCCGGCAGATGCTGACAAAAGGACATGCTCCTGCATTTTTCAGACTGAAAGAAGAAAAATGACCTCAAAACAAGTTGAAACTGTCAGAACAAGCTTCTTCTGGCAGAGCCTGACAAAAAAACATGTTCCTGCAGATTTCAGACTGGAATCAACAAAATGACCTGAAAACAAGTTGAAACTGTCAGAACAAGCTTCTTCCAGCAGATGCTGACAAAAGGACATGCTCCTGCATTTTTCAGACTGAAAGAAGAAAAATGACCTCAAAACAAGTTGAAACTGTCAGAACAAGCTTCTTCCGGCAGATGCTGACAAAAGGACATGCGACTGCATTTCTCAGACTGAAAGAAGAAAAATGACCTCAAAACAAGTTGAAACTGTCAGAACAAGCTTCTTCTGGCAGAGCATGACAAAAAAACATGTTCCTGCAGATTTCAGACTGGAATTAGTGAAATGACCTGTAAACAAGTTGAAACTGGCAGAACAACCTTCTCCTCTTGCAGAAGAGCTGCCTATACCTGTAAAGTGAACCAGCTGTCTGTTCTGATCTGGTGCAATATAACTTAAAATTAATTAAATTATTTATTTATTTATTTATTTATTTTTAAATTTATTTATTTAGTTATTTTTAAATGTATTTATTTAGTTATTTTTAAATTTATTTATTTTTAAATTTATTTATTTATTATTATTATTAATATTTTTATGACTGAAGAGTTTTCCAGACGGACAGGAGACGCTGTCTGGCCGGATGTGCTTGGCGAGAGACCTTCCGTGTGATTTTTGAAAATTATACACAGTGTTGAAACTGTCAGAAGAAGCTTCTTCCGGCAGATGCTGACAAAAGGACATGCTACTGCATTTTTCAGACTGAAAGAAGAAAAATAACCTCAAAACAAGTTGAAACTGTCAGAACAAGCTTCTTCCGGCAGATGCTGACAAAAGGACATGCTACTGCATTTTTCAGACTGAAAGAAGAAAAATGACCTCAAAACAAGTTGAAACTGTCAGAACAAGCTTCTTCTGGCAGAGCCTTACAAAAAACATGTTCCTGCAGATTTCAGACTGGAATTAGTAAATGACCTGTAAACAAGTTGAAACTGTCAGAACAAGCTTCTTCTGGCAGAGCCTGAGAAAAGGACTTGTTACTGCAGTTTTCATACAAAAATCATCCAAATGACCTCAAAACAAGTTGAAACTGTCAGAACAAGCTTCTTCCGGCAGATGCTGACAAAAGGACATGCGACTGCATTTTTCAGACTGAAAGAAGAAAAATGACCTGAAAACCAGTTGAAACTGTCAGAACAAGCTTCTTCTGGCAGATGCTGACAAAAGGACATGTTACTGCAGTGTTCAGACTGAAATCATCAGAATGACCTGAAAACTAGTCAGAACAAGCTTCTGCTGGCAGAGCCTTACAAAAAACATGTTCCTGCAGATTTCAGACTGGAATTAGTAAATGACCTGTAAACAAGTTGAAACTGTCAGAACAAGCTTCTTCCGGCAGATGCTGACAAAAGGACATGCGACTGCATTTTTCAGACTGAAAGAAGAAAAATGACCTCAAAACAAGTTGAAACGGTCAGAACAAGCTTCTTCTGGCAGAGCATGACAAAAAAACATGTTCCTGCAGATTTCAGACTGGAATTAGTGAAATGACCTGTAAACAAGTTGAAACTGGCAGAACAACCTTCTCCTCTTGCAGAAGAGCTGCCTATACCTGTAAAGTAAGACAGCTGTCTGTTCTGATCTGGTGCAATATAACTTAAAATTAATTAAATTATTTATTTATTTATTTTTAAATTTATTTATTTATTTATTTTTAAATTTATTTATTTATTTGTTTTTGAATTTATTTATTTTTAAATTTATTTATTTATTATTATTATTATTATTTTTATGACTGAAGAGTTTTCCAGACGGACAGGAGACGCTGTCTGGCCGGATGTGCTTGGCGAGAGACCTTCCGTGTGATTTTTGGAAATTATACACAGTGTTGAAACTGTGAGAACAAGCTTCTTCCGGCAGATGCTGACAAAAGGACATGCTACTGCATTTTTCAGACTGAAAGAAGAAACATGACCTCAAAACAAGTTGAAACTGTCAGAACAAGCTTCTTCTGGCAGAGCCTGACAAAAAAACATGTTCCTGCAGATTTCAGACTGGAATCAACAAAATGACCTGAAAACAAGTTGAAACTGTCAGAACAAGCTTCTTCCGGCAGATGCTGACAAAAGGACATGGACTGCATTTTTCAGACTGAAAGAAGAAAAATGACCTCAAAACAAGTTGAAACTGTCAGAACAAGCTTCTTCTGGCAGAGCCTGACAAAAAAACATGTTCCTGCAGATTTCAGACTGGAATCAACAAAATGACCTGAAAACAAGTTGAAACTGTCAGAACAAGCTTCTTCCAGCAGATGCTGACAAAAGGACATGCTCCTGCATTTTTCAGACTGAAAGAAGAAAAATAACCTCAAAACAAGTTGAAACTGTCAGAACAAGCTTCTTCCGGCAGATGCTGACAAAAGGAAATGCTACTGCATTTTTCAGACTGAAAGAAGAAAAATAACCTCAAAACAAGTTGAAACTGTCAGAACAAGCTTCTTCCGGCAGATGCTGACAAAAGGACATGCTACTGCATTTTTCAGACTGAAAGAAGAAACATGACCTCAAAACAAGTTGAAACTGTCAGAACAAGCTTCTTCTGGCAGAGCCTGACAAAAAAACATGTTCCTGCAGATTTCAGACTGGAATCAACAAAATGACCTGAAAACAAGTTGAAACTGTCAGAACAAGCTTCTTCTGGCAGATGCTGACAAAAGGACATGTTACTGCAGTGTTCAGACTGAAATCATCAGAATGACCTGAAAACTAGTCAGAACAAGCTTCTGCTGGCAGAGCCTTACAAAAAACATGTTCCTGCAGATTTCAGACTGGAATTAGTAAATGACCTGTAAACAAGTTGAAACTGTCAGAACAAGCTTCTTCCGGCAGATGCTGACAAAAGGACATGCGACTGCATTTTTCAGACTGAAAGAAGAAAAATGACCTGAAAACCAGTTGAAACTGTCAGAACAAGCTTCTTCTGGCAGATGCTGACAAAAGGACATGTTACTGCAGTGTTCAGACTGGAATTAATAAATGACCTGTAAACAAGTTGAAACTGTCAGAACAAGCTTCTTCCGGCAGATGCTGACAAAGGACATGTTACTGCAGTGTTCAGACTGGAATTAGTAAATGACCTGTAAACAAGTTGAAACTGCCAGAAAAAGCTTCTTCCGGCAGATGCTGACAAAAGGACATGCGACTGCATTTTTCAGACTGAAAGAAGAAAAATGACCTGAAAACCAGTTGAAACTGTCAGAACAAGCTTCTTCTGGCAGATGCTGACAAAAGGACATGCGACTGCATTTTTCAGACTGAAAGAAGAAATATGACCTCAAAACAAGTTGAAACTGTCAGAACAAGCTTCTTCCGGCAGATGCTGACAAAAGGACATGCGACTGCATTTTTCAGACTGAAAGAAGAAAAATGACCTGTAAACAAGTTGAAACTGTCAGAACAAGCTTCTTCCGGCAGATGCTGACAAAAGGACATGTTACTGCATTTTTCAGACTGAAAGAAGAAAAATGACCTCAAAACAAGTTGAAACTGTCAGAACAAGCTTCTTCTGGCATAGCATGACAAAAAAACATGTTCCTGCAGATTTCAGACTGGAATTAGTGAAATGACCTGTAAACAAGTTGAAACTGGCATAACAACCTTCTCCTCTTGCAGAAGAGCTGCCTATACCTGTAAAGTAAGACAGCTGTCTGTTCTGATCTGGTGCAATATAACTTAAAATTAATTAAATTATTTATTTATTTATTTTTAAATTTATTTATTTATTTATTTTTAAATTTATTTATTTATTTATTTTTAAATTTATTTATTTATTTATTTTTGAATTTATTTATTTTTAAATTTATTTATTTATTATTATTATTATTATTTTTATGACTGAAGAGTTTTCCAGACGGACAGGAGACGCTGTCTGGCCGGATGTGCTTGGCGAGAGACCTTCCGTGTGATTTTTGGAAATTATACACAGTGTTGAAACTGTGAGAACAAGCTTCTTCCGGCAGATGCTGACAAAAGGACATGGACTGCATTTTTCAGACTGAAAGAAGAAAAATGACCTCAAAACAAGTTGAAACTGTCAGAACAAGCTTCTTCTGGCAGAGCCTGACAAAAGGACTTGTTACTGCAGTTTTCATACAAAAATCATCCAAATGACCTCAAAACAAGTTGAAACTGTCAGAACAAGCTTCTTCTGGCAGAGCCTGACAAAAGGACTTGTTACTGCAGTTTTCATACAAAAATCATCCAAATGACCTCAAAACAAGTTGAAACTGTCAGAACAAGCTTCTTCCGGCAGATGCTGACAAAAGGACATGCGACTGCATTTTTCAGACTGAAAGAAGAAAAATGACCTGAAAACCAGTTGAAACTGTCAGAACAAGCTTCTTCTGGCAGATGCTGACAAAAGGACATGTTACTGCAGTGTTCAGACTGAAATCATCAGAATGACCTGAAAACTAGTCAGAACAAGCTTCTGCTGGCAGAGCCTTACAAAAAACATGTTCCTGCAGATTTCAGACTGGAATTAGTAAATGACCTGTAAACAAGTTGAAACTGTCAGAACAAGCTTCTTCCGGCAGATGCTGACAAAAGGACATGCGACTGCATTTTTCAGACTGAAAGAAGAAAAATGACCTCAAAACAAGTTGAAACGGTCAGAACAAGCTTCTTCTGGCAGAGCATGACAAAAAAACATGTTCCTGCAGATTTCAGACTGGAATTAGTGAAATGACCTGTAAACAAGTTGAAACTGGCAGAACAACCTTCTCCTCTTGCAGAAGAGCTGCCTATACCTGTAAAGTAAGACAGCTGTCTGTTCTGATCTGGTGCAATATAACTTAAAATTAATTAAATTATTTATTTATTTATTTTTAAATTTATTTATTTATTTATTTTTGAATTTATTTATTTATTTATTTTTAATTTTATTTATTTATTTATTTTTGAATTTATTTATTTTTAAATTTATTTATTTATTATTATTATTAATATTTTTATGACTGAAGAGTTTTCCAGACGGACAGGAGACGCTGTCTGGCCGGATGTGCTTGGCGAGAGACCTTCCGTGTGATTTTTGAAAATTATACACAGTGTTGACACTGTCAGAAGAAGCTTCTTCCGGCAGATGCTGACAAAAGGACATGCTCCTGCATTTTTCAGACTGAAAGAAGAAAAATGACCTCAAAACAAGTTGAAACTGTCAGAACAAGCTTCTTCTGGCAGAGCCTGACAAAAAAACATGTTCCTGCAGATTTCAGACTGGAATCAACAAAATGACCTGAAAACAAGTTGAAACTGTCAGAACAAGCTTCTTCCAGCAGATGCTGACAAAAGGACATGCTCCTGCATTTTTCAGACTGAAAGAAGAAAAATGACCTCAAAACAAGTTGAAACTGTCAGAACAAGCTTCTTCCGGCAGATGCTGACAAAAGGACATGCGACTGCATTTCTCAGACTGAAAGAAGAAAAATGACCTCAAAACAAGTTGAAACTGTCAGAACAAGCTTCTTCTGGCAGAGCATGACAAAAAAACATGTTCCTGCAGATTTCAGACTGGAATTAGTGAAATGACCTGTAAACAAGTTGAAACTGGCAGAACAACCTTCTCCTCTTGCAGAAGAGCTGCCTATACCTGTAAAGTGAACCAGCTGTCTGTTCTGATCTGGTGCAATATAACTTAAAATTAATTAAATTATTTATTTATTTATTTATTTATTTTTAAATTTATTTATTTAGTTATTTTTAAATGTATTTATTTAGTTATTTTTAAATTTATTTATTTTTAAATTTATTTATTTATTATTATTATTAATATTTTTATGACTGAAGAGTTTTCCAGACGGACAGGAGACGCTGTCTGGCCGGATGTGCTTGGCGAGAGACCTTCCGTGTGATTTTTGAAAATTATACACAGTGTTGAAACTGTCAGAAGAAGCTTCTTCCGGCAGATGCTGACAAAAGGACATGCTACTGCATTTTTCAGACTGAAAGAAGAAAAATAACCTCAAAACAAGTTGAAACTGTCAGAACAAGCTTCTTCCGGCAGATGCTGACAAAAGGACATGCTACTGCATTTTTCAGACTGAAAGAAGAAAAATGACCTCAAAACAAGTTGAAACTGTCAGAACAAGCTTCTTCTGGCAGAGCCTTACAAAAAACATGTTCCTGCAGATTTCAGACTGGAATTAGTAAATGACCTGTAAACAAGTTGAAACTGTCAGAACAAGCTTCTTCTGGCAGAGCCTGAGAAAAGGACTTGTTACTGCAGTTTTCATACAAAAATCATCCAAATGACCTCAAAACAAGTTGAAACTGTCAGAACAAGCTTCTTCTGGCAGAGCCTGACAAAAGGACTTGTTACTGCAGTTTTCATACAAAAATCATCCAAATGACCTCAAAACAAGTTGAAACTGTCAGAACAAGCTTCTTCTGGCAGAGCCTGACAAAAAACATGTTCCTGCAGATTTCAGACTGGAATTAGTAAATGACCTGTAAACAAGTTGAAACTGTCAGAACAAGCTTCTTCCGGCAGATGCTGACAAAAGGACATGCGACTGCATTTCTCAGACTGAAAGAAGAAAAATGACCTCAAAACAAGTTGAAACTGACAGAACAAGCTTCTTCTGGCAGAGCATGACAAAAAAACATGTTCCTGCAGATTTCAGACTGGAATTAGTGAAATGACCTGTAAACAAGTTGAAACTGGCAGAACAACCTTCTCGTCTTGCAGAAGAGCTGCCTATACCTGTAAAGTGAGACAGCTGTCTGTTCTGATCTGGTGCAATATAACTTAAAATTAATTAAATTATTTATTTATTTATTTTTAAATTTATTTATTTATTTATTTTTAAATTTATTTATTTATTTATTTTTGAATTTATTTATTTTTAAATTTATTTATTTATTATTATTATTAATATTTTTATGACTGAAGAGTTTTCCAGACGGACAGGAGACGCTGTCTGGCCGGATGTGCTTGGCGAGAGACCTTCCGTGTGATTTTTGAAAATTATACACAGTGTTGACACTGTCAGAAGAAGCTTCTTCCGGCAGATGCTGACAAAAGGACATGCTCCTGCATTTTTCAGACTGAAAGAAGAAAAATGACCTCAAAACAAGTTGAAACTGTCAGAACAAGCTTCTTCTGGCAGAGCCTGACAAAAAAACATGTTCCTGCAGATTTCAGACTGGAATCAACAAAATGACCTGAAAACAAGTTGAAACTGTCAGAACAAGCTTCTTCCAGCAGATGCTGACAAAAGGACATGCTCCTGCATTTTTCAGACTGAAAGAAGAAAAATGACCTCAAAACAAGTTGAAACTGTCAGAACAAGCTTCTTCCGGCAGATGCTGACAAAAGGACATGCGACTGCATTTCTCAGATTGAAAGAAGAAAAATGACCTCAAAACAAGTTGAAACTGTCAGAACAAGCTTCTTCTGGCAGAGCATGACAAAAAAACATGTTCCTGCAGATTTCAGACTGGAATCAACAAAATGACCTGAAAACAAGTTGAAACTGTCAGAACAAGCTTCTTCCAGCAGATGCTGACAAAAGGACATGCGACTGCATTTTTCAGACTGAAAGAAGAAAAATGACCTCAAAACAAGTTGAAACTGTCAGAACAAGCTTCTTCTGGCAGAGCATGACAAAAAAACATGTTCCTGCAGATTTCAGACTGGAATTAGTGAAATGACCTGTAAACAAGTTGAAACTGGCAGAACAACCTTCTCCTCTTGCAGAAGAGCTGCCTATACCTGTAAAGTGAGACAGCTGTCTGTTCTGATCTGGTGCAATATAACTTAAAATTAATAAAATTATTTATTTATTTATTTATTTATTTTTAAATTTATTTATTTATTTATTTTTGAATTTATTTATTTTTAAATTTATTTATTTATTATTATTATTAATATTTTTATGACTGAAGAGTTTTCCAGACGGACAGGAGACGCTGTCTGGCCGGATGTGCTTGGCGAGAGACCTTCCGTGTGATTTTTGAAAATTATACACAGTGTTGAAACTGTCAGAAGAAGCTTCTTCCGGCAGATGCTGACAAAAGGACATGCTACTGCATTTTTCAGACTGAAAGAAGAAAAATAACCTCAAAACAAGTTGAAACTGTCAGAACAAGCTTCTTCCGGCCGATGCTGACAAAAGGACATGCTACTGCATTTTTCAGACTGAAAGAAGAAAAATGACCTCAAAACAAGTTGAAACTGTCAGAACAAGCTTCTTCTGGCAGAGCCTTACAAAAAACATGTTCCTGCAGATTTCAGACTGGAATTAGTAAATGACCTGTAAACAAGTTGAAACTGTCAGAACAAGCTTCTTCTGGCAGAGCCTGAGAAAAGGACTTGTTACTGCAGTTTTCATACAAAAATCATCCAAATGACCTCAAAACAAGTTGAAACTGTCAGAACAAGCTTCTTCTGGCAGAGCCTGACAAAAGGACTTGTTACTGCAGTTTTCATACAGAAATCATCCAAATGACCTGAAAACAAGTTGAAACTGTCAGAACAAGCTTCTTCTGGCAGAGTCTTACAAAAAAAAAACTTGTTCCTGCAGATTTCAGACTGGAATTAGTGAAATGACCTGTAAACAAGTTGAAACTGGCAGAACAACCTTCTCCTCTTGCAGAAGAGCTGCCTATACCTGTAAAGTGAGACAGCTGTCTGTTCTGATCTGGTGCAATATAACTTAAAATTAATTAAATTATTTATTTATTTATTTTTAAATTTATTTATTTATTTATTTTTAAATTTATTTATTTATTTATTTTTGAATTTATTTATTTATTATTATTATTAATATTTTTATGACTGAAGAGTTTTCCAGACGGACAGGAGACGCTGTCTGGCCGGATGTGCTTGGCGAGAGACCTTCCGTGTGATTTTTGAAAATTATACACAGTGTTGACACTGTCAGAAGAAGCTTCTTCCGGCAGATGCTGACAAAAGGACATGCTCCTGCATTTTTCAGACTGAAAGAAGAAAAATGACCTCAAAACAAGTTGAAACTGTCAGAACAAGCTTCTTCTGGCAGAGCCTGACAAAAAAACATGTTCCTGCAGATTTCAGACTGGAATCAACAAAATGACCTGAAAACAAGTTGAAACTGTCAGAACAAGCTTCTTCCAGCAGATGCTGACAAAAGGACATGCTCCTGCATTTTCCAGACTGAAAGAAGAAAAATGACCTCAAAACAAGTTGAAACTGTCAGAACAAGCTTCTTCCGGCAGATGCTGACAAAAGGACATGCGACTGCATTTCTCAGACTGAAAGAAGAAAAATGACCTCAAAACAAGTTGAAACTGTCAGAACAAGCTTCTTCTGGCAGAGCATGACAAAAAAACATGTTCCTGCAGATTTCAGACTGGAATTAGTGAAATGACCTGTAAACAAGTTGAAACTGGCAGAACAACCTTCTCCTCTTGCAGAAGAGCTGCCTATACCTGTAAAGTGAGACAGCTGTCTGTTCTGATCTGGTGCAATATAACTTAAAATTAATTAAATTATTTATTTATTTATTTATTTATTTTTAAATTTATTTATTTAGTTATTTTTAAATTTATTTATTTTTAAATTTATTTATTTATTATTATTATTAATATTTTTATGACTGAAGAGTTTTCCAGACGGACAGGAGACGCTGTCTGGCCGGATGTGCTTGGCGAGAGACCTTCCGTGTGATTTTTGAAAATTATACACAGTGTTGAAACTGTCAGAAGAAGCTTCTTCCGGCAGATGCTGACAAAAGGACATGCTACTGCATTTTTCAGACTGAAAGAAGAAAAATAACCTCAAAACAAGTTGAAACTGTCAGAACAAGCTTCTTCCGGCAGATGCTGACAAAAGGACATGCTACTGCATTTTTCAGACTGAAAGAAGAAAAATGACCTCAAAACAAGTTGAAACTGTCAGAACAAGCTTCTTCTGGCAGAGCCTTACAAAAAACATGTTCCTGCAGATTTCAGACTGGAATTAGTAAATGACCTGTAAACAAGTTGAAACTGTCAGAACAAGCTTCTTCTGGCAGAGCCTGAGAAAAGGACTTGTTACTGCAGTTTTCATACAAAAATCATCCAAATGACCTCAAAACAAGTTGAAACTGTCAGAACAAGCTTCTTCTGGCAGAGCCTGACAAAAGGACTTGTTACTGCAGTTTTCATACAAAAATCATCCAAATGACCTCAAAACAAGTTGAAACTGTCAGAACAAGCTTCTTCTGGCAGAGCCTGACAAAAGGACTTGTTACTGCAGTTTTCATACAGAAATCATCCAAATGACCTGAAAACAAGTTGAAACTGTCAGAACAAGCTTCTTCTGGCAGAGTCTTACAAAAAAAAAACTTGTTCCTGCAGATTTCAGACTGGAATTAGTGAAATGACCTGTAAACAAGTTGAAACTGGCAGAACAACCTTCTCCTCTTGCAGAAGAGCTGCCTATACCTGTAAAGTGAGACAGCTGTCTGTTCTGATCTGGTGCAATATAACTTAAAATTAATTAAATTATTTATTTATTTATTTTTAAATTTATTTATTTATTTATTTTTAAATTTATTTATTTATTTATTTTTGAATTTATTTATTTTTAAATTTATTTATTTATTATTATTATTAATATTTTTATGACTGAAGAGTTTTCCAGACGGACAGGAGACGCTGTCTGGCCGGATGTGCTTGGCGAGAGACCTTCCGTGTGATTTTTGAAAATTATACACAGTGTTGACACTGTCAGAAGAAGCTTCTTCCGGCAGATGCTGACAAAAGGACATGCTCCTGCATTTTTCAGACTGAAAGAAGAAAAATGACCTCAAAACAAGTTGAAACTGTCAGAACAAGCTTCTTCCGGCAGATGCTGACAAAAGGACATGCGACTGCATTTCTCAGATTGAAAGAAGAAAAATGACCTCAAAACAAGTTGAAACTGTCAGAACAAGCTTCTTCTGGCAGAGCATGACAAAAAAACATGTTCCTGCAGATTTCAGACTGGAATCAACAAAATGACCTGAAAACAAGTTGAAACTGTCAGAACAAGCTTCTTCCAGCAGATGCTGACAAAAGGACATGCGACTGCATTTTTCAGACTGAAAGAAGAAAAATGACCTCAAAACAAGTTGAAACTGTCAGAACAAGCTTCTTCTGGCAGAGCATGACAAAAAAACATGTTCCTGCAGATTTCAGACTGGAATTAGTGAAATGACCTGTAAACAAGTTGAAACTGGCAGAACAACCTTCTCCTCTTGCAGAAGAGCTGCCTATACCTGTAAAGTGAGACAGCTGTCTGTTCTGATCTGGTGCAATATAACTTAAAATTAATAAAATTATTTATTTATTTATTTATTTTTAAATTTATTT
This sequence comes from Brachionichthys hirsutus, assembly GCF_040956055.1. Classification (NCBI taxonomy): domain Eukaryota; kingdom Metazoa; phylum Chordata; class Actinopteri; order Lophiiformes; family Brachionichthyidae; genus Brachionichthys; species Brachionichthys hirsutus. The sequence continues at coordinate 84,874 of NW_027180315.1, read as the reverse complement.
ATTTATTTATTTTTGAATTTATTTATTTTTAAATTTATTTATTTATTATTATTATTAATATTTTTATGACTGAAGAGTTTTCCAGACGGACAGGAGACGCTGTCTGGCCGGATGTGCTTGGCGAGAGACCTTCCGTGTGATTTTTGAAAATTATACACAGTGTTGAAACTGTCAGAAGAAGCTTCTTCCGGCAGATGCTGACAAAAGGACATGCTACTGCATTTTTCAGACTGAAAGAAGAAAAATAACCTCAAAACAAGTTGAAACTGTCAGAACAAGCTTCTTCCGGCCGATGCTGACAAAAGGACATGCTACTGCATTTTTCAGACTGAAAGAAGAAAAATGACCTCAAAACAAGTTGAAACTGTCAGAACAAGCTTCTTCTGGCAGAGCCTTACAAAAAACATGTTCCTGCAGATTTCAGACTGGAATTAGTAAATGACCTGTAAACAAGTTGAAACTGTCAGAACAAGCTTCTTCTGGCAGAGCCTGAGAAAAGGACTTGTTACTGCAGTTTTCATACAAAAATCATCCAAATGACCTCAAAACAAGTTGAAACTGTCAGAACAAGCTTCTTCTGGCAGAGCCTGACAAAAGGACTTGTTACTGCAGTTTTCATACAGAAATCATCCAAATGACCTGAAAACAAGTTGAAACTGTCAGAACAAGCTTCTTCTGGCAGAGTCTTACAAAAAAAAAACTTGTTCCTGCAGATTTCAGACTGGAATTAGTGAAATGACCTGTAAACAAGTTGAAACTGGCAGAACAACCTTCTCCTCTTGCAGAAGAGCTGCCTATACCTGTAAAGTGAGACAGCTGTCTGTTCTGATCTGGTGCAATATAACTTAAAATTAATTAAATTATTTATTTATTTATTTTTAAATTTATTTATTTATTTATTTTTAAATTTATTTATTTATTTATTTTTGAATTTATTTATTTATTATTATTATTAATATTTTTATGACTGAAGAGTTTTCCAGACGGACAGGAGACGCTGTCTGGCCGGATGTGCTTGGCGAGAGACCTTCCGTGTGATTTTTGAAAATTATACACAGTGTTGACACTGTCAGAAGAAGCTTCTTCCGGCAGATGCTGACAAAAGGACATGCTCCTGCATTTTTCAGACTGAAAGAAGAAAAATGACCTCAAAACAAGTTGAAACTGTCAGAACAAGCTTCTTCTGGCAGAGCCTGACAAAAAAACATGTTCCTGCAGATTTCAGACTGGAATCAACAAAATGACCTGAAAACAAGTTGAAACTGTCAGAACAAGCTTCTTCCAGCAGATGCTGACAAAAGGACATGCTCCTGCATTTTCCAGACTGAAAGAAGAAAAATGACCTCAAAACAAGTTGAAACTGTCAGAACAAGCTTCTTCCGGCAGATGCTGACAAAAGGACATGCGACTGCATTTCTCAGACTGAAAGAAGAAAAATGACCTCAAAACAAGTTGAAACTGTCAGAACAAGCTTCTTCTGGCAGAGCATGACAAAAAAACATGTTCCTGCAGATTTCAGACTGGAATTAGTGAAATGACCTGTAAACAAGTTGAAACTGGCAGAACAACCTTCTCCTCTTGCAGAAGAGCTGCCTATACCTGTAAAGTGAGACAGCTGTCTGTTCTGATCTGGTGCAATATAACTTAAAATTAATTAAATTATTTATTTATTTATTTATTTATTTTTAAATTTATTTATTTAGTTATTTTTAAATTTATTTATTTTTAAATTTATTTATTTATTATTATTATTAATATTTTTATGACTGAAGAGTTTTCCAGACGGACAGGAGACGCTGTCTGGCCGGATGTGCTTGGCGAGAGACCTTCCGTGTGATTTTTGAAAATTATACACAGTGTTGACACTGTCAGAAGAAGCTTCTTCCGGCAGATGCTGACAAAAGGACATGCTCCTGCATTTTTCAGACTGAAAGAAGAAAAATGACCTCAAAACAAGTTGAAACTGTCAGAACAAGCTTCTTCTGGCAGAGCCTGACAAAAAAACATGTTCCTGCAGATTTCAGACTGGAATCAACAAAATGACCTGAAAACAAGTTGAAACTGTCAGAACAAGCTTCTTCCAGCAGATGCTGACAAAAGGACATGCTCCTGCATTTTCCAGACTGAAAGAAGAAAAATGACCTCAAAACAAGTTGAAACTGTCAGAACAAGCTTCTTCCGGCAGATGCTGACAAAAGGACATGCGACTGCATTTCTCAGACTGAAAGAAGAAAAATGACCTCAAAACAAGTTGAAACTGTCAGAACAAGCTTCTTCTGGCAGAGCATGACAAAAAAACATGTTCCTGCAGATTTCAGACTGGAATTAGTGAAATGACCTGTAAACAAGTTGAAACTGGCAGAACAACCTTCTCCTCTTGCAGAAGAGCTGCCTATACCTGTAAAGTGAGACAGCTGTCTGTTCTGATCTGGTGCAATATAACTTAAAATTAATTAAATTATTTATTTATTTATTTATTTATTTTTAAATTTATTTATTTAGTTATTTTTAAATTTATTTATTTTTAAATTTATTTATTTATTATTATTATTAATATTTTTATGACTGAAGAGTTTTCCAGACGGACAGGAGACGCTGTCTGGCCGGATGTGCTTGGCGAGAGACCTTCCGTGTGATTTTTGAAAATTATACACAGTGTTGAAACTGTCAGAAGAAGCTTCTTCCGGCAGATGCTGACAAAAGGACATGCTACTGCATTTTTCAGACTGAAAGAAGAAAAATAACCTCAAAACAAGTTGAAACTGTCAGAACAAGCTTCTTCCGGCAGATGCTGACAAAAGGACATGCTACTGCATTTTTCAGACTGAAAGAAGAAAAATGACCTCAAAACAAGTTGAAACTGTCAGAACAAGCTTCTTCTGGCAGAGCCTTACAAAAAACATGTTCCTGCAGATTTCAGACTGGAATTAGTAAATGACCTGTAAACAAGTTGAAACTGTCAGAACACGCTTCTTCTGGCAGAGCCTGAGAAAAGGACTTGTTACTGCAGTTTTCATACAAAAATCATCCAAATGACCTCAAAACAAGTTGAAACTGTCAGAACAAGCTTCTTCTGGCAGAGCCTGACAAAAGGACTTGTTACTGCAGTTTTCATACAAAAATCATCCAAATGACCTCAAAACAAGTTGAAACTGTCAGAACAAGCTTCTTCTGGCAGAGCCTGACAAAAGGACTTGTTACTGCAGTTTTCATACAGAAATCATCCAAATGACCTGAAAACAAGTTGAAACTGTCAGAACAAGCTTCTTCTGGCAGAGTCTTACAAAAAAAAAACTTGTTCCTGCAGATTTCAGACTGGAATTAGTGAAATGACCTGTAAACAAGTTGAAACTGGCAGAACAACCTTCTCCTCTTGCAGAAGAGCTGCCTATACCTGTAAAGTGAGACAGCTGTCTGTTCTGATCTGGTGCAATATAACTTAAAATTAATTAAATTATTTATTTATTTATTTTAAAATTTATTTATTTATTTATTTTTGAATTTATTTATTTTTAAATTTATTTATTTATTATTATTATTATTATTTTTATGACTGAAGAGTTTTCCAGACGGACAGGAGACGCTGTCTGGCCGGATGTGCTTGGCGAGAGACCTTCCGTGTGATTTTTGAAAATTATACACAGTGTTGAAACTGTCAGAAGAAGCTTCTTCCGGCAGATGCTGACAAAAGGACATGCTACTGCATTTTTCAGACTGAAAGAAGAAAAATAACCTCAAAACAAGTTGAAACTGTCAGAACAAGCTTCTTCCGGCAGATGCTGACAAAAGGACATGCTACTGCATTTTTCAGACTGAAAGAAGAAAAATGACCTCAAAACAAGTTGAAACTGTCAGAACAAGCTTCTTCCGGCAGATGCTGACAAAGGACATGTTACTGCAGTGTTCAGACTGGAATTAGTAAATGACCTGTGAACAAGTTGAAACTGTCAGAACAAGCTTCTTCCGGCAGATGCTGACAAAGGACATGTTACTGCAGTGTTCAGACTGGAATTAGTAAATGACCTGTAAACAAGTTGAAACTGTCAGAACAAGCTTCTTCCGGCAGATGCTGACAAAAGGACATGCGACTGCATTTCTCAGACTGAAAGAAGAAAAATGACCTCAAAACAAGTTGAAACTGTCAGAACAAGCTTCTTCCGGCAGATGCTGACAAAAGGACATGCGACTGCATTTCTCAGACTGAAAGAAGAAAAATGACCTCAAAACAAGTTGAAACTGTCAGAACAAGCTTCTTCTGGCAGAGCATGACAAAAAAACATGTTCCTGCAGATTTCAGACTGGAATCAACAAAATGACCTGAAAACAAGTTGAAACTGTCAGAACAAGCTTCTTCCAGCAGATGCTGACAAAAGGACATGCGACTGCATTTTTCAGACTGAAAGAAGAAAAATGACCTCAAAACAAGTTGAAACTGTCAGAACAAGCTTCTTCTGGCAGAGCATGACAAAAAAACATGTTCCTGCAGATTTCAGACTGGAATTAGTGAAATGACCTGTAAACAAGTTGAAACTGGCAGAACAACCTTCTCCTCTTGCAGAAGAGCTGCCTATACCTGTAAAGTGAGACAGCTGTCTGTTCTGATCTGGTGCAATATAACTTAAAATTAATTAAATTATTTATTTATTTATTTATTTATTTTTAAATTTATTTATTTAGTTATTTTTAAATTTATTTATTTTTAAATTTATTTATTTATTATTATTATTAATATTTTTATGACTGAAGAGTTTTCCAGACGGACAGGAGACGCTGTCTGGCCGGATGTGCTTGGCGAGAGACCTTCCGTGTGATTTTTGAAAATTATACACAGTGTTGAAACTGTCAGAAGAAGCTTCTTCCGGCAGATGCTGACAAAAGGACATGCTACTGCATTTTTCAGACTGAAAGAAGAAAAATAACCTCAAAACAAGTTGAAACTGTCAGAACAAGCTTCTTCCGGCAGATGCTGACAAAAGGACATGCTACTGCATTTTTCAGACTGAAAGAAGAAAAATGACCTCAAAACAAGTTGAAACTGTCAGAACAAGCTTCTTCTGGCAGAGCCTTACAAAAAACATGTTCCTGCAGATTTCAGACTGGAATTAGTAAATGACCTGTAAACAAGTTGAAACTGTCAGAACAAGCTTCTTCTGGCAGAGCCTGAGAAAAGGACTTGTTACTGCAGTTTTCATACAAAAATCATCCAAATGACCTCAAAACAAGTTGAAACTGTCAGAACAAGCTTCTTCTGGCAGAGCCTGACAAAAGGACTTGTTACTGCAGTTTTCATACAAAAATCATCCAAATGACCTCAAAACAAGTTGAAACTGTCAGAACAAGCTTCTTCTGGCAGAGCCTGACAAAAGGACTTGTTACTGCAGTTTTCATACAGAAATCATCCAAATGACCTGAAAACAAGTTGAAACTGTCAGAACAAGCTTCTTCTGGCAGAGTCTTACAAAAAAAAAACTTGTTCCTGCAGATTTCAGACTGGAATTAGTGAAATGACCTGTAAACAAGTTGAAACTGGCAGAACAACCTTCTCCTCTTGCAGAAGAGCTGCCTATACCTGTAAAGTGAGACAGCTGTCTGTTCTGATCTGGTGCAATATAACTTAAAATTAATTAAATTATTTATTTATTTATTTTTAAATTTATTTATTTATTTATTTTTGAATTTATTTATTTTTAAATTTATTTATTTATTATTATTATTAATATTTTTATGACTGAAGAGTTTTCCAGACGGACAGGAGACGCTGTCTGGCCGGATGTGCTTGGCGAGAGACCTTCCGTGTGATTTTTGAAAATTATACACAGTGTTGAAACTGTCAGAAGAAGCTTCTTCCGGCAGATGCTGACAAAAGGACATGCTACTGCATTTTTCAGACTGAAAGAAGAAAAATAACCTCAAAACAAGTTGAAACTGTCAGAACAAGCTTCTTCCGGCAGATGCTGACAAAAGGACATGCTACTGCATTTTTCAGACTGAAAGAAGAAAAATGACCTCAAAACAAGTTGAAACTGTCAGAACAAGCTTCTTCCGGCAGATGCTGACAAAGGACATGTTACTGCAGTGTTCAGACTGGAATTAGTAAATGACCTGTGAACAAGTTGAAACTGTCAGAACAAGCTTCTTCCGGCAGATGCTGACAAAGGACATGTTACTGCAGTGTTCAGACTGGAATTAGTAAATGACCTGTAAACAAGTTGAAACTGTCAGAACAAGCTTCTTCCGGCAGATGCTGACAAAAGGACATGCGACTGCATTTCTCAGACTGAAAGAAGAAAAATGACCTCAAAACAAGTTGAAACTGTCAGAACAAGCTTCTTCCGGCAGATGCTGACAAAAGGACATGCGACTGCATTTCTCAGACTGAAAGAAGAAAAATGACCTCAAAACAAGTTGAAACTGTCAGAACAAGCTTCTTCTGGCAGAGCATGACAAAAAAACATGTTCCTGCAGATTTCAGACTGGAATCAACAAAATGACCTGAAAACAAGTTGAAACTGTCAGAACAAGCTTCTTCCAGCAGATGCTGACAAAAGGACATGCGACTGCATTTTTCAGACTGAAAGAAGAAAAATGACCTCAAAACAAGTTGAAACTGTCAGAACAAGCTTCTTCTGGCAGAGCATGACAAAAAAACATGTTCCTGCAGATTTCAGACTGGAATTAGTGAAATGACCTGTAAACAAGTTGAAACTGGCAGAACAACCTTCTCCTCTTGCAGAAGAGCTGCCTATACCTGTAAAGTGAGACAGCTGTCTGTTCTGATCTGGTGCAATATAACTTAAAATTAATTAAATTATTTATTTATTTATTTATTTATTTTTAAATTTATTTATTTAGTTATTTTTAAATTTATTTATTTTTAAATTTATTTATTTATTATTATTATTAATATTTTTATGACTGAAGAGTTTTCCAGACGGACAGGAGACGCTGTCTGGCCGGATGTGCTTGGCGAGAGACCTTCCGTGTGATTTTTGAAAATTATACACAGTGTTGAAACTGTCAGAAGAAGCTTCTTCCGGCAGATGCTGACAAAAGGACATGCTACTGCATTTTTCAGACTGAAAGAAGAAAAATAACCTCAAAACAAGTTGAAACTGTCAGAACAAGCTTCTTCCGGCAGATGCTGACAAAAGGACATGCTACTGCATTTTTCAGACTGAAAGAAGAAAAATGACCTCAAAACAAGTTGAAACTGTCAGAACAAGCTTCTTCTGGCAGAGCCTTACAAAAAACATGTTCCTGCAGATTTCAGACTGGAATTAGTAAATGACCTGTAAACAAGTTGAAACTGTCAGAACAAGCTTCTTCTGGCAGAGCCTGAGAAAAGGACTTGTTACTGCAGTTTTCATACAAAAATCATCCAAATGACCTCAAAACAAGTTGAAACTGTCAGAACAAGCTTCTTCTGGCAGAGCCTGACAAAAGGACTTGTTACTGCAGTTTTCATACAAAAATCATCCAAATGACCTCAAAACAAGTTGAAACTGTCAGAACAAGCTTCTTCTGGCAGAGCCTGACAAAAGGACTTGTTACTGCAGTTTTCATACAGAAATCATCCAAATGACCTGAAAACAAGTTGAAACTGTCAGAAGAAGCTTCTTCCGGCAGATGCTGACAAAAGGACATGCTACTGCATTTTTCAGACTGAAAGAAGAAAAATGACCTCAAAACAAGTTGAAACTGTCAGAACAAGCTTCTTCCGGCAGATGCTGACAAAGGACATGTTACTGCAGTGTTCAGACTGGAATTAGTAAATGACCTGTGAACAAGTTGAAACTGTCAGAACAAGCTTCTTCCGGCAGATGCTGACAAAGGACATGTTACTGCAGTGTTCAGACTGGAATTAGTAAATGACCTGTAAACAAGTTGAAACTGTCAGAACAAGCTTCTTCCGGCAGATGCTGACAAAAGGACATGCGACTGCATTTCTCAGACTGAAAGAAGAAAAATGACCTCAAAACAAGTTGAAACTGTCAGAACAAGCTTCTTCCGGCAGATGCTGACAAAAGGACATGCGACTGCATTTCTCAGACTGAAAGAAGAAAAATGACCTCAAAACAAGTTGAAACTGTCAGAACAAGCTTCTTCTGGCAGAGCCTTACAAAAAACATGTTCCTGCAGATTTCAGACTGGAATTAGTAAATGACCTGTAAACAAGTTTAAACTGTCAGAACAAGCTTCTTCTGGCAGAGCCTGAGAAAAGGACTTGTTACTGCAGTTTTCATACAAAAATCATCCAAATGACCTCAAAACAAGTTGAAACTGTCAGAACAAGCTTCTTCTGGCAGAGCCTGACAAAAGGACTTGTTACTGCAGTTTTCATACAGAAATCATCCAAATGACCTGAAAACAAGTTGAAACTGTCAGAAGAAGCTTCTTCCGGCAGATGCTGACAAAGGACATGTTACTGCAGTGTTCAGACTGGAATCAACAAAATGACCTGAAAACAAGTTGAAACTGTCAGAACAAGCTTCTTCCAGCAGATGCTGACAAAAGGACATGCGACTGCATTTTTCAGACTGAAAGAAGAAAAATGACCTCAAAACAAGTTGAAACGGTCAGAACAAGCTTCTTCTGGCAGAGCATGACAAAAAAACATGTTCCTGCAGATTTCAGACTGGAATTAGTGAAATGACCTGTAAACAAGTTGAAACTGGCAGAACAACCTTCTCCTCTTGCAGAAGAGCTGCCTATACCTGTAAAGTAAGACAGCTGTCTGTTCTGATCTGGTGCAATATAACTTAAAATTAATTAAATTATTTATTTATTTATTTTTAAATTTATTTATTTATTTATTTTTGAATTTATTTATTTATTTGTTTTTGAATTTATTTATTTTTAAATGTATTTATTTATTATTATTATTATTATTTTTATGACTGAAGAGTTTTCCAGACGGACAGGAGACGCTGTCTGGCCGGATGTGCTTGGCGAGAGACCTTCCGTGTGATTTTTGGAAATTATACACAGTGTTGAAACTGTGAGAACAAGCTTCTTCCGGCAGATGCTGACAAAAGGACATGCTACTGCATTTTTCAGACTGAAAGAAGAAACATGACCTCAAAACAAGTTGAAACTGTCAGAACAAGCTTCTTCTGGCAGAGCCTGACAAAAAAACATGTTCCTGCAGATTTCAGACTGGAATCAACAAAATGACCTGAAAACAAGTTGAAACTGTCAGAACAAGCTTCTTCCGGCAGATGCTGACAAAAGGACATGGACTGCATTTTTCAGACTGAAAGAAGAAAAATGACCTCAAAACAAGTTGAAACTGTCAGAACAAGCTTCTTCTGGCAGAGCCTGACAAAAAAACATGTTCCTGCAGATTTCAGACTGGAATCAACAAAATGACCTGAAAACAAGTTGAAACTGTCAGAACAAGCTTCTTCCAGCAGATGCTGACAAAAGGACATGCTCCTGCATTTTTCAGACTGAAAGAAGAAAAATAACCTCAAAACAAGTTGAAACTGTCAGAACAAGCTTCTTCCGGCAGATGCTGACAAAAGGAAATGCTACTGCATTTTTCAGACTGAAAGAAGAAAAATAACCTCAAAACAAGTTGAAACTGTCAGAACAAGCTTCTTCCGGCAGATGCTGACAAAAGGACATGCTACTGCATTTTTCAGACTGAAAGAAGAAACATGACCTCAAAACAAGTTGAAACTGTCAGAACAAGCTTCTTCTGGCAGAGCCTGACAAAAAAACATGTTCCTGCAGATTTCAGACTGGAATCAACAAAATGACCTGAAAACAAGTTGAAACTGTCAGAACAAGCTTCTTCTGGCAGATGCTGACAAAAGGACATGTTACTGCAGTGTTCAGACTGAAATCATCAGAATGACCTGAAAACTAGTCAGAACAAGCTTCTGCTGGCAGAGCCTTACAAAAAACATGTTCCTGCAGATTTCAGACTGGAATTAGTAAATGACCTGTAAACAAGTTGAAACTGTCAGAACAAGCTTCTTCCGGCAGATGCTGACAAAAGGACATGCGACTGCATTTTTCAGACTGAAAGAAGAAAAATGACCTGAAAACCAGTTGAAACTGTCAGAACAAGCTTCTTCTGGCAGATGCTGACAAAAGGACATGTTACTGCAGTGTTCAGACTGGAATTAATAAATGACCTGTAAACAAGTTGAAACTGTCAGAACAAGCTTCTTCCGGCAGATGCTGACAAAGGACATGTTACTGCAGTGTTCAGACTGGAATTAGTAAATGACCTGTAAACAAGTTGAAACTGCCAGAAAAAGCTTCTTCCGGCAGATGCTGACAAAAGGACATGCGACTGCATTTTTCAGACTGAAAGAAGAAAAATGACCTGAAAACCAGTTGAAACTGTCAGAACAAGCTTCTTCTGGCAGATGCTGACAAAAGGACATGCGACTGCATTTTTCAGACTGAAAGAAGAAATATGACCTCAAAACAAGTTGAAACTGTCAGAACAAGCTTCTTCCGGCAGATGCTGACAAAAGGACATGCGACTGCATTTTTCAGACTGAAAGAAGAAAAATGACCTGTAAACAAGTTGAAACTGTCAGAACAAGCTTCTTCCGGCAGATGCTGACAAAAGGACATGTTACTGCATTTTTCAGACTGAAAGAAGAAAAATGACCTCAAAACAAGTTGAAACTGTCAGAACAAGCTTCTTCTGGCATAGCATGACAAAAAAACATGTTCCTGCAGATTTCAGACTGGAATTAGTGAAATGACCTGTAAACAAGTTGAAACTGGCATAACAACCTTCTCCTCTTGCAGAAGAGCTGCCTATACCTGTAAAGTAAGACAGCTGTCTGTTCTGATCTGGTGCAATATAACTTAAAATTAATTAAATTATTTATTTATTTATTTTTAAATTTATTTATTTATTTATTTTTAAATTTATTTATTTATTTATTTTTAAATTTATTTATTTATTTATTTTTGAATTTATTTATTTTTAAATTTATTTATTTATTATTATTATTATTATTTTTATGACTGAAGAGTTTTCCAGACGGACAGGAGACGCTGTCTGGCCGGATGTGCTTGGCGAGAGACCTTCCGTGTGATTTTTGGAAATTATACACAGTGTTGAAACTGTGAGAACAAGCTTCTTCCGGCAGATGCTGACAAAAGGACATGGACTGCATTTTTCAGACTGAAAGAAGAAAAATGACCTCAAAACAAGTTGAAACTGTCAGAACAAGCTTCTTCTGGCAGAGCCTGACAAAAGGACTTGTTACTGCAGTTTTCATACAAAAATCATCCAAATGACCTCAAAACAAGTTGAAACTGTCAGAACAAGCTTCTTCTGGCAGAGCCTGACAAAAGGACTTGTTACTGCAGTTTTCATACAAAAATCATCCAAATGACCTCAAAACAAGTTGAAACTGTCAGAACAAGCTTCTTCCGGCAGATGCTGACAAAAGGACATGCGACTGCATTTTTCAGACTGAAAGAAGAAAAATGACCTGAAAACCAGTTGAAACTGTCAGAACAAGCTTCTTCTGGCAGATGCTGACAAAAGGACATGTTACTGCAGTGTTCAGACTGAAATCATCAGAATGACCTGAAAACTAGTCAGAACAAGCTTCTGCTGGCAGAGCCTTACAAAAAACATGTTCCTGCAGATTTCAGACTGGAATTAGTAAATGACCTGTAAACAAGTTGAAACTGTCAGAACAAGCTTCTTCCGGCAGATGCTGACAAAAGGACATGCGACTGCATTTTTCAGACTGAAAGAAGAAAAATGACCTCAAAACAAGTTGAAACGGTCAGAACAAGCTTCTTCTGGCAGAGCATGACAAAAAAACATGTTCCTGCAGATTTCAGACTGGAATTAGTGAAATGACCTGTAAACAAGTTGAAACTGGCAGAACAACCTTCTCCTCTTGCAGAAGAGCTGCCTATACCTGTAAAGTAAGACAGCTGTCTGTTCTGATCTGGTGCAATATAACTTAAAATTAATTAAATTATTTATTTATTTATTTTTAAATTTATTTATTTATTTATTTTTGAATTTATTTATTTATTTATTTTTAATTTTATTTATTTATTTATTTTTGAATTTATTTATTTTTAAATTTATTTATTTATTATTATTATTAATATTTTTATGACTGAAGAGTTTTCCAGACGGACAGGAGACGCTGTCTGGCCGGATGTGCTTGGCGAGAGACCTTCCGTGTGATTTTTGAAAATTATACACAGTGTTGACACTGTCAGAAGAAGCTTCTTCCGGCAGATGCTGACAAAAGGACATGCTCCTGCATTTTTCAGACTGAAAGAAGAAAAATGACCTCAAAACAAGTTGAAACTGTCAGAACAAGCTTCTTCTGGCAGAGCCTGACAAAAAAACATGTTCCTGCAGATTTCAGACTGGAATCAACAAAATGACCTGAAAACAAGTTGAAACTGTCAGAACAAGCTTCTTCCAGCAGATGCTGACAAAAGGACATGCTCCTGCATTTTTCAGACTGAAAGAAGAAAAATGACCTCAAAACAAGTTGAAACTGTCAGAACAAGCTTCTTCCGGCAGATGCTGACAAAAGGACATGCGACTGCATTTCTCAGACTGAAAGAAGAAAAATGACCTCAAAACAAGTTGAAACTGTCAGAACAAGCTTCTTCTGGCAGAGCATGACAAAAAAACATGTTCCTGCAGATTTCAGACTGGAATTAGTGAAATGACCTGTAAACAAGTTGAAACTGGCAGAACAACCTTCTCCTCTTGCAGAAGAGCTGCCTATACCTGTAAAGTGAGACAGCTGTCTGTTCTGATCTGGTGCAATATAACTTAAAATTAATAAAATTATTTATTTATTTATTTATTTATTTTTAAATTTATTTATTTATTTATTTTTGAATTTATTTATTTTTAAATTTATTTATTTATTATTATTATTAATATTTTTATGACTGAAGAGTTTTCCAGACGGACAGGAGACGCTGTCTGGCCGGATGTGCTTGGCGAGAGACCTTCCGTGTGATTTTTGAAAATTATACACAGTGTTGAAACTGTCAGAAGAAGCTTCTTCCGGCAGATGCTGACAAAAGGACATGCTACTGCATTTTTCAGACTGAAAGAAGAAAAATAACCTCAAAACAAGTTGAAACTGTCAGAACAAGCTTCTTCCGGCAGATGCTGACAAAAGGACATGCTACTGCATTTTTCAGACTGAAAGAAGAAAAATGACCTCAAAACAAGTTGAAACTGTCAGAACAAGCTTCTTCTGGCAGAGCCTTACAAAAAACATGTTCCTGCAGATTTCAGACTGGAATTAGTAAATGACCTGTAAACAAGTTGAAACTGTCAGAACAAGCTTCTTCTGGCAGAGCCTGAGAAAAGGACTTGTTACTGCAGTTTTCATACAAAAATCATCCAAATGACCTCAAAACAAGTTGAAACTGTCAGAACAAGCTTCTTCTGGCAGAGCCTGACAAAAGGACTTGTTACTGCAGTTTTCATACAAAAATCATCCAAATGACCTCAAAACAAGTTGAAACTGTCAGAACAAGCTTCTTCTGGCAGAGCCTGACAAAAGGACTTGTTACTGCAGTTTTCATACAGAAATCATCCAAATGACCTGAAAACAAGTTGAAACTGTCAGAACAAGCTTCTTCTGGCAGAGTCTTACAAAAAAAAAACTTGTTCCTGCAGATTTCAGACTGGAATTAGTGAAATGACCTGTAAACAAGTTGAAACTGGCAGAACAACCTTCTCCTCTTGCAGAAGAGCTGCCTATACCTGTAAAGTGAGACAGCTGTCTGTTCTGATCTGGTGCAATATAACTTAAAATTAATTAAATTATTTATTTATTTATTTTTAAATTTATTTATTTATTTATTTTTAAATTTATTTATTTATTTATTTTTGAATTTATTTATTTTTAAATTTATTTATTTATTATTATTATTAATATTTTTATGACTGAAGAGTTTTCCAGACGGACAGGAGACGCTGTCTGGCCGGATGTGCTTGGCGAGAGACCTTCCGTGTGATTTTTGAAAATTATACACAGTGTTGAAACTGTCAGAAGAAGCTTCTTCCGGCAGATGCTGACAAAAGGACATGCTACTGCATTTTTCAGACTGAAAGAAGAAAAATAACCTCAAAACAAGTTGAAACTGTCAGAACAAGCTTCTTCCGGCAGATGCTGACAAAAGGACATGCTACTGCATTTTTCAGACTGAAAGAAGAAAAATGACCTCAAAACAAGTTGAAACTGTCAGAACAAGCTTCTTCTGGCAGAGCCTTACAAAAAACATGTTCCTGCAGATTTCAGACTGGAATTAGTAAATGACCTGTAAACAAGTTGAAACTGTCAGAACAAGCTTCTTCTGGCAGAGCCTGAGAAAAGGACTTGTTACTGCAGTTTTCATACAAAAATCATCCAAATGACCTCAAAACAAGTTGAAACTGTCAGAACAAGCTTCTTCTGGCAGAGCCTGACAAAAGGACTTGTTACTGCAGTTTTCATACAAAAATCATCCAAATGACCTCAAAACAAGTTGAAACTGTCAGAACAAGCTTCTTCTGGCAGAGCCTGACAAAAAACATGTTCCTGCAGATTTCAGACTGGAATTAGTAAATGACCTGTAAACAAGTTGAAACTGTCAGAACAAGCTTCTTCCGGCAGATGCTGACAAAAGGACATGCGACTGCATTTCTCAGACTGAAAGAAGAAAAATGACCTCAAAACAAGTTGAAACTGACAGAACAAGCTTCTTCTGGCAGAGCATGACAAAAAAACATGTTCCTGCAGATTTCAGACTGGAATTAGTGAAATGACCTGTAAACAAGTTGAAACTGGCAGAACAACCTTCTCGTCTTGCAGAAGAGCTGCCTATACCTGTAAAGTGAGACAGCTGTCTGTTCTGATCTGGTGCAATATAACTTAAAATTAATTAAATTATTTATTTATTTATTTTTAAATTTATTTATTTATTTATTTTTAAATTTATTTATTTATTTATTTTTGAATTTATTTATTTTTAAATTTATTTATTTATTATTATTATTAATATTTTTATGACTGAAGAGTTTTCCAGACGGACAGGAGACGCTGTCTGGCCGGATGTGCTTGGCGAGAGACCTTCCGTGTGATTTTTGAAAATTATACACAGTGTTGACACTGTCAGAAGAAGCTTCTTCCGGCAGATGCTGACAAAAGGACATGCTCCTGCATTTTTCAGACTGAAAGAAGAAAAATGACCTCAAAACAAGTTGAAACTGTCAGAACAAGCTTCTTCTGGCAGAGCCTGACAAAAAAACATGTTCCTGCAGATTTCAGACTGGAATCAACAAAATGACCTGAAAACAAGTTGAAACTGTCAGAACAAGCTTCTTCCAGCAGATGCTGACAAAAGGACATGCTCCTGCATTTTTCAGACTGAAAGAAGAAAAATGACCTCAAAACAAGTTGAAACTGTCAGAACAAGCTTCTTCCGGCAGATGCTGACAAAAGGACATGCGACTGCATTTCTCAGATTGAAAGAAGAAAAATGACCTCAAAACAAGTTGAAACTGTCAGAACAAGCTTCTTCTGGCAGAGCATGACAAAAAAACATGTTCCTGCAGATTTCAGACTGGAATCAACAAAATGACCTGAAAACAAGTTGAAACTGTCAGAACAAGCTTCTTCCAGCAGATGCTGACAAAAGGACATGCGACTGCATTTTTCAGACTGAAAGAAGAAAAATGACCTCAAAACAAGTTGAAACTGTCAGAACAAGCTTCTTCTGGCAGAGCATGACAAAAAAACATGTTCCTGCAGATTTCAGACTGGAATTAGTGAAATGACCTGTAAACAAGTTGAAACTGGCAGAACAACCTTCTCCTCTTGCAGAAGAGCTGCCTATACCTGTAAAGTGAGACAGCTGTCTGTTCTGATCTGGTGCAATATAACTTAAAATTAATAAAATTATTTATTTATTTATTTATTTATTTTTAAATTTATTTATTTATTTATTTTTGAATTTATTTATTTTTAAATTTATTTATTTATTATTATTATTAATATTTTTATGACTGAAGAGTTTTCCAGACGGACAGGAGACGCTGTCTGGCCGGATGTGCTTGGCGAGAGACCTTCCGTGTGATTTTTGAAAATTATACACAGTGTTGAAACTGTCAGAAGAAGCTTCTTCCGGCAGATGCTGACAAAAGGACATGCTACTGCATTTTTCAGACTGAAAGAAGAAAAATAACCTCAAAACAAGTTGAAACTGTCAGAACAAGCTTCTTCCGGCCGATGCTGACAAAAGGACATGCTACTGCATTTTTCAGACTGAAAGAAGAAAAATGACCTCAAAACAAGTTGAAACTGTCAGAACAAGCTTCTTCTGGCAGAGCCTTACAAAAAACATGTTCCTGCAGATTTCAGACTGGAATTAGTAAATGACCTGTAAACAAGTTGAAACTGTCAGAACAAGCTTCTTCTGGCAGAGCCTGAGAAAAGGACTTGTTACTGCAGTTTTCATACAAAAATCATCCAAATGACCTCAAAACAAGTTGAAACTGTCAGAACAAGCTTCTTCTGGCAGAGCCTGACAAAAGGACTTGTTACTGCAGTTTTCATACAGAAATCATCCAAATGACCTGAAAACAAGTTGAAACTGTCAGAACAAGCTTCTTCTGGCAGAGTCTTACAAAAAAAAAACTTGTTCCTGCAGATTTCAGACTGGAATTAGTGAAATGACCTGTAAACAAGTTGAAACTGGCAGAACAACCTTCTCCTCTTGCAGAAGAGCTGCCTATACCTGTAAAGTGAGACAGCTGTCTGTTCTGATCTGGTGCAATATAACTTAAAATTAATTAAATTATTTATTTATTTATTTTTAAATTTATTTATTTATTTATTTTTAAATTTATTTATTTATTTATTTTTGAATTTATTTATTTATTATTATTATTAATATTTTTATGACTGAAGAGTTTTCCAGACGGACAGGAGACGCTGTCTGGCCGGATGTGCTTGGCGAGAGACCTTCCGTGTGATTTTTGAAAATTATACACAGTGTTGACACTGTCAGAAGAAGCTTCTTCCGGCAGATGCTGACAAAAGGACATGCTCCTGCATTTTTCAGACTGAAAGAAGAAAAATGACCTCAAAACAAGTTGAAACTGTCAGAACAAGCTTCTTCTGGCAGAGCCTGACAAAAAAACATGTTCCTGCAGATTTCAGACTGGAATCAACAAAATGACCTGAAAACAAGTTGAAACTGTCAGAACAAGCTTCTTCCAGCAGATGCTGACAAAAGGACATGCTCCTGCATTTTCCAGACTGAAAGAAGAAAAATGACCTCAAAACAAGTTGAAACTGTCAGAACAAGCTTCTTCCGGCAGATGCTGACAAAAGGACATGCGACTGCATTTCTCAGACTGAAAGAAGAAAAATGACCTCAAAACAAGTTGAAACTGTCAGAACAAGCTTCTTCTGGCAGAGCATGACAAAAAAACATGTTCCTGCAGATTTCAGACTGGAATTAGTGAAATGACCTGTAAACAAGTTGAAACTGGCAGAACAACCTTCTCCTCTTGCAGAAGAGCTGCCTATACCTGTAAAGTGAGACAGCTGTCTGTTCTGATCTGGTGCAATATAACTTAAAATTAATTAAATTATTTATTTATTTATTTATTTATTTTTAAATTTATTTATTTAGTTATTTTTAAATTTATTTATTTTTAAATTTATTTATTTATTATTATTATTAATATTTTTATGACTGAAGAGTTTTCCAGACGGACAGGAGACGCTGTCTGGCCGGATGTGCTTGGCGAGAGACCTTCCGTGTGATTTTTGAAAATTATACACAGTGTTGAAACTGTCAGAAGAAGCTTCTTCCGGCAGATGCTGACAAAAGGACATGCTACTGCATTTTTCAGACTGAAAGAAGAAAAATAACCTCAAAACAAGTTGAAACTGTCAGAACAAGCTTCTTCCGGCAGATGCTGACAAAAGGACATGCTACTGCATTTTTCAGACTGAAAGAAGAAAAATGACCTCAAAACAAGTTGAAACTGTCAGAACAAGCTTCTTCTGGCAGAGCCTTACAAAAAACATGTTCCTGCAGATTTCAGACTGGAATTAGTAAATGACCTGTAAACAAGTTGAAACTGTCAGAACAAGCTTCTTCTGGCAGAGCCTGAGAAAAGGACTTGTTACTGCAGTTTTCATACAAAAATCATCCAAATGACCTCAAAACAAGTTGAAACTGTCAGAACAAGCTTCTTCTGGCAGAGCCTGACAAAAGGACTTGTTACTGCAGTTTTCATACAAAAATCATCCAAATGACCTCAAAACAAGTTGAAACTGTCAGAACAAGCTTCTTCTGGCAGAGCCTGACAAAAGGACTTGTTACTGCAGTTTTCATACAGAAATCATCCAAATGACCTGAAAACAAGTTGAAACTGTCAGAACAAGCTTCTTCTGGCAGAGTCTTACAAAAAAAAAACTTGTTCCTGCAGATTTCAGACTGGAATTAGTGAAATGACCTGTAAACAAGTTGAAACTGGCAGAACAACCTTCTCCTCTTGCAGAAGAGCTGCCTATACCTGTAAAGTGAGACAGCTGTCTGTTCTGATCTGGTGCAATATAACTTAAAATTAATTAAATTATTTATTTATTTATTTTTAAATTTATTTATTTATTTATTTTTAAATTTATTTATTTATTTATTTTTGAATTTATTTATTTTTAAATTTATTTATTTATTATTATTATTAATATTTTTATGACTGAAGAGTTTTCCAGACGGACAGGAGACGCTGTCTGGCCGGATGTGCTTGGCGAGAGACCTTCCGTGTGATTTTTGAAAATTATACACAGTGTTGACACTGTCAGAAGAAGCTTCTTCCGGCAGATGCTGACAAAAGGACATGCTCCTGCATTTTTCAGACTGAAAGAAGAAAAATGACCTCAAAACAAGTTGAAACTGTCAGAACAAGCTTCTTCCGGCAGATGCTGACAAAAGGACATGCGACTGCATTTCTCAGATTGAAAGAAGAAAAATGACCTCAAAACAAGTTGAAACTGTCAGAACAAGCTTCTTCTGGCAGAGCATGACAAAAAAACATGTTCCTGCAGATTTCAGACTGGAATCAACAAAATGACCTGAAAACAAGTTGAAACTGTCAGAACAAGCTTCTTCCAGCAGATGCTGACAAAAGGACATGCGACTGCATTTTTCAGACTGAAAGAAGAAAAATGACCTCAAAACAAGTTGAAACTGTCAGAACAAGCTTCTTCTGGCAGAGCATGACAAAAAAACATGTTCCTGCAGATTTCAGACTGGAATTAGTGAAATGACCTGTAAACAAGTTGAAACTGGCAGAACAACCTTCTCCTCTTGCAGAAGAGCTGCCTATACCTGTAAAGTGAGACAGCTGTCTGTTCTGATCTGGTGCAATATAACTTAAAATTAATAAAATTATTTATTTATTTATTTATTTATTTTTAAATTTATTTATTTATTTATTTTTGAATTTATTTATTTTTAAATTTATTTATTTATTATTATTATTAATATTTTTATGACTGAAGAGTTTTCCAGACGGACAGGAGACGCTGTCTGGCCGGATGTGCTTGGCGAGAGACCTTCCGTGTGATTTTTGAAAATTATACACAGTGTTGAAACTGTCAGAAGAAGCTTCTTCCGGCAGATGCTGACAAAAGGACATGCTACTGCATTTTTCAGACTGAAAGAAGAAAAATAACCTCAAAACAAGTTGAAACTGTCAGAACAAGCTTCTTCCGGCCGATGCTGACAAAAGGACATGCTACTGCATTTTTCAGACTGAAAGAAGAAAAATGACCTCAAAACAAGTTGAAACTGTCAGAACAAGCTTCTTCTGGCAGAGCCTTACAAAAAACATGTTCCTGCAGATTTCAGACTGGAATTAGTAAATGACCTGTAAACAAGTTGAAACTGTCAGAACAAGCTTCTTCTGGCAGAGCCTGAGAAAAGGACTTGTTACTGCAGTTTTCATACAAAAATCATCCAAATGACCTCAAAACAAGTTGAAACTGTCAGAACAAGCTTCTTCTGGCAGAGCCTGACAAAAGGACTTGTTACTGCAGTTTTCATACAGAAATCATCCAAATGACCTGAAAACAAGTTGAAACTGTCAGAACAAGCTTCTTCTGGCAGAGTCTTACAAAAAAAAAACTTGTTCCTGCAGATTTCAGACTGGAATTAGTGAAATGACCTGTAAACAAGTTGAAACTGGCAGAACAACCTTCTCCTCTTGCAGAAGAGCTGCCTATACCTGTAAAGTGAGACAGCTGTCTGTTCTGATCTGGTGCAATATAACTTAAAATTAATTAAATTATTTATTTATTTATTTTTAAATTTATTTATTTATTTATTTTTAAATTTATTTATTTATTTATTTTTGAATTTATTTATTTATTATTATTATTAATATTTTTATGACTGAAGAGTTTTCCAGACGGACAGGAGACGCTGTCTGGCCGGATGTGCTTGGCGAGAGACCTTCCGTGTGATTTTTGAAAATTATACACAGTGTTGACACTGTCAGAAGAAGCTTCTTCCGGCAGATGCTGACAAAAGGACATGCTCCTGCATTTTTCAGACTGAAAGAAGAAAAATGACCTCAAAACAAGTTGAAACTGTCAGAACAAGCTTCTTCTGGCAGAGCCTGACAAAAAAACATGTTCCTGCAGATTTCAGACTGGAATCAACAAAATGACCTGAAAACAAGTTGAAACTGTCAGAACAAGCTTCTTCCAGCAGATGCTGACAAAAGGACATGCTCCTGCATTTTCCAGACTGAAAGAAGAAAAATGACCTCAAAACAAGTTGAAACTGTCAGAACAAGCTTCTTCCGGCAGATGCTGACAAAAGGACATGCGACTGCATTTCTCAGACTGAAAGAAGAAAAATGACCTCAAAACAAGTTGAAACTGTCAGAACAAGCTTCTTCTGGCAGAGCATGACAAAAAAACATGTTCCTGCAGATTTCAGACTGGAATTAGTGAAATGACCTGTAAACAAGTTGAAACTGGCAGAACAACCTTCTCCTCTTGCAGAAGAGCTGCCTATACCTGTAAAGTGAGACAGCTGTCTGTTCTGATCTGGTGCAATATAACTTAAAATTAATTAAATTATTTATTTATTTATTTATTTATTTTTAAATTTATTTATTTTTAAATTTATTTATTTATTATTATTATTAATATTTTTATGACTGAAGAGTTTTCCAGACGGACAGGAGACGCTGTCTGGCCGGATGTGCTTGGCGAGAGACCTTCCGTGTGATTTTTGAAAATTATACACAGTGTTGACACTGTCAGAAGAAGCTTCTTCCGGCAGATGCTGACAAAAGGACATGCTCCTGCATTTTTCAGACTGAAAGAAGAAAAATGACCTCAAAACAAGTTGAAACTGTCAGAACAAGCTTCTTCTGGCAGAGCCTGACAAAAAAACATGTTCCTGCAGATTTCAGACTGGAATCAACAAAATGACCTGAAAACAAGTTGAAACTGTCAGAACAAGCTTCTTCCAGCAGATGCTGACAAAAGGACATGCTCCTGCATTTTCCAGACTGAAAGAAGAAAAATGACCTCAAAACAAGTTGAAACTGTCAGAACAAGCTTCTTCCGGCAGATGCTGACAAAAGGACATGCGACTGCATTTCTCAGACTGAAAGAAGAAAAATGACCTCAAAACAAGTTGAAACTGTCAGAACAAGCTTCTTCTGGCAGAGCATGACAAAAAAACATGTTCCTGCAGATTTCAGACTGGAATTAGTGAAATGACCTGTAAACAAGTTGAAACTGGCAGAACAACCTTCTCCTCTTGCAGAAGAGCTGCCTATACCTGTAAAGTGAGACAGCTGTCTGTTCTGATCTGGTGCAATATAACTTAAAATTAATTAAATTATTTATTTATTTATTTATTTATTTTTAAATTTATTTATTTAGTTATTTTTAAATTTATTTATTTTTAAATTTATTTATTTATTATTATTATTAATATTTTTATGACTGAAGAGTTTTCCAGACGGACAGGAGACGCTGTCTGGCCGGATGTGCTTGGCGAGAGACCTTCCGTGTGATTTTTGAAAATTATACACAGTGTTGAAACTGTCAGAAGAAGCTTCTTCCGGCAGATGCTGACAAAAGGACATGCTACTGCATTTTTCAGACTGAAAGAAGAAAAATAACCTCAAAACAAGTTGAAACTGTCAGAACAAGCTTCTTCCGGCAGATGCTGACAAAAGGACATGCTACTGCATTTTTCAGACTGAAAGAAGAAAAATGACCTCAAAACAAGTTGAAACTGTCAGAACAAGCTTCTTCTGGCAGAGCCTTACAAAAAACATGTTCCTGCAGATTTCAGACTGGAATTAGTAAATGACCTGTAAACAAGTTGAAACTGTCAGAACACGCTTCTTCTGGCAGAGCCTGAGAAAAGGACTTGTTACTGCAGTTTTCATACAAAAATCATCCAAATGACCTCAAAACAAGTTGAAACTGTCAGAACAAGCTTCTTCTGGCAGAGCCTGACAAAAGGACTTGTTACTGCAGTTTTCATACAAAAATCATCCAAATGACCTCAAAACAAGTTGAAACTGTCAGAACAAGCTTCTTCTGGCAGAGCCTGACAAAAGGACTTGTTACTGCAGTTTTCATACAGAAATCATCCAAATGACCTGAAAACAAGTTGAAACTGTCAGAACAAGCTTCTTCTGGCAGAGTCTTACAAAAAAAAAACTTGTTCCTGCAGATTTCAGACTGGAATTAGTGAAATGACCTGTAAACAAGTTGAAACTGGCAGAACAACCTTCTCCTCTTGCAGAAGAGCTGCCTATACCTGTAAAGTGAGACAGCTGTCTGTTCTGATCTGGTGCAATATAACTTAAAATTAATTAAATTATTTATTTATTTATTTTTAAATTTATTTATTTATTTATTTTTGAATTTATTTATTTTTAAATTTATTTATTTATTATTATTATTATTATTTTTATGACTGAAGAGTTTTCCAGACGGACAGGAGACGCTGTCTGGCCGGATGTGCTTGGCGAGAGACCTTCCGTGTGATTTTTGAAAATTATACACAGTGTTGAAACTGTCAGAAGAAGCTTCTTCCGGCAGATGCTGACAAAAGGACATGCTACTGCATTTTTCAGACTGAAAGAAGAAAAATAACCTCAAAACAAGTTGAAACTGTCAGAACAAGCTTCTTCCGGCAGATGCTGACAAAAGGACATGCTACTGCATTTTTCAGACTGAAAGAAGAAAAATGACCTCAAAACAAGTTGAAACTGTCAGAACAAGCTTCTTCCGGCAGATGCTGACAAAGGACATGTTACTGCAGTGTTCAGACTGGAATTAGTAAATGACCTGTGAACAAGTTGAAACTGTCAGAACAAGCTTCTTCCGGCAGATGCTGACAAAGGACATGTTACTGCAGTGTTCAGACTGGAATTAGTAAATGACCTGTAAACAAGTTGAAACTGTCAGAACAAGCTTCTTCCGGCAGATGCTGACAAAAGGACATGCGACTGCATTTCTCAGACTGAAAGAAGAAAAATGACCTCAAAACAAGTTGAAACTGTCAGAACAAGCTTCTTCCGGCAGATGCTGACAAAAGGACATGCGACTGCATTTCTCAGACTGAAAGAAGAAAAATGACCTCAAAACAAGTTGAAACTGTCAGAACAAGCTTCTTCTGGCAGAGCATGACAAAAAAACATGTTCCTGCAGATTTCAGACTGGAATCAACAAAATGACCTGAAAACAAGTTGAAACTGTCAGAACAAGCTTCTTCCAGCAGATGCTGACAAAAGGACATGCGACTGCATTTTTCAGACTGAAAGAAGAAAAATGACCTCAAAACAAGTTGAAACTGTCAGAACAAGCTTCTTCTGGCAGAGCATGACAAAAAAACATGTTCCTGCAGATTTCAGACTGGAATTAGTGAAATGACCTGTAAACAAGTTGAAACTGGCAGAACAACCTTCTCCTCTTGCAGAAGAGCTGCCTATACCTGTAAAGTGAGACAGCTGTCTGTTCTGATCTGGTGCAATATAACTTAAAATTAATTAAATTATTTATTTATTTATTTATTTATTTTTAAATTTATTTATTTATTTATTTTTAAATTTATTTATTTTTAAATTTATTTATTTATTATTATTATTAATATTTTTATGACTGAAGAGTTTTCCAGACGGACAGGAGACGCTGTCTGGCCGGATGTGCTTGGCGAGAGACCTTCCGTGTGATTTTTGAAAATTATACACAGTGTTGAAACTGTCAGAAGAAGCTTCTTCCGGCAGATGCTGACAAAAGGACATGCTACTGCATTTTTCAGACTGAAAGAAGAAAAATAACCTCAAAACAAGTTGAAACTGTCAGAACAAGCTTCTTCCGGCAGATGCTGACAAAAGGACATGCTACTGCATTTTTCAGACTGAAAGAAGAAAAATGACCTCAAAACAAGTTGAAACTGTCAGAACAAGCTTCTTCTGGCAGAGCCTTACAAAAAACATGTTCCTGCAGATTTCAGACTGGAATTAGTAAATGACCTGTAAACAAGTTGAAACTGTCAGAACAAGCTTCTTCTGGCAGAGCCTGAGAAAAGGACTTGTTACTGCAGTTTTCATACAAAAATCATCCAAATGACCTCAAAACAAGTTGAAACTGTCAGAACAAGCTTCTTCTGGCAGAGCCTGACAAAAGGACTTGTTACTGCAGTTTTCATACAAAAATCATCCAAATGACCTCAAAACAAGTTGAAACTGTCAGAACAAGCTTCTTCTGGCAGAGCCTGACAAAAGGACTTGTTACTGCAGTTTTCATACAGAAATCATCCAAATGACCTGAAAACAAGTTGAAACTGTCAGAACAAGCTTCTTCTGGCAGAGTCTTACAAAAAAAAAACTTGTTCCTGCAGATTTCAGACTGGAATTAGTGAAATGACCTGTAAACAAGTTGAAACTGGCAGAACAACCTTCTCCTCTTGCAGAAGAGCTGCCTATACCTGTAAAGTGAGACAGCTGTCTGTTCTGATCTGGTGCAATATAACTTAAAATTAATTAAATTATTTATTTATTTATTTTTAAATTTATTTATTTATTTATTTTTGAATTTATTTATTTTTAAATTTATTTATTTATTATTATTATTAATATTTTTATGACTGAAGAGTTTTCCAGACGGACAGGAGACGCTGTCTGGCCGGATGTGCTTGGCGAGAGACCTTCCGTGTGATTTTTGAAAATTATACACAGTGTTGAAACTGTCAGAAGAAGCTTCTTCCGGCAGATGCTGACAAAAGGACATGCTACTGCATTTTTCAGACTGAAAGAAGAAAAATAACCTCAAAACAAGTTGAAACTGTCAGAACAAGCTTCTTCCGGCAGATGCTGACAAAAGGACATGCTACTGCATTTTTCAGACTGAAAGAAGAAAAATGACCTCAAAACAAGTTGAAACTGTCAGAACAAGCTTCTTCCGGCAGATGCTGACAAAGGACATGTTACTGCAGTGTTCAGACTGGAATTAGTAAATGACCTGTGAACAAGTTGAAACTGTCAGAACAAGCTTCTTCCGGCAGATGCTGACAAAGGACATGTTACTGCAGTGTTCAGACTGGAATTAGTAAATGACCTGTAAACAAGTTGAAACTGTCAGAACAAGCTTCTTCCGGCAGATGCTGACAAAAGGACATGCGACTGCATTTCTCAGACTGAAAGAAGAAAAATGACCTCAAAACAAGTTGAAACTGTCAGAACAAGCTTCTTCCGGCAGATGCTGACAAAAGGACATGCGACTGCATTTCTCAGACTGAAAGAAGAAAAATGACCTCAAAACAAGTTGAAACTGTCAGAACAAGCTTCTTCTGGCAGAGCATGACAAAAAAACATGTTCCTGCAGATTTCAGACTGGAATCAACAAAATGACCTGAAAACAAGTTGAAACTGTCAGAACAAGCTTCTTCCAGCAGATGCTGACAAAAGGACATGCGACTGCATTTTTCAGACTGAAAGAAGAAAAATGACCTCAAAACAAGTTGAAACTGTCAGAACAAGCTTCTTCTGGCAGAGCATGACAAAAAAACATGTTCCTGCAGATTTCAGACTGGAATTAGTGAAATGACCTGTAAACAAGTTGAAACTGGCAGAACAACCTTCTCCTCTTGCAGAAGAGCTGCCTATACCTGTAAAGTGAGACAGCTGTCTGTTCTGATCTGGTGCAATATAACTTAAAATTAATTAAATTATTTATTTATTTATTTATTTATTTTTAAATTTATTTATTTAGTTATTTTTAAATTTATTTATTTTTAAATTTATTTATTTATTATTATTATTAATATTTTTATGACTGAAGAGTTTTCCAGACGGACAGGAGACGCTGTCTGGCCGGATGTGCTTGGCGAGAGACCTTCCGTGTGATTTTTGAAAATTATACACAGTGTTGAAACTGTCAGAAGAAGCTTCTTCCGGCAGATGCTGACAAAAGGACATGCTACTGCATTTTTCAGACTGAAAGAAGAAAAATAACCTCAAAACAAGTTGAAACTGTCAGAACAAGCTTCTTCCGGCAGATGCTGACAAAAGGACATGCTACTGCATTTTTCAGACTGAAAGAAGAAAAATGACCTCAAAACAAGTTGAAACTGTCAGAACAAGCTTCTTCTGGCAGAGCCTTACAAAAAACATGTTCCTGCAGATTTCAGACTGGAATTAGTAAATGACCTGTAAACAAGTTGAAACTGTCAGAACAAGCTTCTTCTGGCAGAGCCTGAGAAAAGGACTTGTTACTGCAGTTTTCATACAAAAATCATCCAAATGACCTCAAAACAAGTTGAAACTGTCAGAACAAGCTTCTTCTGGCAGAGCCTGACAAAAGGACTTGTTACTGCAGTTTTCATACAAAAATCATCCAAATGACCTCAAAACAAGTTGAAACTGTCAGAACAAGCTTCTTCTGGCAGAGCCTGACAAAAGGACTTGTTACTGCAGTTTTCATACAGAAATCATCCAAATGACCTGAAAACAAGTTGAAACTGTCAGAAGAAGCTTCTTCCGGCAGATGCTGACAAAAGGACATGCTACTGCATTTTTCAGACTGAAAGAAGAAAAATGACCTCAAAACAAGTTGAAACTGTCAGAACAAGCTTCTTCCGGCAGATGCTGACAAAGGACATGTTACTGCAGTGTTCAGACTGGAATTAGTAAATGACCTGTGAACAAGTTGAAACTGTCAGAACAAGCTTCTTCCGGCAGATGCTGACAAAGGACATGTTACTGCAGTGTTCAGACTGGAATTAGTAAATGACCTGTAAACAAGTTGAAACTGTCAGAACAAGCTTCTTCCGGCAGATGCTGACAAAAGGACATGCGACTGCATTTCTCAGACTGAAAGAAGAAAAATGACCTCAAAACAAGTTGAAACTGTCAGAACAAGCTTCTTCCGGCAGATGCTGACAAAAGGACATGCGACTGCATTTCTCAGACTGAAAGAAGAAAAATGACCTCAAAACAAGTTGAAACTGTCAGAACAAGCTTCTTCTGGCAGAGCCTTACAAAAAACATGTTCCTGCAGATTTCAGACTGGAATTAGTAAATGACCTGTAAACAAGTTTAAACTGTCAGAACAAGCTTCTTCTGGCAGAGCCTGAGAAAAGGACTTGTTACTGCAGTTTTCATACAAAAATCATCCAAATGACCTCAAAACAAGTTGAAACTGTCAGAACAAGCTTCTTCTGGCAGAGCCTGACAAAAGGACTTGTTACTGCAGTTTTCATACAGAAATCATCCAAATGACCTGAAAACAAGTTGAAACTGTCAGAAGAAGCTTCTTCCGGCAGATGCTGACAAAGGACATGTTACTGCAGTGTTCAGACTGGAATCAACAAAATGACCTGAAAACAAGTTGAAACTGTCAGAACAAGCTTCTTCCAGCAGATGCTGACAAAAGGACATGCGACTGCATTTTTCAGACTGAAAGAAGAAAAATGACCTCAAAACAAGTTGAAACTGTCAGAACAAGCTTCTTCTGGCAGAGCATGACAAAAAAACATGTTCCTGCAGATTTCAGACTGGAATTAGTGAAATGACCTGTAAACAAGTTGAAACTGGCAGAACAACCTTCTCCTCTTGCAAAAGAGCTGCCTATACCTGTAAAGTGAGACAGCTGTCTGTTCTGATCTGGTGCAATATAACTTAAAATTAATTAAATTATTTATTTATTTATTTTTAAATTTATTTATTTAGTTATTTTTTAATTTATTTATTTAGTTATTTTTAAATTTATTTATTTTTAAATTTATTTATTTATTATTATTATTAATATTTTTATGACTGAAGAGTTTTCCAGACGGACAGGAGACGCTGTCTGGCCGGATGTGCTTGGCGAGAGACCTTCCGTGTGATTTTTGAAAATTATACACAGTGTTGAAACTGTCAGAAGAAGCTTCTTCCGGCAGATGCTGACAAAAGGACATGCTACTGCATTTTTCAGACTGAAAGAAGAAAAATAACCTCAAAACAAGTTGAAACTGTCAGAACAAGCTTCTTCCGGCAGATGCTGACAAAAGGACATGCTACTGCATTTTTCAGACTGAAAGAAGAAAAATGACCTCAAAACAAGTTGAAACTGTCAGAACAAGCTTCTTCTGGCAGAGCCTTACAAAAAACATGTTCCTGCAGATTTCAGACTGGAATTAGTAAATGACCTGTAAACAAGTTGAAACTGTCAGAACAAGCTTCTTCTGGCAGAGCCTGAGAAAAGGACTTGTTACTGCAGTTTTCATACAAAAATCATCCAAATGACCTCAAAACAAGTTGAAACTGTCAGAACAAGCTTCATCTGGCAGAGCCTGACAAAAGGACTTGTTACTGCAGTTTTCATACAAAAATCATCCAAATGACCTCAAAACAAGTTGAAACTGTCAGAACAAGCTTCTTCTGGCAGAGCCTGACAAAAGGACTTGTTACTGCAGTTTTCATACAGAAATCATCCAAATGACCTGAAAACAAGTTGAAACTGTCAGAACAAGCTTCTTCTGGCAGAGTCTTACAAAAAAAAAACTTGTTCCTGCAGATTTCAGACTGGAATTAGTGAAATGACCTGTAAACAAGTTGAAACTGGCAGAACAACCTTCTCCTCTTGCAGAAGAGCTGCCTATACCTGTAAAGTGAGACAGCTGTCTGTTCTGATCTGGTGCAATATAACTTAAAATTAATTAAATTATTTATTTATTTATTTTTAAATTTATTTATTTATTTATTTTTAAATTTATTTATTTATTTATTTTTAAATTTATTTATTTATTTATTTTTGAATTTATTTATTTTTAAATTTATTTATTTATTATTATTATTATTATTTTTATGACTGAAGAGTTTTCCAGACGGACAGGAGACGCTGTCTGGCCGGATGTGCTTGGCGAGAGACCTTCCGTGTGATTTTTGGAAATTATACACAGTGTTGAAACTGTGAGAACAAGCTTCTTCCGGCAGATGCTGACAAAAGGACATGGACTGCATTTTTCAGACTGAAAGAAGAAAAATGACCTCAAAACAAGTTGAAACTGTCAGAACAAGCTTCTTCTGGCAGAGCCTGACAAAAGGACTTGTTACTGCAGTTTTCATACAAAAATCATCCAAATGACCTCAAAACAAGTTGAAACTGTCAGAACAAGCTTCTTCTGGCAGAGCCTGACAAAAGGACTTGTTACTGCAGTTTCCATACAAAAATCATCCAAATGACCTCAAAACAAGTTGAAACTGTCAGAACAAGCTTCTTCCGGCAGATGCTGACAAAAGGACATGCGACTGCATTTTTCAGACTGAAAGAAGAAAAATGACCTGAAAACCAGTTGAAACTGTCAGAACAAGCTTCTTCTGGCAGATGCTGACAAAAGGACATGTTACTGCAGTGTTCAGACTGAAATCATCAGAATGACCTGAAAACTAGTCAGAACAAGCTTCTGCTGGCAGAGCCTTACAAAAAACATGTTCCTGCAGATTTCAGACTGGAATTAGTAAATGACCTGTAAACAAGTTGAAACTGTCAGAACAAGCTTCTTCCGGCAGATGCTGACAAAAGGACATGCGACTGCATTTTTCAGACTGAAAGAAGAAAAATGACCTCAAAACAAGTTGAAACGGTCAGAACAAGCTTCTTCTGGCAGAGCATGACAAAAAAACATGTTCCTGCAGATTTCAGACTGGAATTAGTGAAATGACCTGTAAACAAGTTGAAACTGTCAGAACAAGCTTCTTCTGGCAGAGCCTGACAAAAGGACTTGTTACTGCAGTTTTCATACAGAAATCATCCAAATGACCTGAAAACAAGTTGAAACTGTCAGAAGAAGCTTCTTCCGGCAGATGCTGACAAAAGGACATGCTCCTGCATTTTTCAGACTGAAAGAAGAAAAATGACCTCAAAACAAGTTGAAACTGTCAGAACAAGCTTCTTCTGGCAGAGCCTGACAAAAAAACATGTTCCTGCAGATTTCAGACTGGAATCAACAAAATGACCTGAAAACAAGTTGAAACTGTCAGAACAAGCTTCTTCCAGCAGATGCTGACAAAAGGACATGCTCCTGCATTTTTCAGACTGAAAGAAGAAAAATGACCTCAAAACAAGTTGAAACTGTCAGAACAAGCTTCTTCCGGCAGATGCTGACAAAAGGACATGCGACTGCATTTCTCAGACTGAAAGAAGAAAAATGACCTCAAAACAAGTTGAAACTGTCAGAACAAGCTTCTTCTGGCAGAGCATGACAAAAAAACATGTTCCTGCAGATTTCAGACTGGAATTAGTGAAATGACCTGTAAACAAGTTGAAACTGGCAGAACAACCTTCTCCTCTTGCAGAAGAGCTGCCTATACCTGTAAAGTGAGACAGCTGTCTGTTCTGATCTGGTGCAATATAACTTAAAATTAATTAAATTATTTATTTATTTATTTATTTATTTTTAAATTTATTTATTTAGTTATTTTTAAATTTATTTATTTTTAAATTTATTTATTTATTATTATTATTAATATTTTTATGACTGAAGAGTTTTCCAGACGGACAGGAGACGCTGTCTGGCCGGATGTGCTTGGCGAGAGACCTTCCGTGTGATTTTTGAAAATTATACACAGTGTTGAAACTGTCAGAAGAAGCTTCTTCCGGCAGATGCTGACAAAAGGACATGCTACTGCATTTTTCAGACTGAAAGAAGAAAAATAACCTCAAAACAAGTTGAAACTGTCAGAACAAGCTTCTTCCGGCAGATGCTGACAAAAGGACATGCTACTGCATTTTTCAGACTGAAAGAAGAAAAATGACCTCAAAACAAGT
The DNA here is from genome assembly GCF_040956055.1 of Brachionichthys hirsutus. Lineage (NCBI taxonomy): Eukaryota > Metazoa > Chordata > Actinopteri > Lophiiformes > Brachionichthyidae > Brachionichthys > Brachionichthys hirsutus. The sequence goes on along the minus strand of NW_027180315.1, from coordinate 53,540 downwards.
TGAAACTGTCAGAACAAGCTTCTTCTGGCAGAGCCTTACAAAAAACATGTTCCTGCAGATTTCAGACTGGAATTAGTAAATGACCTGTAAACAAGTTGAAACTGTCAGAACAAGCTTCTTCTGGCAGAGCCTGAGAAAAGGACTTGTTACTGCAGTTTTCATACAAAAATCATCCAAATGACCTCAAAACAAGTTGAAACTGTCAGAACAAGCTTCTTCTGGCAGAGCCTGACAAAAGGACTTGTTACTGCAGTTTTCATACAAAAATCATCCAAATGACCTCAAAACAAGTTGAAACTGTCAGAACAAGCTTCTTCTGGCAGAGCCTGACAAAAGGACTTGTTACTGCAGTTTTCATACAGAAATCATCCAAATGACCTGAAAACAAGTTGAAACTGTCAGAACAAGCTTCTTCTGGCAGATGCTGACAAAAGGACATGCGACTGCATTTCTCAGACTGAAAGAAGAAAAATGACCTCAAAACAAGTTGAAACTGTCAGAACAAGCTTCTTCTGGCAGAGCATGACAAAAAAACATGTTCCTGCAGATTTCAGACTGGAATTAGTGAAATGACCTGTAAACAAGTTGAAACTGGCAGAACAACCTTCTCCTCTTGCAGAAGAGCTGCCTATACCTGTAAAGTGAGACAGCTGTCTGTTCTGATCTGGTGCAATATAACTTAAAATTAATTAAATTATTTATTTATTTATTTTTAAATTTATTTATTTAGTTATTTTTAAATTTATTTATTTTTAAATTTATTTATTTATTATTATTATTAATATTTTTATGACTGAAGAGTTTTCCAGACGGACAGGAGACGCTGTCTGGCCGGATGTGCTTGGCGAGAGACCTTCCGTGTGATTTTTGAAAATTATACACAGTGTTGAAACTGTCAGAAGAAGCTTCTTCCGGCAGATGCTGACAAAAGGACATGCTACTGCATTTTTCAGACTGAAAGAAGAAAAATAACCTCAAAACAAGTTGAAACTGTCAGAACAAGCTTCTTCCGGCAGATGCTGACAAAAGGACATGCTACTGCATTTTTCAGACTGAAAGAAGAAAAATGACCTCAAAACAAGTTGAAACTGTCAGAACAAGCTTCTTCTGGCAGAGCCTTACAAAAAACATGTTCCTGCAGATTTCAGACTGGAATTAGTAAATGACCTGTAAACAAGTTGAAACTGTCAGAACAAGCTTCTTCTGGCAGAGCCTGAGAAAAGGACTTGTTACTGCAGTTTTCATACAAAAATCATCCAAATGACCTCAAAACAAGTTGAAACTGTCAGAACAAGCTTCTTCTGGCAGAGCCTGACAAAAGGACTTGTTACTGCAGTTTTCATACAAAAATCATCCAAATGACCTCAAAACAAGTTGAAACTGTCAGAACAAGCTTCTTCTGGCAGAGCCTGACAAAAGGACTTGTTACTGCAGTTTTCATACAGAAATCATCCAAATGACCTGAAAACAAGTTGAAACTGTCAGAACAAGCTTCTTCTGGCAGATGCTGACAAAAGGACATGCGACTGCATTTCTCAGACTGAAAGAAGAAAAATGACCTCAAAACAAGTTGAAACTGTCAGAACAAGCTTCTTCTGGCAGAGCATGACAAAAAAACATGTTCCTGCAGATTTCAGACTGGAATTAGTGAAATGACCTGTAAACAAGTTGAAACTGGCAGAACAACCTTCTCCTCTTGCAGAAGAGCTGCCTATACCTGTAAAGTGAGACAGCTGTCTGTTCTGATCTGGTGCAATATAACTTAAAATTAATTAAATTATTTATTTATTTATTTATTTATTTTTAAATTTATTTATTTAGTTATTTTTAAATTTATTTATTTTTAAATTTATTTATTTATTATTATTATTAATATTTTTATGACTGAAGAGTTTTCCAGACGGACAGGAGACGCTGTCTGGCCGGATGTGCTTGGCGAGAGACCTTCCGTGTGATTTTTGAAAATTATACACAGTGTTGAAACTGTCAGAAGAAGCTTCTTCCGGCAGATGCTGACAAAAGGACATGCTACTGCATTTTTCAGACTGAAAGAAGAAAAATAACCTCAAAACAAGTTGAAACTGTCAGAACAAGCTTCTTCCGGCAGATGCTGACAAAAGGACATGCTACTGCATTTTTCAGACTGAAAGAAGAAAAATGACCTCAAAACAAGTTGAAACTGTCAGAACAAGCTTCTTCTGGCAGAGCCTTACAAAAAACATGTTCCTGCAGATTTCAGACTGGAATTAGTAAATGACCTGTAAACAAGTTGAAACTGTCAGAACAAGCTTCTTCTGGCAGAGCCTGAGAAAAGGACTTGTTACTGCAGTTTTCATACAAAAATCATCCAAATGACCTCAAAACAAGTTGAAACTGTCAGAACAAGCTTCTTCTGGCAGAGCCTGACAAAAGGACTTGTTACTGCAGTTTTCATACAAAAATCATCCAAATGACCTCAAAACAAGTTGAAACTGTCAGAACAAGCTTCTTCTGGCAGAGCCTGACAAAAGGACTTGTTACTGCAGTTTTCATACAGAAATCATCCAAATGACCTGAAAACAAGTTGAAACTGTCAGAACAAGCTTCTTCTGGCAGAGTCTTACAAAAAAAAAACTTGTTCCTGCAGATTTCAGACTGGAATTAGTGAAATGACCTGTAAACAAGTTGAAACTGGCAGAACAACCTTCTCCTCTTGCAGAAGAGCTGCCTATACCTGTAAAGTGAGACAGCTGTCTGTTCTGATCTGGTGCAATATAACTTAAAATTAATTAAATTATTTATTTATTTATTTTTAAATTTATTTATTTATTTATTTTTGAATTTATTTATTTTTAAATTTATTTATTTATTATTATTATTAATATTTTTATGACTGAAGAGTTTTCCAGACGGACAGGAGACGCTGTCTGGCCGGATGTGCTTGGCGAGAGACCTTCCGTGTGATTTTTGAAAATTATACACAGTGTTGAAACTGTCAGAAGAAGCTTCTTCCGGCAGATGCTGACAAAAGGACATGCTACTGCATTTTTCAGACTGAAAGAAGAAAAATAACCTCAAAACAAGTTGAAACTGTCAGAACAAGCTTCTTCCGGCAGATGCTGACAAAAGGACATGCTACTGCATTTTTCAGACTGAAAGAAGAAAAATGACCTCAAAACAAGTTGAAACTGTCAGAACAAGCTTCTTCTGGCAGAGCCTTACAAAAAACATGTTCCTGCAGATTTCAGACTGGAATTAGTAAATGACCTGTAAACAAGTTGAAACTGTCAGAACAAGCTTCTTCTGGCAGAGCCTGAGAAAAGGACTTGTTACTGCAGTTTTCATACAAAAATCATCCAAATGACCTCAAAACAAGTTGAAACTGTCAGAACAAGCTTCTTCTGGCAGAGCCTGACAAAAGGACTTGTTACTGCAGTTTTCATACAAAAATCATCCAAATGACCTCAAAACAAGTTGAAACTGTCAGAACAAGCTTCTTCTGGCAGAGCCTGACAAAAGGACTTGTTACTGCAGTTTTCATACAGAAATCATCCAAATGACCTGAAAACAAGTTGAAACTGTCAGAACAAGCTTCTTCTGGCAGAGTCTTACAAAAAAAAAACTTGTTCCTGCAGATTTCAGACTGGAATTAGTGAAATGACCTGTAAACAAGTTGAAACTGTCAGAACAAGCTTCTTCTGGCAGAGTCTTACAAAAAAAAAACTTGTTCCTGCAGATTTCAGACTGGAATTAGTGAAATGACCTGTAAACAAGTTGAAACTGGCAGAACAACCTTCTCCTCTTGCAGAAGAGCTGCCTATACCTGTAAAGTGAGACAGCTGTCTGTTCTGATCTGGTGCAATATAACTTAAAATTAATTAAATTATTTATTTATTTATTTTTAAATTTATTTATTTATTTATTTTTGAATTTATTTATTTTTAAATTTATTTATTTATTATTATTATTAATATTTTTATGACTGAAGAGTTTTCCAGACGGACAGGAGACGCTGTCTGGCCGGATGTGCTTGGCGAGAGACCTTCCGTGTGATTTTTGAAAATTATACACAGTGTTGAAACTGTCAGAAGAAGCTTCTTCCGGCAGATGCTGACAAAAGGACATGCTACTGCATTTTTCAGACTGAAAGAAGAAAAATAACCTCAAAACAAGTTGAAACTGTCAGAACAAGCTTCTTCCGGCAGATGCTGACAAAAGGACATGCTACTGCATTTTTCAGACTGAAAGAAGAAAAATGACCTCAAAACAAGTTGAAACTGTCAGAACAAGCTTCGTCTGGCAGAGCCTTACAAAAAACATGTTCCTGCAGATTTCAGACTGGAATTAGTAAATGACCTGTAAACAAGTTGAAACTGTCAGAACAAGCTTCTTCTGGCAGAGCCTGAGAAAAGGACTTGTTACTGCAGTTTTCATACAAAAATCATCCAAATGACCTCAAAACAAGTTGAAACTGTCAGAACAAGCTTCTTCTGGCAGAGCCTGACAAAAGGACTTGTTACTGCAGTTTTCATACAAAAATCATCCAAATGACCTCAAAACAAGTTGAAACTGTCAGAACAAGCTTCTTCTGGCAGAGCCTGACAAAAGGACTTGTTACTGCAGTTTTCATACAGAAATCATCCAAATGACCTGAAAACAAGTTGAAACTGTCAGAACAAGCTTCTTCTGGCAGAGTCTTACAAAAAAAAAACTTGTTCCTGCAGATTTCAGACTGGAATTAGTGAAATGACCTGTAAACAAGTTGAAACTGTCAGAACAAGCTTCTTCTGGCAGAGTCTTACAAAAAAAAAACTTGTTCCTGCAGATTTCAGACTGGAATTAGTGAAATGACCTGTAAACAAGTTGAAACTGGCAGAACAACCTTCTCCTCTTGCAGAAGAGCTGCCTATACCTGTAAAGTGAGACAGCTGTCTGTTCTGATCTGGTGCAATATAACTTAAAATTAATTAAATTATTTATTTATTTATTTTTAAATTTATTTATTTATTTATTTTTGAATTTATTTATTTTTAAATTTATTTATTTATTATTATTATTAATATTTTTATGACTGAAGAGTTTTCCAGACGGACAGGAGACGCTGTCTGGCCGGATGTGCTTGGCGAGAGACCTTCCGTGTGATTTTTGAAAATTATACACAGTGTTGAAACTGTCAGAAGAAGCTTCTTCCGGCAGATGCTGACAAAAGGACATGCTACTGCATTTTTCAGACTGAAAGAAGAAAAATAACCTCAAAACAAGTTGAAACTGTCAGAACAAGCTTCTTCCGGCAGATGCTGACAAAAGGACATGCTACTGCATTTTTCAGACTGAAAGAAGAAAAATGACCTCAAAACAAGTTGAAACTGTCAGAACAAGCTTCTTCTGGCAGAGCCTTACAAAAAACATGTTCCTGCAGATTTCAGACTGGAATTAGTAAATGACCTGTAAACAAGTTGAAACTGTCAGAACAAGCTTCTTCTGGCAGAGCCTGAGAAAAGGACTTGTTACTGCAGTTTTCATACAAAAATCATCCAAATGACCTCAAAACAAGTTGAAACTGTCAGAACAAGCTTCTTCTGGCAGAGCCTGACAAAAGGACTTGTTACTGCAGTTTTCATACAAAAATCATCCAAATGACCTCAAAACAAGTTGAAACTGTCAGAACAAGCTTCTTCTGGCAGAGCCTGACAAAAGGACTTGTTACTGCAGTTTTCATACAGAAATCATCCAAATGACCTGAAAACAAGTTGAAACTGTCAGAAGAAGCTTCTTCCGGCAGATGCTGACAAAAGGACATGCTACTGCATTTTTCAGACTGAAAGAAGAAAAATGACCTCAAAACAAGTTGAAACTGTCAGAACAAGCTTCTTCCGGCAGATGCTGACAAAGGACATGTTACTGCAGTGTTCAGACTGGAATTAGTAAATGACCTGTGAACAAGTTGAAACTGTCAGAACAAGCTTCTTCCGGCAGATGCTGACAAAGGACATGTTACTGCAGTGTTCAGACTGGAATTAGTAAATGACCTGTAAACAAGTTGAAACTGTCAGAACAAGCTTCTTCCGGCAGATGCTGACAAAAGGACATGCGACTGCATTTCTCAGACTGAAAGAAGAAAAATGACCTCAAAACAAGTTGAAACTGTCAGAACAAGCTTCTTCTGGCAGAGCATGACAAAAAAACATGTTCCTGCAGATTTCAGACTGGAATTAGTGAAATGACCTGTAAACAAGTTGAAACTGGCAGAACAACCTTCTCCTCTTGCAGAAGAGCTGCCTATACCTGTAAAGTGAGACAGCTGTCTGTTCTGATCTGGTGCAATATAACTTAAAATTAATTAAATTATTTATTTATTTATTTATTTTTAAATTTATTTATTTAGTTATTTTTAAATTTATTTATTTAGTTATTTTTAAATTTATTTATTTTTAAATTTATTTATTTATTATTATTATTAATATTTTTATGACTGAAGAGTTTTCCAGACGGACAGGAGACGCTGTCTGGCCGGATGTGCTTGGCGAGAGACCTTCCGTGTGATTTTTGAAAATTATACACAGTGTTGAAACTGTCAGAAGAAGCTTCTTCCGGCAGATGCTGACAAAAGGACATGCTACTGCATTTTTCAGACTGAAAGAAGAAAAATAACCTCAAAACAAGTTGAAACTGTCAGAACAAGCTTCTTCCGGCAGATGCTGACAAAAGGACATGCTACTGCATTTTTCAGACTGAAAGAAGAAAAATGACCTCAAAACAAGTTGAAACTGTCAGAACAAGCTTCTTCTGGCAGAGCCTTACAAAAAACATGTTCCTGCAGATTTCAGACTGGAATTAGTAAATGACCTGTAAACAAGTTGAAACTGTCAGAACAAGCTTCTTCTGGCAGAGCCTGAGAAAAGGACTTGTTACTGCAGTTTTCATACAAAAATCATCCAAATGACCTCAAAACAAGTTGAAACTGTCAGAACAAGCTTCTTCTGGCAGAGCCTGACAAAAGGACTTGTTACTGCAGTTTTCATACAGAAATCATCCAAATGACCTGAAAACAAGTTGAAACTGTCAGAACAAGCTTCTTCTGGCAGAGTCTTACAAAAAAAAAACTTGTTTCTGCAGATTTCAGACTGGAATTAGTAAATGACCTGTAAACAAGTTGAAACTGTCAGAACAAGCTTCTTCCGGCAGATGCTGATAAAAGGACATGCTACTGCATTTTTCAGACTGAAAGAAGAAAAATGACCTCAAAACAAGTTGAAACTGTCAGAACAAGCTTCTTCCGGCAGATGCTGACAAAGGACATGTTACTGCAGTGTTCAGACTGGAATTAGTAAATGACCTGTGAACAAGTTGAAACTGTCAGAACAAGCTTCTTCCGGCAGATGCTGACAAAGGACATGTTACTGCAGTGTTCAGACTGGAATTAGTAAATGACCTGTAAACAAGTTGAAACTGTCAGAACAAGCTTCTTCCGGCAGATGCTGACAAAAGGACATGCGACTGCATTTCTCAGACTGAAAGAAGAAAAATGACCTCAAAACAAGTTGAAACTGTCAGAACAAGCTTCTTCTGGCAGAGCATGACAAAAAAACATGTTCCTGCAGATTTCAGACTGGAATTAGTGAAATGACCTGTAAACAAGTTGAAACTGGCAGAACAACCTTCTCCTCTTGCAGAAGAGCTGCCTATACCTGTAAAGTGAGACAGCTGTCTGTTCTGATCTGGTGCAATATAACTTAAAATTAATTAAATTATTTATTTATTTATTTATTTATTTATTTTTAAATTTATTTATTTATTTATTTATGAATTTATTTATTTTTAAATTTATTTATTTATTATTATTATTAATAGTTTTATGACTGAAGAGTTTTCCAGACGGACAGGAGACGCTGTCTGGCCGGATGTGCTTGGCGAGAGACCTTCCGTGTGATTTTTGAAAATTATACACAGTGTTGAAACTGTCAGAAGAAGCTTCTTCCGGCAGATGCTGACAAAAGGACATGCTACTGCATTTTTCAGACTGAAAGAAGAAAAATGACCTCAAAACAAGTTGAAACTGTCAGAACAAGCTTCTTCTGGCAGAGCCTTACAAAAAACATGTTCCTGCAGATTTCAGACTGGAATTAGTAAATGACCTGTAAACAAGTTGAAACTGTCAGAACAAGCTTCTTCTGGCAGAGCCTGAGAAAAGGACTTGTTACTGCAGTTTTCATACAAAATCATCCAAATGACCTCAAAACAAGTTGAAACTGTCAGAACAAGCTTCTTCTGGCAGAGCCTGACAAAAGGACTTGTTACTGCAGTTTTCATACAAAAATCATCCAAATGACCTCAAAACAAGTTGAAACTGTCAGAACAAGCTTCTTCTGGCAGAGCCTGACAAAAGGACTTGTTACTGCAGTTTTCATACAGAAATCATCCAAATGACCTGAAAACAAGTTGAAACTGTCAGAACAAGCTTCTTCTGGCAGAGTCTTACAAAAAAAAAACTTGTTCCTGCAGATTTCAGACTGGAATTAGTGAAATGACCTGTAAACAAGTTGAAACTGGCAGAACAACCTTCTCCTCTTGCAGAAGAGCTGCCTATACCTGTAAAGTGAGACAGCTGTCTGTTCTGATCTGGTGCAATATAACTTAAAATTAATTAAATTATTTATTTATTTATTTATTTATTTTTAAATTTATTTATTTAGTTATTTTTAAATTTATTTATTTAGTTATTTTTAAATTTATTTATTTTTAAATTTATTTATTTATTATTATTATTAATATTTTTATGACTGAAGAGTTTTCCAGACGGACAGGAGACGCTGTCTGGCCGGATGTGCTTGGCGAGAGACCTTCCGTGTGATTTTTGAAAATTATACACAGTGTTGAAACTGTCAGAAGAAGCTTCTTCCGGCAGATGCTGACAAAAGGACATGCTACTGCATTTTTCAGACTGAAAGAAGAAAAATAACCTCAAAACAAGTTGAAACTGTCAGAACAAGCTTCTTCCGGCAGATGCTGACAAAAGGACATGCTACTGCATTTTTCAGACTGAAAGAAGAAAAATGACCTCAAAACAAGTTGAAACTGTCAGAACAAGCTTCTTCTGGCAGAGCCTTACAAAAAACATGTTCCTGCAGATTTCAGACTGGAATTAGTAAATGACCTGTAAACAAGTTGAAACTGTCAGAACAAGCTTCTTCTGGCAGAGCCTGAGAAAAGGACTTGTTACTGCAGTTTTCATACAAAAATCATCCAAATGACCTCAAAACAAGTTGAAACTGTCAGAACAAGCTTCTTCTGGCAGAGCCTGACAAAAGGACTTGTTACTGCAGTTTTCATACAAAAATCATCCAAATGACCTCAAAACAAGTTGAAACTGTCAGAACAAGCTTCTTCTGGCAGAGCCTGACAAAAGGACTTGTTACTGCAGTTTTCATACAGAAATCATCCAAATGACCTGAAAACAAGTTGAAACTGTCAGAACAAGCTTCTTCTGGCAGAGTCTTACAAAAAAAAAACTTGTTCCTGCAGATTTCAGACTGGAATTAGTGAAATGACCTGTAAACAAGTTGAAACTGGCAGAACAACCTTCTCCTCTTGCAGAAGAGCTGCCTATACCTGTAAAGTGAGACAGCTGTCTGTTCTGATCTGGTGCAATATAACTTAAAATTAATTAAATTATTTATTTATTTATTTATTTATTTTTAAATTTATTTATTTATTTATTTTTGAATTTATTTATTTTTAAATTTATTTATTTATTTATTTTTGAATTTATTTATTTTTAAATTTATTTATTTATTATTATTATTAATATTTTTATGACTGAAGAGTTTTCCAGACGGACAGGAGACGCTGTCTGGCCGGATGTGCTTGGCGAGAGACCTTCCGTGTGATTTTTGAAAATTATACACAGTGTTGAAACTGTCAGAAGAAGCTTCTTCCGGCAGATGCTGACAAAAGGACATGCTACTGCATTTTTCAGACTGAAAGAAGAAAAATAACCTCAAAACAAGTTGAAACTGTCAGAACAAGCTTCTTCTGGCAGAGCCTTACAAAAAACATGTTCCTGCAGATTTCAGACTGGAATTAGTAAATGACCTGTAAACAAGTTGAAACTGTCAGAACAAGCTTCTTCTGGCAGAGCCTGAGAAAAGGACTTGTTACTGCAGTTTTCATACAAAAATCATCCAAATGACCTCAAAACAAGTTGAAACTGTCAGAACAAGCTTCTTCTGGCAGAGCCTGACAAAAGGACTTGTTACTGCAGTTTTCATACAAAAATCATCCAAATGACCTCAAAACAAGTTGAAACTGTCAGAACAAGCTTCTTCTGGCAGAGCCTGACAAAAGGACTTGTTACTGCAGTTTTCATACAGAAATCATCCAAATGACCTGAAAACAAGTTGAAACTGTCAGAAGAAGCTTCTTCCGGCAGATGCTGACAAAAGGACATGCTACTGCATTTTTCAGACTGAAAGAAGAAAAATAACCTCAAAACAAGTTGAAACTGTCAGAACAAGCTTCTTCCGGCAGATGCTGACAAAAGGACATGCTACTGCATTTTTCAGACTGAAAGAAGAAAAATGACCTCAAAACAAGTTGAAACTGTCAGAACAAGCTTCTTCCGGCAGATGCTGACAAAGGACATGTTACTGCAGTGTTCAGACTGGAATTAGTAAATGACCTGTGAACAAGTTGAAACTGTCAGAACAAGCTTCTTCCGGCAGATGCTGACAAAGGACATGTTACTGCAGTGTTCAGACTGGAATTAGTAAATGACCTGTAAACAAGTTGAAACTGTCAGAACAAGCTTCTTCCGGCAGATGCTGACAAAAGGACATGCGACTGCATTTCTCAGACTGAAAGAAGAAAAATGACCTCAAAACAAGTTGAAACTGTCAGAACAAGCTTCTTCTGGCAGAGCATGACAAAAAAACATGTTCCTGCAGATTTCAGACTGGAATTAGTGAAATGACCTGTAAACAAGTTGAAACTGGCAGAACAACCTTCTCGTCTTGCAGAAGAGCTGCCTATACCTGTAAAGTGAGACAGCTGTCTGTTCTGATCTGGTGCAATATAACTTAAAATTAATTAAATTATTTATTTATTTATTTATTTTAAAATTTATTTATTTATTTATTTTTAAATTTATTTATTTATTTATTTTTGAATTTATTTATTTTTAAATTTATTTATTTATTATTATTATTAATATTTTTATGACTGAAGAGTTTTCCAGACGGACAGGAGACGCTGTCTGGCCGGATGTGCTTGGCGAGAGACCTTCCGTGTGATTTTTGAAAATTATACACAGTGTTGACACTGTCAGAAGAAGCTTCTTCCGGCAGATGCTGACAAAAGGACATGCTCCTGCATTTTTCAGACTGAAAGAAGAAAAATGACCTCAAAACAAGTTGAAACTGTCAGAACAAGCTTCTTCTGGCAGAGCCTGACAAAAAAACATGTTCCTGCAGATTTCAGACTGGAATCAACAAAATGACCTGAAAACAAGTTGAAACTGTCAGAACAAGCTTCTTCCAGCAGATGCTGACAAAAGGACATGCTCCTGCATTTTTCAGACTGAAAGAAGAAAAATGACCTCAAAACAAGTTGAAACTGTCAGAACAAGCTTCTTCTGGCAGAGCATGACAAAAAAACATGTTCCTGCAGATTTCAGACTGGAATCAACAAAATGACCTGAAAACAAGTTGAAACTGTCAGAACAAGCTTCTTCCAGCAGATGCTGACAAAAGGACATGCGACTGCATTTTTCAGACTGAAAGAAGAAAAATGACCTCAAAACAAGTTGAAACTGTCAGAACAAGCTTCTTCTGGCAGAGCATGACAAAAAAACATGTTCCTGCAGATTTCAGACTGGAATTAGTGAAATGACCTGTAAACAAGTTGAAACTGTCAGAACAAGCTTCTTCTGGCAGAGCCTGACAAAAGGACTTGTTACTGCAGTTTTCATACAAAAATCATCCAAATGACCTCAAAACAAGTTGAAACTGTCAGAACAAGCTTCTTCTGGCAGAGCCTGACAAAAGGACTTGTTACTGCAGTTTTCATACAGAAATCATCCAAATGACCTGAAAACAAGTTGAAACTGTCAGAAGAAGCTTCTTCCGGCAGATGCTGACAAAAGGACATGCTACTGCATTTTTCAGACTGAAAGAAGAAAAATGACCTCAAAACAAGTTGAAACTGTCAGAACAAGCTTCTTCCGGCAGATGCTGACAAAGGACATGTTACTGCAGTGTTCAGACTGGAATTAGTAAATGACCTGTGAACAAGTTGAAACTGTCAGAACAAGCTTCTTCCGGCAGATGCTGACAAAGGACATGTTACTGCAGTGTTCAGACTGGAATTAGTAAATGACCTGTAAACAAGTTGAAACTGTCAGAACAAGCTTCTTCCGGCAGATGCTGACAAAAGGACATGCGACTGCATTTTTCAGACTGAAAGAAGAAAAATGACCTCAAAACAAGTTGAAACTGTCAGAACAAGCTTCTTCTGGCAGAGCATGACAAAAAAACATGTTCCTGCAGATTTCAGACTGGAATCAACAAAATGACCTGAAAACAAGTTGAAACTGTCAGAACAAGCTTCTTCCAGCAGATGCTGACAAAAGGACATGCGACTGCATTTTTCAGACTGAAAGAAGAAAAATGACCTCAAAACAAGTTGAAACTGTCAGAACAAGCTTCTTCTGGCAGAGCATGACAAAAAAACATGTTCCTGCAGATTTCAGACTGGAATTAGTGAAATGACCTGTAAACAAGTTGAAACTGGCAGAACAACCTTCTCCTCTTGCAGAAGAGCTGCCTATACCTGTAAAGTGAGACAGCTGTCTGTTCTGATCTGGTGCAATATAACTTAAAATTAATAAAATTATTTATTTATTTATTTATTTATTTTAAAATTTATTTATTTAGTTATTTTTAAATTTATTTATTTAGTTATTTTTAAATTTATTTATTTTTAAATTTATTTATTTATTATTATTATTAATATTTTTATGACTGAAGAGTTTTCCAGACGGACAGGAGACGCTGTCTGGCCGGATGTGCTTGGCGAGAGACCTTCCGTGTGATTTTTGAAAATTATACACAGTGTTGAAACTGTCAGAAGAAGCTTCTTCCGGCAGATGCTGACAAAAGGACATGCTACTGCATTTTTCAGACTGAAAGAAGAAAAATAACCTCAAAACAAGTTGAAACTGTCAGAACAAGCTTCTTCCGGCAGATGCTGACAAAAGGACATGCTACTGCATTTTTCAGACTGAAAGAAGAAAAATGACCTCAAAACAAGTTGAAACTGTCAGAACAAGCTTCTTCTGGCAGAGCATGACAAAAAAACATGTTCCTGCAGATTTCAGACTGGAATTAGTGAAATGACCTGTAAACAAGTTGAAACTGGCAGAACAACCTTCTCCTCTTGCAGAAGAGCTGCCTATACCTGTAAAGTGAGACAGCTGTCTGTTCTGATCTGGTGCAATATAACTTAAAATTAATTAAATTATTTATTTATTTATTTATTTATTTTTAAATTTATTTATTTAGTTATTTTTAAATTTATTTATTTAGTTATTTTTAAATTTATTTATTTTTAAATTTATTTATTTATTATTATTATTAATATTTTTATGACTGAAGAGTTTTCCAGACGGACAGGAGACGCTGTCTGGCCGGATGTGCTTGGCGAGAGACCTTCCGTGTGATTTTTGAAAATTATACACAGTGTTGAAACTGTCAGAAGAAGCTTCTTCCGGCAGATGCTGACAAAAGGACATGCTACTGCATTTTTCAGACTGAAAGAAGAAAAATAACCTCAAAACAAGTTGAAACTGTCAGAACAAGCTTCTTCCGGCAGATGCTGACAAAAGGACATGCTACTGCATTTTTCAGACTGAAAGAAGAAAAATGACCTCAAAACAAGTTGAAACTGTCAGAACAAGCTTCTTCTGGCAGAGCCTTACAAAAAACATGTTCCTGCAGATTTCAGACTGGAATTAGTAAATGACCTGTAAACAAGTTGAAACTGTCAGAACAAGCTTCTTCTGGCAGAGCCTGAGAAAAGGACTTGTTACTGCAGTTTTCATACAAAAATCATCCAAATGACCTCAAAACAAGTTGAAACTGTCAGAACAAGCTTCTTCTGGCAGAGCCTGACAAAAGGACTTGTTACTGCAGTTTTCATACAGAAATCATCCAAATGACCTGAAAACAAGTTGAAACTGTCAGAACAAGCTTCTTCTGGCAGAGCCTGACAAAAGGACTTGTTACTGCAGTTTTCATACAAAAATCATCCAAATGACCTCAAAACAAGTTGAAACTGTCAGAACAAGCTTCTTCTGGCAGAGCCTGACAAAAGGACTTGTTACTGCAGTTTTCATACAGAAATCATCCAAATGACCTGAAAACAAGTTGAAACTGTCAGAACAAGCTTCTTCTGGCAGAGTCTTACAAAAAAAAAACTTGTTCCTGCAGATTTCAGACTGGAATTAGTGAAATGACCTGTAAACAAGTTGAAACTGGCAGAACAACCTTCTCCTCTTGCAGAAGAGCTGCCTATACCTGTAAAGTGAGACAGCTGTCTGTTCTGATCTGGTGCAATATAACTTAAAATTAATTAAATTATTTATTTATTTATTTTTAAATTTATTTATTTATTTATTTTTGAATTTATTTATTTTTAAATTTATTTATTTATTTATTTTTGAATTTATTTATTTTTAAATTTATTTATTTATTATTATTATTAATATTTTTATGACTGAAGAGTTTTCCAGACGGACAGGAGACGCTGTCTGGCCGGATGTGCTTGGCGAGAGACCTTCCGTGTGATTTTTGAAAATTATACACAGTGTTGAAACTGTCAGAAGAAGCTTCTTCCGGCAGATGCTGACAAAAGGACATGCTACTGCATTTTTCAGACTGAAAGAAGAAAAATAACCTCAAAACAAGTTGAAACTGTCAGAACAAGCTTCTTCTGGCAGAGCCTTACAAAAAACATGTTCCTGCAGATTTCAGACTGGAATTAGTAAATGACCTGTAAACAAGTTGAAACTGTCAGAACAAGCTTCTTCTGGCAGAGCCTGAGAAAAGGACTTGTTACTGCAGTTTTCATACAAAAATCATCCAAATGACCTCAAAACAAGTTGAAACTGTCAGAACAAGCTTCTTCTGGCAGAGCCTGACAAAAGGACTTGTTACTGCAGTTTTCATACAGAAATCATCCAAATGACCTGAAAACAAGTTGAAACTGTCAGAACAAGCTTCTTCTGGCAGAGCCTGACAAAAGGACTTGTTACTGCAGTTTTCATACAAAAATCATCCAAATGACCTCAAAACAAGTTGAAACTGTCAGAACAAGCTTCTTCTGGCAGAGCCTGACAAAAGGACTTGTTACTGCAGTTTTCATACAGAAATCATCCAAATGACCTGAAAACAAGTTGAAACTGTCAGAACAAGCTTCTTCTGGCAGAGTCTTACAAAAAAAAAACTTGTTCCTGCAGATTTCAGACTGGAATTAGTGAAATGACCTGTAAACAAGTTGAAACTGGCAGAACAACCTTCTCCTCTTGCAGAAGAGCTGCCTATACCTGTAAAGTGAGACAGCTGTCTGTTCTGATCTGGTGCAATATAACTTAAAATTAATTAAATTATTTATTTATTTATTTATTTATTTTTAAATTTATTTATTTATTTATTTTTGAATTTATTTATTTTTAAATTTATTTATTTATTTATTTTTGAATTTATTTATTTTTAAATTTATTTATTTATTATTATTATTAATATTTTTATGACTGAAGAGTTTTCCAGACGGACAGGAGACGCTGTCTGGCCGGATGTGCTTGGCGAGAGACCTTCCGTGTGATTTTTGAAAATTATACACAGTGTTGAAACTGTCAGAAGAAGCTTCTTCCGGCAGATGCTGACAAAAGGACATGCTACTGCATTTTTCAGACTGAAAGAAGAAAAATAACCTCAAAACAAGTTGAAACTGTCAGAACAAGCTTCTTCTGGCAGAGCCTTACAAAAAACATGTTCCTGCAGATTTCAGACTGGAATTAGTAAATGACCTGTAAACAAGTTGAAACTGTCAGAACAAGCTTCTTCTGGCAGAGCCTGAGAAAAGGACTTGTTACTGCAGTTTTCATACAAAAATCATCCAAATGACCTCAAAACAAGTTGAAACTGTCAGAACAAGCTTCTTCTGGCAGAGCCTGACAAAAGGACTTGTTACTGCAGTTTTCATACAAAAATCATCCAAATGACCTCAAAACAAGTTGAAACTGTCAGAACAAGCTTCTTCTGGCAGAGCCTGACAAAAGGACTTGTTACTGCAGTTTTCATACAGAAATCATCCAAATGACCTGAAAACAAGTTGAAACTGTCAGAAGAAGCTTCTTCCGGCAGATGCTGACAAAAGGACATGCTACTGCATTTTTCAGACTGAAAGAAGAAAAATAACCTCAAAACAAGTTGAAACTGTCAGAACAAGCTTCTTCCGGCAGATGCTGACAAAAGGACATGCTACTGCATTTTTCAGACTGAAAGAAGAAAAATGACCTCAAAACAAGTTGAAACTGTCAGAACAAGCTTCTTCCGGCAGATGCTGACAAAGGACATGTTACTGCAGTGTTCAGACTGGAATTAGTAAATGACCTGTGAACAAGTTGAAACTGTCAGAACAAGCTTCTTCCGGCAGATGCTGACAAAGGACATGTTACTGCAGTGTTCAGACTGGAATTAGTAAATGACCTGTAAACAAGTTGAAACTGTCAGAACAAGCTTCTTCCGGCAGATGCTGACAAAAGGACATGCGACTGCATTTCTCAGACTGAAAGAAGAAAAATGACCTCAAAACAAGTTGAAACTGTCAGAACAAGCTTCTTCTGGCAGAGCATGACAAAAAAACATGTTCCTGCAGATTTCAGACTGGAATTAGTGAAATGACCTGTAAACAAGTTGAAACTGGCAGAACAACCTTCTCGTCTTGCAGAAGAGCTGCCTATACCTGTAAAGTGAGACAGCTGTCTGTTCTGATCTGGTGCAATATAACTTAAAATTAATTAAATTATTTATTTATTTATTTATTTTAAAATTTATTTATTTATTTATTTTTAAATTTATTTATTTATTTATTTTTGAATTTATTTATTTTTAAATTTATTTATTTATTATTATTATTAATATTTTTATGACTGAAGAGTTTTCCAGACGGACAGGAGACGCTGTCTGGCCGGATGTGCTTGGCGAGAGACCTTCCGTGTGATTTTTGAAAATTATACACAGTGTTGACACTGTCAGAAGAAGCTTCTTCCGGCAGATGCTGACAAAAGGACATGCTCCTGCATTTTTCAGACTGAAAGAAGAAAAATGACCTCAAAACAAGTTGAAACTGTCAGAACAAGCTTCTTCTGGCAGAGCCTGACAAAAAAACATGTTCCTGCAGATTTCAGACTGGAATCAACAAAATGACCTGAAAACAAGTTGAAACTGTCAGAACAAGCGTCTTCCGGCAGATGCTGACAAAAGGACATGCGACTGCATTTCTCAGACTGAAAGAAGAAAAATGACCTCAAAACAAGTTGAAACTGTCAGAACAAGCTTCTTCTGGCAGAGCATGACAAAAAAACATGTTCCTGCAGATTTCAGACTGGAATCAACAAAATGACCTGAAAACAAGTTGAAACTGTCAGAACAAGCTTCTTCCAGCAGATGCTGACAAAAGGACATGCGACTGCATTTTTCAGACTGAAAGAAGAAAAATGACCTCAAAACAAGTTGAAACTGTCAGAACAAGCTTCTTCTGGCAGAGCATGACAAAAAAACATGTTCCTGCAGATTTCAGACTGGAATTAGTGAAATGACCTGTAAACAAGTTGAAACTGTCAGAACAAGCTTCTTCTGGCAGAGCCTGACAAAAGGACTTGTTACTGCAGTTTTCATACAAAAATCATCCAAATGACCTCAAAACAAGTTGAAACTGTCAGAACAAGCTTCTTCTGGCAGAGCCTGACAAAAGGACTTGTTACTGCAGTTTTCATACAGAAATCATCCAAATGACCTGAAAACAAGTTGAAACTGTCAGAAGAAGCTTCTTCCGGCAGATGCTGACAAAAGGACATGCTACTGCATTTTTCAGACTGAAAGAAGAAAAATGACCTCAAAACAAGTTGAAACTGTCAGAACAAGCTTCTTCCGGCAGATGCTGACAAAGGACATGTTACTGCAGTGTTCAGACTGGAATTAGTAAATGACCTGTGAACAAGTTGAAACTGTCAGAACAAGCTTCTTCTGGCAGATGCTGACAAAGGACATGTTACTGCAGTGTTCAGACTGGAATTAGTAAATGACCTGTAAACAAGTTGAAACTGTCAGAACAAGCTTCTTCCGGCAGATGCTGACAAAAGGACATGCGACTGCATTTTTCAGACTGAAAGAAGAAAAATGACCTCAAAACAAGTTGAAACTGTCAGAACAAGCTTCTTCTGGCAGAGCATGACAAAAAAACATGTTCCTGCAGATTTCAGACTGGAATCAACAAAATGACCTGAAAACAAGTTGAAACTGTCAGAACAAGCTTCTTCCAGCAGATGCTGACAAAAGGACATGCGACTGCATTTTTCAGACTGAAAGAAGAAAAATGACCTCAAAACAAGTTGAAACTGTCAGAACAAGCTTCTTCTGGCAGAGCATGACAAAAAAACATGTTCCTGCAGATTTCAGACTGGAATTAGTGAAATGACCTGTAAACAAGTTGAAACTGGCAGAACAACCTTCTCCTCTTGCAGAAGAGCTGCCTATACCTGTAAAGTGAGACAGCTGTCTGTTCTGATCTGGTGCAATATAACTTAAAATTAATTAAATTATTTATTTATTTATTTATTTATTTTTAAATTTATTTATTTAGTTATTTTTAAATTTATTTATTTTTAAATTTATTTATTTATTATTATTATTAATATTTTTATGACTGAAGAGTTTTCCAGACGGACAGGAGACGCTGTCTGGCCGGATGTGCTTGGCGAGAGACCTTCCGTGTGATTTTTGAAAATTATACACAGTGTTGAAACTGTCAGAAGAAGCTTCTTCCGGCAGATGCTGACAAAAGGACATGCTACTGCATTTTTCAGACTGAAAGAAGAAAAATAACCTCAAAACAAGTTGAAACTGTCAGAACAAGCTTCTTCCGGCAGATGCTGACAAAAGGACATGCTACTGCATTTTTCAGACTGAAAGAAGAAAAATGACCTCAAAACAAGTTGAAACTGTCAGAACAAGCTTCTTCTGGCAGAGCCTTACAAAAAACATGTTCCTGCAGATTTCAGACTGGAATTAGTAAATGACCTGTAAACAAGTTGAAACTGTCAGAACAAGCTTCTTCTGGCAGAGCCTGAGAAAAGGACTTGTTACTGCAGTTTTCATACAAAAATCATCCAAATGACCTCAAAACAAGTTGAAACTGTCAGAACAAGCTTCTTCTGGCAGAGCCTGACAAAAGGACTTGTTACTGCAGTTTTCATACAAAAATCATCCAAATGACCTCAAAACAAGTTGAAACTGTCAGAACAAGCTTCTTCTGGCAGAGCCTGACAAAAGGACTTGTTACTGCAGTTTTCATACAGAAATCATCCAAATGACCTGAAAACAAGTTGAAACTGTCAGAACAAGCTTCTTCTGGCAGAGTCTTACAAAAAAAAAACTTGTTCCTGCAGATTTCAGACTGGAATTAGTGAAATGACCTGTAAACAAGTTGAAACTGGCAGAACAACCTTCTCCTCTTGCAGAAGAGCTGCCTATACCTGTAAAGTGAGACAGCTGTCTGTTCTGATCTGGTGCAATATAACTTAAAATTAATTAAATTATTTATTTATTTATTTATTTATTTTTAAATTTATTTATTTTTAAATTTATTTATTTATTATTATTATTAATATTTTTATGACTGAAGAGTTTTCCAGACGGACAGGAGACGCTGTCTGGCCGGATGTGCTTGGCGAGAGACCTTCCGTGTGATTTTTGAAAATTATACACAGTGTTGAAACTGTCAGAAGAAGCTTCTTCCGGCAGATGCTGACAAAAGGACATGCTACTGCATTTTTCAGACTGAAAGAAGAAAAATAACCTCAAAACAAGTTGAAACTGTCAGAACAAGCTTCTTCCGGCAGATGCTGACAAAAGGACATGCTACTGCATTTTTCAGACTGAAAGAAGAAAAATGACCTCAAAACAAGTTGAAACTGTCAGAACAAGCTTCTTCTGGCAGAGCCTTACAAAAAACATGTTCCTGCAGATTTCAGACTGGAATTAGTAAATGACCTGTAAACAAGTTGAAACTGTCAGAACAAGCTTTTTCTGGCAGAGCCTGAGAAAAGGACTTGTTACTGCAGTTTTCATACAAAAATCATCCAAATGACCTCAAAACAAGTTGAAACTGTCAGAACAAGCTTCTTCTGGCAGAGCCTGACAAAAGGACTTGTTACTGCAGTTTTCATACAAAAATCATCCAAATGACCTGAAAACAAGTTGAAACTGTCAGAACAAGCTTCTTCTGGCAGAGTCTTACAAAAAAAAAACTTGTTCCTGCAGATTTCAGACTGGAATTAGTGAAATGACCTGTAAACAAGTTGAAACTGGCAGAACAACCTTCTCCTCTTGCAGAAGAGCTGCCTATACCTGTAAAGTGAGACAGCTGTCTGTTCTGATCTGGTGCAATATAACTTAAAATTAATAAAATTATTTATTTATTTATTTATTTATTTTTAAATTTATTTATTTATTTATTTTTGAATTTATTTATTTTTAAATTTATTTATTTATTATTATTATTAATATTTTTATGACTGAAGAGTTTTCCAGACGGACAGGAGACGCTGTCTGGCCGGATGTGCTTGGCGAGAGACCTTCCGTGTGATTTTTGAAAATTATACACAGTGTTGAAACTGTCAGAAGAAGCTTCTTCCGGCAGATGCTGACAAAAGGACATGCTACTGCATTTTTCAGACTGAAAGAAGAAAAATGACCTCAAAACAAGTTGAAACTGTCAGAACAAGCTTCTTCTGGCAGAGCCTTACAAAAAACATGTTCCTGCAGATTTCAGACTGGAATTAGTAAATGACCTGTAAACAAGTTGAAACTGTCAGAACAAGCTTCTTCTGGCAGAGCCTGAGAAAAGGACTTGTTACTGCAGTTTTCATACAAAAATCATCCAAATGACCTCAAAACAAGTTGAAACTGTCAGAACAAGCTTCTTCTGGCAGAGCCTGACAAAAGGACTTGTTACTGCAGTTTTCATACAAAAATCATCCAAATGACCTCAAAACAAGTTGAAACTGTCAGAACAAGCTTCTTCTGGCAGAGCCTGACAAAAGGACTTGTTACTGCAGTTTTCATACAGAAATCATCCAAATGACCTGAAAACAAGTTGAAACTGTCAGAACAAGCTTCTTCTGGCAGAGTCTTACAAAAAAAAAACTTGTTCCTGCAGATTTCAGACTGGAATTAGTGAAATGACCTGTAAACAAGTTGAAACTGGCAGAACAACCTTCTCCTCTTGCAGAAGAGCTGCCTATACCTGTAAAGTGAGACAGCTGTCTGTTCTGATCTGGTGCAATATAACTTAAAATTAATTAAATTATTTATTTATTTATTTTTAAATTTATTTATTTATTTATTTTTGAATTTATTTATTTTTAAATTTATTTATTTATTATTATTATTAATATTTTTATGACTGAAGAGTTTTCCAGACGGACAGGAGACGCTGTATGGCCGGATGTGCTTGGCGAGAGACCTTCCGTGTGATTTTTGAAAATTATACACAGTGTTGAAACTGTCAGAACAAGCTTCTTCCAGCAGATGCTGACAAAAGGACATGCTCCTGCATTTTTCAGACTGAAAGAAGAAAAATGACCTCAAAACAAGTTGAAACTGTCAGAACAAGCTTCTTCCGGCAGATGCTGACAAAAGGACATGCGACTGCATTTCTCAGACTGAAAGAAGAAAAATGACCTCAAAACAAGTTGAAACTGTCAGAACAAGCTTCTTCTGGCAGAGCATGACAAAAAAACATGTTCCTGCAGATTTCAGACTGGAATTAGTGAAATGACCTGTAAACAAGTTGAAACTGGCAGAACAACCTTCTCCTCTTGCAGAAGAGCTGCCTATACCTGTAAAGTGAACCAGCTGTCTGTTCTGATCTGGTGCAATATAACTTAAAATTAATTAAATTATTTATTTATTTATTTATTTATTTTTAAATTTATTTATTTAGTTATTTTTAAATTTATTTATTTAGTTATTTTTAAATTTATTTATTTTTAAATTTATTTATTTATTATTATTATTAATATTTTTATGACTGAAGAGTTTTCCAGACGGACAGGAGACGCTGTCTGGCCGGATGTGCTTGGCGAGAGACCTTCCGTGTGATTTTTGAAAATTATACACAGTGTTGAAACTGTCAGAAGAAGCTTCTTCCGGCAGATGCTGACAAAAGGACATGCTACTGCATTTTTCAGACTGAAAGAAGAAAAATAACCTCAAAACAAGTTGAAACTGTCAGAACAAGCTTCTTCCGGCAGATGCTGACAAAAGGACATGCTACTGCATTTTTCAGACTGAAAGAAGAAAAATGACCTCAAAACAAGTTGAAACTGTCAGAACAAGCTTCTTCTGGCAGAGCCTTACAAAAAACATGTTCCTGCAGATTTCAGACTGGAATTAGTAAATGACCTGTAAACAAGTTGAAACTGTCAGAACAAGCTTCTTCTGGCAGAGCCTGAGAAAAGGACTTGTTACTGCAGTTTTCATACAAAAATCATCCAAATGACCTCAAAACAAGTTGAAACTGTCAGAACAAGCTTCTTCTGGCAGAGCCTGACAAAAGGACTTGTTACTGCAGTTTTCATACAAAAATCATCCAAATGACCTCAAAACAAGTTGAAACTGTCAGAACAAGCTTCTTCTGGCAGAGCCTGACAAAAGGACTTGTTACTGCAGTTTTCATACAGAAATCATCCAAATGACCTGAAAACAAGTTGAAACTGTCAGAACAAGCTTCTTCTGGCAGAGTCTTACAAAAAAAAAACTTGTTCCTGCAGATTTCAGACTGGAATTAGTGAAATGACCTGTAAACAAGTTGAAACTGGCAGAACAACCTTCTCCTCTTGCAGAAGAGCTGCCTATACCTGTAAAGTGAGACAGCTGTCTGTTCTGATCTGGTGCAATATAACTTAAAATTAATAAAATTATTTATTTATTTATTTATTTATTTTTAAATTTATTTATTTATTTATTTATGAATTTATTTATTTTTAAATTTATTTATTTATTATTATTATTAATATTTTTATGACTGAAGAGTTTTCCAGACGGACAGGAGACGCTGTCTGGCCGGATGTGCTTGGCGAGAGACCTTCCGTGTGATTTTTGAAAATTATACACAGTGTTGAAACTGTCAGAAGAAGCTTCTTCCGGCAGATGCTGACAAAAGGACATGCTACTGCATTTTTCAGACTGAAAGAAGAAAAATAACCTCAAAACAAGTTGAAACTGTCAGAACAAGCTTCTTCCGGCAGATGCTGACAAAAGGACATGCTACTGCATTTTTCAGACTGAAAGAAGAAAAATGACCTCAAAACAAGTTGAAACTGTCAGAACAAGCTTCTTCTGGCAGAGCCTTACAAAAAACATGTTCCTGCAGATTTCAGACTGGAATTAGTAAATGACCTGTAAACAAGTTGAAACTGTCAGAACAAGCTTCTTCTGGCAGAGCCTGAGAAAAGGACTTGTTACTGCAGTTTTCATACAAAAATCATCCAAATGACCTCAAAACAAGTTGAAACTGTCAGAACAAGCTTCTTCTGGCAGAGCCTGACAAAAGGACTTGTTACTGCAGTTTTCATACAGAAATCATCCAAATGACCTGAAAACAAGTTGAAACTGTCAGAACAAGCTTCTTCTGGCAGAGTCTTACAAAAAAAAAACTTGTTTCTGCAGATTTCAGACTGGAATTAGTAAATGACCTGTAAACAAGTTGAAACTGTCAGAACAAGCTTCTTCCGGCAGATGCTGATAAAAGGACATGCTACTGCATTTTTCAGACTGAAAGAAGAAAAATGACCTCAAAACAAGTTGAAACTGTCAGAACAAGCTTCTTCCGGCAGATGCTGACAAAGGACATGTTACTGCAGTGTTCAGACTGGAATTAGTAAATGACCTGTGAACAAGTTGAAACTGTCAGAACAAGCTTCTTCCGGCAGATGCTGACAAAGGACATGTTACTGCAGTGTTCAGACTGGAATTAGTAAATGACCTGTAAACAAGTTGAAACTGTCAGAACAAGCTTCTTCCGGCAGATGCTGACAAAAGGACATGCGACTGCATTTCTCAGACTGAAAGAAGAAAAATGACCTCAAAACAAGTTGAAACTGTCAGAACAAGCTTCTTCTGGCAGAGCATGACAAAAAAACATGTTCCTGCAGATTTCAGACTGGAATTAGTGAAATGACCTGTAAACAAGTTGAAACTGGCAGAACAACCTTCTCCTCTTGCAGAAGAGCTGCCTATACCTGTAAAGTGAGACAGCTGTCTGTTCTGATCTGGTGCAATATAACTTAAAATTAATTAAATTATTTATTCATTTATTTATTTATTTATTTTTAAATTTATTTATTTATTTATTTTTGAATTTATTTTTTTATTTATTATTATTATTATTTTTATGACTGAAGAGTTTTCCAGACGGACAGGAGACGCTGTCTGGCCGGATGTGCTTGGCGAGAGACCTTCCGTGTGATTTTTGAAAATTATACACAGTGTTGAAACTGTCAGAAGAAGCTTCTTCCGGCAGATGCTGACAAAAGGACATGCTACTGCATTTTTCAGACTGAAAGAAGAAAAATAACCTCAAAACAAGTTGAAACTGTCAGAACAAGCTTCTTCCGGCAGATGCTGACAAAAGGACATGCTACTGCATTTTTCAGACTGAAAGAAGAAAAATGACCTCAAAACAAGTTGAAACTGTCAGAACAAGCTTCTTCTGGCAGAGCCTTACAAAAAACATGTTCCTGCAGATTTCAGACTGGAATTAGTAAATGACCTGTAAACAAGTTGAAACTGTCAGAACAAGCTTCTTCTGGCAGAGCCTGAGAAAAGGACTTGTTACTGCAGTTTTCATACAAAAATCATCCAAATGACCTCAAAACAAGTTGAAACTGTCAGAACAAGCTTCTTCTGGCAGAGCCTGACAAAAGGACTTGTTACTGCAGTTTTCATACAAAAATCATCCAAATGACCTCAAAACAAGTTGAAACTGTCAGAACAAGCTTCTTCTGGCAGAGCCTGACAAAAGGACTTGTTACTGCAGTTTTCATACAGAAATCATCCAAATGACCTGAAAACAAGTTGAAACTGTCAGAACAAGCTTCTTCTGGCAGAGTCTTACAAAAAAAAAACTTGTTCCTGCAGATTTCAGACTGGAATTAGTGAAATGACCTGTAAACAAGTTGAAACTGGCAGAACAACCTTCTCCTCTTGCAGAAGAGCTGCCTATACCTGTAAAGTGAGACAGCTGTCTGTTCTGATCTGGTGCAATATAACTTAAAATTAATAAAATTATTTATTTATTTATTTATTTATTTTTAAATTTATTTATTTATTTATTTATGAATTTATTTATTTTTAAATTTATTTATTCATTATTATTATTAATATTTTTATGACTGAAGAGTTTTCCAGACGGACAGGAGACGCTGTCTGGCCGGATGTGCTTGGCGAGAGACCTTCCGTGTGATTTTTGAAAATTATACACAGTGTTGAAACTGTCAGAAGAAGCTTCTTCCGGCAGATGCTGACAAAAGGACATGCTACTGCATTTTTCAGACTGAAAGAAGAAAAATAACCTCAAAACAAGTTGAAACTGTCAGAACAAGCTTCTTCCGGCAGATGCTGACAAAAGGACATGCTACTGCATTTTTCAGACTGAAAGAAGAAAAATGACCTCAAAACAAGTTGAAACTGTCAGAACAAGCTTCTTCTGGCAGAGCCTTACAAAAAACATGTTCCTGCAGATTTCAGACTGGAATTAGTAAATGACCTGTAAACAAGTTGAAACTGTCAGAACAAGCTTCTTCTGGCAGAGCCTGAGAAAAGGACTTGTTACTGCAGTTTTCATACAAAAATCATCCAAATGACCTCAAAACAAGTTGAAACTGTCAGAACAAGCTTCTTCTGGCAGAGCCTGACAAAAGGACTTGTTACTGCAGTTTTCATACAGAAATCATCCAAATGACCTGAAAACAAGTTGAAACTGTCAGAACAAGCTTCTTCTGGCAGAGTCTTACAAAAAAAAAACTTGTTTCTGCAGATTTCAGACTGGAATTAGTAAATGACCTGTAAACAAGTTGAAACTGTCAGAACAAGCTTCTTCCGGCAGATGCTGATAAAAGGACATGCTACTGCATTTTTCAGACTGAAAGAAGAAAAATGACCTCAAAACAAGTTGAAACTGTCAGAACAAGCTTCTTCCGGCAGATGCTGACAAAGGACATGTTACTGCAGTGTTCAGACTGGAATTAGTAAATGACCTGTGAACAAGTTGAAACTGTCAGAACAAGCTTCTTCCGGCAGATGCTGACAAAGGACATGTTACTGCAGTGTTCAGACTGGAATTAGTAAATGACCTGTAAACAAGTTGAAACTGTCAGAACAAGCTTCTTCCGGCAGATGCTGACAAAAGGACATGCGACTGCATTTCTCAGACTGAAAGAAGAAAAATGACCTCAAAACAAGTTGAAACTGTCAGAACAAGCTTCTTCTGGCAGAGCATGACAAAAAAACATGTTCCTGCAGATTTCAGACTGGAATTAGTGAAATGACCTGTAAACAAGTTGAAACTGGCAGAACAACCTTCTCCTCTTGCAGAAGAGCTGCCTATACCTGTAAAGTGAGACAGCTGTCTGTTCTGATCTGGTGCAATATAACTTAAAATTAATTAAATTATTTATTCATTTATTTATTTATTTATTTTTAAATTTATTTATTTATTTATTTTTGAATTTATTTTTTTATTTATTATTATTATTATTTTTATGACTGAAGAGTTTTCCAGACGGACAGGAGACGCTGTCTGGCCGGATGTGCTTGGCGAGAGACCTTCCGTGTGATTTTTGAAAATTATACACAGTGTTGAAACTGTCAGAAGAAGCTTCTTCCGGCAGATGCTGACAAAAGGACATGCTACTGCATTTTTCAGACTGAAAGAAGAAAAATGACCTCAAAACAAGTTGAAACTGTCAGAACAAGCTTCTTCTGGCAGAGCATGACAAAAAAACATGTTCCTGCAGATTTCAGACTGAAAGAAGAAAAATGACCTCAAAACAAGTTGAAACTGTCAGAACAAGCTTCTTCTGGCAGAGCCTTACAAAAAACATGTTCCTGCAGATTTCAGACTGGAATTAGTAAATGACCTGTAAACAAGTTGAAACTGTCAGAACAAGCTTCTTCTGGCAGAGCCTGAGAAAAGGACTTGTTACTGCAGTTTTCATACAAAAATCATCCAAATGACCTCAAAACAAGTTGAAACTGTCAGAACAAGCTTCTTCTGGCAGAGCCTGACAAAAGGACTTGTTACTGCAGTTTTCATACAAAAATCATCCAAATGACCTCAAAACAAGTTGAAACTGTCAGAACAAGCTTCTTCTGGCAGAGCCTGACAAAAGGACTTGTTACTGCAGTTTTCATACAGAAATCATCCAAATGACCTGAAAACAAGTTGAAACTGTCAGAACAAGCTTCTTCTGGCAGAGTCTTACAAAAAAAAAACTTGTTCCTGCAGATTTCAGACTGGAATTAGTGAAATGACCTGTAAACAAGTTGAAACTGGCAGAACAACCTTCTCCTCTTGCAGAAGAGCTGCCTATACCTGTAAAGTGAGACAGCTGTCTGTTCTGATCTGGTGCAATATAACTTAAAATTAATTAAATTATTTATTTATTTATTTTTACATTTATTTATTTATTTATTTTTGAATTTATTTATTTTTAAATTTATTTATTTATTATTATTATTAATATTTTTATGACTGAAGAGTTTTCCAGACGGACAGGAGACGCTGTCTGGCCGGATGTGCTTGGCGAGAGACCTTCCGTGTGATTTTTGAAAATTATACACAGTGTTGAAACTGTCAGAAGAAGCTTCTTCCGGCAGATGCTGACAAAAGGACATGCTACTGCATTTTTCAGACTGAAAGAAGAAAAATAACCTCAAAACAAGTTGAAACTGTCAGAACAAGCTTCTTCCGGCAGATGCTGACAAAAGGACATGCTACTGCATTTTTCAGACTGAAAGAAGAAAAATAACCTCAAAACAAGTTGAAACTGTCAGAACAAGCTTCTTCCGGCAGATGCTGACAAAAGGACATGCTACTGCATTTTTCAGACTGAAAGAAGAAAAATGACCTCAAAACAAGTTGAAACTGTCAGAACAAGCTTCTTCCGGCAGATGCTGACAAAAGGACATGCTACTGCATTTTTCAGACTGAAAGAAGAAAAATGACCTCAAAACAAGTTGAAACTGTCAGAACAAGCTTCTTCTGGCAGAGCATGACAAAAAAACATGTTCCTGCAGATTTCAGACTGGAATTAGTGAAATGACCTGTAAACAAGTTGAAACTGGCAGAACAACCTTCTCCTCTTGCAGAAGAGCTGCCTATACCTGTAAAGTGAGACAGCTGTCTGTTCTGATCTGGTGCAATATAACTTAAAATTAATTAAATTATTTATTTATTTATTTATTTATTTTTAAATTTATTTATTTATTTATTTTTGAATTTATTTATTTATTTATTATTATTATTATTTTTATGACTGAAGAGTTTTCCAGACGGACAGGAGACGCTGTCTGGCCGGATGTGCTTGGCGAGAGACCTTCCGTGTGATTTTTGAAAATTATACACAGTGTTGAAACTGTCAGAAGAAGCTTCTTCCGGCAGATGCTGACAAAAGGACATGCTACTGCATTTTTCAGACTGAAAGAAGAAAAATAACCTCAAAACAAGTTGAAACTGTCAGAACAAGCTTCTTCCGGCAGATGCTGACAAAAGGACATGCTACTGCATTTTTCAGACTGAAAGAAGAAAAATGACCTCAAAACAAGTTGAAACTGTCAGAACAAGCTTCTTCTGGCAGAGCCTTACAAAAAACATGTTCCTGCAGATTTCAGACTGGAATTAGTAAATGACCTGTAAACAAGTTGAAACTGTCAGAACAAGCTTCTTCTGGCAGAGCCTGAGAAAAGGACTTGTTACTGCAGTTTTCATACAAAAATCATCCAAATGACCTCAAAACAAGTTGAAACTGTCAGAACAAGCTTCTTCTGGCAGAGCCTGACAAAAGGACTTGTTACTGCAGTTTTCATACAGAAATCATCCAAATGACCTGAAAACAAGTTGAAACTGTCAGAACAAGCTTCTTCTGGCAGAGTCTTACAAAAAAAAAACTTGTTCCTGCAGATTTCAGACTGGAATTAGTGAAATGACCTGTAAACAAGTTGAAACTGGCAGAACAACCTTCTCCTCTTGCAGAAGAGCTGCCTATACCTGTAAAGTGAGACAGCTGTCTGTTCTGATCTGGTGCAATATAACTTAAAATTAATTAAATTATTTATTTATTTATTTTTAAATTTATTTATTTATTTATTTTTGAATTTATTTATTTTTAAATTTATTTATTTATTATTATTATTAATATTTTTATGACTGAAGAGTTTTCCAGACGGACAGGAGACGCTGTCTGGCCGGATGTGCTTGGCGAGAGACCTTCCGTGTGATTTTTGAAAATTATACACAGTGTTGAAACTGTCAGAAGAAGCTTCTTCCGGCAGATGCTGACAAAAGGACATGCTGCTGCATTTTTCAGACTGAAAGAAGAAAAATAACCTCAAAACAAGTTGAAACTGTCAGAACAAGCTTCTTCCGGCAGATGCTGACAAAAGGACATGCTACTGCATTTTTCAGACTGAAAGAAGAAAAATGACCTCAAAACAAGTTGAAACTGTCAGAACAAGCTTCTTCTGGCAGAGCCTTACAAAAAACATGTTCCTGCAGATTTCAGACTGGAATTAGTAAATGACCTGTAAACAAGTTGAAACTGTCAGAACAAGCTTCTTCTGGCAGAGCCTGAGAAAAGGACTTGTTACTGCAGTTTTCATACAAAAATCATCCAAATGACCTCAAAACAAGTTGAAACTGTCAGAACAAGCTTCTTCTGGCAGAGCCTGACAAAAGGACTTGTTACTGCAGTTTTCATACAAAAATCATCCAAATGACCTCAAAACAAGTTGAAACTGTCAGAACAAGCTTCTTCTGCCAGAGCCTGACAAAAGGACTTGTTACTGCAGTTTTCATACAAAAATCATCCAAATGACCTCAAAACAAGTTGAAACTGTCAGAACAAGCTTCTTCTGGCAGAGCCTGACAAAAGGACTTGTTACTGCAGTTTTCATACAGAAATCATCCAAATGACCTGAAAACAAGTTGAAACTGTCAGAACAAGCTTCTTCTGGCAGAGTCTTACAAAAAAAAAACTTGTTCCTGCAGATTTCAGACTGGAATTAGTGAAATGACCTGTAAACAAGTTGAAACTGGCAGAACAACCTTCTCCTCTTGCAGAAGAGCTGCCTATACCTGTAAAGTGAGACAGCTGTCTGTTCTGATCTGGTGCAATATAACTTAAAATTAATTAAATTATTTATTTATTTATTTATTTATTTTTAAATTTATTTATTTATTTATTTTTAAATTTATTTATTTAGTTATTTTTAAATTTATTTATTTATTATTATTATTATTATTTTTATGACTGAAGAGTTTTCCAGACGGACAGGAGACGCTGTCTGGCCGGATGTGCTTGGCGAGAGACCTTCCGTGTGATTTTTGAAAATTATACACAGTGTTGAAACTGTCAGAAGAAGCTTCTTCCGGCAGATGCTGACAAAAGGACATGCTACTGCATTTTTCAGACTGAAAGAAGAAAAATGACCTCAAAACAAGTTGAAACTGTCAGAACAAGCTTCTTCTGGCAGAGCATGACAAAAAAACATGTTCCTGCAGATTTCAGACTGGAATTAGTGAAATGACCTCAAAACAAGTTGAAACTGTCAGAACAAGCTTCTTCTGGCAGAGCCTGAGAAAAGGACTTGTTACTGCAGTTTTCATACAAAAATCATCCAAATGACCTCAAAACAAGTTGAAACTGTCAGAACAAGCTTCTTCTGGCAGAGCCTGACAAAAGGACTTGTTACTGCAGTTTTCATACAAAAATCATCCAAATGACCTCAAAACAAGTTGAAACTGTCAGAACAAGCTTCTTCTGCCAGAGCCTGACAAAAGGACTTGTTACTGCAGTTTTCATACAAAAATCATCCAAATGACCTCAAAACAAGTTGAAACTGTCAGAACAAGCTTCTTCTGGCAGAGCCTGACAAAAGGACTTGTTACTGCAGTTTTCATACAGAAATCATCCAAATGACCTGAAAACAAGTTGAAACTGTCAGAACAAGCTTCTTCTGGCAGAGTCTTACAAAAAAAAAACTTGTTCCTGCAGATTTCAGACTGGAATTAGTGAAATGACCTGTAAACAAGTTGAAACTGGCAGAACAACCTTCTCCTCTTGCAGAAGAGCTGCCTATACCTGTAAAGTGAGACAGCTGTCTGTTCTGATCTGGTGCAATATAACTTAAAATTAATTAAATTATTTATTTATTTATTTATTTATTTTTAAATTTATTTATTTATTTATTTTTAAATTTATTTATTTAGTTATTTTTAAATTTATTTATTTATTATTATTATTATTATTTTTATGACTGAAGAGTTTTCCAGACGGACAGGAGACGCTGTCTGGCCGGATGTGCTTGGCGAGAGACCTTCCGTGTGATTTTTGAAAATTATACACAGTGTTGAAACTGTCAGAAGAAGCTTCTTCCGGCAGATGCTGACAAAAGGACATGCTACTGCATTTTTCAGACTGAAAGAAGAAAAATGACCTCAAAACAAGTTGAAACTGTCAGAACAAGCTTCTTCTGGCAGAGCATGACAAAAAAACATGTTCCTGCAGATTTCAGACTGGAATTAGTGAAATGACCTCAAAACAAGTTGAAACTGTCAGAACAAGCTTCTTCTGGCAGAGCATGACAAAAAAACATGTTCCTGCAGATTTCAGACTGGAATTAGTGAAATGACCTGTAAACAAGTTGAAACTGGCAGAACAACCTTCTCCTCTTGCAGAAGAGCTGCCTATACCTGTAAAGTGAGACAGCTGTCTGTTCTGATCTGGTGCAATATAACTTAAAATTAATTAAATTATTTATTTATTTATTTATTTATTTTTAAATTTATTTATTTAGTTATTTTTAAATTTATTTATTTATTTATTTTTAAATTTATTTATTTATTATTATTATTATTATTTTTATGACTGAAGAGTTTTCCAGACGGACAGGAGACGCTGTCTGGCCGGATGTGCTTGGCGAGAGACCTTCCGTGTGATTTTTGGAAATTATACACAGTGTTGAAACTGTGAGAACAAGCTTCTTCCGGCAGATGCTGACAAAAGGACATGGACTGCATTTTTCAGACTGAAAGAAGAAAAATGACCTCAAAACAAGTTGAAACTGTCAGAACAAGCTTCTTCTGGCAGAGCATGACAAAAAAACATGTTCCTGCAGATTTCAGACTGAAAGAAGAAAAATGACCTCAAAACAAGTTGAAACTGTCAGAACAAGCTTCTTCTGGCAGAGCCTTACAAAAAACATGTTCCTGCAGATTTCAGACTGGAATTAGTAAATGACCTGTAAACAAGTTGAAACTGTCAGAACAAGCTTCTTCTGGCAGAGCCTGAGAAAAGGACTTGTTACTGCAGTTTTCATACAAAAATCATCCAAATGACCTCAAAACAAGTTGAAACTGTCAGAACAAGCTTCTTCTGCCAGAGCCTGACAAAAGGACTTGTTACTGCAGTTTTCATACAAAAATCATCCAAATGACCTCAAAACAAGTTGAAACTGTCAGAACAAGCTTCTTCTGGCAGAGCCTGACAAAAGGACTTGTTACTGCAGTTTTCATACAGAAATCATCCAAATGACCTGAAAACAAGTTGAAACTGTCAGAACAAGCTTCTTCTGGCAGAGTCTTACAAAAAAAAAACTTGTTCCTGCAGATTTCAGACTGGAATTAGTGAAATGACCTGTAAACAAGTTGAAACTGGCAGAACAACCTTCTCCTCTTGCAGAAGAGCTGCCTATACCTGTAAAGTGAGACAGCTGTCTGTTCTGATCTGGTGCAATATAACTTAAAATTAATTAAATTATTTATTTATTTATTTTTACATTTATTTATTTATTTATTTTTGAATTTATTTATTTTTAAATTTATTTATTTATTATTATTATTAATATTTTTATGACTGAAGAGTTTTCCAGACGGACAGGAGACGCTGTCTGGCCGGATGTGCTTGGCGAGAGACCTTCCGTGTGATTTTTGAAAATTATACACAGTGTTGAAACTGTCAGAAGAAGCTTCTTCCGGCAGATGCTGACAAAAGGACATGCTACTGCATTTTTCAGACTGAAAGAAGAAAAATAACCTCAAAACAAGTTGAAACTGTCAGAACAAGCTTCTTCCGGCAGATGCTGACAAAAGGACATGCTACTGCATTTTTCAGACTGAAAGAAGAAAAATAACCTCAAAACAAGTTGAAACTGTCAGAACAAGCTTCTTCCGGCAGATGCTGACAAAAGGACATGCTACTGCATTTTTCAGACTGAAAGAAGAAAAATGACCTCAAAACAAGTTGAAACTGTCAGAACAAGCTTCTTCTGGCAGAGCATGACAAAAAAACATGTTCCTGCAGATTTCAGACTGGAATTAGTGAAATGACCTGTAAACAAGTTGAAACTGGCAGAACAACCTTCTCCTCTTGCAGAAGAGCTGCCTATACCTGTAAAGTGAGACAGCTGTCTGTTCTGATCTGGTGCAATATAACTTAAAATTAATTAAATTATTTATTTATTTATTTATTTATTTTTAAATTTATTTATTTATTTATTTTTAAATTTATTTATTTATTTATTTTTGAATTTATTTATTTATTTATTATTATTATTATTTTTATGACTGAAGAGTTTTCCAGACGGACAGGAGACGCTGTCTGGCCGGATGTGCTTGGCGAGAGACCTTCCGTGTGATTTTTGAAAATTATACACAGTGTTGAAACTGTCAGAAGAAGCTTCTTCCGGCAGATGCTGACAAAAGGACATGCTACTGCATTTTTCAGACTGAAAGAAGAAAAATAACCTCAAAACAAGTTGAAACTGTCAGAACAAGCTTCTTCCGGCAGATGCTGACAAAAGGACATGCTACTGCATTTTTCAGACTGAAAGAAGAAAAATGACCTCAAAACAAGTTGAAACTGTCAGAACAAGCTTCTTCTGGCAGAGCCTTACAAAAAACATGTTCCTGCAGATTTCAGACTGGAATTAGTAAATGACCTGTAAACAAGTTGAAACTGTCAGAACAAGCTTCTTCTGGCAGAGCCTGAGAAAAGGACTTGTTACTGCAGTTTTCATACAAAAATCATCCAAATGACCTCAAAACAAGTTGAAACTGTCAGAACAAGCTTCTTCTGGCAGAGCCTGACAAAAGGACTTGTTACTGCAGTTTTCATACAGAAATCATCCAAATGACCTGAAAACAAGTTGAAACTGTCAGAACAAGCTTCTTCTGGCAGAGTCTTACAAAAAAAAAACTTGTTCCTGCAGATTTCAGACTGGAATTAGTGAAATGACCTGTAAACAAGTTGAAACTGGCAGAACAACCTTCTCCTCTTGCAGAAGAGCTGCCTATACCTGTAAAGTGAGACAGCTGTCTGTTCTGATCTGGTGCAATATAACTTAAAATTAATTAAATTATTTATTTATTTATTTATTTATTTTTAAATTTATTTATTTATTTATTTTTGAATTTATTTATTTTTAAATTTATTTATTTATTATTATTATTAATATTTTTATGACTGAAGAGTTTTCCAGACGGACAGGAGACGCTGTCTGGCCGGATGTGCTTGGCGAGAGACCTTCCGTGTGATTTTTGAAAATTATACACAGTGTTGAAACTGTCAGAAGAAGCTTCTTCCGGCAGATGCTGACAAAAGGACATGCTGCTGCATTTTTCAGACTGAAAGAAGAAAAATAACCTCAAAACAAGTTGAAACTGTCAGAACAAGCTTCTTCCGGCAGATGCTGACAAAAGGACATGCTACTGCATTTTTCAGACTGAAAGAAGAAAAATGACCTCAAAACAAGTTGAAACTGTCAGAACAAGCTTCTTCTGGCAGAGCCTTACAAAAAACATGTTCCTGCAGATTTCAGACTGGAATTAGTAAATGACCTGTAAACAAGTTGAAACTGTCAGAACAAGCTTCTTCTGGCAGAGCCTGAGAAAAGGACTTGTTACTGCAGTTTTCATACAAAAATCATCCAAATGACCTCAAAACAAGTTGAAACTGTCAGAACAAGCTTCTTCTGGCAGAGCCTGACAAAAGGACTTGTTACTGCAGTTTTCATACAAAAATCATCCAAATGACCTCAAAACAAGTTGAAACTGTCAGAACAAGCTTCTTCTGCCAGAGCCTGACAAAAGGACTTGTTACTGCAGTTTTCATACAAAGATCATCCAAATGACCTCAAAACAAGTTGAAACTGTCAGAACAAGCTTCTTCTGGCAGAGCCTGACAAAAGGACTTGTTACTGCAGTTTTCATACAGAAATCATCCAAATGACCTGAAAACAAGTTGAAACTGTCAGAACAAGCTTCTTCTGGCAGAGTCTTACAAAAAAAAAACTTGTTCCTGCAGATTTCAGACTGGAATTAGTGAAATGACCTGTAAACAAGTTGAAACTGGCAGAACAACCTTCTCCTCTTGCAGAAGAGCTGCCTATACCTGTAAAGTGAGACAGCTGTCTGTTCTGATCTGGTGCAATATACCGTAATTCTCGGTGTACAAGCCGCTACTTTTTTCCAATATTTTGAACCTTGCGGTTTATGCAACGACGCGGCAAATTTACGTATATTTTCCCACTTTCTTTACGAGCCGTGTTTCGTTAGAGCCTATTTATTTTCGTTACAAAATTAACGCCCGCCCGCCCGGAGGGAAAGCCCCGCTTGCGCGTAGCTGGGGAGATCTGCGAGAAGGGCCCGGCGCTCGTCCAGAGTCGCCGCCGCCGGACCGCCGTACCCGGTCCCCCGCCGCCTGTCCGCCATCCGCTACGCGGCGTCGGACGCGCCGCGTAGCGGGGAAGGAACCCACCCCCTCGACCTCCCGGGCGTCCCCACCCCTGCCGCACCACGCTCCCGCGGACGGAGGATGGGGGGCACGGGGGCAAGGGGGACGGGGACACCCCGCCAGGCGGGCGCGCGCGCCGCGCAGCCTCCGACGGGCGGAGAGGGGAGGGCGACGGGGCGACTGCTCCCCCAGCCGCGGCTCGAGCCCAGCCCCGCTTCGCACCCCAGCCCGACCGACCCAGCCCTTAGAGCCAATCCTTATCCCGAAGTTACGGATCTGATTTGCTGACTTCCCTTGATCTAACATGCCAGAGGCTGTTCACCTTGGAGACCTGCTGCGGATATCGTTACGAGCCGTGTTCCGTTAAATATCATTTGTCTTAATGCACTTGCGGCTTACGAATATGTGCGGCTTATTTTAGTACAAAATATATATTTTTTTTAATTCAGTGGGTGCGGCTTTTTCACAGGTGCGCATAATAGTTCAGCAATTACGGTAACTTAAAATTAATAAAATTATTTATTTATTTATTTATTTATTTTTAAATTTATTTATTTATTTATTTTTGAATTTATTTATTTTTGAATTTATTTATTTTTAAATTTATTTATTTATTATTATTATTAATATTTTTATGACTGAAGAGTTTTCCAGACGGACAGGAGACGCTGTCTGGCCGGATGTGCTTGGCGAGAGACCTTCCGTGTGATTTTTGAAAATTATACACAGTGTTGAAACTGTCAGAAGAAGCTTCTTCCGGCAGATGCTGACAAAAGGACATGCTACTGCATTTTTCAGACTGAAAGAAGAAAAATAACCTCAAAACAAGTTGAAACTGTCAGAACAAGCTTCTTCCGGCAGATGCTGACAAAAGGACATGCTACTGCATTTTTCAGACTGAAAGAAGAAAAATGACCTCAAAACAAGTTGAAACTGTCAGAACAAGCTTCTTCTGGCAGAGCATGACAAAAAAACATGTTCCTGCAGATTTCAGACTGAAAGAAGAAAAATGACCTCAAAACAAGTTGAAACTGTCAGAACAAGCTTCTTCTGGCAGAGCATGACAAAAAAACATGTTCCTGCAGATTTCAGACTGGAATTAGTGAAATGACCTGTAAACAAGTTGAAACTGGCAGAACAACCTTCTCCTCTTGCAGAAGAGCTGCCTATACCTGTAAAGTGAGACAGCTGTCTGTTCTGATCTGGTGCAATATAACTTAAAATTAATTAAATTATTTATTCATTTATTTATTTATTTTTAAATTTATTTATTTAGTTATTTTTAAATTTATTTATTTATTTATTTTTGAATTTATTTATTTATTATTATTATTATTATTTTTATGACTGAAGAGTTTTCCAGACGGACAGGAGACGCTGTCTGGCCGGATGTGCTTGGCGAGAGACCTTCCGTGTGATTTTTGAAAATTATACACAGTGTTGAAACTGTCAGAAGAAGCTTCTTCCGGCAGATGCTGACAAAAGGACATGCTACTGCATTTTTCAGACTGAAAGAAGAAAAATGACCTCAAAACAAGTTGAAACTGTCAGAAGAAGCTTCTTCCGGCAGATGCTGACAAAAGGACATGCTACTGCATTTTTCAGACTGAAAGAAGAAAAATAACCTCAAAACAAGTTGAAACTGTCAGAACAAGCTTCTTCCGGCAGATGCTGACAAAAGGACATGCTACTGCATTTTTCAGACTGAAAGAAGAAAAATGACCTCAAAACAAGTTGAAACTGTCAGAACAAGCTTCTTCTGGCAGAGCATGACAAAAAAACATGTTCCTGCAGATTTCAGACTGGAATTAGTGAAATGACCTGTAAACAAGTTGAAACTGGCAGAACAACCTTCTCCTCTTGCAGAAGAGCTGCCTATACCTGTAAAGTGAGACAGCTGTCTGTTCTGATCTGGTGCAATATAACTTAAAATTAATTAAATTATTTATTTATTTATTTTTAAATTTATTTATTTAGTTATTTTTAAATTTATTTATTTATTTATTTTTGAATTTATTTATTTATTATTATTATTATTATTTTTATGACTGAAGAGTTTTCCAGACGGACAGGAGACGCTGTCTGGCCGGATGTGCTTGGCGAGAGACCTTCCGTGTGATTTTTGAAAATTATACACAGTGTTGAAACTGTCAGAAGAAGCTTCTTCCGGCAGATGCTGACAAAAGGACATGCTACTGCATTTTTCAGACTGAAAGAAGAAAAATGACCTCAAAACAAGTTGAAACTGTCAGAACAAGCTTCTCCCGGCAGATGCTGACAAAAGGACATGCTACTGCATTTTTCAGACTGAAAGAAGAAAAATGACCTCAAAACAAGTTGAAACTGTCAGAACAAGCTTCTTCCGGCAGATGCTGACAAAAGGACATGCTACTGCATTTTTCAGACTGAAAGAAGAAAAATGACCTCAAAACAAGTTGAAACTGTCAGAACAAGCTTCTTCTGGCAGAGCATGACAAAAAAACATGTTCCTGCAGATTTCAGACTGGAATTAGTGAAATGACCTGTAAACAAGTTGAAACTGGCAGAACAACCTTCTCCTCTTGCAGAAGACCTGCCTATACCTGTAAAGTGAGACAGCTGTCTGTTCTGATCTGGTGCAATATAACTTAAAATTAATTAAATTATTTATTTATTTATTTATTTATTTTTAAATTTATTTATTTAGTTATTTTTAAATTTATTTATTTATTTATTTTTGAATTTATTTATTTATTATTATTATTATTATTTTTATGACTGAAGAGTTTTCCAGACGGACAGGAGACGCTGTCTGGCCGGATGTGCTTGGCGAGAGACCTTCCGTGTGATTTTTGAAAATTATACACAGTGTTGAAACTGTCAGAAGAAGCTTCTTCCGGCAGATGCTGACAAAAGGACATGCTACTGCATTTTTCAGACTGAAAGAAGAAAAATGACCTCAAAACAAGTTGAAACTGTCAGAAGAAGCTTCTTCCGGCAGATGCTGACAAAAGGACATGCTACTGCATTTTTCAGACTGAAAGAAGAAAAATAACCTCAAAACAAGTTGAAACTGTCAGAACAAGCTTCTTCCGGCAGATGCTGACAAAAGGACATGCTACTGCATTTTTCAGACTGAAAGAAGAAAAATGACCTCAAAACAAGTTGAAACTGTCAGAACAAGCTTCTTCTGGCAGAGCATGACAAAAAAACATATTCCTGCAGATTTCAGACTGGAATTAGTGAAATGACCTGTAAACAAGTTGAAACTGGCAGAACAACCTTCTCCTCTTGCAGAAGAGCTGCCTATACCTGTAAAGTGAGACAGCTGTCTGTTCTGATCTGGTGCAATATAACTTAAAATTAATTAAATTATTTATTCATTTATTTATTTATTTTTAAATTTATTTATTTAGTTATTTTTAAATTTATTTATTTATTTATTTTTGAATTTATTTATTTATTATTATTATTAATATTTTTATGACTGAAGAGTTTTCCAGACGGACAGGAGACGCTGTCTGGCCGGATGTGCTTGGCGAGAGACCTTCCGTGTGATTTTTGAAAATTATACACAGTGTTGAAACTGTCAGAAGAAGCTTCTTCCGGCAGATGCTGACAAAAGGACATGCTACTGCATTTTTCAGACTGAAAGAAGAAAAATGACCTCAAAACAAGTTGAAACTGTCAGAACAAGCTTCTCCCGGCAGATGCTGACAAAAGGACATGCTACTGCATTTTTCAGACTGAAAGAAGAAAAATGACCTCAAAACAAGTTGAAACTGTCAGAACAAGCTTCTTCCGGCAGATGCTGACAAAAGGACATGCTACTGCATTTTTCAGACTGAAAGAAGAAAAATGACCTCAAAACAAGTTGAAACTGTCAGAACAAGCTTCTTCTGGCAGAGCATGACAAAAAAACATGTTCCTGCAGATTTCAGACTGGAATTAGTGAAATGACCTGTAAACAAGTTGAAACTGGCAGAACAACCTTCTCCTCTTGCAGAAGAGCTGCCTATACCTGTAAAGTGAGACAGCTGTCTGTTCTGATCTGGTGCAATATAACTTAAAATTAATTAAATTATTTATTTATTTATTTTTGAATTTATTTATTTATTATTATTATTATTATTTTTATGACTGAAGAGTTTTCCAGACGGACAGGAGACGCTGTCTGGCCGGATGTGCTTGGCGAGAGACCTTCCGTGTGATTTTTGAAAATTATACACAGTGTTGAAACTGTCAGAAGAAGCTTCTTCCGGCAGATGCTGACAAAAGGACATGCTACTGCATTTTTCAGACTGAAAGAAGAAAAATAACCTCAAAACAAGTTGAAACTGTCAGAACAAGCTTCTTCCGGCAGATGCTGACAAAAGGACATGCTACTGCATTTTTCAGACTGAAAGAAGAAAAATGACCTCAAAACAAGTTGAAACTGTCAGAACAAGCTTCTTCTGGCAGAGCATGACAAAAAAACATGTTCCTGCAGATTTCAGACTGAAAGAAGAAAAATGACCTCAAAACAAGTTGAAACTGTCAGAACAAGCTTCTTCTGGCAGAGCATGACAAAAAAACATGTTCCTGCAGATTTCAGACTGGAATTAGTGAAATGACCTGTAAACAAGTTGAAACTGGCAGAACAACCTTCTCCTCTTGCAGAAGAGCTGCCTATACCTGTAAAGTGAGACAGCTGTCTGTTCTGATCTGGTGCAATATAACTTAAAATTAATTAAATTATTTATTCATTTATTTATTTATTTTTAAATTTATTTATTTATTTATTTTTAAATTTATTTATTTATTTATTTTTGAATTTATTTATTTATTATTATTATTATTATTTTTATGACTGAAGAGTTTTCCAGACGGACAGGAGACGCTGTCTGGCCGGATGTGCTTGGCGAGAGACCTTCCGTGTGATTTTTGAAAATTATACACAGTGTTGAAACTGTCAGAAGAAGCTTCTTCCGGCAGATGCTGACAAAAGGACATGCTACTGCATTTTTCAGACTGAAAGAAGAAAAATAACCTCAAAACAAGTTGAAACTGTCAGAACAAGCTTCTTCCGGCAGATGCTGACAAAAGGACATGCTACTGCATTTTTCAGACTGAAAGAAGAAAAATGACCTCAAAACAAGTTGAAACTGTCAGAACAAGCTTCTTCTGGCAGAGCATGACAAAAAAACATGTTCCTGCAGATTTCAGACTGAAAGAAGAAAAATGACCTCAAAACAAGTTGAAACTGTCAGAACAAGCTTCTTCTGGCAGAGCATGACAAAAAAACATGTTCCTGCAGATTTCAGACTGGAATTAGTGAAAT
Organism: Brachionichthys hirsutus; assembly: GCF_040956055.1. Lineage (NCBI taxonomy): Eukaryota > Metazoa > Chordata > Actinopteri > Lophiiformes > Brachionichthyidae > Brachionichthys > Brachionichthys hirsutus. The sequence continues at coordinate 11,913 of NW_027180315.1, read as the reverse complement.
GACCTGTAAACAAGTTGAAACTGGCAGAACAACCTTCTCCTCTTGCAGAAGAGCTGCCTATACCTGTAAAGTGAGACAGCTGTCTGTTCTGATCTGGTGCAATATAACTTAAAATTAATTAAATTATTTATTCATTTATTTATTTATTTTTAAATTTATTTATTTATTTATTTTTAAATTTATTTATTTATTTATTTTTGAATTTATTTATTTATTATTATTATTATTATTTTTATGACTGAAGAGTTTTCCAGACGGACAGGAGACGCTGTCTGGCCGGATGTGCTTGGCGAGAGACCTTCCGTGTGATTTTTGAAAATTATACACAGTGTTGAAACTGTCAGAAGAAGCTTCTTCCGGCAGATGCTGACAAAAGGACATGCTACTGCATTTTTCAGACTGAAAGAAGAAAAATGACCTCAAAACAAGTTGAAACTGTCAGAAGAAGCTTCTTCCGGCAGATGCTGACAAAAGGACATGCTACTGCATTTTTCAGACTGAAAGAAGAAAAATAACCTCAAAACAAGTTGAAACTGTCAGAACAAGCTTCTTCCGGCAGATGCTGACAAAAGGACATGCTACTGCATTTTTCAGACTGAAAGAAGAAAAATGACCTCAAAACAAGTTGAAACTGTCAGAACAAGCTTCTTCTGGCAGAGCATGACAAAAAAACATGTTCCTGCAGATTTCAGACTGGAATTAGTGAAATGACCTGTAAACAAGTTGAAACTGGCAGAACAACCTTCTCCTCTTGCAGAAGAGCTGCCTATACCTGTAAAGTGAGACAGCTGTCTGTTCTGATCTGGTGCAATATAACTTAAAATTAATTAAATTATTTATTTATTTATTTATTTATTTTTAAATTTATTTATTTATTTATTTTTGAATTTATTTATTTATTATTATTATTATTATTTTTATGACTGAAGAGTTTTCCAGACGGACAGGAGACGCTGTCTGGCCGGATGTGCTTGGCGAGAGACCTTCCGTGTGATTTTTGAAAATTATACACAGTGTTGAAACTGTCAGAAGAAGCTTCTTCCGGCAGATGCTGACAAAAGGACATGCTACTGCATTTTTCAGACTGAAAGAAGAAAAATAACCTCAAAACAAGTTGAAACTGTCAGAACAAGCTTCTTCCGGCAGATGCTGACAAAAGGACATGCTACTGCATTTTTCAGACTGAAAGAAGAAAAATGACCTCAAAACAAGTTGAAACTGTCAGAACAAGCTTCTTCTGGCAGAGCATGACAAAAAAACATGTTCCTGCAGATTTCAGACTGAAAGAAGAAAAATGACCTCAAAACAAGTTGAAACTGTCAGAACAAGCTTCTTCTGGCAGAGCATGACAAAAAAACATGTTCCTGCAGATTTCAGACTGGAATTAGTGAAATGACCTGTAAACAAGTTGAAACTGGCAGAACAACCTTCTCCTCTTGCAGAAGAGCTGCCTATACCTGTAAAGTGAGACAGCTGTCTGTTCTGATCTGGTGCAATATAACTTAAAATTAATTAAATTATTTATTCATTTATTTATTTATTTTTAAATTTATTTATTTATTTATTTTTAAATTTATTTATTTATTTATTTTTGAATTTATTTATTTATTATTATTATTATTATTTTTATGACTGAAGAGTTTTCCAGACGGACAGGAGACGCTGTCTGGCCGGATGTGCTTGGCGAGAGACCTTCCGTGTGATTTTTGAAAATTATACACAGTGTTGAAACTGTCAGAAGAAGCTTCTTCCGGCAGATGCTGACAAAAGGACATGCTACTGCATTTTTCAGACTGAAAGAAGAAAAATGACCTCAAAACAAGTTGAAACTGTCAGAAGAAGCTTCTTCCGGCAGATGCTGACAAAAGGACATGCTACTGCATTTTTCAGACTGAAAGAAGAAAAATAACCTCAAAACAAGTTGAAACTGTCAGAACAAGCTTCTTCCGGCAGATGCTGACAAAAGGACATGCTACTGCATTTTTCAGACTGAAAGAAGAAAAATGACCTCAAAACAAGTTGAAACTGTCAGAACAAGCTTCTTCTGGCAGAGCATGACAAAAAAACATGTTCCTGCAGATTTCAGACTGGAATTAGTGAAATGACCTGTAAACAAGTTGAAACTGGCAGAACAACCTTCTCCTCTTGCAGAAGAGCTGCCTATACCTGTAAAGTGAGACAGCTGTCTGTTCTGATCTGGTGCAATATAACTTAAAATTAATTAAATTATTTATTTATTTATTTATTTATTTTTAAATTTATTTATTTAGTTATTTTTAAATTTATTTATTTATTTATTTTTGAATTTATTTATTTATTATTATTATTATTATTTTTATGACTGAAGAGTTTTCCAGACGGACAGGAGACGCTGTCTGGCCGGATGTGCTTGGCGAGAGACCTTCCATGTGATTTTTGAAAATTATACACAGTGTTGAAACTGTCAGAAGAAGCTTCTTCCGGCAGATGCTGACAAAAGGACATGCTACTGCATTTTTCAGACTGAAAGAAGAAAAATGACCTCAAAACAAGTTGAAACTGTCAGAACAAGCTTCTCCCGGCAGATGCTGACAAAAGGACATGCTACTGCATTTTTCAGACTGAAAGAAGAAAAATGACCTCAAAACAAGTTGAAACTGTCAGAACAAGCTTCTTCCGGCAGATGCTGACAAAAGGACATGCTACTGCATTTTTCAGACTGAAAGAAGAAAAATGACCTCAAAACAAGTTGAAACTGTCAGAACAAGCTTCTTCTGGCAGAGCATGACAAAAAAACATGTTCCTGCAGATTTCAGACTGGAATTAGTGAAATGACCTGTAAACAAGTTGAAACTGGCAGAACAACCTTCTCCTCTTGCAGAAGAGCTGCCTATACCTGTAAAGTGAGACAGCTGTCTGTTCTGATCTGGTGCAATATAACTTAAAATTAATTAAATTATTTATTTATTTATTTATTTATTTTTAAATTTATTTATTTAGTTATTTTTAAATTTATTTATTTATTTATTTTTAAATTTATTTATTTATTATTATTATTATTATTTTTATGACTGAAGAGTTTTCCAGACGGACAGGAGACGCTGTCTGGCCGGATGTGCTTGGCGAGAGACCTTCCGTGTGATTTTTGGAAATTATACACAGTGTTGAAACTGTGAGAACAAGCTTCTTCCGGCAGATGCTGACAAAAGGACATGGACTGCATTTTTCAGACTGAAAGAAGAAAAATGACCTCAAAACAAGTTGAAACTGTCAGAACAAGCTTCTTCTGGCAGAGCCTGACAAAAAAACATGTTCCTGCAGATTTCAGACTGGAATCAACAAAATGACCTGAAAACAAGTTGAAACTGTCAGAACAAGCTTCTTCCAGCAGATGCTGACAAAAGGACATGCGACTGCATTTTTCAGACTGAAAGAAGAAAAATGACCTGAAAACCAGTTGAAACTGTCAGAACAAGCTTCTTCTGGCAGATGCTGACAAAAGGACATGTTACTGCAGTGTTCAGACTGAAATCATCAGAATGACCTGAAAACTAGTCAGAACAAGCTTCTGCTGGCAGAGCCTTACAAAAAACATGTTCCTGCAGATTTCAGACTGGAATTAGTAAATGACCTGTAAACAAGTTGAAACTGTCAGAACAAGCTTCTTCCGGCAGATGCTGACAAAAGGACATGGACTGCATTTTTCAGACTGAAAGAAGAAAAATAACCTCAAAACAAGTTGAAACTGTCAGAACAAGCTTCTTCCGGCAGATGCTGACAAAAGGACATGCTACTGCATTTTTCAGACTGAAAGAAGAAAAATGACCTCAAAACAAGTTGAAACTGTCAGAACAAGCTTCTTCTGGCAGAGCATGACAAAAAAACATGTTCCTGCAGATTTCAGACTGAAAGAAGAAAAATGACCTCAAAACAAGTTGAAACTGTCAGAACAAGCTTCTTCTGGCAGAGCATGACAAAAAAACATGTTCCTGCAGATTTCAGACTGGAATTAGTGAAATGACCTGTAAACAAGTTGAAACTGGCAGAACAACCTTCTCCTCTTGCAGAAGAGCTGCCTATACCTGTAAAGTGAGACAGCTGTCTGTTCTGATCTGGTGCAATATAACTTAAAATTAATTAAATTATTTATTCATTTATTTATTTATTTTTAAATTTATTTATTTAGTTATTTTTAAATTTATTTATTTATTTATTTTTGAATTTATTTATTTATTATTATTATTATTATTTTTATGACTGAAGAGTTTTCCAGACGGACAGGAGACGCTGTCTGGCCGGATGTGCTTGGCGAGAGACCTTCCGTGTGATTTTTGAAAATTATACACAGTGTTGAAACTGTCAGAAGAAGCTTCTTCCGGCAGATGCTGACAAAAGGACATGCTACTGCATTTTTCAGACTGAAAGAAGAAAAATGACCTCAAAACAAGTTGAAACTGTCAGAAGAAGCTTCTTCCGGCAGATGCTGACAAAAGGACATGCTACTGCATTTTTCAGACTGAAAGAAGAAAAATAACCTCAAAACAAGTTGAAACTGTCAGAACAAGCTTCTTCCGGCAGATGCTGACAAAAGGACATGCTACTGCATTTTTCAGACTGAAAGAAGAAAAATGACCTCAAAACAAGTTGAAACTGTCAGAACAAGCTTCTTCTGGCAGAGCATGACAAAAAAACATGTTCCTGCAGATTTCAGACTGGAATTAGTGAAATGACCTGTAAACAAGTTGAAACTGGCAGAACAACCTTCTCCTCTTGCAGAAGAGCTGCCTATACCTGTAAAGTGAGACAGCTGTCTGTTCTGATCTGGTGCAATATAACTTAAAATTAATTAAATTATTTATTTATTTATTTATTTATTTTTAAATTTATTTATTTAGTTATTTTTAAATTTATTTATTTATTTATTTTTGAATTTATTTATTTATTATTATTATTATTATTTTTATGACTGAAGAGTTTTCCAGACGGACAGGAGACGCTGTCTGGCCGGATGTGCTTGGCGAGAGACCTTCCATGTGATTTTTGAAAATTATACACAGTGTTGAAACTGTCAGAAGAAGCTTCTTCCGGCAGATGCTGACAAAAGGACATGCTACTGCATTTTTCAGACTGAAAGAAGAAAAATGACCTCAAAACAAGTTGAAACTGTCAGAACAAGCTTCTCCCGGCAGATGCTGACAAAAGGACATGCTACTGCATTTTTCAGACTGAAAGAAGAAAAATGACCTCAAAACAAGTTGAAACTGTCAGAACAAGCTTCTTCCGGCAGATGCTGACAAAAGGACATGCTACTGCATTTTTCAGACTGAAAGAAGAAAAATGACCTCAAAACAAGTTGAAACTGTCAGAACAAGCTTCTTCTGGCAGAGCATGACAAAAAAACATGTTCCTGCAGATTTCAGACTGGAATTAGTGAAATGACCTGTAAACAAGTTGAAACTGGCAGAACAACCTTCTCCTCTTGCAGAAGAGCTGCCTATACCTGTAAAGTGAGACAGCTGTCTGTTCTGATCTGGTGCAATATAACTTAAAATTAATTAAATTATTTATTTATTTATTTATTTATTTTTAAATTTATTTATTTAGTTATTTTTAAATTTATTTATTTATTTATTTTTAAATTTATTTATTTATTATTATTATTATTATTTTTATGACTGAAGAGTTTTCCAGACGGACAGGAGACGCTGTCTGGCCGGATGTGCTTGGCGAGAGACCTTCCGTGTGATTTTTGGAAATTATACACAGTGTTGAAACTGTGAGAACAAGCTTCTTCCGGCAGATGCTGACAAAAGGACATGGACTGCATTTTTCAGACTGAAAGAAGAAAAATGACCTCAAAACAAGTTGAAACTGTCAGAACAAGCTTCTTCTGGCAGAGCCTGACAAAAAAACATGTTCCTGCAGATTTCAGACTGGAATCAACAAAATGACCTGAAAACAAGTTGAAACTGTCAGAACAAGCTTCTTCCAGCAGATGCTGACAAAAGGACATGCGACTGCATTTTTCAGACTGAAAGAAGAAAAATGACCTGAAAACCAGTTGAAACTGTCAGAACAAGCTTCTTCTGGCAGATGCTGACAAAAGGACATGTTACTGCAGTGTTCAGACTGAAATCATCAGAATGACCTGAAAACTAGTCAGAACAAGCTTCTGCTGGCAGAGCCTTACAAAAAACATGTTCCTGCAGATTTCAGACTGGAATTAGTAAATGACCTGTAAACAAGTTGAAACTGTCAGAACAAGCTTCTTCCGGCAGATGCTGACAAAAGGACATGGACTGCATTTTTCAGACTGAAAGAAGAAAAATAACCTCAAAACAAGTTGAAACTGTCAGAACAAGCTTCTTCCGGCAGATGCTGACAAAAGGACATGCTACTGCATTTTTCAGACTGAAAGAAGAAAAATGACCTCAAAACAAGTTGAAACTGTCAGAACAAGCTTCTTCTGGCAGAGCATGACAAAAAAACATGTTCCTGCAGATTTCAGACTGAAAGAAGAAAAATGACCTCAAAACAAGTTGAAACTGTCAGAACAAGCTTCTTCTGGCAGAGCATGACAAAAAAACATGTTCCTGCAGATTTCAGACTGGAATTAGTGAAATGACCTGTAAACAAGTTGAAACTGGCAGAACAACCTTCTCCTCTTGCAGAAGAGCTGCCTATACCTGTAAAGTGAGACAGCTGTCTGTTCTGATCTGGTGCAATATAACTTAAAATTAATTAAATTATTTATTCATTTATTTATTTATTTTTAAATTTATTTATTTAGTTATTTTTAAATTTATTTATTTATTTATTTTTGAATTTATTTATTTATTATTATTATTATTATTTTTATGACTGAAGAGTTTTCCAGACGGACAGGAGACGCTGTCTGGCCGGATGTGCTTGGCGAGAGACCTTCCGTGTGATTTTTGAAAATTATACACAGTGTTGAAACTGTCAGAAGAAGCTTCTTCCGGCAGATGCTGACAAAAGGACATGCTACTGCATTTTTCAGACTGAAAGAAGAAAAATGACCTCAAAACAAGTTGAAACTGTCAGAAGAAGCTTCTTCCGGCAGATGCTGACAAAAGGACATGCTACTGCATTTTTCAGACTGAAAGAAGAAAAATGACCTCAAAACAAGTTGAAACTGTCAGAACAAGGGTTAGGGTTAGGGTTAGGGTTAGGTTTAGGGGGGGTTTTATCCAACATCCTAAGATGTTGGATGGGCACGGGCACAGGTGATCAATCACTTTCGCTTCAAATCTAGAGAGAATTCAAGGTAAGGAAAAAATAAGAAGGGTAAAGTAAGAAAAAAAGAGGGAAGTGTGTCGGGAACAGACAAAGGGGAAGGAAGGGTTAAGTTTAGGTTTAGGGGGGGTAGAAGGGGTTAAGGTTAGGTATAGGGTAGGAAAGGTTAGGGTTAGGAAAAGGGGAAGGGAAGGGTTAAGTTTAGAAATAAAATTAGGGTTAAGGTTAGAAAAAAATAATTGGGACAGGTATAGAGGAAAAGGAATAGGGAAGGCAGGAAAAGGGGGGAAAAAAAAGGGGAGGGTAAAGTTTAGGCATAAGGGATAGGGAGGGTTAGAAGAGATGGGTCGGGTATGAAATAAGAGGGGGGGGGGGAAAGGGGGGAGGGGTTAGGATTAGACATAAGAGGGGAGTAAAGTTTAGGGGAAAAGGTAATGGATGGGCAATCCAAATTCACTATGTAGGGCTGGGGCCGAATACTCAGGGAGGGGGATCTGGGGAACGTCCCATCAGGTTTACATGTCTCTGTTTTTGCAGGTAGGTCCCCTCTCCTCTCCTCTCCCATGGACTTCAACAGGCTGGACCAAGAGAAGACACAACAACAGGTGAGTATCTTCAGTTTGTCAAGATAAATTGTATCCCATATATGTGTTGTCCTGTGTGTCCCGTTTTCCTCCTTTTCGGATCTTTCTTTTGGATTGAGGCAGTCTCCCTCCCAATGCTTTTCTCCTCAGGTTCTGATGCCATTTCGGTAGGTCACGGTATCTTTCACATATGGACCCCACATAGAAAATCACAATATTCTGATATTTGTCCGATAAATACTTTCTGATGTATGAATAAGTATTTCGGACATATCTCATAGACAAAGTGCTTATACATCCTCACATATACATCTTAAGTACAAGGGAGAGAGACGTAGAGAGAAGAGAGGTCCTCACGGCAACTGGTTCTGACTGTGGTGATTCCATCTGCATAATGATATTAATCACAGTAATAAATAAAAATCAAACACAAACGCAAGCAATTCATAATCAACTAAGTGCCATAGAGCAAATAAGGGGAAGGGTAAAGTGCTTTGTATAATAAATAAGGGCCCTGTCCCTGTTAAAACCAAAACCATCAAACACAAACAATTATTAATATTAAGAGTCACTCAATGGAAATAATAAATAAAAATGAGTTGAAAAAATCATGCACAAATTTCACCCCGGAGAGCGAAAAAAATAAATAAATAAACTCTTTCACTCGATAAAAATAATAAATATATTAATAAACTCTTAGATGGAATGAACACAATCTTAAGTGCCATTTTCTTTAAAATCTTTCATTGAAGCCGAGAGGGTCCGTTGTTCTAAGGCGACTAATCCACCTTCTCTCTACTTTCTGTCTCTGGGGTCTGGACCAGTTCGAATTGGATTCCAGGCCCATAATGGACAGGTTTTGGATCCTTTGTATGTCAAAGTGTGAGTATAATAGCGTTACTTTTTGCTTTTTTCTGATTTGATACAGATGTTGTTTCAGTCTGTCTAAAAGCCTGTTTTTTGTTTCCCCTATATAAATTTGATGGCAGCATGAGCACGAAATAGCATAAACAACATTTGTTGTTTGTAAGTTCATTATCTGCCAAATTGGTGCCCCCTGGCCCGAGTGTTGGTTATGGATAAATTTGGATGTTTTGAGAAATTGTTGCTCCCACAAAACTTTCCCCTCCGAGAGAGAGGCGTGGACCAGTATGTCCTTTAGATTTTTATTTCTTCTGTAGGCCGAAATTAGTCTAAATCCCCTCAGGGCCGCATTGTCCTCCTGGGCCTCCCGGAAGTGGGCCCTGAATTCAGTGCTGAGCCTCACCAGGTCCGGAGAGTAGCTAGCGACCAATGGGACAATGGGTAGCGCCTCTACCCCCACATTGTCCTCCCTCCCGTTTCGGAATAAGTCCCTGACCTGCGACTTGATTTTTCTCAAAAACCTCCTGGCATAGCCTCTCGGTCGCAGCGCTCCGAACAGGGTTCTGGTGGCCGCCTCTACGTCCTCCGGGAAAGTGCAGATCCGGTGGAATCTAATAAGCTGCGACTTGATCAGACCAGCGTACGTGTGCCTGGGATGGAAACTGGTGCGGTGGAGGAGGGCATGCCTGTCCGTGTCCTTGAAGTGGACTCTGGTTGACAGAGATCTGC